>NC_092336.1:104918500-105549000 GCF_046630445.1 Rutidosis leptorrhynchoides | reverse complement strand
AACAAGTTAAAAAAACAATAAAACTAAAAAACATCATGGTTCATCAAATTCAAAAGGGATATTCCAGCCAGAGAAAGAAAGAAAAGGCATGCAATATGAATTTGACTTAATTATACGGATACTCCATGTGATTTGTCGAATATAACATGTTTTTGTCATGAACTTTTTTATTACATGGTAAGTCCTGTACTTTGTATATCTTGCACGGATGGTTCTCGAGTATAATGATCGTTAAATTTTTTTCGTTAAATAAGATTATGTAGCTTGTATGCAAAGGGTGTAATCGTCAAAATTCATTTCCCCTTCAACAAAACTTACAAAACCCATTTCACACTTTAGGGAGTAAAAACAAAAAAACATGAAATTCACAAGAGCATTCGCAAGCCAAATTCGCAGTTGGTTGAAAAGTCTCGAAGGATGAACATAATCAGTAAGTAAAGTTTTGAATCGCTCTTATTGGGAGGTTGTTCCACCATAATAAACCACATATCATAGCCAATAAATCCACAAACATTATGTTTTCAGCATATGGAGATTATGTTAGGAATATTAGTGAGCCTCAACAAGAACCTGATAACCCCAAGTTATCAAACCCACAAACAATAAACAAATAATTCAAGTGAACAAAGAAAATAAATTGCAATAGCGTAAATAGACACAAGAATATAACGTGGTTATATCCAATATTGCTATTGATTTAATCCACGGCCAACCAAAGAGTATTCTTATTATTGAAATTTTGTGGTACAATTTACAGGTTACATATGGGGTTATTTATAGGAGAAAACAATAGCTTAAGGAGCAAGTCAGGATATTCTAGAACCAACGAGTCCTAATTCTATACGGAGTAATAATTCATAGCCGACATATTCATGAAATAAGTCATCTACGGTGAGAACCAAACTTAGATGTCACCAATGGTGACATTATGTCACCAAATGTGACATCAAAGTTTCCATCAACTCCAAAACTAACTATATGCTCGATCTTAATTCTCACGTGGTGACAAAAAACCTTCACGTTTGTAACCATGCTCAAGAATCCGTATTTTCTTTTTTCTCCTTTTATTTTATTCTTGTTTAAATTTACTTCACCTTCAACAATCTCCCACTTGAAGGAACATTTAAACACACCCATTTTTAACCTGACTTCATCACCATCAATATCATCCCACAATAACAAATTGACCCGCTAATTATACCTCCTTTTGATACCGCCGGATTTGCACCCGAATCACGCCTCACTTCACTCGATAACCTTCGAGCAAGAGAAGTCTTTCGACACCAAAAACTACCGCTGAGCTATAATTCGATCTTCTATGTTACTAGCTTAGGACCAAGAACTACTCTTTGGTTATGGCACCTACCTCCTTAGTTTAGGAGATAACGGGTCGTTTGAGTCCGACCCGACCCAATCAACCCCATCGCCCAAGAGATCCACCCGTACAAAACCCATCCACCCGATTTATCTTTCCAACAAAGAATAAACCCGCTGGTAGAACGAACATGTGGATAACACCATCAAGGCAGCCGTGTGAGAACGCAATCACACCCTTGATCTTCCACAAAACCGCCTTAGCTTTCACCATTGGAACACCGACCACATACGTGGGCACGTCTTTTGACAAACCCGATTTTCCATCCCGAACCAACTTCCACTGTACGGATGTATCTTTAATAGCGACTCTCATGAAAATCCCTTATTCATCTTCTTCAGCCGATTGCAACAAAGTTGCCATTGGAGATGATCTATCCGAACTGACGAAAGCTCTAGTATACCCAATTCGACCCGAATTTTCACTCGCTTCAACTTCCTTTGAGCTCCCACTCAAACAAGACCTCTCAACAATACCGAAAAGCATTAGCACGCTAGGACTTTTAACACCCACAAAATCACCTAGCCATTCCTCCTTAGGAACATCAACCATATACATGGTTCCTCTTTTAAACCCGCGAGCGACTACATAATATCCCTTAAACACTACCCACTTTTGATCTCCAAATAGAACATGACAATTATCGTCATCCAATTGCCCAACCGAGATCAACCTACTCTTGAGCTTTGGAACGAACCACACATCCCTCAAGATCCAAGCATAATTCAAGTATCTAACCACGAGATCACCAATACCCACGATATCAAGTGTACTCCCATTCGCAACTCGAACCTTACCGGAGTATTCTTTAAAGTTCACCATCTCGTTCATGTATGGGGTAACATGATACGAGGCACCCGAATCTAAAACCCAAGATTCGTCAAGAAACTCTTTTTGGCACATCAACGCATCCTCGATCACCATAGTCGATACGCTCCCACCTGACTTATGACTCGGGCACTTTGACTTATAATGACCAACTTGTTGACAATTCCAACACACCACGTTCTTGCTTCTTGATGGACTTCTTGACCTAGCTCTTCCCCGACTAACACTTAGAACCGAACCCGAACTCTCATTCGAATCTTTCCTACGAATACCTTCGCTAAGAATCAAATCCAGGATTCCTTCAAAAGTTAACTTAGTAGTTCCGGATGAACCACTAACCGTCGTCACCGTACCGGCCCAACTATCGGGTAATGAAGATAGCAAAAACAAGGCTTGTAGCTCATCATCGAATTTAATATCAACCGATTTCAACCGGGTCAAAATTAAATTAAATTCGTTCACATGATCCGCCGCCGAAGAACTCTCCTTCATCCTAGCATTCACCAATTACCTTATCAAGAAAACCTTACTCAAAGCGGATGGCTTTTCATACATGTTAGATAAAGCCGCAAGCAATCCCGCCGTTGTGGTTTCACCCACGATGTTGTAAGCAACGCTCTTGGCCAGAGAAAGTCGAACAACTCTTAGGGCTTGCCTATCCAACAACTCCCACTCGCCTTGATCCATTCCTTCCGGCTTACCACCGGTTAACGGTTGGTAAAGCTTCTTTTGATAGATTAGATCTTCAATTTGCATCTTCCAAAAGCTAAAATCGGTTCCATCAAGCCGATCTATCTTCACATCACTTTTATCTGCCATTGTTCCCGAAAATACTCGTAACCCGAGCTCTTCATACCACTTGTTAGGAATATTAGTGAGCCTCAACAAGAACTTGATAACCCCAAGTTATCAAACCCACGAACAATAAACAAATAATTCAAGTGAACAAAGAAAATAAATTGCAATAGCGTAAATAGACACAAGAATATAACGTGGTTATATCCAATATTGCTATTGGTTTAATCCACGACCAACCAAAGAGTATTCTTATTATTGAAATTTTGTGGTACAATTTACAGGTTACATATGGGGTAATTTATAGGAGAAAACAATAGCTTAAGGAGCAAGTCAGGATATTCTAGAACCAACGAGTCCTAATTCTATACGGAGTAATAATTCATAGCCGACATATTCATGAAATAAGTCATCTACGGTGAGAACCAAACTTAGATGTCACCAATGGTGACATTATGTCACCAAATGTGACATCAAAGTTTCCATCAACTCCAAAACTAACTATATGCTCGATCTTAATTCTCACGTGGTGACAAAAACCTTCACGTTTGTAACCATGCTCAAGAATCCGTATTTTCTTTTATCTCCTTTTATTTTATTCTTGTTTAAATTTACTTCACCTTCAACAATCTCCCACTTGAAGGAACATTTAAACAAACCCATTTTTAACCTGACTTCATCACCATCAATATCATCCTACAATATGACTAGTCCGTCCCGTCTCGAAGAAAACCGTCTAATATGACAGTCAACGGTCAAAATTCAGATCAAAGTTGAAAAAAATCAGGTCAAACTCTCTTAAAACTTCAGAAAAGCCAGAAAGTCGGTAAAATTGGTAAAATTTGTTGTATTTTAGTTTGAATTTTCTGTATCATATTAACGGTGATAGCGATTATAGGTACAAATTAGTCAATTAAAGTTTTTGGCTTTAAAATATGTACACATATATACATTTATATACTTATATATTTAAAAGTCAACTTTGATCAACGTCCGTCTCGACCCCTGTCTCGAACATCTCGCCCTTTTTAGAACCCGGCCGTCTTGACCCCGTCTCACATCTTTTGCAACCTTGAGTACATATGATATAAATAAAGATTCAAACGAATTCATACAATCAACATAAAAGCTAACCCAATTAATATTGAATATAGATGTTGGGGTTTGTTTACTTTTTTTTTAATTAAGTTTTGTATAAATATAGAAGGCATAATGAATATAGATAACTGCATACAATAGCTAGTGAATAAATAACATTGTTTATTTTATAGTTATTGAATAAAACATCTCAATAGTGATAACTAGTTGGGCGACCTGGCTTTGCGCCGATTCTTCACCCTTGATTAAAATTAACATTAATTACATAGCTAATAATAAAGTGATACCTATATCAACGACTGATACAAACTATTTAATAAAATATGAAAAACTATTTATGTTATATATATATATATATATATATATATATATATATATATATATATATATATATATATATATATATATATATATATATATATATATATATAAAACAGTTATTAGAAAATAAGTTACGTGGTTAATTTGTAATTAGAGAAAAAGTTAAACAAAAATAAAGTAAAAATTATGTGATTTAATAATAATAATAGTAATAATATAATAACAATAGTAATAGTAATAATAATAATAATGAATAGTTATTAGATAGTAAAAAATATGTGGTTGATTTATAATGGGTGAGCAGTTTTATGGTTAAAGTCCAAAATGTGAAAAGTTTGTAGTAAGTTTGTAAAAACTATAAAGTTAAGTATTATAAAGGATGAGGTTGAAGTATAATAAATGAAAAGTTTATTGTAGATTTGTGAAAGTTATAAAATTAACTATTCACTTGACTATATATATATATATATATATATATATATATATATATATATATATATATATATATATAACAGTTATTAGAAAATAAGTTACGTGGTTAATTTGTAATTAGAGAAAAAGTTAAACAAAAATAAAGTGAAAATTATGTGATTTAATAATAATAATAGTAATAATATAATAAAAATAGTAATAGTAATAATAATAATAATGAATAGTTATTAGATAGTAAAAAATATGTGGTTGATTTATAATGGGTGAGCAGTTTTATGGTTAAAGTCCAAAATGTGAAAAGTTTGTAGTAAGTTTGTAAAAACTATAAAGTTAAGTATTATAAAGGATGAGGTTGAAGTATAATAAATGAAAAGTTTATTGTAGATTTGTGAAAGTTATAAAATTAACTATTCACTTGACCTCTATCTTTAGATATATAGAATAATAATATTAATAACTATTTTATCCTTATTACAAAGTAATTAATTATTTATGATTTAATAACAACTTAGTCATAGAATCTTATCAAATCTAACACAAGTTTAAAACATATGTTAAATGTTACAATTACAATATCACATGAGTGACATCCGTTTAATATTATTATCAAGCTTATGTGTACAACATATTATAAATTGTAAATGTATGTAAATTGAAAAACAGTTTACAGTAAACAACAAAATCCATATGCTTCTACGTAGGGATGACAAAGGATCAGATGATTTCGTATTCATATTCATATCCATTTAGTTTTTGCTCATCCATATTTATATCCATATCCGTTTAATGTTTGTTCATCCATCCATATCTATATCCACTGAATTAAGTGGGTTATTGGATATCTAGTGGATGTTAAAAAAATGTTATAATATTTTCTAATATGCGATAAAAATAAAAACGTAATATAGTAAAAATAAATATAACATGACATAATCAAATTTTATTCAAAAGAACGTGTAATATTTGTCAAAGATAGAACACAATTTGTTGAACTTACTATTAAACGTAGGTTATGAAAAAGCAAATATGTAATTTGTATATTTATTTTGTTGAATATACGTATTTTATTCAGATATATCATAGTTATTTTATTATAAAGTTGAAAGGAAAATATAAATCTAATTATAAATGCATTTTAAGAGTAAATATGTATACATATATCTATACTTATGCATTTGTATATGTATTTCGGGTTTTAATGAATATATCCATGGATGGAACTTTTCATCCATGTCCATATCCATATCCACTTAGGTTCATCTATCCATATCCATTTGGGTTCATCGATATCCTCACGAAGCGGGTAGATCGGATGGATATCCAACGGATCAGGTGGTCATTGTCATCCCTACTTCTACGTACATAATTATCATCCACAAAAAAATTTCTCTTTGTTTGCTTCAACTTCAACCTTTTTGACTCCTCTTTCTTTTACCTACATCGCATCTACAACTTCAACTGAATAATCGTAATACACTTCCCTCGCGAAATCCTTTCAATTTCACTGGAGAAATCCAAATCCACCACACATCACATCGCCAAATCAAAAGCCCTAAAATTTTGCACATAGGGTTTGATAAATTTAGCAGAAAAGGTCTTGATTCAAGTTTTTGAAGAAGAAGATTAAAAGGGATTGGAAATAATGTCAATATAAGATAGAAGATTGTAGCCGAAAAGGATGTGGTGGTGGATGCTACATAAGATGATCGACCATGTGGGTGAATGGCCTGAACGGCATGAATAATTGCGAATTAAAGTTTTATTTTCTTCGGAATACATAAAAAGATGAGTGAGGGTATTATTGGGACTAGTGGACCTTTCTTGGTAACCGATTGAGCCTTTCACTAAATTAAGATTAATATTTAAGTTGTAAGTAAACACCACAAATTTATGACCGAATAATCCATTGATTCAGTTCAGTCAAATAATACCTAAAGAAAGCGGCCCTTAGTCTTAGTTATGAACACATTGTTTTTAAAATGTTTTTTTTTTCGAACAGCCGAGATAATATATAGAAAAAACTAGCGAGACGCTAAAAGAAAGATACAATTACAAAATTTTAAAGCAATGAAAAAAATTACAAAGAATTTAAAGGATCTTTCAACCACTCCGACCAATTTAACTTGGATTTGTGGTATCTCGAATATAACCAAGAGAAACTCGACGAAACGATATTGTCAAACACGTGAGACTTCCGTTGCTTATGTTCCTTAAAGATAATGCCATTGCGAAGATTCCAAATGGATCAAAAAGTCGAGTAAATAATAAACAAAATTACGAGTTTCTTCTTCCTGTGAATAGAAAAAGAATCCATCCAGCTCCAAACTTCGTCAACTGATTCCCATACAGGAATAGAAATACCAAGTCAACATCCTACCCTACAGCATATTTGGTAGGAAGTATCACACCGAACAAACAAATGATTATGAGATTCTTCCGTAACATCGCATAAACCACAACACGAGTTATCAAAAGTCAGACCTTTAGCTTCCAAGTTCCGAAGAGTGGTAAGTCTATGAAGTTTGTGATGCCAAATAAAATATTAATTTTGATCGGTACAAAATTACACCAAACTATTTGAGACGGGAAAGGAGCATGATAAGTGGAATTAATGATTTTTCTAGAAGTAGCCACACAAAAACACCATCATTAGAATGATCCCACCAATAACGGTCCGCATCATCCGAAATAGAAATCGAATCGAGAAGAGAAAGAAGCTGAACATGTTGCGATTGTTCAGCCCCAAGTCCATCCAGAAATAGAATTGTAACCGCCTTGTTTTGAGCCTAGTAGTAATAACTCATTTACCCTTGTGGGTTGGTATAGTGATTTTAATAATTATGTGTTTTATAATTATTGTGTATGGGATAATGTGCGTTTTGTGACAAGGGTCACAGAACATATTTCCTTTTGTGAATTGGACATAGAGTAAATGTGATGACCCGATAAAATTGCCATTGACGGTGCCGTCAACTTAGGTCCCGTTACGTGGTCATAGTTCCTAAATGACACTCGTTTGACCAAAATTATGTCGCATTCATTTGAAACGTGTATAACTTGCAAAGTTTTAAGTAAACCAAACAGTTCGACAATAAGTGTAAGTTTACAAAAGTTAATAAGTATAAATGAAATAACTTGCGACATAATATAAGTTGAAAATCACGAATGCTATCAATAGCGTATGCATGTAAACATTAAGTTTGAATCCAAATGTGCTATCACTAACGTATGCATGTATGCTTGACCCCAAGCAAGTAATCAAAGTGTGCGGAAGCATGTATCATGTAGCCAAGTATGAACCTGAGAAACATATAGAAAAATGTCAACGAAAAACGTTGGTGAAATCATAGGTGTATTTGTAAACGTTGTTCTTGAACCACAAGATTTTGTATGAGTTGATTATCCAAATCGTTTGCATTCCAAAGTTGTTGTATGTTCGCGAGCACCCAATTATCAAGACTAGACTGTTTTGTACCCTGTTACGTAGTGTTAGAACATACACTATACCCGAAAATATATTTCATCCGCTAACGGTAACGAACCGTCCGAATGAGGGCGCATCAAGCCCGTATGGATCCACACAACATAAGTTCACGTTTACACCCTACAAGTGTAACTAATGATAATTGAATTGAGGCTTTTTGTTCTAACTCGCTGTGGAATGTTTGTTTTCGTACTTGTGTTCTGAGATGACCCGTCCTAATATATAAGGACGAATACCATAACATATGGATACATTGCGAGGTACCTGACCTCTATATGATACATTTTACAAACATTGCATTCGTTTTAAAAGACAAACTTTCATTACATCAAAAGTTGACATATATGTATACCATTTTATAATATTCAACCTATAAATGACCTATACTGTCATTTACTTACTAATAATCTCTATTTAACTCAACGACTTGAATGCAACGTCTTTTGAAATATGCCATGAATGACTCCAAGTAATATCTTTAAAATGAGCAAATGCACAGCGGAAGATTTCCTTAATACCTGAGAATAAACATGCTTTAAAGTGTCAACCAAAAGGTTGGTGAGTTCATTAGTTTATCATAATCGATCATTTCCATAATTTTAATAGACCACAAGATTTTCATTTTCATTTCTCATAAATATACATCTCATATCAGGCATTTTGCAAACTGCATAGAGATAAAAATCATTCATATGGTGAACACCTGGTAACCGATATTAACAAGATGCATATAGAATATCCCCATCATTTCGGGACACCCATCGCACATGATAAAAATCGAAGTACTAAAGCATTTCAAATTCCAGAATGGGGGTTGTTAGTTCCCGTAGATCTACCTTTAGGATTCGCGTCAATTAGGGGCCAGTTCCCTAATTCTTAGGCTACCAAGCTAAAAGGGGCATATTTGATTTCGATCATTCAACCATAGAATGTAGTTTCAATTACTTGTGTCTATTTCGTAAACATTTATAAAAGCGCATGTATTCTCAGTCCCAAAAATATATATTGCAAAAGCATTTAAAAAGGGAGTAATGAAACTCACAATACTGTATTTTGTAGTAAAAATACATATGATGAAACTGAACAATGCAGGGTTGGCCTTGGATTCACGAACCTATATCATTTGTATATTTATTAATATTCGTAGTTGTAATTGAACACACACACACACACACACACACACACACACACACATATATATATATATATATATATATATATATATATATATATATATATATATATATATAAATATATTAGTTATATCATTTTTATGTTAATAATATATATATGTTTTATATGTTCATTTTGTATATAAAATATTAAATTTTGTTATGTTATATGTGTTAAATATATATTTTTGTATTTCCTTTGTTTATCAAAACAGTAGTTCTAATTATACTAAGTTAATATTAGTAAAAATAATGATAATAACATTAATAATATACTTATGTTAATAATAACTCTATTAGTGATAATAACAATGATATTAATAATAATACTTGTAAAAATATTAATTTTACTGTTTATGATAGTTATGATATTAATGATTTACTAATAATAATAATAATAATAACTTTATTAAAAATGATAATATTAATATTAATAATGGTATTGTTTATAATGATACATTTGTTTAATAATAATAATAATAATAATAATACTAATAGTTACAAAAGTGATACTAATACTAATATTAATGAAAATAATGATAACTTGTATTATTCTCATAATAATAATAATATTAATAATTCTATTCATAAGAATAATAATACAACTATTAGTGATACTAATAATAATATTCATATTTGTATTTATAATCATAATAAATGAAATTTTTTATCATAATACATATATTAGTAATAATAATATTAATAATTATACTACTAAAAATAATAACAATTGCAAAGACCCATTCTAATCCATCTGGACGAATACATTACATTTGGTTACATCGCGAGGTACTTGACCTCTATATGATACTTTTTACAAACATTGCATTCGTTTTTAAAAGACAAACTTTCATTTCATCGAAAGTTGACAGGCATGCATACCATTTCATAATATATCTAAACTATAAATGACTTGATAATATTCTTGATGAACTCAATGACTCGAGTGCAACGTCTTTTGAAATATGTCATGAATGACTCCAAGTAATATCTCTAAGAGGAGCAAATGCACAGCGGAAGATTTCTTTCGTACCTGAGAATAAACATGCTTTCAAATGTCAACCAAAAAGGTTTGTGAGTTCATTAGTTTATCATAAATAATCATTTCATAATTTTAATAGACCACAAGATTTCATATTTCCATTTCTTATAAACATACGTCCCATGCATAGAGACAAAAATCATTCATATGGATTGAACACCTGGTAACTGACATTAACAAGATGCATATAAGAATATCCCCTATCATTCCGGGAAATCCTTCGGACATGATAAAAATGAATTTGAAGTACTAAAGCATCCGGTACTTTGGATGGGGTTCGTTAGGCCCAATAGATCTATCTTTAGGATTCGCGTCAATTAGGGGTGCACTAATTCTCAAAATTAGTGATGTTCCCTAATTCTTAGGCTACCAAGCAAAAAGGGGCATATTCGGCTTCGATTATTCAACCATATAATGTAGTTTCAATTACTTGTGTCTATTTCGTCAAACATTTATAAAAGTGCATGTATTCTCAGTCCCAAAAATATATATTGCAAACTCATTTAAAAAAGGGAGTAATGAAACTCACTATACGATATTTTGTAGTAAAAATATGCATACGACGGAACTGAACAATGCAGGGTTGGCCTCGGATTCACGAACCTATAACAATTATATATATTAACACATTGTAATATTAATCAACTAAGTTTATATACATTTGATAATATATATAGATTAATATCCTTATATATTATCATATTAATCCTTATTATTTGTTATAATACTTTTATGATATATATACTTTAATAAATGTGAGATATTTAGTTAATATATTAAAAAAATATCTAATAATAGTATACTTATGATATATGCAATAAATATATAGTATACTTATGATATATGTAATAAATATATATATTTTATATAGATATCTTTTTTTGTAAAAATTATAATAATAATAAAATAATATTTGAAAATAATAATAATAATAAAACTAATAATAATTCTTATAAAAATAAGATTAACAATAATAGTGATAATAATGATGATAATAATAATACTGATAATAATAGTAACTATAAAACTAATAATTTTATTGCTAATGATAATTTTGTTAGTAATTTAGTTGTAATAATAATAATAATAATGGTAAAAGTAGTAATAATGATAAATAATAACTATATGTAATACTTAATAACAAATAATACTAAGGATAATAATAATAATAAAACTTTTGATATCATGACTTAATTATAATCATATATATATATATATATATATTATCTTAATCGTACACGTACTTATAATTATATTTCTCGAATGTATTTTCATTAACTAAATTCATGGCCTTACTCATGATCTTACTCATCTTTTTATTTCCTAACATCAATTACTTCTTTTACAATATAGTCTTAATATTATTTATTAGTAGTAATAACAATATTTACATTAATATTTATAATAATAATATTAATAAAAATGATAATAGTAATTATATTATAAGAGTTTTACCCTCCTAATCGTCATCGTATAGGGGCATCGTTATCGTCATCGAACACCACGACATCGTCACCATTTTGTTATCATAATCATCATCATCTTAGTGATCATACATGTATATCATCGTTACCTACCCATAACATTATTAACTTGCCATCATCATCATGTTCTTGCCACCATTATTATCATCAACACCATAGCATGATCATCATCGTTGAATCTTAACAGAACAATATGAGACGTTTAGTATATAACTGGACCAACAAGATAAACCAAGTCCATCTAATAATTCGATGGTTATTAGGTTTCCACAAAATGCTCGACTGAAGTAAAGATTACAACAGCCCAACATGAAATGGTTGAAGCTCAGCTCAACAACTAAATTATAATTTTTGGCCCATAAACATGTTTTAACTTGAACGATGAATTGAGGTGTGTTGGGGATTTCAGTTTAGATTAGATAAAAGAAAAAGTGCAATAGCTAGTCATCCACCTCTTAATCATCCTCATCATACAACATCATTATCATAATATTGTTAAAGAAAACAGAAAGATTACACAGCAATAGCTGCTGTATATGAAAAAAATATATAAAGAAAGCAGTGGCTGGTTTGCAGGTTTCATAGGTTGATCCCGTAGTCCACTAAGGCCCAAGAGATAAGTAATCCAATAACAAACAGGGTTACGGTCCATAGTCATTGAATTCCAAAAGTCTATTATATTGTACCGTATCAAATCAAACGTGGATTATGGAGCTTAAAGGTTGTCGGTTGGTTTAAAGAAAAAGAAAAAGTAATAGCGCATGTGTTGATGGCAATTATTAAGTGGACCTTAAAACAAATATCCGTTGTATCCTTCTTTATTAAAATCATAATTGTTTCGGTATCATAAGGTAATAAAAGAGAGAGAAAAATAAACAGATAGCAGCAGGCGTAGCTGCTCGACAGGAAGCAGGTTCGAATAGAAGTAACAAATTTTGAGAGTTGATCGAATGATTTAATCAGTCGCAAACAAAAAGAATAGCAGTTTACAAAAAAAATGTTTATCAAAGAGTTAGAATGAAGATTGTTATGTGGTTTGGAATCGTGTAGGTGGCGTCTTAAATGGGTTAGTTTTTGATGGTGATATGGGTGTTTAATCGAACTGAAACAGGAGATACAGTAGTTATAATAGCAGGTTACATGGTTGTGTTCTACAAGGAAAAGAAACAGAAAAAGATTTTTAAAAGGTGGTAATATGGTTTATTTGTGGGTTTCTTTGAACGAAACCAAAATAAAGTAATTGGGTTTGAGGATGGTGAAAGGTGGTGTAATCGATTTGTTTTAGTTCTTGGGTGGTGTCATTCGAATGGAAACAGAAAACAGAAACTATATCAGCAGCTGCAGCGAATCTAAACAATCAAGAACGCAACAGCATGTTTATGGTGTTTTGGGTTCATGACTTCAAGAAAAAAAATAAAGTGGAGAGAGATATATATAGAGAGAGAGGTGGTCATGAAAACCGTAAACAAGTATAGCGGCGAACCAGTTGGTTGTGATGATCGACATATAGTTTGAAGATGGTGGTTGTTTTAATTGAAACATAAAAATATAACCTGTATCAATAGCCGCGACTTGACGCGAGTGAGAGTGGTGATTTGTAATGGTTGAAGTGATTTGGAGGAAGATGGTGATGGTAATAAGTTGAAGATGAATGGCGATATTACATAATCGAAACAGTGAGAGAGGATGGGAGATGAAAGTTTCTTGGTTATAACAATGTGGCATGTGATGGTGGTGTAATGATTTTCGATAGTGGTTCTAACAACGGGTTCTAACCGAAATACTAACAATCAATATGGGTTCATTGATTGTTGGGTTTGGGGTGGGCTGTTTAGACAGAAAAACATATATCAAATTTACTAGTTTTAATGGTGTTCGGTTCTTGACTATAATAGAAAAGGAAGAGAGATAGATAGATGATTATGCAAAAGCTAGTAGATTTTTATAAACCTCCAAATACAGACCCACTTTACCCAATTTAACTTCTACCTTGTGAATCAAATCATGGCAATTAGGAGCAGGAAAAATAGTAAAAGCAGAAAGTGATATGAAACTAAATTTGTTCTTGTCTGATTGATTGGGTCGACATGAGGAATCAATAATGTCATGGTTCACGGATGTAATATAAGATTTAGATTCGATAGATTGATAAGTGAAATAGAAAGGTGCAAAATTATGATAATAAAATAATTTAAGCAGTCTCAATTTTTAGATTACAATATGTCAACACTAGTTCACGGGAAAACATGAATCTATACAACATGATTATGATATCTAACAACACTCTTTCTTTGTAAAGAGATATATACATATATATATATATATATATATATATATATATATATATATATATATATATATATATATATATATATATATATATATATATATATATATATATATATATATATATTACAAATAATAATAATATCAATAATACTAATATTAATTTAATTTTATCATTGATAGTAACAATGAAAGTAGTAATAATATAACAAATATATTTTAATTTGTAATTATTTACATATAAATAAATATTATGAATTTCCACATATAACATTTATAACATTTATGTATAGAAATTATAAATTCGAATTAAACTGGTTAAATGTCAATTGAAGCGACACATGAGTATAAATCATCTAATATTTATGTTTAATACACTTTATTTATACATATAGATATGTTTTAAATAATAATTTTTATAATATTCTATTTTTATTTTATTTTACATAATGAAATTTTAATAACAACAACATATAATATTTTAATGTATACATCAAATTTTTATTTATATCTATCTATATATTAAAACATATATGTATCCATTTACAAATAGTTGTTCGTGAATCGTCGGGAATGGTCGAATATCAATTGAATATATGAAACAGTTCAAAAATTTTGAGACTCAGCTTTATTGACTTTGCTTATCGTGTCGAAATCATATAAAGATTAAGTATAAATTTGGTCGAAAATTTCCGGGTCGTCACGGTACCTACCCTTAAAGAAATTTCGTCCCGAAATTTGATCGAGATCGTCATGGCTAACAATAAGAATGTTTTTCTGACGAATATGAGCTGATAAATAGAGTTTTATTACTGTTGAGTAATATGGATAAGATAACTCGATTACTCGAAGAGTACGAGTGAAGCTATCATAAAAGAAGGAAATGAGGAAAGTCAAGTTTGTCTTAACTTTTGACGTAGTAATGGTAGATTTTCGAAATTCAAGGGATTTAAAAGAAATTTTCGTAATAAGTTTTGATTCTTTGGTAATTAAGGGAATTAGGATCCTCTTTGGTTAACTGCGATGATCTGTCTCGATTGCTCTGTCTGACATTTCATTATAAATCCATTCACTTCATTTCCTTATATTTTAGAGTTCCATCCTTTTGTTTTCTCTTCCTGACTTTAAGTCAAGCGAATAATGGTCAAGAACTCGTATGTATGAAGTTTCGAATGAGCATGACTAATGTACTAAGAGAGGAATGATAATAGCACGATCTTGATTGGTTAAATTACCAGAATTCAAGAGAAAAGATAGGACTATTAATAAATTATGTTCTTGATATGTTTGGAGATTAAGTAAAATGTAAGAGTCGTGTAACATGGCACATGATGACGTTATGGTCTGTGAATCATCACGTTTCATTAGAAAACTCAGCGTGACTTACTGTAATATAATCACGTTGATCAAGTGTCCTTATATTATATTAACTCATGCATCAATTTCCAACACTACTTCAAAAACATTCATAATTTAAACTCGAAGGTTTACAGAATATAGAAACTAGCAGTTTCTTATATGATGTAATACTGATACTGATAGCGGGAAGAGATAAATGATTTCAGATAAGATTAGTTATGAAAATATCTTTAGAAATATAGAGGATATTAATAAAGAAAGATATGATAATATCCTAGAATATCTAAGATCAGAGGATGATGATGAATATTGTCCATAAGGGTTTAGAGTAAGGAGCAAGATATTCGCTAAAGACTTCAGCAGGCATTGAATCATTTGGATTCTTTGAAGGCATATTTAGCCTTTGTGTTTTGTCCATGGCCTTCATCATGGTTTGCTCAATTCGTTTTCCACTTCCAATTTTTCTGAGTTTTTCCAACATACTATTCTTTATCATCAAACTTCTGAGGGTTAAGGTCGTTTACAGTTTTTGCTTCTTCATCAGCAATTTCTAAATTTGGAGTATTGATTCGTAGACTGGGTGCTTTTCAAAACTTCAGAATTGAAGGTCATAATTCTAAGAGGTAGATGCTATATATATTCACATAACTGTTGATGTAGCAATGCTGCGAGATTCGAAATACTGATTGCTAATTCCAGGTAATTGCTGTGGTAATTCTCGTTATAAGATGTGGATGAGTATATGAATAGGTTTTAACGAACCAATATAATGGTTCTTCGGAGAGATTTAAGCCAATGAGTAATGAAGTTGCTGGTAAGTTTACTGCTAATGTAGTGGAATATAAACGGTTCCCCGGTAACGATGACGAAAGGAAACTTATATATCAAGCTTATAATAGAGTTTATTCGAAGGATAAGTCGAAATTGATTTGCTGAAGCTGTGACAAATTTGACTACTTTGGAAAGGGATTGCAAAGTTATTTTCGGTAATAACAACGCCAAAGGAGTTAGCACAGATACGTGTTAAATGTTTACTCAGGTTATGAGTGTTTTCAGGTGCATGACTATATGCATCAATCTTTTCTTCCGTAGATGAAGTGCGGTTGGTTCATCCTCTCGATTGAGGTATTTTCAAGATTCATGAAAGGTTTGAACGCAGATCGTAATCGTTAAGATACAAATGAGGTTTAAGATGAAATCAAGTGGCAACGTTGAAGAAATGTTTAGTTTCATATGTTATAATCAATATTTTAATTCATTTTAATTGTCCAATGTTGGTAGTCCACAGTTAATAGTCCACAGTTAGCAATTCAATAAATCATATATAGTTTAATATATAATATTTGAATTAATTAATAAGTATCATGACCCGTACACATGTCTCAGACTCGATCACAACTCAAAGTATATATATTATTGTAGAATCAACCTCAACCCTGTATAGCTAACTCTATCATTACTGCATATAGAGTGTCTATGATTATTCCAAATAATATGTATAGATGCGCCGATATGATATGTCAAAACATTGTATACGTGTCCCGATATTTAAAATGCGTAAATAACAGTATTTAAATGACGATAAATAAAGTGCGTAAAATAAATAACAGAAATTAAATGACAAAAATAAAATCGCGAGAATTAAATTGCGATAAAATAAATTGCGATAAATAAAATGTAATAAGTTAGCTAGGAACAGTTAGCTGGAAACAGTTAGCGTGGATTCTTAACAAAATTTCTCATAGTTAATTTGTTTGTTTCTAACAAATTTTATTTATGTCCAATGTTTTCTTCCTTATGCCACTTGTTGGATTCTGATAGATTAAAATCCAAATATGAAATTGAATGAAAAGGGTTATTCTGCGGTGAACGGATACATATATCGGTGGTTGTAAATAGAATAGTAAATGACTGTTGAATTAGATTTGAAAGAATGTACAGTGTACTTATTAATGTGAAATCTAAATATTCCTCGGGTATTACCTACCTGTTAAAATATTTTCACCATTAACAGTTTGTACGAAAGAATTTTTAATTACAATCTTTATGAAAAAATATATATACATATATATTTTCTTCATATGTAATCATAGATTTAATGAGTCAATATGATATTAAACTCATTTGATTTACTGTTAGAACAAGAATATATAATCTCTAAAACATTAGAGATTACATAATCACCATGTCGAACGATGATAAATGATGTAGAATGATTCGCAGATTGATGATTATGCTCGAGGTACATAATGAGATGTTGAGGTGTGTGATGTTGAAACTTGGGTTGTTGGTGGTACTGGTGTTGCTGGTGATGTTGCTGAAGCTGGTAAATTTTGCACCATATTCTCCAAATTGATTACTCGAGCGCGAAGCTCGTTGACTTTTTTTTATTATTCTGGGATGATTGTCGATCAGAATGAACGGATGAGTAAGGTTTAGAATTTTAAATAGGATATAATCGTGGCAAGATATTCGGGAAATGAGGGTGAAAATGGTGTTTTGATTTAGTTCGCAGGTGAGTGCTTCAGGTTCATCTCCAAGAGGGAAATTTTGTTGATGGAAAGTATCGCATTCTTCTCGTCTACATTGATTAAGTCGACTACGAACTCATCAGATGAATTGGGGATGGATGATTGGTTGATTCATTCTGGTGACACTGCTTTCGGAGCTTAGGTGAATATCCATGTCGGAATAGCTGTCGGAATAACTATCGGGATAGCTATCGGAATTTGAGGGACTCGAACTGGTTGAGGGATTCATCTCGTACGATCAGATGAAGGATTTTCGATAAGAAATGGATTATAGGATGTAGATTAGTACCCTGCAATACATAATTTACATATGCATATATAATACTAAAATCCCATAAGTTACAGAGGAATCTACGGAAGCTGTCAGGCAAGGTCTACAGTAACAGATATGATAAGATATGATTTATCAGATACGCTAAGATATGAATTTTTATCTATACACTATTCATGAAGTCAATGCAGTAAAACGTGTCTAGACTAAGAATGATAAGCAGGTAATTTCCGACAAGAAATGATAAGTAAAACTTTTGACATGCAGACATGGTCGAAGTCCAGACTCACTAATGCATCTAAACAACTACATTTAGACACACTAATGCAAGACCTGGTTCGCTAAGACCATCGCTCTGATACCACCTATAAATACAGTGGGGACAACCACCGTCCCACCCAGTGCCTTAACTATCCGGTGACCACTGAGTGTACCTCAGATACTGATTTTAGGGCCTGCCTCTCGGCAACTGCCAACCCTCGTAAGGGATCGCAAGGAGTAAGAGCCAATGCTTCGCCACAGGTCACACTGTGAGAACCTCCTTTACGACTAACCCGCCACACATGGACGCGGTTATACCAGCTCTGATACCACCTGTAAAAACCCATCCTAATCTATCTGGACGAATACATTACATTTGGTTACATCGCGAGGTACTTGACCTCTATATGATACTTTTTACAAACATTGCATTCGTTTTTAAAAGACAAACTTTCATTTCATCGAAAGTTGACAGGCATGCATACCATTTCATAATATATCTAAACTATAAATGACTTGATAATATTCTTGATGAACTCAATGACTAGAATGCAAAGTCTTTTGAAATATGTCATGAATGACTCCAAGTAATATCTCTAAGATAAGCAAATGCACAGCGGAAGATTTCTTTCGTACTTGAGAAAAAACATGCTTTCAAGTGTCAACCAAAAAGGTTGGTGAGTTCATTAGTTTATCATAAATAATCATTTCATAATTTTAATAGACCACAAGATTTCATATTTCCATTTCTCATAAACATACGTCCCATGCATAGAGACAAAAGTCATTCATATGGATTGAACACCTGGTAACCGACATTAACAAGATGCATATAAGAATATCCCCTATCATTCCGGGAAATCCTTCGGACATGATAAAAATGAATTCGAAGTACTAAAGCATTCGGTACTTTGGATGGGGTTCGTTAGGCCCAATAGATCTATCTTTAGGATTCGCATCAATTAGGGATGCACTAGTTCTCAAAATTAGTGATGTTCCCTAATTGTTAGGCTACCAAGCAAAAAGGGGGCATATTCGGCTACGATCATTCAATCATATAATGTAGTTTCAATTACTTGTGTCTATTTCGTCAAACATTTATAAAAGCGCATGTATTCTCAGTCCTAAAAATATATATTGCAAAATCATCTAAAAAGGGAGTAATGAAACTCACTATACGATATTTTGTAGTAAAAATATGCATATGACGGAACTGAACAATGCAGGGTTGGCCTCGGATTCACGAACCTATAACAAGTATATATATTAACACATTGTAATATTAATCAACTAAGTTTATATACATTTGATAATATATATAGATTAATATCCTTATATATTATCATATTAATCCTTATTATTTGTTATAATACTTTTATGATATATATACTTTAATAAATGTGAGATATTTAGTTAATATATTAAAAAAATATCTAATAATAGTATACTTATGATATATGTAATAAATATATATATTTTATATAGATATCTTTTTTTGTAAAAATTATAATAATAATAAAATAATATTTGAAAATAATAATAATAATAAAACTAATAATAATTCTTATAAAAACAAGATTAACAATAATAGTGATAATAATGATGATAATAATAATACTGATAATAATAGTAACTATAAAACTAATAATTTTATTGCTAATGATAATTTTGATAGTAATTTAGTTGTAATAATAATAATAATAATAATGGTAAAAGTAGTAATAATGATAAATAATAACTATATGTAATACTTAATAACAAATAATACTAATGATAATAATAATAATAAAACTTTTGATATCATGACTTAATTATAATCATCTTTATATATATATATATATATATATATATATATATATATATATATATATATATATATATATATATATATATATATATATATATATATATATATATATATATATATATATATATATATTATCTTAATCGTACACGTACTTATAATTATATTTCTCGAATGTATTTTCATTAACTAAATTCTTGGCCTTACTCATGATCTTACTCATCTTTTTATTTCCTAACATCAACTACTTCTATAGTCATAATATTATTTACTAGTAGTAATAACAATATTTACATTAATATTTATAATAATAATATTGATAAAAATGATAATAGTAATTATATTATAAGAGTTTTACCCTCCTAATCATCATCGTATAGGGGCATCGTTCTCGTCATCGAACACCACGACATCGTCACCATTTTGTATCATAATCATCATCATCTTAGTGATCATACATGTATATCATCGTCACCTACCCATAACATTATTAACTTGCCATCATCATCATGTTCTTGCCACCATTATTATCATCAACACCATAGCATGATCATCATCGTTGAATCTGAACAGAACAATATGAGATGTTTAGTATATAACTGGCCCAACAAGATAAACCAAGTCCATCTAATAATTCGTTGGTTATTGGGTTTCCACAAAATGCTCGACTGAAGTAAAGATTACAGCATCCCAACATGAAATGGTTGAAGCTCGGCTCAACAACTAAATTATAATTTTCGGCCCATAAACATGTTTTAACTTGAACCATGAATTGAGGTGTGTTGGGGATCTCAGTTTAGATAAGATAAAAGAAAAAGTGAAATAGCTATTCATCCACCTCTTAATCATCCTCATCATATAACATCATTATCATAATATTGTTAAAGAAAACAGAAAGATTACACATCAATAGCTGCTGTATACGAAAAAATAATAATATAAATTTGGCTGGTTTGCAGGTGAAGCATCCCGTTCATATCGAATATAAACGTCCAGTACTCATTGGTGTCATTGCGAGGTATTGACCTCTATATGTGACATTTTTCAAAATCTGTATACGTTTTTATAATACAAACCATAACCTTTATTATAATCGAAGGTTCAAACAACATAATAATGATTATCGTTTAGTGATAATCTTAGTTTTACAAACTTTACATTTGATAATAACAATACGATTTCCAACATATTTCACATTACAAATCTTCCGATATGCAATTTTATTTTTGACACAAATATGCATACTCCAAATCTTGCTTAAATTCGGCATAATGCAGCGGAAGCTTTTAATTATCACCTGAGAATAAACATGCTTAAAACGTCAACATAAAGTTGGTGAGATATAGGTTTAATGCTAGCAGCGTTATAAATATAGACCACAAGATTTCATATACACAAACGTTCTAATAAAAATATTCTAAGTGGTTGAGCACTTGATAACCATACTTAACATTTAATCAACGTCGCATATTCCCTTTATTATGAAATCTCACTACACCATACCAAGTATAGTTACCGAAAAGAAGTACTGTGCAACCGTTGAATACTAGTCGTCCAGTCCGGTTGGGGTTGTCAGGCCCGATAGATCTATCAACAGGATTCGCGTTTACAATACCGCATGTAAATAGTAGTTACCAAGTTACAGGGAAGTATGTCAGTGGTACAACTCAACGTAGAATATATATATTTTTTTATCACTTGTGTCCATAACGTAAATCATAAAATGCATGTATTCTCATCCCGAAATATTTAGAGCTTAAAAGTGGGACTATATACTCACTTTTGTCTTGAAGATATACGACTTGGTCTCCGATAGATATCACGAACCGAACCATATATAATATATCAACATGTTTTCTTTTCAAATAATTGTTACATGTATACTTATAATACTTTTAATATCTAATTGTTCGTAGTTAGCAGTCCGATATTAGTGGTCCACAATTAGTTGTTTAATAAAATAAATAAAGACCCCATCGTATTCGTATTGATCGGAATTAATCTCGACCCATGGTACCATGTTGTCAAATGACGTGTTGCGTACATAAAGTACCGTGTTGTCAAATGACGTGTTGCGTACAATCATGAGGTCTTATGATTAATCTTCTCGTGTTATTTACGGGTGGTCCTGAAATATGTAGAATTAAATCATGAGTAAATATATATGAAATATCATATTAATTAGCAAAGATATGATTAGTTTAGTTTTACTCCAATTAATTTCGTAGCTAAACTAGCTTCGGATACCCAATTTTGTTTTAGCAGTAGTTTCTTCAATATAACTCCGTTTTGGTTGGTTCAACTTGCCACTTCCTTGGATTGCGTCATTATTTATGAATATGAACTATAAATACCTTAGTTTGCATTTGAAATCACAGGTTATAGGTCAAACTTTGGTGAATCTTATGAAAGTGATCATTTCTGTTGTAAAAACAACATCTAGATGATCATTTTTACAAAAATACTTACACTTTGAGTTACACCATGAGATTTTTATATATTAACATATTCATAAGAAATATCATTTTTCCAGAATATAAACTTCCAATTCAAAGTTTAAGATGGTTTTTAATTATCCAACCCAAAACAGCCCCCGGTTGCACTCCGACGACGTAGATTCAGTTTTAAGGTGTTCTTTGTAAAATCAAGTTGTATCTTGTTAAGTTAGCATATAATTATGATATAATACAGGTCTTGAAGTGTTTTAAAAGTCAAGTTAGAAGGATCTATTTAGTTTGCGAACAAGTTTGAAATCATTCAAACTATGTTCTTGTTGTTATATATATTCGTAGTAAGATAGTCATATATGAATTGAACAAGATGATGAACCAAGGTTATACCTCAAGTATGATGAAGAAAGTTACTGAATAAACAAGATATGAACTTGTTCTTGATGACTTGGAAGATTAAGAAGTGAAATCATAAAAAGAAACAAAGGTTGTAAGTAAGTTTATATCTTGATTTAAGATAAATAACTTACATGAATTGAATCAAAGTTTAAACATAGTTTTACCTTGATTATGAAGCTAAAAGATGGTGAAAATGCTTGGAGATGATCAAGTATGATGTTAGAAGTATTTTGAGAGAGAATTTGGAGTGTAAGTATGAGAAAATGGAATGGAAAAATGGGGTGAAATCATAAAAACGAATTTACTTGTTATATAGAAAAAAAAATCCTTAAGTTTGTTTTTTAGCTCATTAGTCATACAAGTTGATAAATAATGGTTCCACATGTTTTTGACTCTAAGATGGCTGCTAAGAATGAATGATTAAAGGTGTATATACCAATAGTAAATACATCTAGAAGCTGCGTACAATACAGTTACATATACCCTAGGTATACGTGTAAAAATCTTGAGGAAACGGAACGAGAATTCAAATATAACTATATTTTGTGAATATACTTATATTTTTTTTATGTATTTAAGCCCTTTAAAAGTAATTAAATACGTATTTATACGATACTTGTATAAGCATTATAGGTTATAGGTATATATATCAAAGAACGTTACGTATAGTTACCGTTTTGAAAACTTTAGTTAGTAGTCTCAAAGTATACTTATAACTCATTGTTATTAGTACACAATGATATGTTAAACCATCCTTAGGTCATGTTAAATATGTATAAATATGTATATGTACACAATCGTATAATTATCGTATGTTATATAGTTCGTGATATCATCGGTCAAATTGGACGGTCAAACGTTGTGTAAAACTCTTTTCAAAAACACAAGACTCAACAATTTGGATTGCTTATGATAGGTCAGATCATGTTGAGATTGAGAGAAAAGATAAGATAGAGTGAGATTCGGTATATAGGAAGAAGACTCGGTATGAGAGAGAATCGGTAAAATTACATTCCACAGCTTCTAGAACTCGGTTACAATGCAATGGCTATCTAATTAGGACTACTTAGGTTCCTTATATAGCCCTCTTCTAAGAAATCTTCATTTAAAGCTTAATTCACATTAACACTATACAACTTCGGGGTCCTAACAATCTCCCCCTTAGTGTTAAATGTGAACTTTACAATATAATCCTATTGAAAACATCTAAAGGAACTTTGTTCCTCTGAAGTGAACTTTAGATTTGAATCCCTTGAGATTCTCATATCTTCGTATATTCACTCTTGTTTTGAGACGACTTTTCAATCTAGTGAGAATGTACTTGACAATCTCATTATCTTCAGTTGAATAGCATTTATTGATCAGTCTCCATCTCATGTATTTGAAAGCATACATCAATGTTCCGTCTGAGTATCTTCTGAAATCCGAGACTCTGATAAAGATCTTTGTATAGTGAGAATTGATAAATGCAAACCCATATGGACAGTCGCTCACTTCAAGTAAGGACATGTATCTTAGCTCTTCAATCACTTGATTTGGCGGTTTGATTCCGAGCTTTTTGTGTCCAGATTCCAATCCCATTTGAAAATCATGAACAAACATCCATCTCATTGAATCAAGAATAAACCTGTAGACTTCCTTCATTGCAGTAGCATGATAAGTTGTTGCAAATTCATTCAAGTTAATCAGATAATTGTAAATGAAAATAATGTCGTCCATCTTTAGTTTATCAAAATCCGCTTCTGAAAACTGATAATCCTCATCATCCATTCGTGTAACTTGAAACAATGGCATCTTCACTTCATCCTTATTAATCATCAAAATCTTATTTATGCTTTTGATCTCTGAATTCCGCTGAATTTGAAGTTTCTCTTCATTCTTCAATTTGAATTTATTGCGAACACTCAGATAAGCTTTGAGATATTCTGGCTTCTTATGATATTTTCATGCACCCAGAACACTCATTGATGCAGAAAGGACAAGATTAGAATCACCATAGATTCTTTACGCTTGTTGTTCAATGAATGGTGAACGAAGAATCATTTTCTCTTCATCCTCACTAAGTTGGTAATCAGCATCACACTCAAGAACAATCTCTGCAGTTTGAAATAGAACATTCAAATCAGGAGGAGTCGTAGTATCTTCTTTGCCATTAGAGAAAATCTCCTTTTCGAAGTGTATTCCAAATTCATCAGTTGGAGATATCAAGTTAACAAATTGATGATCATTGAATTCATTGGCGATACTCGATGACCCCTTCAAAATATCTTCAATGTTGTCAAAATTTTGATTGTTCTCTTGAGATGACTTATTCTCTGATTGATCAGCTGTATCTATAATCATTAACATCCCTGAGTCACCCTCTCTCTGACTTTCTGATTCATCTAGAAAACTTTCACACTGCTGGATTTCCTCAATTTCATCACTACCGGAATCATATATATCAACAACATCTTTATCCTTCTGTTGACTAGATGTACCAGTTTCATAACCATTGGATCGATGACCACTTTGTCTATTCTCCCCCTCATGAAGATTATCGGGATCGAAATCTTCATGATCAGGCATGTGAATTGGTCCAGGTGACTTGCATGGAGAGAAAGGATACACTATCCTTGCTTGCTCAAGATAAATCATCATAGTCTCGCGAACTTCATCAAGATCAGTCCGTTTAGCAAACTCAGCAAGATAGAGCTCCTCTACCTCATTGTCAGAGAGATACTGTAATCCATATCTATTTGAAATCCGAGAAGGTGACCCAGTTGGTGAAACAATGGTGTAACCATGAACAAAAGCAGCATTAGCAGCATCTGTTGAAGGCGATGTCGATGGAAGTGTTTGAGTTGCCGTGAGGGCAGGTAAAGATGATTGTGCGGTATTATTCTTATATGTAGGGATGTACATACTACTAGTCAGATTCGTGATATCCCCTTCTGATGGAGGTTGGGTAACAACCGGAGTTGTCACCGGCGAAGTTTCTTTCGAAGCATCCGCCTCCATGACTTTAGTCTCATGGGACTCTGACAGAGTAGCAGAACTACCCGTCGGTTTAGCTCTCGCAGAGATGTTACTATCTCCGACTCCTGAAATCATTGATATACCATGAGGTGGCACATCTCTTTCAGTTAAAGACTCTTCCTCCAGACCCTGAGATTTAGAATCTGGAAGAGAAGTGGTTTGATCCAATGAATCACTTTCATGAACCAAGGGATCAGTCTTCTGGAAGTCTGATAAATATCCCGAAGGATTGCCATGTTGACTCGTTTCTATGGGACGCGACAGATCTCCCTCATCAAGATAAGCCAGACCTCGAGACCCTGTTGTACGTTGAGGCACAGGAGGATTTCCAGCCGATACGCAGGGTGCCTTTTCAAGACTTTTCGACTCCCCTTCGACCGTTCTGGACTCAATCGATTGAGTTTCCTTAATCGATTGAGTCAACGCAGACTTTACTGCAGAGGAAGACTTTACTTCCTTAGATGCCAAAGGACCTTGCTTTGTAGGATTTATTATTAAGTCCTGTTTAGATTGGATGGGCTTAGTGGTCTTTGTACCATCCGTGCGTTTAAATCTCTTGCCTACCGAAACTTGCGCTTCATTTAGCGTAGGGCTTACTGTTACTATTGGATGTGATGCGGAGATGGGTGAACGATAGGTGTCGAAGTCCTAGATCTAGTTACTCGTTGGGTTGGCGGAGTCTGAATCATCTCATCAGGTATATATCGAGTTCTCTTAGTAGAATGTTCGGGAGACGGTTCAGATGCTGTTGCTGAAGTGTCGGTGTCACTGCTCACTTCGGGTGTTGTAGAAAGGGTTGGTTCAATCCTAGTTGGACTAAGTTCCCTGATCCTCACGGGTTGAGCTTGGTGTGCTGCCCTAGATCGTTTAAGGTTCACCCTAAGTGGAGGATTAGCTGGCCCAGGTGGTTGAACTACAGGTTCCTCTACAACCTCTGGGGCTGGAACCGCGGCGGGTTCAACTTGTTCTTGTTGTACCGGGTTCGGAAGAGGTATTCCTACAGCCTCAAAATAAGAATGCATACGCGCGTCTTGGGGTTCAGCTAGCCTCACTAGCCAATTTAGAATCGGCACAGTGAATTGATTATCAGATACCATCGGGGTATTCATCTTCAGCTCCCCAAATCGTTTCATCTGTAATCCATGTGTACCTGGTACAAATATATTTGCATTTCTGCAAGCATTTATAGCATCATGGATAAAGATACAGAAAAACCTTTCGCAAGGGATGTATAAACCCCTTGGCTTATCAACTTGAGCTTGAACCAAATCCCATATTAGTTCTGCATAGTCAGGAGTTTCTACTCTTATGAAAGAATAGAACAACTTCAGCATAGGCACAATCAGGCTGTCGGATCCACTCCTTGTCATCAGCAAGCATCGGTTGATGATTGAGAAGATCACGTACCACGTTGAATGCAGATATTTCTTCTGAAACTTAGCCGGAGGAACATTGCGGGCTCCAACATTACCAAGATCAAAGACAGATGACATCATCTGTTGAGTAGCTAGGAAAAGCAGGAGCATTCTGCACAACAGGAAGTCTGAATATCCTCCTGAAATTAGCCTTAGTGAAACTCCTCCTCTCTTAAACTCCTCTCAGTTGAAATTCAAAATGAGCTTGTGTTCCCTATGGATTTTCAGCAGTAGGTTGTGTAGCTTCCACAAACCTAATTGTTCTGTTAAGTAGCTCCAGATCTGTTACAGGTACACTGACTGTAGAGTTTAGAGCAGGCCACAGAGTGTGCCTCTCTAGAATTCTAGTCCAGTAGTTGCAGGGAATGTTAGTTTCAGAGTTGATGAAGTGATTGTTCGTCATTTAGCTGTATAAATAAGAAATAGAAGACCACAAGATATTTAACATCAAGCATATATCTCTATTCTTATTTGCCTTTGAAATCCTTTGTATATGTTTTATCTTTTATATTTTATGATTTTTATGGTTTTTCTAAGATATAAAAATCCTTTATTCTCAAATATGAACAAGTAATTGACAATCATGACATTCATATGATATTCATCACAATACAAATTCATCATGCAAAATCAATTACATAACACAAAGAATCAGAACAACACTTAGTTAATTTTTTAAACACAATATCAAGCAGATTCGGTAGTCATGAAAACTTGAGATTCTGTAACCAAATAAGCTTGAGTTTTCAGATCAGAAAGATATAGAATAAACATGTTAAGTGTTTGTAGATAAAAATCAGAAAGTTTCAAGGTACCAAAAGTCAGATTCGGTATCAAGAGAAGAACAGATTCGGTATCTCCAAAATTAACATAAAGTCACTCAAACATGCATATTCTATCATGTAAAATCACAACCATAATCAATTAACCACTCAATTAGAAGCAGATCAACATGTTAATCGTATGAACAGACTCGGTACAGTAGACAGAACATATTCGGTAGATACATAATCCATCAAAAAATTAATTAAACATGTAATCAAGCTTGGTCAAATGATAGATCAATCAATATAACTCAGACTAGACAAGAATTCATGTTAATTAACCAAATCAATTGAGTTTAATCAAAGTTTAAAAGAATACGACTCAGACTCGGTATAAACAACAGAATTTCAAAATTGAGAGACATAATCCAGTTATTTTGATCTTTTCTGGTTGAAAAAAATTTAATTATCTCAGATCTACACGAATGTAACTAAAGCAATGATTAAAATGAAATTATAACAAAGATTTGAAGAAATAGAAGAACAGATTCGGTAGATTAGGCAGATTCTGTATGATCAGTAAGACTCGGTAGGTAATTAAGCACAGTAAGAGAGTTAGTTTGACTTTGACCCTCCTTTTATAGATACCGAAGATTAAATACCGAATGGGCTTTACCGAATGGGCCTATTTTACCGAATACAGTCCACTTTTCAAAAGTTTATCAATTTTAACTTCAAAATCTTGACAAATTGATTTTTCCTATTAAAATTCATTTCAATCTTTTCATGGTAAACAATTTTGAGACAATTTTTGAAAACTTTGAACTTACTGAATCTGTACTGTTGGATGTCAGATTTGGTATAATGCTAAAAATAGCATTTATTCAGTAAAAATCAAATATTTTTGGATTTTATCTTTTCAATTTTTATGAATTTTTCAAAATAAGATTTGTACTTAAAAGAACTTTGAATTTGTGAACAAAGTACAAATCTTCAGTGATACCAATTGTTAAAACGGGTTGCATACTGAGATGTATACAAGCCTTAGTGAATTATTTCAGATATAAAACAAACAATTTATGAATTCACTTTTGAAAAACAACATTTTTTAGTAATTTTCTCATTTTCTCCCTTTTTCTCCCCCTCAAAATGTGATATACAAGAATGTAAATCAGCATTTTGATAAAATTCCTAAGAAAATGAATTAACTCCCCCTTGAAATATGGTATCAATGAGTTACCTCCCCCTTTCGTAACCATTGAACAATTATATCCAGAAAGTTATCATAAATCGAAAGGCTCTCCCTTAAAAGATGATATCCAAAGCATATGAAAGTAATTGCTCCCCCTAGAAAGTATCTACTCCCCCTAAACACAAGATCCCAAGAATAAGCCCCAAAAGATCTAAGGAATATCAAGCACTATACTCTACCATGCCAATCTCTATGATCAAGAACTTTAGCCTAAGTTTATCTAAAGGCTTAATGAACATGTCAGCTAATTGCACTTTGGTAAGCACAAAGTATAACTCTACATCCCCTTTCTCTACATGGTCCTTAATGAAATGATAGCAAATATCTATGTGTTTAGTCTTAGAATGCTGGACCGGGTTGCTTGTTATTTGTATCGACCCGACCAAAATCGTCATTGACGGTGTCACTAACTGAGGTCCCGTTACGTGGTCGTAGTCCCTATATGAGACTCGTTTGACCAAAATTATGTCGCATTCATTTGAAAGGTACAAGACTTGCAAAGTTTAGTTTACCAAGCGGATCGACAACAAGTATAAGTTTACAAAAGTTATAAAGTATGAATGAAATCACTCGCGACATAATTAGTTTAAAATCACAGTTGCTATAAATAGCGTAAACATGTAGACAAAAGTTTAAATCCAAAAGTGCTATCCCTAGCGTATGCATGCATGGTTGACTCCAATCAAGTAATCAAAGAGTGCGGAAGCATGTATCAAGTAACCAAGTATGAACCTGAGAAAACATATAGAAAACTGTCAACGAAAAACGTTGGTGAAATCATAGGTTTAAGTAAGTAATTTGAGTAAGTAAAGTAAGCCGAACCACAAGATTTGCAACATTGATAAGATAGTAGTACATTCTAAAAGTTAATATTCACGAGCACCCAATTATCAAGGCTTAACATTCCGTCCGTTGATACCCCATTAATAGTGCTAGAACAACACTGTTTCTCGAAAATATATTTCATCCGTAGACGGTAGCGAACCGTCCAAGATGAGGGTTTGTCAAACCCATATGGCCATACAACATAAGTTCACGCCTACACTTACACCCTGCAAGTATAACTAATGATAATCGAATTGAGGATTTCGTTCTAAACTCGTATGTAGAATGTTTGTTTTCCTGTACTTGTGTTCACTTAGTTAAAAAGAAACGTTTATGTTTTCTCATCCCAAATGTAAGTTCAAAAGAGTAAAAGTGGGACTATGATCTCACCTCGAGTGCACGAGTATAAAAGTACTTCACAAAGTAAACGTATGCATGATTGTTGCTTAGCCTTGACCTAAACAAGTAAGTTGTATCAATTAACCGGTTACGACACAAGGTCGGGAGAAATGTGTTCAATTAGTCCTATGGCTCGTTACGACTTGATTATATAGTATGTGAATCACGTTGTCAAGTTTCATGCAAGAAACAAGTATAAAAGAAGATTAGAAGGATTGCATAAGTGTTTGGTTAAGTTTGACTAAAAGTCAAACTTTGGTCAAAGTCAACGAAAAAGTCAACACATTCGGGTTGGGTCTCAAACTATTTTTCTGAGGTTTTTAATCATATATGAGTATGTTAGAACAAGTTACATGTGAATCGGAGGTGTATAGCATAGCAAACATTATTCGAAAATTGACAAAGTTGGACAGACCACTTTGGCGCGCCGCGCGGGTATATGGCGCACCGCGCCATTACCTGTGCAGAGAAAATCTGGCAGTTTTTAAGTTTTATGCACGAACCTAACTTCAAACAATCACCATTTATGACCCACAAACAACCAAAACATGTATCTTGTATCATCGGAAAGGTATTTTAACAAGGAATACAACTAAACACATATCACCAATCAAATTCATCATTACCAAAAACGAAAATCTCGTCGAATGATCATTAAATGTTCCAAAATCAAGGTTTCAAGTTTATAAAACGCATTTCTTGACTCGGGAATCCAATTCACACATATGATATGCCGTTTTGAAGGTAATGAAACATACATTACAACTAAACACTTACTAATAACATTTCATGGCATTCGAAACATCAAAAGTTCGTTTTAAGTTCATCAAACCCTAACCAAAATTCACAAAAATCAATAATCATGTATTTGAAGTTTTCTTAATCAACCCACGCATCAAAACGAAGCTAGTGATACTAGTAACACAATTAAAACATGAACTTTATCAATTTAACAACATTTAATCACCTAAAATCAAAGATTAAGCACGCCCATTTCAAATGTTCAAACTAGTTACTCAAAACAACAAATCGAGCAAATAAAACATATATTCATGTTACACACGAGCCATAGACACTAACTAACACCATTTCAAGTCAAAAACACGAATTTAGAGAAATCTAGAGTTTTTAGAAAGTTACCCAAACTTGATGAAATTGGTACCAAAATGTAGAGGATGAAGAGAGGATCACGAAAATGTAATTTGTTTTGATGTTTGCTTCTTGATCCGGATTTAGATGATGAATTTATGAAGATGGGTGTTTGAGTTCATGAAAGGGAAGTAGAGAGAAAAGAGAAAGAAGGTGGGAGGTGAAAATGAATGGATGGATAAGGTGGGTTGACTAGTTGACCTAGTCAACTAGTTTGCCCACTAGCCAAATTAGGTCCCTCAAGTTTTAAAGTGGGTGCGGGAATTAACCAAACGAATATTTTAAAAACGCTCGAGTAACGAGTGATGTTATAATTAAATAACGGGGATATTATGAACGTTAGTCAACGGAAACTACGAATTTAAATAATGAAAGATATTATTTTTTTTAAAAAAAAAGACAGTGTTAAAATAAATTTAACGGAAAAATGCGGGATGTTACATTACCCACACCTTAAAAGAAATTTCGTCCCGAAATTTAGTTGGAAGTAGTAGTTGTTGATTCTTCCTCGAGATCTTGCGTCGCCAATTCTACGAATAGGTGAAGGTACTCCCTGGGGCATTTCAACAAACTTCGACAGTCGGGATTTTACGTGGTTTTCGAGTTTGGTTTCACGATCCATAATTTCAACCGGATTACCAAGGAAGTGAAGTTTGTCATCGATAGTAGGTTCATCAAAAGGGATAACAAGTTCTTGTTCGGCAAGACACTTCTTTAAGTTTGATATATGGAATGTAGAATGAACGGAGCTCAATTGTGTCGGAAGATCGAAATGGTAAGCAACGGTTACAATACGCCCCAAGATTTCAAACGGATTAATGTATCGCGGATTTAGCTTTCTACGTTTCCCGAAACGGATTGCACCTTCTCAAGGTGCGACTTTTAACGCTATGCAGTTAACCACTTGGAATTCGAGAGGTTTACGTCTAACATCGGCATAGCTCCTTTGGCGACTACGGGCTGTCTCGAGTCTTTCTGAGGTTAAAGAAATTTCTCGGTTGTTCCTGAATAAACTCGGGCCCGGTGAATTGATCATTGTTTACGTGGTTTGACAAAGGAGAATGACGTTTCCGGTCATATAAGATTTCAAAAGGTGTGACGTTAGGACTCGAATGATAACCATCATTGTAAGGGTAATCGTCTAAAGGATAAAAATACAAGTTCGTGGTATGTTTTCCCAAGGTTGGAATCATGTGTTTGTTGGGTCCGTCGGGTTGTGGATGATATGCGGTACTCATGTCTAAACGTGGTCCTGAGGCTTTTTGTAAGGCACTCCGAAATCTAGAAGTGAAACGAGAATCTCGATCTGAAACGAGGTACATTTCTGTAAGGTATGTTTGAACAAGTCCATTAGGACTCGAAAACGTTAGTTAGAACAAATTTCTCAAGAAATTAGCGTCGCGGAAGATTTATCGGTTTCCAAAAACGTTCGTCGGGACTATTCACCCTCGTGGCGAATACTAGTATAACGTGGAGAGTCTCTCTCTCCATTAAGAGTTTAGAATAAAAGATTTCCTGAACCGGAATTATGAGGGTGATGCAAGAGAAGTTTCCGCCCCGATGTGAGAATAACTAGTAAATTGTAGTTAATCAATAAGACTGTGCGAGGACGAGATAGTATACACGTGTAATATATGGTTGAAGTCGAAAGAATTCGTCATTCATTCAGAAGCATAAATATAGTTCGACAATAATCGAAGGTGTGTCCCCGGTATGGTTGTTGTCAGTACTTTCGGAGTTTTCAGATGTCCAAACATGAAAAGATGAAGTCATGTACATGGCACATGGTGGTGATTAGGTTGATCGAGTCCAATCACCATCACGAGTCATTAGAACTTTGATATGACTTACCGTAATATAACCACGTTGATCGAGTGTCGTTATATTACGCTAACTCATACCTCCATTCCCACATCACTCCATATATTCAAGTTCGTGTAATTGTGAAAATTTAAAATGAACAAAGAGTAACGACGTCTCTAACGTGACTCGTATTGAATCGAAATAATTAGTGCAACTCTGAAGATGCGTTTTCCGAGGGGGTGTATAAATGATTGTCCACGTCAAAGCAGTTCGAGTCAAATAATAGTGTCATTCGGTACGAGAAGTGTAATGAATCATGATAACGAGTAGTACGCAACCGTAGTGATAAATAGTGATGACGATACTCACCTAGAGTAGTGATGGTAGTAACAAGAAATGGTAGATAGTAAGAAACACCGGTGTGACAACGATAGTAAGTTGAGATGGTGGCGAAAAACAACGTGGGAGACAGAGTTCCCGAACAAGTGTGACTAATGAAGTCGTTGTCATCCTTACGCGTATGAATCTTAAGTTTACGAGTGTTACTCGAAAGTGGTAGATTACAGATTCGTATGATGAAAACCTGGTACCATTAAAAAGTTTTCCTAAGAATGATTCAAGTATAACGCACAAGTAGTCAAGTAAGTGCTATCTATAGCAAATGTATGTCAGAATGTAATGGCTAACTATCCGGTTGTAGTCTAGATTCACTAATACGTCCTAACGACTCTGTTAGACACACTAATGCACATTCTAGATCCCTACAACCAACGCTCTGATACCATCTGTAGCGACCCGACCAAAATCGTCATTGACGGTGTCACTAACTGAGGACCCGTTACGTGGTCGTAGTCCCTATATGAGACTCGTTTGACCAAAATTATGTCGCATTCATTTGAAAGGTACAAGACTTGCAAAGTTTAGTTTACCAAGCGGATCGACAACAAGTATAAGTTTACAAAATTTATAAAGTATGAATGAAATCACTCGCGACATAATTAGTTTAAAATCACAGTTGCTATAAATAGCGTAAACATGTAGACAAAAGTTTAAATCCAAAAGTGCTATCCCTAGCGTATGCATGCATGATTGACTCCAATCAAGTAATCAAAGAGTGCGGAAGCATGTATCAAGTAACCAAGTATGAACCTGAGAAAACATATAGAAAACTGTCAACGAAAAACGTTGGTGAAATCATAGGTTTAAGTAAGTAATTTGAGTAAGTAAAGTAAGCCGAACCACAAGATTTGCAACATTGATAAGATAGTAGTACATTCTAAAAGTTAATATTCACGAGCACCCAATTATCAAGGCTTAACATTCCGTCCGTTGATACCCCATTAATAGTGCTAGAACAACACTGTTTCTCGAAAATATATTTCATCCGTAGACGGTAGCGAACCGTCCAAGATGAGGGTTTGTCAAACCCATATGGCCATACAACATAAGTTCACGCCTACACTTACACCCTGCAAGTGTAACTAATGATAATCAAATTGAGGATTTCGTTCTAAACTCGTATGTAGAATGTTTGTTTTCCTGTACTTGTGTTCACTTAGTTAAAAAGAAACGTTTATGTTTTCTCATCCCAAATGTAAGTTCAAAAGAGTAAAAGTGGGACTATGATCTCACCTCGAGTGCACGAGTATAAAAGTACTTCACAAAGTAAACGTATGCATGATTGTTGCTTAGCCTTGACCTAAACAAGTAAGTTGTATCAATTAACCGGTTACGACACAAGGTAGGGAGAAATGTGTTCAATTAGTCCTATGGCTCGTTACGACTCGATTATATAGCATGTGAATCACGTTGTCAAGTTTCATGCAAGAAACAAGTATAAAAGAAGATTAGAAGGATTGCATAAGTGTTTGGTTAAGTTTGACTAAAAGTCAAACTTTGGTCAAAGTCAACAAAAAAGTCAACACATTCGGGTTGGGTCTCGAACTATTTTTCTGAGGTTTTTAATCATATATGAGCATGTTAGAACAAGTTACATGTGAATCGGAGGTGCATAGCATAGCAAACATTATTCGAAAATTGACAAAGTTGGACAGACCACTTTGACGCGCCGCGCGGGTATATGGCGCGCCGCGCCATTACCTGTGCAGAGAAAATCTGGCAGTTTTTAAGTTTTATGCACGAACTTAACTTCAAACAATCACCATTTATGACCCGCAAACAACCAAAACATGTATCTTGTATCATCGGAAAGGTATTTTAACAAGAAATACAACTAAACACATATCACCAATCAAATTCATCATTACCAAAAATGAAAATCTCGTCGAATGATCATTAAATGTTCCAAAATCAAGGTTTCAAGTTTATAAAACGCATTTCTTGACTCGGGAATCCAATTCACACATATGATATGCCGTTTTGAAGGTAATGAAACATACATTACAACTAAACACTTACTAATAACATTTCATGGCATTCGAAACATCAAAAGTTCGTTTTAAGTTCATCAAACCCTAACCAAAATTCACAAAAATCAATAATCATGTATTTGAAGTTTTCTTAATCAACCCACGCATCAAAACGAAGCTAGTGATACTAGTAACACAATTAAAACATGAACTTTATCAATTTAACAACATTTAATCACCTAAAATCAAAGATTAAGCACGTCCATTTCAAATGTTCAAACTAGTTACTCAAAACAACAAATCGAGCAAATAAAACATATATTCATGTTACACACGAGCCATAGACACTAACTAACACCATTTCAAGTCAAAAACACGAATTTAGAGAAATCTAGAGTTTTTAGAAAGTTACCCAAACTTGATGAAATTGGTACCAAAATGTAGAGGATGAAGAGAGGATCACGAAAATGTAATTTGTTTTGATGTTTGCTTTTTGATCCGGATTTAAATGATGAATTTATGAAGATGGGTGTTTGAGTTCATGAAAGGGAAGTAGAGAGAAAAGAGAAAGAAGGTGGGAGGTGAAAATGAATGGATGGATAAGGTGGGTTGACTAGTTGACCTAGTCAACTAGTTTGCCCACTAGCCAAATTCGGTCCCTCAAGTTTTAAAGTGGGTGCGGGAATTAACCAAACGAATATTTTAAAAACGCTCGAGTAACGAGTGATGTTATAATTAAATAACGGGGATATTATGAACGTTAGTCAACGGAAACTACGAATTTAAATAATGAAAGATATTATTTTTTTTTTAAAAAAGACAGTGTTAAAATAAATTTAACGGAAAAATGCGGGATGTTACATTACCCACACCTTAAAAGAAATTTCGTCCCGAAATTTAGTTGGAAGTAGTAGTTGTTGATTCTTCCTCGAGATCTTGTGTCGCCAATTCTACGAATAGGTGAAGGTACTCCCTGGGGCATTTCAACAAACTTCGACAGTCGGGATTTTACGTGGTTTTCGAGTTTGGTTTCACGATCCATAATTTCAACCGGATTACCAAGGAAGTGAAGTTTGTCATCGATAGTAGGTTCATCAAAAGGGATAACAAGTTCTTGTTCGGCAAGACACTTCTTTAAGTTTGATATATGGAATGTAGAATGAACGGAGCTCAATTGCGTCGGAAGATCGAAATGGTAAGCAACGGTTACAATACGCCCCAAGATTTCAAACGGATTAATGTATCGCGGATTTAGCTTTCTACGTTTCGCGAAACGGATTGCACCTTCTCAAGGTGCGACTTTTAACGCTATGCAGTTAACCACTTGGAATTCGAGAGGTTTACGTCTAACATCGGCATAGCTCCTTTGGCGACTACGGGCTGTCTCGAGTCTTTCTGAGGTTAAAGAAATTTCTCGGTTGTTCCTGAATAAACTCGGGCCCGGTGAATTGATCATTGTTTACGTGGTTTGACAAAGGAGAATGACGTTTCCGGTCATATAAGATTTCAAAAGGTGTGACGTTAGGACTCGAATGATAACCATCATTGTAAGGGTAATCGTCTAAAGGATAAAAATACAAGTTCGTGGTATGTTTTCCCAAGGTTGGAATCATGTGTTTGTTGGGTCCGTCGGGTTGTGGATGATATGCGGTACTCATGTCTAAACGTGGTCCTGAGGCTTTTTGTAAGGCACTCCGAAATCTAGAAGTGAAACGAGAATCTCGATCTGAAACGAGGTACATTTCTGTAAGGTATGTTTGAACAAGTCCATTAGGACTCGAAAACGTTAGTTAGAACAAATTTCTCAAGAAATTAGCGTCGCGGAAGATTTATCGGTTTCCAAAAACGTTCGTCGGGACTATTCACCCTCGTGGCGAATACTAGTATAACGTGGAGAGTCTCTCTCTCCATTAAGAGTTTAGAATAAAAGATTTCCTGAACCGGAATTATGAGGGTGATGCAAGAGAAGTTTCCGCCCCGATGTGAGAATAACTAGTAAATTGTAGTTAATCAATAAGACTGTGCGAGGACGAGATAGTATACACGTGTAATATATGGTTGAAGTCGAAAGAATTCGTCATTCATTCAGAAGCATAAATATAGTTCGACAATAATCGAAGGTGTGTCCCCGGTATGGTTGTTGTCAGTACTTTCGGAGTTTTCAGATGTCCAAACATGAAAAGATGAAGTCATGTACATGGCACATGGTGGTGATTAGGTTGATCGAGTCCAATCACCATCACGAGTCATTAGAACTTTGATATGACTTACCGTAATATAACCACGTTGATCGAGTGTCGTTATATTACGCTAACTCATACCTCCATTCCCACATCACTCCATATATTCAAGTTCGTGTAATTGTGAAAATTTAAAATGAACAAAGAGTAACGACGTCTCTAACGTGACTCGTATTGAATCGAAATAATTAGTGCAACTCTGAAGATGCGTTTTCCGAGGGGGTGTATAAATGATTGTCCACGTCAAAGCAGTTCGAGTCAAATAATAGTGTCATTCGGTACGAGAAGTGTAATGAATCATGATAACGAGTAGTACGCAACCGTAGTGATAAATAGTGATGACGATACTCACCTAGAGTAGTGATGGTAGTAACAAGAAATGGTAGATAGTAAGAAACACCGGTGTGACAACGATAGTAAGTTGAGATGGTGGCGAAAAACAACGTGGGAGACAGAGTTCCCGAACAAGTGTGACTAATGAAGTCGTTGTCATCCTTACGCGTATGAATCTTAAGTTTACGAGTGTTACTCGAAAGTGGTAGATTACAGATTCGTATGATGAAAACCTGGTACCATTAAAAAGTTTTCCTAAGAATGATTCAAGTATAACGCACAAGTAGTCAAGTAAGTGCTATCTATAGCAAATGTATGTCAGAATGTAATGGCTAACTATCCGGTTGTAGTCTAGATTCACTAATACGTCTTAACGACTCTGTTAGACACACTAATGCACATCCTAGATCCCTACAACCAACGCTCTGATACCATCTGTAGCGACCCGACCAAAATCGTCATTGACGGTGTCACTAACTGAGGACCCGTTACGTGGTCGTAGTCCCTATATGAGACTCGTTTGACCAAAATTATGTCGCATTCATTTGAAAGGTACAAGACTTGCAAAGTTTAGTTTACCAAGCGGATCGACAACAAGTATAAGTTTACAAAAGTTATAAAGTATGAATGAAATCACTCGCGACATAATTAGTTTAAAATCACAGTTGCTATAAATAGCGTAAACATGTAGACAAAAGTTTAAATCCAAAAGTGCTATCCCTAGCGTATGCATGCATGGTTGACTCCAATCAAGTAATCAAAGAGTGCGGAAGCATGTATCAAGTAACCAAGTATGAACCTGAGAAAACATATAGAAAACTGTCAACGAAAAACGTTGGTGAAATCATAGGTTTAAGTAAGTAATTTGAGTAAGTAAAGTAAGCCGAACCACAAGATTTGCAACATTGATAAGATAGTAGTACATTCTAAAAGTTAATATTCACGAGCACCCAATTATCAAGGCTTAACATTCCGTCCGTTGATACCCCATTAATAGTGCTAGAACAACACTGTTTCTCGAAAATATATTTCATCCGTAGACGGTAGCGAACCGTCCAAGATGAGGGTTTGTCAAACCCATATGGCCATACAACATAAGTTCACGCCTACACTTACACCCTGCAAGTGTAACTAATGATAATCGAATTGAGGATTTCGTTCTAAAATCGTATGTAGAATGTTTGTTTTCCTGTACTTGTGTTCACTTAGTTAAAAAGAAACGTTTATGTTTTCTCATCCCAAATGTAAGTTCAAAAGAGTAAAAGTGGGACTATGATCTCACCTCGAGTGCACGAGTATAAAAGTACTTCACAAAGTAAACGTATGCATGATTGTTGCTTAGCCTTGACCTAAACAAGTAAGTTGTATCAATTAACCGGTTACGACACAAGGTCGGGAGAAATGTGTTCAATTAGTCCTATGGCTCGTTACGACTCGATTATATAGCATGTGAATCACGTTGTCAAGTTTCATGCAAGAAACAAGTATAAAAGAAGATTAGAAGGATTGCATAAGTGTTTGGTTAAGTTTGACTAAAAGTCAAACTTTGGTCAAAGTCAACGAAAAAGTCAACACATTCGGGTTGGGTCACGAACTATTTTTCTGAGGTTTTTAATCATATATGAGCATGTTAGAACAAGTTACATGTGAATCGGAGGTGCATAGCATAGCAAACATTATTCGAAAATTGACAAAGTTGGACAGACCACTTTGGCGCGCCGCGCGGGTATATGGCGTGCCGCGCCATTACCTGTGCAGAGAAAATCTGGCAGTTTTTAAGTTTTATGCGCGAACCTAACTTCAAACAATCACCATTTATGACCCGCAAACAACCAAAACATGTATCTTGTATCATCGGAAAGGTATTTTAACAAGGAATACAACTAAACACATATCACCAATCAAATTCATCATTACCAAAAATGAAAATCTCGTCGAATGATCATTAAATGTTCCAAAATCAAGGTTTCAAGTTTATAAAACGCATTTCTTGACTCGGGAATCCAATTCACACATATGATATGCCGTTTTGAAGGAAATGAACAACTAAACACTTACTAATAACATTTCATGGCATTCGAAACATCAAAAGTTCGTTTTAAGTTCATCAAACCCTAACCAAAATTCACAAAAATCAATAATCATATATTTGGGTATTGTTGTTGTTGTTGTTGTTGTTGTTAATCAACCCACGCATCAAAACGAAGCTAGTGATACTAGTAACACAATTAAAACATGAACTTTATCAATTTAACAACATTTAATCACCTAAAATCAAAGATTAAGCACGCCCATTTCAAATGTTCAAACTAGTTACTCAAAACAATAAATCGAGCAAATAAAACATATATTCATGTTACACACGAGCCATAGACACTAACTAACACCAATTCAAGTCAAAAACACGAATTTAGAGAAATCTAGAGTTCTTAGAAAGTTACCCAAACTTGATGAAATTGGTACCAAAATGTAGAGGATGAAGAGAGGATCACGAAAATGTAATTTGTTTTGATGTTTGCTTCTTGATCCGGATTTAGATGATGGATTTATGAAGATGGGTGTTTGAGTTCATGAAAGGGAAGTAGAGAGAAAAGAGAAAGAAGGTGGGAGGTGAAAATGAATGGATGGATAAGGTGGGTTGACTAGTTGACCTAGTCAACTAGTTTGCCCACTAGCCAAATTCGGTCCCTCAAGTTTTAAAGTGGGTGCGGGAATTAACCAAACGAATATTTTAAAAACGCTCCAGTAACGAGTGATGTTATAATTAAATAACGGGGATATTATGAACGTTAGTCAACGGAAACTACGAATTTAAATAATGAAAGATATTATTATTTTTTTTAAAAAAGACAGTGTTAAAATAAATTTAACGAAAAAATGCGGGATGTTACATTACCCACACCTTAAAAGAAATTTCGTGCCGAAATTTAGTTGGAAGTAGTAGTTGTTGATTCTTCCTCGAGATCTTGCATCGCCAATTCTACGAATAGGTGAAGGTACTCCCTGGGGCATTTCAACAAACTTCGACAGTAGGGATTTTACTTGGTTTTCGAGTTTGGTTTCACGATCCATAATTTCAACCGGATTACCAAGGAAGTGAAGTTTGTCATCGATAGTAGGTTCATCAAAAGGGATAACAAGTTCTTGTTCGGCAAGACACTTCTTTAAGTTTGATATATGGAATGTAGAATGAACGGAGCTCAATTGCGTCGGAAGATCGAAATGGTAAGCAACGGTTACAATACGCCCCAAGATTTCAAACGGATTAATGTATCGCGGATTTAGCTTTCTACGTTTCCCGAAACGGATTGCACCTTCTCAAGGTGCGACTTTTAACGCTACGCGGTTACCCACTTGGAATTCGAGAGGTTTACGTCTAACATCGGCATAGCTCCTTTGGCGACTACGGGCTGTCTCGAGTCTTTCTGAGGTTAAGGAAATTTCTCGGTTGTTCCTGAATAAACTCGGGCCCGGTGAATTGATCATTGTTTACGTGGTTTGACAAAGGAGAATGACGTTTCCGGTCATATAAGATTTCAAAAGGTGTGACGTTAGGACTCGAATGATAACCATCATTGTAAGGGTAATCGTCTAAAGGATAAAAATGCAAGTTCGTGGTATGTTTTCCCAAGGTTGGAATCATGTGTTTGTTGGGTCCGTCGGGTTGTGGATGATATGTGGTACTCATGTCTAAACGTGGTCCTGAGGCTTTTTGTAAGGCACTCCGTATCAGTGTAAGCAGTGAGATTGAAATCGGATCCATGAGGATACCAGATCCCAAGGTTAGGTGTACCTTTAAGGTACTGAAAAATCCTAACAACCGCTTTGGAATGAGATTTCTTAGGGTTTGACTGAAAGCGGGCACAGACAGTTACAACAAGTGTAATGTCAGGTCGACTTGCAGTCAAATACATTAAAGAACCAACTATGCTTCGATAAAGTGTAACATCAAAGGGTTCCCCATTAGTATCAGCATCCAGTAAAGTCCTCATTGGGGTTGTCATTGGTTTTAAAGCAGTCATTTTAAAACGTTTTAGCATATCATTGATATACTTTGTTTAACTGAGAAAAATCCCGTTTGGTAATTGTTTTACTTGTAACCCCAAAAAGAAATTTAACTGGTCAAGCATGCTCATTTCGAATTTGTTGGCCATAAAGTCACCAAATTCTTTGCATAAGGCCAGGGACGTGGAACAAAAAATAATGTCATCAACGTAAATTTGAACCAAGAGAATGTGACCGTGGTTTTTACGGATGAATAGTGTTGTATCAATCGTTCCACGAGAGAAGCCATTGTCCAGCAAATACTTTGTTAAGGTCTCGTACCATGCACGCAGTGCTTGCTTCAGACCATACAAAGCTTTTTCCAAGTAGTATACGTGATTTAGATGAATGGGATCGACAAAGCCTTCTGGTTAATCGACATAGACTTCCTCTTGAAGATGACCATTCAAAAAAATAGTTTTGACGTCCATTTGAAATACTGTGAACTTCATATGAGAAGCAAATGCAAGGAAAAGATGAATAGCCTCAACCCTAGCAACCAGAGCAAATGTTTCGTCATAATCAATACCCTCTTATTCCGAACCACAATTCCATCAGAATCCTTCTTGTTCTTAAAAATCCACTTAACCCCTATTGGTCGTTGACTAGTTGGTCTTGGAACTAATTGCCATACTTTCAACCATTCAAATTGATTGATCTCTTCTTGCATTGCAACCACCCAAATGGTGATTTGGTGAGAAATGTGCAGATTTGGTGAGACGATCAACTATTACCCAAATGGTGTCATAACCCCATGCAGTCTTGGGTAACTTCGTGATAAAATCCATGGTAATACCGTCCCACTTCTATTCTGGGATTTCTGGTTATTGAAGTAACCCTGACGGCTTCTGGTGTTCTGCTTTGACTTTGGAACAAGTTAAACATTCCCCGACATATGTTGCAACGTCTGTCTTTAAATTAGGCCACCAATAATGCGTCTTAAGATCTTGATACATCTTTCCAACTCCAAGATGTATCGAATATCTTGTCTTATGTGCCTCGTTCAATATCAACTTCCTTAATCCACCCAACTTTGGTACCCAAATACGTTTTGCAAAATATCGAATTCCATCTTCCCGTATAACGAGTTGCTTCTCATACTTCTTCATTATTTCATTTCCTATGTTTTCTTTAGTAAGAGCTTCTCGTTGAGCCTCTTTAATTTGTGAGTTGAGATTCATGCGAATTTTTATGTTCATTGCTCGTACTCGAATTGGCTCTCGTTCCTTTCTGCTTAGAGTGTCGGCCACTACATTCGCTTTCCCGGGATGATAACGAATCTCACAATCATAGTCGTTTATCAGCTCGACCCATCTACGTTGCCTCATGTTCAGCTGTTTCTGAACGAAAATATGTTGAAGGCTTTTATGATCGGTAAACACAGTGCATTTAACCCCATATAAGTAGTGTCTCCATATCTTCAATGCAAACACGACTGCTCCCAGTTCTAGATCATGCGTCGTATATAATTTCGCTCGTGAATCTTTAATTGTCGGGATGCGTACGCAATAACTTTCTTTCGTTGCATAAGGACGCAACCAAAACCTTGTCGCGAAGCGTCACAATATATCTCAAAATCATCGTTCCCTTCAGGTAACGATAAAATAGGCGTCGTAGTCAACTTCTTCTTCAGTAATTGAAATGCACTCTCCTGCTCAGAGGTCCATTCGTACTTCTTCCCTTTTTGTGTTAACGCTGTCAATGGTTTAGCTATTCGGGAAAAATCTTGAATAAACCTTCTATAATAACCGGCTAAGCCCAAAAATTGACGTATCTACATTGGTGTCTTAGGAGTCTTCCATTTTTCAATGGCCTCAATTTTAGCTGGATCAACCTGAATTCCTTTGCTACTAACAACGTGGCCAAGAAATTGCACTTCTTTCAACCAAAAAGCACATTTAGAAAATTTGGCATATAACTGTTCTTTTCTTAACAATTCTAATACCAACCTTAAATGCTGCTCATGCTCTTGCTCATTTTTGGAATAGATGAGAATATCGTCAATGAAAACGATAACAAACTTATCTAAATATGGACTACAAACTCGATTCATGAGGTCCATAAATACAGCTGGCGCATTCGTTAATCCAAATGGCATGACCAAAAATTCATAATGATCGTAGCGTATCCGAAAAGCAGTTTTCGGAATATCTTCTTCTTTGACGCGTAGTTGATGATAGCCCGATCTTAGGTCGATTTTCGAATAAACACATGATCCTTGCAGTTGATCAAATAAGTCGTCAATTCTCGGTAGTGGATACTGATTCTTGATAGTTAACTTATTTAATTCACGGTAATCTATACACATTCAGAAGGATCCATCTTTCTTCTTGACGAATAAAATCGGAGCTCCCCACGGTGAAGTGCTTGGTCGAATGAAACCACGGTCCAGTAATTCTTGTAACTGGTTTTGTAACTCTTTCATCTCAGATGGTGCAAGTCTGTATGGAGCACGAGCCACTGGTGCAGCTCCTGGTACTAGATCTATTTAAAATTCTACAGATCTAAATGGAGGTAATCCCGGCAACTCTTCCGGAAAGACTTCAGGAAAATCTCTTGCCACAGGCACGTCATTGATGCTCTTCTCTTTTTCCTTCGTTTTGACTTTATTAACATGTGCTAAGATTGCATAGCACCCTTTCTTCAAGCACTTTTGGGCTTTCAAACAGCTAATGAGTTTTAGCTTTGAGTTACCCTTCTCTCCATAAATCATTACAGGCATTTTATCCTTACGAGGAATGCGAATTGCCTTCTTGGCACACACAACTTCAGCTCCTATTTTGGACATCCAGTCCATGCCAACTATTACATCAAAACTTCCTAATTCTACGGGTATCAAATCAATTTTAAACGTTTCTCCGGCTAAATTTATTTTACAATCACGACAAATTTTATCGGCTTTAATTATTTAACCATTAGCTAACTCAATCATGTACTTAGCATCTAGAGGTAATGATGAACAATTCAATTTAGCGTAAAAGTCTCTACACATATAACTTCTATCGGCACCAATATCAAATATAATAGATGCTGATAAGTTATTAATGGTAAACGTACCCGTAACAAGCTCCGGGTCTTCACGCGCCTCTCTAGCATTAATAATAAATGCTCTTCCACATGCAGGTCCGTTATTCTTCTCTGGATTCAGGCACTGGCTCTTATAATGACCCTGTTTCCCACACCCATAACAAGTAATAGTGGCCAAGGCAGTTCTATTTGCATTGGTGGCAGGAGTCTTGGTATCATTTGTAATTGTAACGGGAACCCTACAATCTTCAGTAAGATGACCCCTTCGATTACAATTGTTGCACACCACATTACAATAACCAGAGTGATGTTTGTGGCATCTGTTACATAAAGGATTTCATCTCTTGTAACCTGAGCTCGAACCGCTACCCGCACCTTGCTTGGTTTCTTGTTTCTTGTTGGATTGTTGATGATTACCTTCCCACTTTCTTTTGTTTCCCGATGTCTGGACATCGGTGTTCTTATCCAGAATAATCTGGTCCATCAACTCGTTTGCCATAGTGATGGCTTCATGAATAGTCTTGGGTTTCGATGCTGTAACATTTGCCTTGAAATTTTTAGGAAAACCATCTTTGTACAGTTCAATCTTTCGTTCTTCGGTTGGTACCAATTCGGGACATAGCAAAGCTAATTCCATGAATCGCTGATTGTAGTTGGTGAGTTACAGCAGGTTTCGTAAATATTAATCTCATATGTATAAAACGATCGGAAAAATCTGGGTCGTTACAGCAGGTTTCGTAGGTTGATCCTGTAGTCCACTAAGGCCCAAGAGATAAGTATTCCAATAACAAACAGGGTTACTGTTGAGTCCCTAAAATAATTAAGGATTTAATTATGACAAAACTGTAATTTATTTGCACTAAAATGTTATGTGCAGTCAGCACAAGTTTGCTTATGTGTAGACAGCAGATATTGCTGTGTCGAGTGTTTAGTTTGCTGCTCAGTCTACCAGCACAAGGTAGACAGTGTTCTTCAATCAGCACATGATGGGTACTCAGCAATTCAAGAATATCAAGTGACTCAGCAATGAAGAACCAGCACAGCTGGAATGCAGCTTACTACACAAGACATCTATGCTCCATTATAAGCATAGTAGTTTCCTAAGAGGTCTACATCAATGGTACTATTCAACAGAAGTCAAAGACAAAGTTGAACAGAAAAGGACATGCGTCGGCGACTGACAAGTGACCTTACAAGACCACGCGAGAATGCAGAAGTTTAATGCATGTGCAGACATGGGTTATACTTTGTTAACACCTAGAGAACACAACATTCTATTTGTTTAATCAAATAGTGGTGCCAAACCGAATTGGGGTGTTCCTGTAAATAGCTACCAAAGAGGAAAGAGGAGAGCATGCTCTCTGATGTAGTTGTTCCCACAAGTACAGACATCCTATGTACCAGTGGACAATCGAACCATTACACGGTTAATAGGACTACTATAAATTGTTGTATCCACTATTATAACAACTAGTGGTGTGGGTTTATTTTTCTAGAGTCAAAAACGTGTAATAGCTTTTAGTTTACCTCTTAGCTATAATCTAGGTAATCTGTATCAACCAACTATCATTCTGCGAAGGATAGTTGTGATTCTTTGTGATTCAATCAATAAAGAATAATTATTGAAAATTACCTGTGACTCTATTTAATCTTCATGTTTGAATACTAATTGTGTTTAACTGTTTAGTTTATTAAAAGAAATTATATTCACCCCCTCTACAATACTCCTGTTGTTATTAAGGGACCAATAACTGGTATCAGAGCTTCAGTCTTGATAATTAATATCTTGGATCTGAATTCTCTCATGACTACATATTCAAATACAGCTTACCTTGAAAATGGCTCATCCAATAGACCACCCAAATTTGATGAAGATGAGTATGAAACTTGGAAGGCAAGATTCATGCTTCACCTTGAGTCTATTGACCCACTCATGCCTGGTATTGCCACAGATGGTCCATTTGTTCCCACTGAGACTATTGGTAGTGCTCCAGCTACAGCTGACACTCCTGCTGTTCCTGGCAGAGAGGTTATTCTCACCCCTTCTAGATGAGATACTGAGGATAAACGTCGTGTTGGACTTGACCCTAAAATCAGAACCTTGTTAGTTATAACTTTGCCTAACCCACTATTTAAACTGATTAAGGGAAAACAAAATGCCAAGCTTATGTTAGACTATCTAGATATTACCTATGAGGGTATGGGAGAAGTAAGGCAGAACATAATGATTGCTTTAAAAAGAGAATATGAAATGTTTTTTGCCTACAAGAATGAAATCCTTAAGCAAACCTTCATTAGGTTTAACTCCTTGATTGCTGACCTGATCACTTTGAATGTCACCTATACTAAATTTGATCAAGTAAACAAATTCATAGATTCGCTGCCTACTAAATGGAAATCTGTTACTGACCCGTTAAGAGCCACTCAGACCCTAAAGAACTTTAACATGTCTTCTCTCTACAGTTCACTTTGGAACCATGAGAAGGCAGAGGATAAATTTGAACTTAACTTGAAAGAAAAATTTAGGTCTGCCCCCACCACTTCAAAATCTTCTAAAACAGATGATACTGCTCTTATTGCTGCTGTTAAAAAGAAAGCTCAAAAGGCTTTACTGGTTCAAAAGTTGTTGGCAGAAGAAGAGACAGCTGAGAGTGATGTGGATAGTGGTACTGGGTCTGAAGAAAGCAGTGATGATGAAAGTGATTCAGAAGGATTTACTGAAGGTATGGATTTGCTGGCTAGGCAGTTCAAAAGGTTCAATCGTAATAGAACCAGCAAGTCATACAAAGGGAGTAAGAAACCGAGTGCTAGGTATAGCAGCAAGTCATTCAAGGGTCCTAAATCTGAGTGTTATAATTGTGGGAAGGTTGAATATTTTGCTGCTGAATGCATGTCCAGGAAACCTTCAACTTCACATGCTAACTCTTTCTCAAAAGCTGACAAGTACAAGAACAAGTACAAAGCTATGAAAGCTCAGATGAAGGAAAGTGCTAAGACTGATAAGAAGGGTAAAAAGCCAGAAAAGGTTCTAGCGCTGAGCATCATGATTGGGATTAAACCAACTCGTCGTCTTCCTCTGATAGTGATACTGATGATGATGGTGCTGGTTATGCTCCAGATAAAAAGCTGTGTTTAATGGCCAAGGAGGTCAAGGAGTCTGATGAGGATGATAGCGGTAGTAAGTTTTTGGCTGATATGAGGGAAGCTGATCAGAAAAGAGATTCACCTCAATGGAAAACTGAATTGATGTATAAGGTTGATAATTTTCGAACTTATATTGATGATGAAAAAGCCGAAATGTTTGACTACCTAAGAGTTGACTTATGTAGAGGCAGCAAACGTGAAGAAGTTTTGAAAACTGACAACAATCTTTAAATGAGAAACTTAAAAGCAAAAATGATGAAATTAAAATCTTGAAGGATGATATTTCCAAACTTGAAAAACAAAACTTTGCTTTAAGGTCTCTTCACGTTGAGGCAGCAGAAGTCAAGAACCAGCTGGATAATCTTAAAAAGGTTGTCGCTTCGTGGTGTACATCTGCTCAACGCACAGCAAAGTGTGTTAACGAGTAGGTGCCAGCCCAAGTTGAAGCTTTCTTTGCTGGTGACTATCCTGCTGCAGTTGCTATTGCAGAAGTTACTTTCATAGACCCAATTCTTGAAACTGATCCTGAAGCTGTCTTGCCAAATACTTTTGCCAAGATAGTTAAGGGTAAAAAGGTCTTGACAAATAAGTTTGTTAGACCTACTGTGTCCCCACCACCTGCCATGAAAGAGATTTTGGAGGATGAAGTTAGAGCAAGAAAAGCCAGTACCTCAATTGATGAGACTACTGACCCCTCAAGCATCTACTACATGACTCCAAAAAAGACGTATTAAAAGGAAAATCACTGAAAATAATCTAAGAAAAATTAAACCAACTGATTCCCCTTCGTGTTCGAGTTCCAATTGTGTTGAACCAGCTCATGACAAACTTATTAGTCAACCAGTAGCTGTAGACAAGCCAATCAAATGTAATGCTGGCAAGTCCAAGGCAGCAGGAAAAACTTCTTCTAGCTCATCAGCTTCTGTAGACAAGCCAGTAAGTTCCCACGCTGGCTCGTCAAGTGATAAAGGCAAAGCAATACGTCATAACTATGGTACTGGTTCCAAGAAGAAAGCTGCCATTAAGGGAAAAGAAAAAGTGGACTCGAATGATGAGCTGTCTATCACTGAGATTATGACAGTCAAGCTTGACCAGCTAATTGAGACAGTAACCAAAAATCGACCCGATCTTACTGCACCCATTTACTCAGTGTATGACCAGTCACCGATACCAAATGTGAGAAAATGCTACAAATGTGGCAGCAAGTTTCACTTAGCCAACCGGTGTCCTTTTACCCTAACCCAATCTGCTGCTGCTTTTTCAAGTAAACCAGCAGACAAGAAATCTCTTATCTACTATGCAGGGCATTCAAAACAAGCAAATCTGGTATCTCGATTGAAATGTCCCGTTCTTATTGATTAAAAACGTTCCATATTAATTGATTTCGTTGCGAGGTTTTGACCTCTATATGAGACATTTTTCAAAGACTGCATTCATTTTTAAAACAAACCATAACCTTTATTTCATAGATAAAGGTTTTAAAAAGCTTTATGTAGATTATCAAATAATGATAATCTAAAATATCCTGTTTACACACGACCATTACATAATGGTTTACAATACAAATATGTTACAACAAAATAAGTTTCTTGAATGCAGTTTTTACACAATATCATACAAGCATGGACTCCAAATCTCGTCCTTATTTAAGTATGCGACAGCGGAAGCTCTTAATAATCACCTGAGAATAAACATGCTTAAAACGTCAACAAAAATGTTGGTGAGTTATAGGTTTAACCTATATATATCAAATCATAATAATAGACCACAAGATTTCATATTTCAATACACATCCCATACATAGAGATAAAAATCATTCATATGGTGAACACCTGGTAACCGACAATAACAAGATGCATATATAAGAATATCCCCATCATTCCGGGACACCCTTCGGATATGATATAAATTTCGAAGTACTAAAGCATCCGGTACTTTGGATGGGGTTTGTTAGGCCCAATAGATCTATCTTTAGGATTCGCGTCAATTAGGGTGTCTGTTCCCTAATTCTTAGATTACCAGACTTAATAAAAAGGGGCATATTCGATTTCGATAATTCAACCATAGAATGTAGTTTCACGTACTTGTGTCTATTTTGTAAATCATTTATAAAACCTGCATGTATTCTCATCCCAAAAATATTAGATTTTAAAAGTGGGACTATAACTCACTTTCACAGATTTTTTACTTCGTCGGGAAGTAAAACTTGGCCACTGGTTGATTCACGAACCTATAACAATATATACATATATATCAAAGTATGTTCAAAATATATTTACAACACTTTTAATATATTTTGATGTTTTAAGTTTATTAAGTCAGCTGTCCTCGTTAGTACCCTACAACTAGTTGTCCACAGTTAGATGTACAGAAATAAATCGATAAATATTATCTTGAATCAATCCACGACCCAGTGTATACGTATCTCAGTATTGATCACAACTCAAACTATATATATTTTGGAATCAACCTCAACCCTGTATAGCTAACTCCAACATTCACATATAGAGTGTCTATGGTTGTTCCGAAATATATATAGATGTGTCGACATGATAGGTCGAAACATTGTATACGTGTCTATGGTATCTCAAGATTACATAATATACAATACAAGTTGATTAAGTTATGGTTGGAATAGATTTGTTACAAATTTTCACGTAGCTAAAATGAGAAAAATTATCCAATCTTGTTTTACCCATAACTTCTTCATTTTAAATCCGTTTTGAGTGAATCAAATTGCTATGGTTTCATATTGAACTCTATTTTATGAATCTAAACAGAAAAAGTATAGGTTTATAGTCGGAAAAATAAGTTACAAGTCGTTTTTGTAAAGGTAGTCATTTCAGTCGAAAGAACGACGTCTAGATGACCATTTTAGAAAACATACTTCCACTTTGAGTTTAACCATAATTTTTGGATATAGTTTCATGTTCATAATAAAAATCATTTTCTCAGAATAACAACTTTTAAATCAAAGTTTATCATAGTTTTTAATTAACTAACCCAAAACAGCCCGCGGTGTTACTACGACGGCGTAAATCCGGTTTTACGGTGTTTTTCGTGTTTCCAGGTTTTAAATCATTAAGTTAGCATATCATATAGATATAGAACATGTGTTTAGTTGATTTTAAAAGTCAAGTTAGAAGGATTAACTTTTGATTGCGAACAAGTTTAGAATTAACTAAACTATGTTCTAGTGATTACAAGTTTAAACCTTCGAATAAGATAGCTTTATATGTATGAATCGAATGATGTTATGAACATCATTACTACCTTAAGTTCCTTGGATGAACCTACTGGAAAAGAGAAAAATGGATCTAGCTTCAATGGATCCTTGGATGGCTCAAAGTTCTTGAAGCAAAATCATGACACGAAAACAAGTTCAAGTAAGATCATCACTTGAAATAAGATTGTTATAGTTATAGAAATTGAACCAAAGTTTGAATATGATTATTACCTTGTATTAGAATGATAACCTACTGTAAGAAACAAAGATTTCTTGAGGTTGGATGATCACCTTACAAGATTGGAAGTGAGCTAGCAAACTTGAAAGTATTCTTGATTTTATGAAACTAGAACTTTTGGAATTTATGAAGAACACTTAGAACTTGAAGATAGAACTTGAGAGAGTTCAATTAGATGAAGAAAATTGAAGAATGAAAGTGTTTGTAGGTGTTTTTGGTCGTTGGTGTATGGATTAGATATAAAGGATATGTAATTTTGTTTTCATGTAAATAAGTCATGAATGATTACTCATATTTTTGTAATCTTATGAGATATTTCATGCTAGTTGCCAAATGATGGTTCCCACATGTGTTAGGTGACTCACATGGGCTGCTAAGAGCTGATCATTGGAGTGTATATACCAATAGTACATACATCTAAAAGCTGTGTATTGTACGAGTACGAATACGGGTGCATACGAGTAGAATTGTTGATGAAACTGAACGAGAATGTAATTGTAAGCATTTTTGTTAAGTAGAAGTATTTTGATAAGTGTATTGAAGTCTTTCAAAAGTGTATAAATACATATTAAAACAGTACATGTATATACATTTTAACTGAGTCGTTAAGTCATCGTTAGTCGTTACATGTAAGTGTTGTTTTGAAACCTTTAGGTTAACGATCTTGTTAAATGTTGTTAACCCAATGTTTATAATATCAAAAGAGATTTTAAATTATTATATTATCATGATATTATGATGTACGAATATCTCTTAATATGATATATATACATTAAATGTCGTTACAACGATAAACGTTACATATATGTCTCGTTTCAAAATCATTAAGTTAGTAGTCTTGTTTTTACATATGTAGTTCATTGTTAATATAATTAATGATATGTTTACTTATCATAATATCATGTTAACTATATATATAACCATATATATGTCATCATATAGTTTTTTTTTTTTTACAAGTTTTAACGTTCGTGAATCACCGGTCAACTTGGGTGGTCAATTGTCTATATGAAACCTATTTCAATTAATCAAGTCTTAACAAGTTTGATTGCTTAACATGTTGGAAACATTTAATCATGTAAATATCAATCTCAATTAATATATATAAACATGGAAAAGTTTGGGTCACTACAGTACCTACCCGTTAAATAAATTTCGTCCCGAAATTTTAAGCTGTTGAAGGTGTTGACGAATCTTCTGGAAATAGATGCGGGTATTTCTTCTTCATCTGATCTTCACGCTCCCAGGTGAACTCGGGTCCTCTACGAGCATTCCATCGAACCTTAACAATTGGTATCTTGTTTTGCTTAAGTCTTTTAACCTCACGATCCATTATTTCGACGGGTTCTTCGATGAATTGGAGTTTTTCGTTGATTTGGATTTCATCTAACGGAATATTGAGATCTTCTTTAGCAAAACATTTCTTCAAATTCGAGACGTGGAAAGTGTTATGTACAGCCGCGAGTTGTTGAGGTAACTCAAGTCGGTAAGCTACTGGTCCGACACGATCAATAATCTTGAATGGTCCAATATACCTTGGATTTAATTTCCCTCGTTTACCAAATCGAACAACGCCTTTCCAAGGTGAAACTTTAAGCATGACCATCTCTCCAATTTCAAATTCTATATCTTTTCTTTTAATGTCAGCGTAGCTCTTTTGTCGACTTTGGGCGGTTTTCAACCGTTGTTGAATTTGGATGATCTTCTCGGTAGTTTCTTGTATAATCTCCGGACCCGTAATCTGTCTATCCCCCACCTCACTCCAACAAATCGGAGACCTGCACTTTCTACCATAAAGTGCTTCAAACGGCGCCATCTCAATGCTTGAATGGTAGCTGTTGTTGTAGGAAAATTCTGCTAACGGTAGATGTCGATCCCAACTGTTTCCGAAATCAATAACACATGCTCGTAGCATGTCTTTAAGCGTTTGTATCGTCCTTTCGCTCTGCCCATCAGTTTGTGGATGATAGGCAGTACTCATGTCTAGACGAGTTCCTAATGCTTGCTGTAATGTCTGCCAGAATCTTGAAATAAATCTGCCATCCCTATCAGAGATAATAGAGATTGGTATTCCATGTCTGGAGACGACTTCCTTCAAATACAGTCGTGCTAACTTCTCCATCTTGTCATCTTCTCTTATTGGTAGGAAGTGTGCTGATTTGGTGAGACGATCAACTATTACCCAAATAGTATCAAAACCACTTGCAGTCCTTGGCAATTTAGTGATGAAATCCATGGTAATGTTTTCCCATTTCCATTCCGGGATTTCGGGTTGTTGAAGTAGACCTGATGGTTTCTGATGCTCAGCTTTGACCTTAGAACACGTCAAACATTCTCCTACGTATTTAGCAACATCGGCTTTCATACCCGGCCACCAAAAATGTTTCTTGAGATCCTTGTACATCTTCCCCGTTCCAGGATGTATTGAGTATCTGGTTTTATGAGCTTCTCTAAGTACCATTTCTCTCATATCTCCAAATTTTGGTACCCAAATCCTTTCAGCCCTATACCGGGTTCCGTCTTCCCGAATATTAAGATGCTTCTCCGATCCTTTGGGTATTTCATCCTTTAAATTTCCCTCTTTTAAAACTCCTTGTTGCGCCTCCTTTATTTGAGTAGTAATGTTATTATGAATCATTATATTCATAGATTTTACTCGAATGGGTTCTCTATCCTTCCTGCTCAAGGCATCGGCTACCACATTTGCCTTCCCCGGGTGGTAACGAATCTCAAAATCGTAATCATTCAATAATTCAATCCACCTACGCTGCCTCATATTCAGTTGTTTCTGATTAAATATGTGTTGAAGACTTTTGTGGTCGGTATATATAATACTTTTGACCCCATATAAGTAGTGCCTCCAAGTCTTTAATGCAAAAACAACCGCGCCTAATTCCAAATCATGCGTCGTATAATTTTGTTCGTGAATCTTCAATTGTCTAGACGCATAAGCAATCACCTTCGTTCGTTGCATTAATACACAACCGAGACCTTGCTTTGATGCATCACAATAAATCACAAAATCATCATTCCCTTCAGGCAATGACAATATAGGTGCCGTAGTTAGCTTTTTCTTCAATAACTGAAACGCTTTCTCTTGTTCATCATTCCATTCAAATTTCTTCCCTTTATGCGTTAATGCAGTCAAGGGTTTTGCTATTCTGGAAAAGTCTTGGATGAACCTTCTGTAGTAACCAGCTAGTCCTAAAAACTGGCGTATGTGTTTCGGAGTTTTCGGGGTTTCCCACTTTTCAACAGTTTCTATCTTTGCCGGATCCACCTTAATACCTTCTTTGTTCACTATGTGACCGAGGAATTGAACTTCTTCCAACCAAAATGCACACTTTGAAAACTTAGCGTACAATTCTTCCTTCCTCAATACTTCTAACACCTTTCTCAAATGTTCACCGTGTTCTTGGTCATTCTTTGAGTAAATAAGTATGTCATCAATGAAAACAATGACAAACTTGTCAAGGTATGGTCCACACACTCGGTTCATAAGGTCCATGAACACAGCTGGTGCATTAGTTAAACCAAACGGCATGACCATAAACTCGTAATGACCGTAACGTGTTCTGAAAGCAGTCTTTGGAATATCATCTTCTTTCACCCGCATTTGATGATACCCGGAACGTAAGTCAATCTTTGAATAAACAGACGAGCCTTGTAGTTGATCAAATAAGTCATCGATTCTCGGTAGTGGGTATCGGTTCTTGATGGTAAGTTTGTTCAACTCTCGGTAGTCGATACACAACCTGAATGTACCATCTTTCTTCTTGACAAACAAAACAGGAGCTCCCCACGGTGATGTGCTTGGTCGAATGAAACCACGCTCTAAAAGTTCTTGTAATTGGCTTTGTAGTTCTTTCATCTCGCTAGGTGCGAGTCTGTAAGGAGCACGAGCTATTGGTGCAGCTCCTGGTATAAGATCTATTTGAAATTCAACGGATCGATGTGGGGGTAATCCCGGTAATTCTTTCGGAAATACATCGGGAAATTCTTTTGCAATGGGAACATCATTGATGCTCTTTTCTTCAGTTTGTACTTTCTCAACGTGTGCTAGAACAGCATAGAAACCTTTTCTTATTAGTTTTTGTGCCTTCAAATTACTAATAAGATGTAGCTTCGTGTTGCCCTTTTCTCCGTACACCATTAAGGGTTTTCCTTTTTCTCGTATAATGCGAATTGCATTTTTGTAACAAACGATCTCTGCTTTCACTTCTTTCAACCAGTCCATACCGATTATCACATCAAAACTCCCTAACTCTACTGGTATTAAATCAATCTTAAATGTTTCGCTAACCAGTTTAATTTCTCGATTCCGACATATATTATCTGCTGAAATTAATTTACCATTTGCTAATTCGAGTAAAAATTTACTATCCAAAGGCGTCATTGGACAACTTAACTTAGCACAAAAATCTCTACTCATATAGCTTCTATCCGCACCCGAATCAAATAAAACGTAAGCAGATTTATTGTCAATAAGAAACGTACCCGTAACAAGTTCCGGGTCTTCCTGTGCCTCTGCCGCATTAATATTGAAAACTCTTTCGCGGCCTTGTCCATTCGTGTTCTCCTGGTTCGGGCAATTTCTAATAATGTGGCCCGGTTTTCCACATTTATAACAAACTACATTGGCATAACTTGCTCCGACACTACTTGCTCCGCCATTACTCGTTCCGACACCATTTGTTCCTTTCGTTCTGTTAACCCCTGGTCCGCAGACATCACACTTCGCCGTGCTATGACCATTTCTTTTACACTTGTTGCAAAATTTGGTGCAGAACCCCGAGTGATACTTTTCACACCTTTGGCATAGCTGCTTCTGATTGTTGTTGTTGTTGCGGTTACTATTGTTGTTAAGATGATTGTTGTGGTTGCTGTTGTTGTTGTTGTTGTTGTTATTGTTGGGCCGTTTGTTGTAGTTGCGATTGATGTTGCGATTGTTAGGATAGTTGTTGCAATTATTGTTATAATTGCTGTTGTTGTTGTTGTATTGGTGATTCTTATCACCGTTTTCCTCCCACTTTCTTTTGACTTGCTTCACATTGGCCTCTTCAGCAGTCTGTTCTTTAATTCTTTCTTCAATCTGGTTCACTAGTTTGTGAGCCATTCTACATGCCTGTTGTATGGAGGCGGGCTCGTGTGAACTTATATCTTCTTGGATTCTTTCCGGTAATCCTTTCACAAACGCGTCGATCTTCTCTTCCTCATCTTCGAATGCTCCCGGACACAATAGGCACAATTCTGTGAATCGTCTTTCGTACGTGGTAATATCAAATCCTTGGGTTCGTAACCCTCTAAGTTCTGTCTTGAGCTTATTGACCTCGGTTCTGGGACGGTACTTCTCGTTCATCAAGTGCTTGAATGCTGACCACGGTAGTGCGTACGCATCGTCTTGTCCCACTTGCTCTAGATAGGTATTCCACCATGTTAACGCAGAACATGTGAAGGTATGCATAGCGTACTTCACTTTGTCCTCTTCAGTACACTTACTTATGGCAAACACCGATTCAACCTTCTCGGTCCACCGTTTCAATCCGATCGGTCCTTCGGTTCCATCAAATTCCAAAGGTTTGCAGGCAGTGAATTCTTTGTAGGTGCATCCTACACGATTTCCTGTACTGCTAGATCCAAGGTTATTGTTGGTATGTAGCGCAGCCTGTACTGCGGCTATGTTTGAAGCTAGAAAAGTACGGAATTCCTCTTCATTCATATTCACGGTGTGTCGAGTAGTCGGTGCCATTTCCTTCAAAATAGTTAAATGGAACAAGTTAATCACACAGAATATTAAGAGTAGTTAATAGTATTTCGTAGCATAATATGAACTCATTTATAAAAGCTTTTTCTTCATATTAGCATTTTATAAGTTTAAATTCGGGTAGTACCTACCCGTTAAGTTCATACTTAGTAGCTAATATACAATTCAACTACTACAATTCTATATGAAAAACTGATTATAATAATATTTCGCGTTCAAACTTTTACACAATATTTTACAAACTTACAATACCGCTTATTTTACATATAGCATGAAATATAGCACACAATAAATTTGATACAAGATGGTTGTGAAGATAATTCTAGCTAGTACACAAGTCGTTCAGCAAAGGCAATAAAGACACGTAATTCATACGTCCAGAAACAAGTCATGCATTCTGGTTTTACTAGGATTACTTCCCATCCTTGGTCTTGTGGAACATAACCGTTATGGCCGTTGATAAGACAGCGTGTTGTAACGTCGTCAAAGGGACGAGGGTTACGTAATGTCCAACAGTCCCGTAACAATCTAAAAACCTCATTTCTTACCCCAATTACCGACTCCGTCACTTGTGGGAACGTTTTGTTTAATAGTTGTAGCCCGATGTTCTTGTTCTCACTTTGGTGAGAAGCGAACATTACTAATCCGTAAGCATAACATGCTTCTTTATGTTGCATGTTAGTCGCTTTTTCTAAATCACGAAGTCCAATATTCGGATATATTGAGTCAAAATAATTTCTTAACCCATTGCGTAAAATAGCATTTGGGTTCCCCGCAATATATACGTCAAAGTAAACACATCGTAACTTATGGATTTCCCAATGTGATATCCCCCATCTTTCGAACGAAAGCCTTTTATAAACCAAGGCATTCTTGGAACGTTCTTCGAATGTCTTACAAACTGATCTCGCCTTAAATAGTTGTGCCGAAGAATTCTGACCGACTCTAGACAAGATTTCATCAATCATGTCTCCGGGTAGGTCTCTTAAAATATTGGGTTGTCTATCCATTTTGTGTTTTTATACTGTAAAATAGACAAGAGTTAGATTCATAAAAAAAAATACTTATTAATACAAGCAATTTTTACATATATCATAAAGCGTAAGCACACTATATTACATATATTACACCACACGAATACAACTATCTTATTCCGACTCGCTTGTTTCTTCTTCTTCTTCTTCGGTTTTGGTTCGTTTTGCCAAGTTTCTAGGGATATATGATGTTCCCCTAATACGAGCCGTCGTGATCCACATTGGTTTAGAAAAAACCTGGTGGTTTAGAGGTTCCCGGGTCATTGTTACAACTTAAGGACTTCGGGGGTTGACGATACATATAAAGTTCATCGGGGTTGGAATTAGATTTCTCTATTTTTATGCCCTTTCTCTTATTATTTTCTTTTGCCTTTTTAAATTCAGTTGGGGTAATTTCTATAACATCATCGGAATTCTCGTCGGAATCCGATTCATCGGAGAATTGGTAATCCTCCCAATATTTTGCTTCCTTGGGTGAAACACCATTGACCATAATTAACCTTGGTCGGTTGGTTGAGGATTTTCTTTTACTTAACCGTTTTATTATTTTCCCCACCGGTTCTATTTCTTCATCCGGTTCCGATTCTTCTTCCGGTTCCGATTCTTCTTCCGGTTCCGACTCTTCTTCCAGTTCCTCTTCGGGAACTTGTGAATCAGTCCACGAATCATTCCAATTTACATTTGACTCTTCATTATTATTAGGTGAGTCAATGGGACTTGTTCTAGAGGTATACATCTATCACATAATATCAAACGCGTTAAGAGATTAATATATCACATAATATTCACATGTTAAAAATATATAGTTTCCAACAAAATTTGTTAAGCAATCATTTTTCAAGTAAACACGGTCGAAGTCCAGACTCACTAATGCATCCTAACAAACTCGATAAGACACACTAATGCAAAATTCTGGTTCTCTAAGACCAACGCTCGGATACCAACTGAAATGTCCCGTTCTTATTGATTAAAAACGTTCCATATTAATTGATTTCGTTGCGAGGTTTTGACCTCTATATGAGACATTTTTCAAAGACTGCATTCATTTTTAAAACAAACCATAACCTTTATTTCATAGATAAAGGTTTTAAAAAGCTTTATGTAGATTATCAAATAATGATAATCTAAAATATCCTGTTTACACACGACCATTACATAATGGTTTACAATACAAATATGTTACAACAAAATAAGTTTCTTGAATGCAGTTTTTACACAATATCATACAAGCATGGACTCCAAATCTCGTCCTTATTTAAGTATGCGACAGCGGAAGCTCTTAATAATCACCTGAGAATAAACATGCTTAAAACGTCAACAAAAATGTTGGTGAGTTATAGGTTTAACCTATATATATCAAATCATAATAATAGACCACAAGATTTCATATTTCAATACACATCCCATACATAGAGATAAAAATCATTCATATGGTGAACACCTGGTAACCGACAATAACAAGATGCATATATAAGAATATCCCCATCATTCCGGGACACCCTTCGGATATGATATAAATTTCGAAGTACTAAAGCATCCGGTACTTTGGATGGGGTTTGTTAGGCCCAATAGATCTATCTTTAGGATTCGCGTCAATTAGGGTGTCTGTTCCCTAATTCTTAGATTACCAGACTTAATAAAAAGGGGCATATTCGATTTCGATAATTCAACCATAGAATGTAGTTTCACGTACTTGTGTCTATTTTGTAAATCATTTATAAAACCTGCATGTATTCTCATCCCAAAAATATTAGATTTTAAAAGTGGGACTATAACTCACTTTCACAGATTTTTTACTTCGTCGGGAAGTAAAACTTGGCCACTGGTTGATTCACGAACCTATAACAATATATACATATATATCAAAGTATGTTCAAAATATATTTACAACACTTTTAATATATTTTGATGTTTTAAGTTTATTAAGTCAGCTGTCCTCGTTAGTACCCTACAACTAGTTGTCCACAGTTAGATGTACAGAAATAAATCGATAAATATTATCTTGAATCAATCCACGACCCAGTGTATACGTATCTCAGTATTGATCACAACTCAAACTATATATATTTTGGAATCAACCTCAACCCTGTATAGCTAACTCCAACATTCACATATAGAGTGTCTATGGTTGTTCCGAAATATATATAGATGTGTCGACATGATAGGTCGAAACATTGTATACGTGTCTATGGTATCTCAAGATTACATAATATACAATACAAGTTGATTAAGTTATGGTTGGAATAGATTTGTTACAAATTTTCACGTAGCTAAAATGAGAAAAATTATCCAATCTTGTTTTACCCATAACTTCTTCATTTTAAATCCGTTTTGAGTGAATCAAATTGCTATGGTTTCATATTGAACTCTATTTTATGAATCTAAACAGAAAAAGTATAGGTTTATAGTCGGAAAAATAAGTTACAAGTCGTTTTTGTAAAGGTAGTCATTTCAGTCGAAAGAACGACGTCTAGATGACCATTTTAGAAAACATACTTCCACTTTGAGTTTAACCATAATTTTTGGATATAGTTTCATGTTCATAATAAAAATCATTTTCTCAGAATAACAACTTTTAAATCAAAGTTTATCATAGTTTTTAATTAACTAACCCAAAACAGCCCGCGGTGTTACTACGACGGCGTAAATCCGGTTTTACGGTGTTTTTCGTGTTTCCAGGTTTTAAATCATTAAGTTAGCATATCATATAGATATAGAACATGTGTTTAGTTGATTTTAAAAGTCAAGTTAGAAGGATTAACTTTTGATTGCCAACAAGTTTAGAATTAACTAAACTATGTTCTAGTGATTACAAGTTTAAACCTTCGAATAAGATAGCTTTATATGTATGAATCGAATGATGTTATGAACATCATTACTACCTTAAGTTCCTTGGATGAACCTACTGGAAAAGAGAAAAATGGATCTAGCTTCAATGGATCCTTGGATGGCTCAAAGTTCTTGAAGCAAAATCATGACACGAAAACAAGTTCAAGTAAGATCATCACTTGAAATAAGATTGTTATAGTTATAGAAATTGAACCAAAGTTTGAATATGATTATTACCTTGTATTAGAATGATAACCTACTGTAAGAAACAAAGATTTCTTGAGGTTGGATGATCACCTTACAAGATTGGAAGTGAGCTAGCAAACTTGAAAGTATTCTTGATTTTATGAAACTAGAACTTTTGGAATTTATGAAGAACACTTAGAACTTGAAGATAGAACTTGAGAGAGTTCAATTAGATGAAGAAAATTGAAGAATGAAAGTGTTTGTAGGTGTTTTTGGTCGTTGGTGTATGGATTAGATATAAAGGATATGTAATTTTGTTTTCATGTAAATAAGTCATGAATGATTACTCATATTTTTGTAATCTTATGAGATATTTCATGCTAGTTGCCAAATGATGGTTCCCACATGTGTTAGGTGACTCACATGGGCTGCTAAGAGCTGATCATTGGAGTGTATATACCAATAGTACATACATCTAAAAGCTGTGTATTGTACGAGTACGAATACGGGTGCATACGAGTAGAATTGTTGATGAAACTGAACGAGAATGTAATTGTAAGCATTTTTGTTAAGTAGAAGTATTTTGATAAGTGTATTGAAGTCTTTCAAAAGTGTATAAATACATATTAAAACAGTACATGTATATACATTTTAACTGAGTCGTTAAGTCATCGTTAGTCGTTACATGTAAGTGTTGTTTTGAAACCTTTAGGTTAACGATCTTGTTAAATGTTGTTAACCCAATGTTTATAATATCAAAAGAGATTTTAAATTATTATATTATCATGATATTATGATGTACGAATATCTCTTAATATGATATATATACATTAAATGTCGTTACAACGATAAACGTTACATATATGTCTCGTTTCAAAATCATTAAGTTAGTAGTCTTGTTTTTACATATGTAGTTCATTGTTAATATAATTAATGATATGTTTACTTATCATAATATCATGTTAACTATATATATAACCATATATATGTCATCATATAGTTTTTTTTTTTTTACAAGTTTTAACGTTCGTGAATCACCGGTCAACTTGGGTGGTCAATTGTCTATATGAAACCTATTTCAATTAATCAAGTCTTAACAAGTTTGATTGCTTAACATGTTGGAAACATTTAATCATGTAAATATCAATCTCAATTAATATATATAAACATGGAAAAGTTTGGGTCACTACATCGATAGTGGTTGTTCGAGACATATGAACGGATGTAAGTCCCTGCTGATGGACTATCAAGAAAAGGATGGTCCAGTTGTTTCGTATGGAGATAATTCATTGGGTTACACAAAGGGTTTTGGTACTTTGACTAATGGGAATGTCACGTTCTCAAATGTTGCATATGTCGTTGGGCTCAAACATAATTTACTCAGCATAAGCCAACTGAAAAGTAAGAATAAGATAGTCCAATTCAGAAGGAAAATTGACACTATTTTTGATAAGACAGGGAAGCCGCTACTGACTGCAAAACGTCATGAAAACATGTATCAAATTGACATGAACACAGCAGTCACAACAACTGATACTGTTTCTATTCAAAGGCAGCAGACAACCTGAAGTAGTTATGGCACAAGAGACTCTCACATCTCAACTTCAAAGATATTCACAAATTATCCAGTAGAAGTTTGGTGTCTGGGCTACCCACCATGTCTTATGTAAAGGACAGATTGTGTCCTGGCTGTGAAAAGGGAAAACATCACCATGCCTCATTCAAATCAAAGCAAATCTCATCTGTTGAGAAACCATTTCATTTACTTCATATGGATCTTTTTGGTCCTTGATAGTGCTCTAAATGAACATATATTTAGTATCAATATCCTTCCAATATGTAAAGCTTTTAGTTACTATTGTTCTATTGTAATGTAATAATCGTTTAAATAAATAAGTGCGAAGACAAAAGAAGAAAATGGAGATTTGAAGACGCAAATGACCAAAAAGCTCAAATGTACAAGATACAATCCAAGTGGTTCAATTTATTGATGAGAAACATCTAAAAATGACAAGAGTACAAGCCGCAAAACGCAAAGTACAAGATATCTAAGCGTACGAAAGGACGTTCAAAAATCCAGAACCGAGACATGAACCAACTATCAACGTGTGCCTCAACGGAGCTAAAATCACAAATTAACTATGCACATAAATATAATATAATATATAATTAATTATGTAAATTATATATATATATATATATATATATATATATATATATATATATATATATATATATATATATTATATATATATATATATTATATTTATATATTAAATAAATAAACGTCGGCAAGCTATGATCCAATTTCTGCATGAGCTGGAATTCGAAGCTCCGCACTCGCGGAGCTGTAAGGCACAAAATCTCCGCACTCGCAGAGCACACCAGGACCCAAATTCCACTATAAAAGGCGATGCAATTCGACGAAATATTTACACCAATTCAATCCATATCTCTCTATTATATATATAATTATATATTTATAATATATATAATATAGTTTAGTTTTATATTAGATTAGTTTAGTTAATGTAACGGTTAATTACGGGTTTTAAAGTCGGAGTTCTGTCCGTGTAACACTACGTGATTAATAACCACTGTAAGCTATGTTCTTCCTTTTTAAATTAATGTCTCATATTTAAGTTATTATTATGCTTATTTGAGCTGAAGTAATCGTGATGTTGGACTAAATATTAAGACGGGATTATTGGGCTTTGGACCATAATTGGGGTTTGGACAAAAGACTGACACTTGCGGAAATTGGACTATGGGCTATTAATGGGCTTTATATTTGTTTAACTGAATGATAGTTCGTTAATTTAATATAGAGATTTACAATTTGACGTATCTATAAATAACCACATACACTCGATCGGACATGATGGGCGGGATATTTATAAATACTAATAATTGTTCATTTGACCGGACACGTGGATGGATTAATAGTCAATGGACTCATTAAAACAAGGGTGGATTACATACAAGGACACTTGGTGTAATTGTTAATAAAGTATTAAAACCTTGGATTACACACAGTCGATAACCTGGTGTAATCATTAACAATGTATTAAAACCTTATTACAGTTTAAGTCCCCAATTATTTGGAATATTTGACTTCGGGTATAAGGGTAATTTGACGAGGACACTCGCACTTTATATTTATGACCGATGGACTGTTATGGACAAAAACCAGATGGACATATCGAATAATCCAGGACAAAGGACAATTAACCCATGGTAATAAATTAAAATCAACACGTCGAACATCATGATTACGGAAGTTTAAATAAGCATAATTCCTTTATTTTATATCTCATCGCACTTTTATTTATCGTCATTTTATTTTTCGTACTTTAAATTATTGCACTTTTATTATCGTACTTTTATTTTATCGCTTTTTTATTTATCGTCATTTATCTTTACGCTTAAAATATAAAATTGACAAACCAGTCATTAAACGGTAAAACCCCCCTTTTATAATAATAATAATAATTGTAATATATATATCTATATTTTGTACAAATATAGTTGTTTAAAATATAGTGTAAAATAAGTCGTCTCCCTGTGGAACGAACCGGACTTACTAAAAACTATACTACTCTATGATTTGGTACACTGCCTATAGTGTTGTAGTGTGACGATCGCTCCAAATCCATATGGACGAACACGTCATTCATCGATTTCATTGCGAGGTATTTGACCTCCATATGATACGTTTTGTAAACATTGCATTCTTTTGAAAAGGCACACCATAAATGAATATTTAAATCAAAGGTTTTTGACATCTGATGATTTCTATATATAGACAATCACCGTAAATAATAGTTTAAAATAATACTTCCATTGACAATGCAGTCAAAATAAGATACATGGTGATGATTTGGTGAATGCAACGTTTCCTTGAAAAATATGTCATGTAAGACTCCATGCACATAGCTTGTCTAGCATATAAGCAAACAGCGCAAGACTTCTAGGGAACCTGAGAATAAACATGCTAACAAGTGTCAACACAAAGGTTGGTGAGTTCATAGTTTTAGTGTTTCGCATAATCTGTATATAAAAGTGGATCACAAGATTTCAGTTGTTTCATCCAGAAACGTTTATCAAAATATTCTATAAGATTGAGCACCCTGGTAACCAAGCCTTAACGTCTATAATAAGTACCCCTCGTTTAACATGCAACCAACATGTACAATACACGCAATCCAACGTGTACTAACTTCAAATAGCATACGTCTATTTTATAGTTCAGGCTAGAGTTTCTTTCTATACCTGGAACAGACGGGGATGTCAAACCCTATGGATCCATATACAACTATTCGCGCCTGCTAGTTCTTATAACCGGCAGCTACTAGTTACCAAAGCTAAGGGATTTTCGGTTCAAACTCGGTGTAGAATTTAGTATGTACTTGTATCCATTGTGTTTAAAATAAAGTGTATGTATTCTCAGCCCAAAAATATATATTGCAAAAGCAATTAAAAAGGGATCGTATGAAACTCACCTTAGCAGCACATATAGTTGTTCATCGTATTGTGACCGAAACTCGGTATATCAAATAATCGTAGGTCTCAACCTAGAGAACATATGTTGGTCAATAAATGTCTATCAAGCTAGGTCAGGTCATAGTGTATCACAATCCTAATGCTCGAGATCGACATACAAAAGTTATCCAAAGTCGTTTCAAAAGTCAATTTTGACATTAGTTCAACAAAATGAGACGTACCTTATACAAGGATTCATTTACTTGGTTGGTAATATTCAAAAATCCATTTTATCAATCTCGTAAACAAGTTGTTTAAACCTCAATTGCAGATTCAAAAGCAATTTCAATTAATGTTTATTATAAATCAGTTGATCATATCTTTTAAACCGTTCATCGAAACTATTCGATATCTAAATGAAAAGTTAATGATTTTTCGCCAGCTTTCCAAAAACATGCATATCATATACCTTTTACCAGTAATATATGTATTTAACTCGTGATTCATTATAAACTGTTTATCAACGAAATTTAGCATACAAGCATGTATAAATATATATACTCGAGCACTAGACATGGATACACTATTAGTATATAAAAGATAAAGTATAAATGCTTACGTTTCAATATTGAGATTCAATATTGTAGGAAAGTACATAGACGTAACGGAGATGATAAACACTAGGTTTGATTCATAAACATACCCCCGAACATTACCCATAACCTCCTTAGCTCTAGCTCGCTTGTAAACTCATTTTAAAAATGACACGCTCATGACCTCGTCGTAGTATTTTATGTATATTACTACTAATAATAATAATAATACTAATAATATTTAAGATTAATAATAATACTAATCTTAATAATAATAATAATAATAATAATAATAATAATAATAATAATAATAATAATAATAATAATAATAATTAATATAAATATAATAGAGATTGAGACGAGAGAAATAGATATATGAATCAGAAACAGAACAGATCGTGCTTTAAATAGATGTGGCCTGCAAAAGGGTGCCATGCGATCGCATGACTTTCCAAGCCAGTTCCCATGCGATCGCATGGGAAGATATGACAGCTCACATACATTTTGTAATTTAGTTCGTCGACGTAATTAAATATTAATATATATGAATCGTAAATTATTAAAAGTCGTATTTATTAAATACTTCAGGGGTATATTATGTAACTTATAATTAATAATTTCTATTATGTCACTTTCATGTGAATAGTAAATTAATTAATTTCGTTTAATTTACTATTCAATGAATAGTAAATGAATTAATTTAAATTCAGCTATTTAAGCTACACGTTGTTGTACGCTGTGCTTTACAAATTGTACATTTTTAATTTAACTTCGTTTCTTAAAAAAAATTACAAAAATTATATCATAAAAATAAAACGACTTAATACGTAAAAATTTTAATTTGAAATAGCATCGTTTAGTAGTAAATTTTTAATCATTTCGTATATAAATATTATTCGCATGATTCCGTATATATCGAAAACTCTTGTATTTATTTAAAATATGTATATAATACATGCTATGACGTTCGTGAATCGTTAGACAAATAGGGTGGTCAACCGTTATATAAAAACTCTTTTCAAAAGTTTTAAAACTTGACAAAATTCATTGCTTATCATATCGGAAACGTTAAAGATTAAGTTTAAATTTGGTCAGAAATTTTCGGGTCATCACAGTACCTCCCCGTTAAAGAAATTTCGTCCCGAAATTTGAGTGAGGTCGTCATGGTTAACAATAAAAATATTTTCATGACGAATATGAGTCGATAAATAGAGTTTTATTACCGTTGAATAATATGGATAAAATAATCCAATTACTCGAAGCGTATGAGGGAAGTTATCGTAATAGAGTGAAATAAAGAATAGAGATGCGTCTTATCTCTTGACGTAGTAACGATTGATTTCCGGAATTTAAGGAATAGAAAATCTTCATAATTAAAATAAGATTTGATTCTTCGGGAATTAAGGAGATTTTACGTAATCTGCCTCGATTGCTATGTCTGATCTTTTGCTATAAATTAAGCACTTCCGTTTCATTATTTTCACCACTCCTACATCTTCTTCCTCATTTCATACTTCTAACAGATTGTGAAATGCTTCATCCAGTTCTGATTCTTGATATACTCCTAATCTTCATATCTGTCATTCTTCTTTTTCATCTACCACCAGAGGAAGTTACTTTCTTCTACCATTACCTTGGGATTATAGTGTTTTTCATTCTCCCGTGTCTTTATATTGCTATACGCATTGATATACACGGTTTGTAAATTTCGGGGTTGTTATCGGGCTTATATTCTCCTTTATATTTTGGAGCTTCATGCTTTTGTTTTATCTTCCTGACTTTAAATCAAGCGAATAATGGTCCAGAATTCGTAGGTATGGATTTTGGAATGAACATAGTTAATGTTCTAAGAAATAAATTGTAATGGCACGATCTTGTTTTGTCAAATTACCAGAATATCTTGGAAAAGACCGAATCATCAAGAAATATGAATTCTTGATATATTTAGAGATTATATAGAATGAAAGAGTTATGTAACATGGTTCATGATGAGGGTGGGATCTGTGAACCTTCATCACGTTCCATTAGAAACTCAGCATGACTTATTGTAATATAACCACGTTGGCCTGACGTCATTATATTATACTAATTCATGCTTCAGTCCCCAACACTACTTCAAAACATTCAGATTTTAAACTTGAATTTTTCAGAATTTAGAAACTAACACAGTTTCTTTTATGATGTAATACAGATAGCGTGAAGGAATGAATACTTTTAGATAGTCATGAAATTATCCTCAGAAATATTGAGGATATTTATAATGAAAGATACGATGATATCTTAGAATATTTAAGATATGATGATGATGAAGAATATTGTTCAGAAAGGTTTAGAGTAAGGGGCAAGGTATCTTTTAATGACTTCAGCAGATACTGAATCATTTGTATTCTTTGAAGGTAGGTTCAATCTTTGTGATTTATCCACAGCCTCCTTCATACTTTGCTCAATCCGTTTTCCAGTTCCAAACCTTCTCTTTTTCTGTGCTTTTCCAACACACTACTCTTTATCATTAAACTTTTGGCTGTTAAAGTCGTTTACAGTTTTTGCTGCTTCATCAGCATTTTTCTAAAATTCGGAGAACTAGTTTCGCAGTTTGGGTGTTTTTCAGAAACTTCACATTCGAAGTATGTAAGTCCAGGAGGTAGACGTTATATGTACTCATATAACTGTTGGCGTAGACGTGTTGCAAGATTTCAAATTACTGATTGCTAATTCCAGGTAGTTGATATGGCAATTATTGATGTGGATGAGTACATGATAGGGTTTCAATGAGTATAAGGATTTTTCGGAAGGTCGAAGATCAATGGAGTTGTTGGTAAATTTACTGCTAATGTGGTGGAACATGAAAGGTTCCCAGTAACAAGAACACATATATCAAAGTCACAATAAGGCTAATATGAAAAGTCGAAGTTGACTGGTTGGAAGTGTGATAAAACTGGATACTTTGAAAACGATTGCAAGATTATTTTCGATATTAACAACGCTAAAGGATCTTGCATAGTTTTGAGGTCAAATTATAGCTTTGAAAGATTTAGAGATCTAAGAATGATGTCACTGGTTCAGAGTTATGACTTGGATTCTGATCCGTCAATATCAGAGTATGTAATTGAATTTGTATGAAAACGATTGTATATCGTTGTGAAGATAGTGAGTATAGTTAACGATTTTTGAATCAAAATTGAAGAATGTACAATGTAACGTATTAATTGTGAATTTATATATTTCCCGGGTATTACCTACCAGTTAAAGATTTCACAATTAATATTTTGTACAAAAGAATTTTCATTACAGTCTTTATGAAAATATATTTATGTATATTTTCTTCAGATGTAATACAGATTTAATGAGTTAATATCATATTAAGCTCATTTGATTTTTTTTTGCTTGAATTAGAAATGAATAATCTCTATAACATTAGAGATTACATAATCTTCGCGGAGTATTTCACTAATGAAATCAATACTTCATTATTTATTCTTATTTATATTCCTCGGTGAAGGATGTTGGTGTTCGTGGAATTTTCGTGAACCTTACAAGGCACCGATGATATTTTCTGGAGAGTTTCGAGTGTATCGAAGATGAAAGTGTAAAATCAACCATGTTATTGAATAATACACTTGGTTTATTATGAAATGAAATTCATTGAATTGAAACAGAGATTGTAGTTAACGAAGGTTGTACATCATAGCATATTAGTAATAGGAATTAACCGAGTAGTTAAGTTCCATACATAATAGCTTAGTACAGAAAGATTTATTATGGTTTAAAATTTATATATATAAGATATACATATAAATTCTTCGGAGGGAATGAGTTATTATTTCATAACTCGTTGATTCAGTATACGCGTTATTGATTCGTAATGATATCTACAGTGCTTTCTTGAACCGTCGAAACTTGTAATGTTAGAGGTGCTGGCGATTCTAACGATGTTGACAGCACTGACTGTGTTGGTGAGGCTAAGGGTACTATTGATGTTTGTGATATATCAAGTATAGTTTGTAAATCATACACCATTCTGATCAGGGTTTCTACTTTATCTGATTGAGGGTTAAGGCTAGAATAGATAATCTCTAAGATTACAGATTATATAATCACCGTAGGATATTTCTCCGATGAAGTTATGAATCAATACTTCATCATTTATTGTTGTTGGTACTCCTTGGTACCTATGGTGAGTATGATGTTGATATCCGATGTACAGATTATAATGTTGAGACGTGTGATGCGGATGTGGTTGTTGGTGGTGGTAATGATACTGTTGGTGTTGATAATAGTGGTACTGGTTATGCTGCTGGTGCTGCTGCTGGTGTTTGTAACCTTCGTACCATATTCTCCAAAGCCACTACCAGAGCGCGAAGCTCGTTGACTTCTTCTATTATACCGGGGTGATTGTCGGTTCGAACGAGTGGATAAATAAGATCTGAAATTCGGTGTAGTATATAATCGTGACGAGAAACTCTGGAAATGAGAGAGAAAATGGTATTACGAACAGGTTCGCCGGTAAGTGCTTCAGGTTCTTCGCCAATAGGGCAATGTGGTGGATGGAAGGGATCACCTTCTTCCTGTCTTCAATGATTGAGGAGGCTACGAACCCATCCCCAATCCATCCAGAATAGATGATGGCTAATTGGTTCATCCATTCCGGTTACACTACCTTCGGAGCTTGAGTGAAAATCCATATCGGAATAGCTGTCGGCATCTGAGGAATTCGAACTAGATGTGGAATTCATCTTACACGGTTTGGATAAAGGATTTTTGATATGAAATGATTTTTGGATATTGGATGATATTCTAATCACATAGAATACCTATATATAGTATAAGGGATCCGCAAATTACGGAGGATCTTTCGAAAGCTGTCAGGCAAAGTTTACAGTAACAGATTCTCTAAGATATGAATTTTGTCTATACGCTATTCATGCAATCAATGCAGTAAAACGTGTCTAGACTAGGAATGATAAGTAGGTAATTTCCGACAAGAAATGATAAGCAAAACTTTTGACATGCAGACACAGTCGAAGTCCAAACTTACTAATGCATCCTAACAACTATCAGTTAGACACATTCATGCAAGACCTGGTTCACTAGGACCAACGCTCTGATACCAACTGTGACGATCGCTCCAAATCCATATGGACGAACACGTCATTCATCGATTTCATTGCGAGGTATTTGACCTCCATATGATACGTTTTGTAAACATTGCATTCTTTTGAAAAGGCACACCATAAATGAATATTTAAATCAAAGGTTTTTGACATCTGATGATTTCTATATATAGACAATCACCGTAAATAATAGTTTAAAATAATACTTCCATTGACAATGCAGTCAAAATAAGATACATGGTGATGATTTGGTGAATGCAACGTTTCCTTGAAAAATATGTCATGTAAGACTCCATGCACATAGCTTGTCTAGCATATAAGCAAACAGCGCAAGACTTCTAGGGAACCTGAGAATAAACATGCTAACAAGTGTCAACACAAAGGTTGGTGAGTTCATAGTTTTAGTGTTTCGCATAATCTGTATATAAAAGTGGATCACAAGATTTCAGTTGTTTCATCCAGAAACGTTTATCAAAATATTCTATAAGATTGAGCACCCTGGTAACCAAGCCTTAACGTCTATAATAAGTACCCCTCGTTTAACATGCAACCAACATGTACAATACACGCAATCCAACGTGTACTAACTTTAAATAGCATACGTCTATTTTATAGTTCAGGCTAGAGTTTCTTTCTATACCTGGAACAGACGGGGATGTCAAACCCTATGGATCCATATACAACTATTCGCGCCTGCTAGTTCTTATAACCGGCAGCTACTAGTTACCAAAGCTAAGGGATTTTCGGTTCAAACTCGGTGTAGAATTTAGTATGTACTTGTATCCATTGTGTTTAAAATAAAGTGTATGTATTCTCAGCCCAAAAATATATATTGCAAAAGCAATTAAAAAGGGATCGTATGAAACTCACCTTAGCAGCACATATAGTTGTTCATCGTATTGTGACCGAAACTCGGTATATCAAATAATCGTAGGTCTCAACCTAGAGAACATATGTTGGTCAATAAATGTCTATCAAGCTAGGTCAGGTCATAGTGTATCACAATCCTAATGCTCGAGATCGACATACAAAAGTTATCCAAAGTCGTTTCAAAAGTCAATTTTGACATTAGTTCAACAAAATGAGACGTACCTTATACAAGGATTCATTTACTTGGTTGGTAATATTCAAAAATCCATTTTATCAATCTCGTAAACAAGTTGTTTAAACCTCAATTGCAGATTCAAAAGCAATTTCAATTAATGTTAATTATAAATCAGTTGATCATATCTTTTAAACCGTTCATCGAAACTATTCGATATCTAAATGAAAAGTTAATGATTTTTCGCCAGCTTTCCAAAAACATGCATATCATATACCTTTTACCAGTAATATATGTATTTAACTCGTGATTCATTATAAACTGTTTATCAACGAAATTTAGCATACAAGCATGTATAAATATATATACTCGAGCACTAGACATGGATACACTATTAGTATATAAAAGATAAAGTATAAATGCTTACGTTTCAATATTGAGATTCAATATTGTAGGAAAGTACATAGACGTAACGGAGATGATAAACACCAGGTTTGATTCATAAACATACCCCCGAACATTACCCATAACCTCCTTAGCTCTAGCTCGCTTGTAAACTCATTTTAAAAATGACACGCTCATGACCTCGTCGTAGTATTTTATGTATATTACTACTAATAATAATAATAATACTAATAATATTTAAGATTAATAATAATACTAATCTTAATAATAATAATAATAATAATAATAATAATAATAATAAATATAAATATAATAGAGATTGAGACGAGAGAAATAGATATATGAATCAGAAACAGAACAGATCGTGCTTTAAATAGATGTGGCCTGCAAAAGGGTGCCATGCGATCGCATGGCTTTCCAAGCCAGTTCCCATGCGATCGCATGGGAAGATATGACAGCTCACATACATTTTGTAATTTAGTTCGTCGACGTAATTAAATATTAATATATATGAATCGTAAATTATTAAAAGTCGTATTTATTAAATACTTCAGGGGTATATTATGTAACTTATAATTAATAATTTCTATTATGTCACTTTCATGTGAATAGTAAATTAATTAATTTCGTTTAATTTACTATTCAATGAATAGTAAATGAATTAATTTAAATTCAGCTATTTAAGCTACACGTTGTTGTACGCTGTGCTTTACAAATTGTACATTTTTAATTTAACTTCGTTTCTTAAAAAAAATTACAAAAATTATATCATAAAAATAAAACGACTTAATACGTAAAAATTTTAATTTGAAATAGCATCGTTTAGTAGTAAATTTTTAATCATTTCGTATATAAATATTATTAGCATGATTCCGTATATATCGAAAACTCTTGTATTTATTTAAAATATGTATATAATACATGCTATGACGTTCGTGAATCGTTGGACAAATAGGGTGGTCAACCGTTATATAAAAACTCTTTTCAAAAGTTTTAAAACTTGACAAAATTCATTGCTTATCATATCGGAAACGTTAAAGATTAAGTTTAAATTTGGTCAGAAATTTTTGGGTCATCACATGTAGCATAGTTTAGGTATATCCCATTTGTAAATAAATAATTAAAACTTGTGTAATTTGTATCGTATTTCGTAGTAAAAATACAATATATTTCGTACCCCTCTGCTTTAACATCAGTCCTGTTAATGTGGCCAGCTGTAGTGGGAAGAAGTATACACTGGTTATTGTTGATGAATATTCCAGATACACCTGAGTATTCTTTTTGAAGCAAAAGAGTGAAGCTGCTGATGAAATTATCAATTTTATCAAAAGAATGGAGTTTTTAAATCGGCAACTGGTGAAACAGCTAAGAAGTGATCATGGTACAGAAGTCAGAAATGCTACATTAGAAGAATTTTGTGCTGACAAAGGTATTTCACAGAACTATTCTGCTGTGAGAATACCTCAACAAAATGGTGTTGCAGAAAGAAGAAACAGAACTCTCATTGAAGCAGCAAGATCTATGTTAGCTGAGTTTGGGCTGAAAAATTCATATTGGGCAGGAGCTGTGAACACTGCATGTTTTACCCAGAATAGATCTTTAATAGTAAAAAGACATCAGAAAACTGCTTATGAAGTTCTCAAAGGAAGAAGACCCTCAATTTTATTTCTTCATTTATTTGGCACTCCCTGTTTCATTCTAAACAATAGGGATCAGCTAGGCAAGTTTGATGCTAAGGCTGATGAAGGTATATTCTTGGGATATTCCAACATGTCAACGGCATATAGGGTTTTCAATAAAAGAAGGGGTTGTTTTGAAGAATCAATTAATGTTACATTTGATGAGACTGCCCCAGCTTCATCTCTTAGTCAAGAAGATGAAGAGTTATTGTTTGAAGAGCCTACTCAGCAAGCTCTTGATGATGATGAAGAATCAGCTGCAAATCCCTCACCAATCCATGTTACTGGGTTCTCTGATAATGAGATGGAACATTCTGTTCCATTTGTGTCTAAACGAAGTGGACCTACTGGCTCTACTGAAGTCCTACAACTTGAGCATAGGTCTACTGGTTCTGAAGGATCACAAGCTGGTATTGGTTACATTAATAATGAACAGCTGTCTCCAACTGCTGCTCATACCTTTGAACCAACTGATGATCAAGATGCTGTGTGTTCCACGACAAGCTCACCTGTTCATAACACTAGATGGACAAAATAGAATCCAATTGAGCAAGTTATTGGTAATCTGGCTAGTGGTGTTAAAACAAGAAGGCATGACACCAGTAATTTTTGTATGCATGTAAATTTTGTGTCTACCATTGAACCTACATGTCCTGATGAAGTAATCAAAGATCCAAGCTGGGTAGGAGCTATGCAAGAAGAGATCTCCCAGTTTGATAGGAATAAGGTTTGGACATTGGTACCTAAACCTGATGATGAAACTAAGAAGATCATTGGTACCAAGTGGGTTTTCAAGAACAAGATGGATGAAGATGGAATTGTGATCAGAAACAAAGCTAGGTTGGTAGCTCAAGGGTTCAAACAGGGAGAAGGATTAGATTATAGAGAGACATATGCTCCAGTGGCTAGGATGGAAGCTATCAGATTGTTCTTGGCATATGCTGCGAAGATGAACTTTAGGGTATTCCAGATGGATGTTAAATCTGCATTTCTAAATGGGAAGCTGCAAGAAGAAGTTTATGTCAAACAGCCTCCTGGTTTTGTAAGCAGTAAACATCCAGACCATGTCTACAAGCTAGACAAAGCTCTTTATGGCCTCAAACAGTCTCCAAGAGCATGGTATGAGACACTTCATGTGTATCTCACTGGTATAGGTTTTAAAGTTGGAACAATTGATACCACTCTGTTCTCAAAAGAGATAGATGGTGATCTCTTGCTGGTATAGATATATATGGATGATATTATTTATGGATCTAAAAATGAAAATCATTGTCAAGATTTTTCAAAACTTATGTCAAAGACATATGAAATGAGCTTACAAAGAGATTTGCAATACTTTTTGGGATTGCAAATTAAACAACTTGATGATGGAATTTTTATAAGTCAGGATAAATATATCAAAGATATGTTAAAGAAATTTGGTCTGACCTGTTTAAAAGATATAGGAACCCCAATGGCAGCATCTATTAAAATAGATGCTGATCCCAATGGTGAACCAGTCAATATCACTGAATATAGAGGTATGATTGGATCCCTACTTTATCTCACAGCCAGCAGACCAGATATTATGTTTGCCACATGTCTCTGTGCCAGATATCAAGCTGATCCTAAAGAGTCACACTTGCTAGCAGTAAAAAGGATATTTAGGTATCTGAAAGCTACTGCTAAACGTGGTCTTTGGTATCCCAAAGACCAGGATTTTGAGCTAATTGGGTATTCAGATGCTGACTTTGCAGGGTGTGAAATAGACAGGAAAAGTACTACTGGTGGTTGCCAGTTACTGGGTGGTAGGCTAGTCAGCTGGACGAGCAAAAAACAAAATACTGTGTCCACATCTACTGCTGAGGCAGAATACGTTTCTACTGGTAGTTGTACTATTCAAGTACTATGGATGCACAGCCAGCTGAAAGACTATGGTGTTCATGTCACAAAGACTCCAATCTACTGTGACAACACAAGTGCAATTGTTATCACCAACAATCCTGTGATGCATTCAAGAACAAAGCACATTGACGTTCGATATCATTTCATAAGGGATCACGTTCAAAAAGGAGATGTGGAGCTACATTTTATTTCAACAGACCAGCAGTTAGCAGATCTATTCACAAAGCCCTTAGATGAGAAACGTCTTAACTATCTCATCTCTGAGCTGGGTTTGCTTAAACTTTAAATAAAAGACAATTTTTGTTGGTGTGCTGGCTCTACAACATGTAGGGCAAACCAGTAAGTCACATTTGTTAACTTACTGCCTACATGTAAAACACTCAGTACAACAACGTCTTTTATACTTTGGTTACTCAAAATGTTTTTTAAATGAAATAATAAATAGCTCACCAAATTAAGTGATTCCTTAAATCTGAAACTCATTTACTCCCAATGATTTAAATTAAATTCATGACATATTAAATGTAACAAAGTATTTTGTATTTAATACAAAACTTATTTTGTGGTCTTTAAATCAATTCTTGAATTAAAACCTGCTGCATTTAATGCTGAATGGGAGGTATGAGTGTTCAAGCCGTATATATGTCATGTCAACAGTCTGTGTCCCCTCGAAAGTGTGCCAGTCTATCACATCTGCCCACGCGCCTGCAGATGACAGTTGCCATTTTCTCTCTCCTGCACTTTTTCATCCAATCACAACGGTTAAAATAGTGTTTTATCTTCCATAATAACCTTCGATTATTCATTATTCAAAATCACATACTCTTTTCTCTCAAAATCTTCAAATTTTCCAACTTTCACAACTTCATATTTTCATCTTTACATTTCTCAATGGTAGACCAACCTCAATCACCACATGTTCAACACCAGCCAGAGGAACAACAATAGCAACAACAACCGGCACAACAACCTGATCAACAACTACAACCGGCACCAGAGGAACAGGTTGTTCAAGGACCACTGTTCAATCTTCATCCAGCTCTGTTAGGGCTAATAATGCACTTGATCACACGACTATTCGCCTATCAAGAGGCAATGCTGCTCATTCACTCTCCATTCCCAAATCAAAAGTCAATATGGGTTATGAAACGCTAATTGACTACATCCGGCAATCCCCTCTGGCTAGGGCTATCACCGGTGTACCTTCACGCATTTATGCTGCCTGCTTGGCAAGATTTTGGTATACTGCTACCACTGCCACCACTCCTCAGAATGTTCCATGTATTCGTGGCATGGTAACTGAAACCCTAACTTGCTCTGTCACTGCTGAAGCCATCCGCCGTGCCCTTCAATTACCAGATGGACCGTTTGTCAATTCACCAACCAGCGATGTATTCAGAAGGGAGGTGCTAGAAATCATTGGGTTTACTCAATCAATTGCTCATACACCTTTGAGGAAGCATATGCCACCTCTTTGGTACTACTTCTTTGGGCTGCTGACCCAGTGCATCAGCCAGAAATCTGGGAGTTTTGACCAGTACTCAGATTTTGAGCTTAAAATTGGTCATGGTTTGTTGTTCAACAGGAACATTGATTATGCCGGGGAAATTTATTTGACGCTAAGGGAGATGGTGCAAGCACCTAAACGAACACATTTAATCCCCTTTCCAAGGTTCTTAAGCCTGGTTTTTGAAAGTGAGCTGGGTGAAGCTTACCAATAGATTGCTGATCAATCATATGACCTGCCTCTAAAACAAGGGGGTATGCCAAAAGATGCACATGTTGCTCCATATACTGGTTTGACACCAGGCATGCTCGAGTATCTTGCTGCTTGGGGTGGAGCTAACCAATCGACTGCCTCTGGTTCTGCACCAGCTAAGGGGGAGGGTCCTCAGCGTAAGCCAGCTACGCGTAGGAAGCAGCCAACTACCTCAACTAGAACAACCACCGTCTCACATACTGGTAAAGCAGTAGTTGTATTAGAATCTAGTGCTCTCTGATAATAAAGAACATCCCTAGTCTTATATACTGACTACCCAATTCTAGTATTGGAATCCGTTACTTATCTATTTCTTGGTAACAGGCAAATCCAAATGTGCAAAGGCTAGCTCCAAGCAAACCACAGGGGAGATTGCACCAGTCTCAACTGCTGCTCCTGCAAAGGATGTGGCTATGGAACCTGGTGCGTTTCTAGACCATACAGTAGAAAATTCTAACTTAATTGAAAACATTTTAACTGCTGCCTTGAAAAATGAAAGTGGAGTTAAAGGTATAACCTTGGCTCCTAAGCTGACTAGTTTTAAAACTAGTGTTAAGAAGAGTAGCAATCCATACTCTTCTAGCCAGACACTTCCACATTTTTCTAAATTGAACTTAATGCTATATCGTCTGCTGAAAGTACAACCAGCAGAGCACATAACTGACCCCCAAAGCAAACTTGAGTTGGGTCCTCATCGTGTTGAACCAGCTTAGGATACTGCACAGCTAATATGTTACTTGGATCATGATAAGAGTCTCACTCCTACATCATTATCAGCCATAACTCTTACACTATCTGGGTCAACATGTGTTGCCAATGAGTCAGCAGAGTCACAGCTGCACTTACAGACACCTAACTCTGTCTCAATCAAAGGGCTGACTAAACCACCAGTCTGTCCTCAGAGACCAACAACAGATGCAATTGTTGAGTCAAATTTATTTGGTTCTACAGTTGTTAACATAAAATGTTCTTTTGTTTCAGTTCTTAGCAGGGTAGATGATTAGGCAGAGGGGGAGCAAGAAAAGGTTGTTAATGTTTCTACTGATGAGCTCTCTGCTTCTGCTACTGGTGTTGGTGCTACTGATTTGCCTATTGGTGGTGCTGATACTAGTACTGTTGTCTCTACTGCTGCTGGCTCTAGTGGAGACAATGTGGTTGCTGGTTCCACTGATCTTACTATTAATAAGGAGGTAGCTACTGCTGATATATCTGCTACTCCTCTTACTGTCTCTGGTATTACTGCTTCAACCACTGATTCTGGAGTGGTTGATGAGATGATAATGGAACCTCCTCCGGTACTTGAAAAGGTTATTGATAACATTGTTAAGGAGGTTCTTGATATTGATGATGCTGCCACTACCACTGTTATTACAACTGCTGTTATTACTGAAGTGGTTACTAGTGGTGGCTTGCATGCTGATGATGATTCCTGGCCTTCGTTTCTTCAAGATGTTGGCTATGTTTCCAAAGAGCCTGACACTGCTTCTTCACCTACTGTACAGTCACCTACTGCTGCTACTGGGTCTGCAGAACCCATTATGGATGCTGGTACCTCTGTTACTGCCACTACTGATTCATCTTAGGCTACTGCTTCTGCTGAGCAGCAACCATATATGTGCCAGGTACTAGATCCTGATGAAGTTGTCCCTAACTTCATCTATAGGGGAGCATCCATCACTCCCATAGTTGCCTTGCTGGTGGATCAGCTGACTATTGATCCACAAAGTGCTCTGGTGTCAGCCAGTAAACTACCTAGGGAAGAGCTGACTGAAATGTTGTCTCAGATTGATCGACCAGTAAGAGAAGAGGTATATGAGAGGCTGGCTACTTTAGAATAGATCAATGAGCAGCCATACTATCACTATTTTGGTATGGCTCCAGCTGCTTCTCCATGGCCTGGTACATGGAGCCTCTCAAGTTCATCAGAGATCCTACTACTGATAAGTTTATCATGTAACAACTTCATTATTCGCCAGTACCTTCTGATTCATCAGCTTCTTCCTCATCATCTTCTTCATCTGATGGTGATGCTGATAAAGGTACTGGTAAGGAAGAGCCAGTCATTCATGATAATGTGACTGGTTCCAAAGATAAACCAGTGGATCTCATTGATGATGCTGATACTGATGCTGACAAGGATACCAGTGGTTCTATACCTTCAGGTGAAGGTAAAAATGGTGGTGATCATGGTGACGAGTCAGATTCTGACCTTCCACATCCACCACCCCACAGAGGTACTCCTGTGTTAGCTGCTAGTGGTCGCCCCTCAACCAGCTATACTAAGTTTAATGCTGATGAGGTGGCTGCCATCTCCATTTTGGCTGTCTATAAGATATTAGCTGAATTTACACCGGATCTACAGAACACCATTCGATCTGCTATTGTTGATTGGGTGTCTGAAGCAGTACGCACAGCTGGGGAGGTTACCACTTCCTCTATTGAGAACAAGCTCAAACAAGTGTGTGCCTTTGCAGATCTAGCTGTGGAAGCCATTGTCAAACAACATGAAGAGGAGGAAGATTTAAAGAAGCGAATCATCTCTCACAATGAGTATACTGAGGACATTGCCCTTCTTCAAGCTGATTTGGATGCTGCTAATCGCAGAATTCTTTTCCTTGATGAAGAAAACAGGGTGTTAGAAGAGAGATTGGATTCACAGGAACAGCAAATGGCTACTATGATTCCTGCCTCAGCTTATGTTCAAATGGTGGAGGTAATGCAACACATGGCTGATCTTCAAGCTGGTGTTAGGGCTGATGTCCAAAACATGGTCATGGATGTTGCTCGAAATGAAGTTCGTACTTCCAACCTCTGCCTACGACAATATGGCGTAGATCCTGGTGCCCATCTTTCTCCTGTTGATGCTGACTGGAACAATTTTGCTTTCTCTGTTCCTCAGTCAGATAGTGACCTTGATGCACAGGTCTCCCCTGCTCACCCTTCTGCCCCCTGCCGATGACAAAAAGGGGGAGAAGAAGTCTAAGAAAAATTCTAAAAAGAGAAAACAATCTGATGGGGAGCATGAGCATGAAAAGGCTCCTAAACAGCAAAGGAGAGATGGTGATGATGGTGGTGATGGTACTGGCACTAAGCTCAGCAACGCTCATACTGAAGCTGGTGTACAGGCAGCTGGTGAATCTCAACCCAGTGTGTCTGCCACATCAGTAGATGATATTGGTTCTGGCAGTAAGCCCAGTGACGTTTCTGAATTGGCAATTGCTGAATCTTTTGCTGTCTCTCAAACAATTGAACGTAAATTGAAAAGAAAAATGGAGAGACATCAGAAGAGACAGCAGGAATTAGATGCTGCTTTCAACGCTAAGTTTGGGGCCTATGCTGCTTTAAAAAGACTTAAAATAGAGCGTAGGCTAACCCTCACTCCTGATAAGCGTGAAATTGATGATGATCTGATCAGCATTGAAGAATATAAAAGGGCTACACTGAAAAGAAATGCTAAGTTCATGATCAAGTATGATAAAAAGAAAGCCAAGCTGTATGCTGAGTGAGCAGATAGAATAAAGAAGATGACTCCTAAGAGATGAAAAATTACTTAGCTTCTACTAGGTCAGGAGGAGTTAGAGTTGATGTATTTATGAAATGGCTGTATGCAATGTTAGAAACCAGCTCATCTTCTCGACCAGTATCATCTACTCAGCCAGCTACACAACAACAGCCAGCAGATGTTGATATTCAGGGGGATCATCTTGCTATTGTTCCCTATCTGCCACCACAAGAACCAGTATCAACACCAGAACCATCAGCTGAACCCATGCCAATTGACAAACAAATGGTGAAATATGCTCCTAGGGACAACCAGCCCCTAAGGAAAGGACCCCTATTTAAGGCAGCTGATGAAGATACTGAGGCAGTTGTGCCAGCTGATACTAATCAGTCAGCTGGTACTGAAGATACAACAAGGAGTGCTGTGAATGAAGATCTGAAATGTCCCGTTCAAATTGATTATAAATGTTCCATATTAATTTATTTCGTTGCGAGGTTTTGACCTCTATATGAGATGTTTTTCAAAGACTGCATTCATTTTTAAAACAACCATAACCTTTATTTTATCAATAAAGGTTTTAAAAACATTACATAGATTATCAAATAATGATAATCTAAAATATACTGTTTACACATGACCATTACATAATGGTTTACAATAGAAATATATTACATCGACATATGTTTCTTGAATGCAGTTTTTACACAATATCATACAATCATGGACTCCAAATCTTGTCCTTATTTTAGTATGCAACAGCAGAAGCTCTTAGTATTCACCTGAGAATAAACATGCTTTAAACATCAACAAAAATGTTGGTGAGTTATAGGTTTAACCTATATATATCAAATCGTAACAATAGACCACAAGATTTCATATTTCAATACACATCCCATACATAGAGATAAAAATCATTCATATGGTGAACACCTGGTAACCGACATTAACAAGATGCATATATAAGAATATCCCCATCATTTCGGGACACCCTTCGGATATGATATAAATTTCGAAGTACTAAAGCATCCGGTACTTTGGATGGGGTTTGTTAGACCCAATAGATCTATCTTTAGGATTCGCGTCAATTACGGTGTCTGTTCCCTAATTCTTAGATTACCAGACTTAATAAAAAGGGGCATATTCGATTTCAATAATTCAACCATAGAATGTAGTTTCACGTACTTGAGTCTATTTTGTAAATCATTTATAAAACCTGCATGTATTCTCATCCCAAAAATATTAGATTTTAAAAGTGGGACTATAACTCACTTTCACAGATAATTCCTTCCTCGGAAATAAGACTTGGCCACGGATCGATTCACGAACCTATACAAATATGTACATATATATCAAAGTATGATCAAAATATAATTACAACCATTTTTTATTATGTTTTAAATATTCGAGTGTATTAAGTCAGCTGTCCTCGTTAGTAACCTACAACTAGTTGTCCACTGTTAGATGTACAGAAAATAAATCGATATATATTATCTTGAATCAATCCACGACCCAGTGTATACACGTCTCAGGCTAGATCACTACTCAAAGTATATATATTTTTGGAATCAACCTCAACACTGTATAGCTAACTCCAACATTACTGCATATAGAGTGTCTATGGTTGTTCCAAATAATATATATACATGGGTCGATATGATATGTCAAAACATTTGCATACGTGTCTATGGTATCCCAAGATTACATAATATATTAAAATACATGTATAATACAATATAAGTTAGCTAGGATATGATTTGTATAGATTTGTTAAACATTTCCCATAGCTAAAAAGATCAAAAATATCCAATCTTGTTTTACCCATAACTTCTTCATTTTAAATCCGTTTTGAGTGAATCAAATTGATATGGTTTCATATTGAACTCTAATTTAAGAATCCAAATAGAAAAAGTATAGGTTTATAGTCAGAAATGTAAGTTACATGTCAATTACTAAAGAGGTAGTCATTTCCATGACCATTTTGAAAAACATACTTTCACTTTGAGTTTAACCAAGATTTTTGGATATAGTTTCATGTTCATATGAAAAATCATTTTCCCAAAAGAAAAACTTTTAAATCAAAGTTTATCATAGTTTTTAATTATCCAAACCAAAACAGCCCCCGGTTTAACTACGACGGCGTATATCCGATTTTATGGTGTTCATCGTGTTTCCAGGTTTTAAATCATCAAGTTAGCATATCATATAGATATAGAACATGTGTTTAGTTGGTTTTAAAAGTCAAGTTATAAGGATTAACTTTTGTTTGCGAACAAGTTTAGAATTAACTAAACTATGTTCTAGTGATTACAAGTTTAAACCTTCCAATAAGATAGCTTTATATGTATGAATCGAATGATGTTATGAACATCATTACTACCTCAAGTTTTCTGGATAAAACTACTGGAAATGAGAAAAATGGATCTAGCTTCAAAGGATCCTTGGATGGCTTGAAAGTTCTTGAAGCAGAATCGTAACACGAAAACAGTTCAAGTAAGATTTTCACTCGAAATAAGATTGTTATAGTTGTAGAAATTGAATCAAAGTTTGAATATGAATATTACCTTGAATTAGAAAGATAACCTACTGTAAATAACAAAGGTTCCTTGATCTTTGATGATTACTTGGAATGGATTAGAAAGCTTGGAAGTAGACTTGCAAACTTGGAAGTATTCTTGATTTTTATGAAACTATACTTATGGAATTTATGAAGAACACTTAGAACTTGAAGATGGAACTTGAGAGAGATCAATTAGATGTATAAAATTGAAGAATTAAAGTGTTTGTAGGTGTTTTTGGTCGTTGGTATATGGATTAGATATAAAGGATATGTAATTTTGTTTTCATGTAAGTAAGTCATGAATGATTACTAATATTTTTGTAATTTTATGAGATATTTCATGCTAGTTGCCAAATGATAGTTCCCACATGTGTTAGGTGACTCACATGGTCTGCTAAGAGCTGATCATTGGAGTATATATACCAATAGTACATACATCTAAAAGCTGTGTATTATACGAGTACGAATACGGGTACATACGAGTAGAATTGTTGATAAAACTGAACGAGGATGTAATTGTAAGCATTTTTGTTAAGTAGAAGTACTTTGATATATGTCTTGAAGTCTTTCAAAAGTGTAAGAATACATATCAAAACACAACATGTATATACATTCTAATGGAGTCGTTAAGTCTTCGTTAGTCGTTACATGTAAGTGTTGTTTTGAAACCTTTAAGTTAACGATCTCAATTAATGTTGTTATGTTTATTATATCAAATGAGATGTTAAATTATTATATTATCATGATATTATGATGTATGAATATATCTTAATATGATATATACATTAAAATATCGTTACAACGATAATCGTTACATATAAGTCTCGTTTAGTAATTCTTGAGTTAGTAGTCTTGTTTTTACATATGTAGTTCATTGTTAACATACTTAATGATATATTTAAATATCATTTTATCATGTTAAATATAGTGTATCAATATCTTAATATGATACATATGTATTTAGTTGACGTTATCATAATGATAATCGTTATATATATCATTTCGAGTTTCTTAACTTAGTAATATCATTTCTTATGTATATCACACATTGTTAATATACTTAATGAGATAATTACTCATCATAATCTCATGTCAACCATATATATATGTCTATATATACCACAATATGTAGTTTTTACAAATTTGTAACGTTCGTGAATAGCCGGTCAACTTGGGTGATCAATTGTCTATATGAAACTTATTTCATTTAATCAAGTCTTAACAAGTTTGATTGCTTAACACATTGGAAACATTTAGTCATGTAAATATCAATCTCAATTAATATATATAAACATGAAAAAGTTCAGGTCACTACAAGATCCAGCCAGTAGTGTGCTGCTGGGTGAAACAAGTGTTGAAGACCCAGCAAAGGTGGATGTGCTGGGTGATAATCAAGATGATGATATGGTTAATCCTGCTGACTTTACAGTCTGGGAGAGTGGAGATCACTTATTTGTTTAATCACCTATCTCTCCCCAGACCCTCACTTATTTTAACAGAACACAGGATAATCGTGTTAATTAGTTTCCAGTGAGTTCATCTGGCATAGGTGAATCAATCATGTATCCTCCATCTTCCCCAAAACGTCATGGTAAACACATAACTTGGGAAGATGATTCAGTTGCCCGTGGTGAGCCAGACTTATTTAAAATGAATCCAGATGAAAGAGATGCTTACAGGCTGGAGATCACTGTACCAGAATTGCTTGAGCAAAGACAAGCTGCTATTAATGAAAGGATATGCCAAGTTAGATTGCTGCATCATCCTCTTGATCAGCCACTCTACATCACTGCCTTGACTTATGGCATTGAAATTGGTGTATACTTAAACAACAGTAGTCAAAGGCTCTCTACTGATGAGGAGAAAGCTCAATTTCAAGAGGCTCGCCAGCTGGGTATGGATCTAAGGGAGTATCGTGCTGCCCTTAGAACTGAAGAGGGTAAAAAGATGATTGAAACAGCAAAGTCCCTGAAAATTACTGCCAATGATTATTTGTTGGGCTTAGAAGCTGAAATTCAAAGAAGGAAGGCTGTTGATGCTGAACTCGCTGAGAGGGTAAGGCTTCAGGAGATAGAAGACAAATTGGCTGCTGATAGAAAGCTAGAGGCTGAGTTCCTCAAATTAGCTAAAGTCATTGTGAAGGAACAGGATAAGGCCCTTGATAAACTAGAAGCTGCTGAGAAAGCACCTGATGTTTCTCCTATGGAAACTGCCTGAACCATAGAACTATCTGATCATTATTATAGGAGCAAGTATGGTGATGTGATGAACAGAAGATTAAATCTCAGCAAGATCATCAAGGTGCACAGAGGCTCAAAAAGAGCTTTCAATATCAGTAGGGAGAATAATGTTCAAAAAAGGATAAATTATGATGAGTTGCGATCTTTAGGATTCAGTGAATGGATGGAGATATTGGAGTATTTCATTGGTAAAGCTGAAAGTGGTATTAAAAAGTCATTGAAGCCAGAACTCCAAGATCTCTTCAACAAAGCTACAAAATTTGGGAATGCACCAGTAGTAAACGTAGAAGAGGTACTTTCTCAAAAATCTAAAGGGAAGAAATCTACTGGTGAAGGCCCTCAAAGAAGAGATCGCATCATTCTACCTCCTCATATTCCTGTATTTGATCCTGCTGATATACCTATCCTGTTTCCTGAAGCCTGGAGAATCAAAAAAGAGGAGCTATCTGAAGAGGAATTAGATAAAGATAAAGATAGATAGTCCTCTAGTGCTTAAATTGTATCTTTTGTTTATTTCATTTTTCATTATGATGTTCTTGTAATTACAGTATATACTTTGTTGTAATGAAAGTGAAATGAGTTTATCTTCAAAATCATATCTAATTATAAGATATGGATAACTCAGCAAAAGATCCCAAAAACAAACTTAAAAAGGGACAAATTTACTGCCTATTTTTCTTTAGGTCCCTAGGTGCTGGCTTTAGTGTTTTCTCTATATGTCATAAGTTTTGTCATCATCAAATAGGGGGAGATTGTTTAGTCCCCAAAATAATTAAGGATTTAATTATGACAAAACTGTTTTATTTGCACTAAAATGTTATGTGCAGTCAGCACAAGTTTGTTTATGTGTAGACAGCAGATATTGCTATGTCGAGTGTTTAGTTTGCTGCTCAGTCTACCAGCACAACGTAGACAGTGTTCTTCAATCAGCACATGATGGGTACTCAGCAATTCAAGAATATCAAGTGACTCAGCAATGAAGAACCAGCACAGCTGGAATGCATCTTACTACACAAGATAGCTATGCTCCATTATAAGCATCGTAGTTTCCCAAGAGGTCTACATCAATGGTACTATTCAACAAAAATCAAAGACAAAGTTGAACAGACAAGGACACGCGTCGGCGGCTGACAAGTGACCTTACAAGACCACGTGGGAATGCAGAAGTTTAACGCATGTGCAGACATGGGTTATACTTTGTCAACACCTAGGGAACACAACATTCTATTTGTTTAATCAAATAGTGGTCCCAAACTGAATTGGGGTGTTCCTGCAAATAGCTACCAATGAGGAAAGAGGAGAGCATGCTCTCTGATGTAGTTGTCCCCACAAGTACAGACATCATATGTACCAGTGGACAATAGAACCATTACACGGTTAATAGGACTACTATAAATTGTTGTATCCACTATTGTAACAACTAGTGGTGTGGGTTTATTTTTCTAGAGTCAAAAACGTGTAATAGCTTTTAGTTTACCTCTTAGCTATAATCTAGGTAATCTGTATCAACCAACTATCATTCCGCCAAGGATAGTTGTGATTCTTTGTGATTCAATCAATAAAGAATAATCGTTGAAAATTACATGTGACTCTATTTAATCTTCATGTTTGAATACTAATCGTGTTTAACTGTTAAGTTACTTAAAAGAAATTGTATTCACCCCCCCTACAATACTCTTGTTGTTATTAAGGGACCAACAGTTACGGTCCATAGTCATTGAATTCCAAAAGTATATTATATTGTACCGTATCAAATCAAACGTGGATTGTGGAGCTTAAAGGTTGTCGGTTGGTTTAAAGAAAAAGAAAAAGTAATAGCGCATGTGTTGATGGCAATTATTAAGTGGACCTTAAAACAAATATATGTTGTATCCTTCTTTATTAAAATCATAATTGTTTCGGTATCATAAGGTAATAAAAGAGAGAAAAAAAAAGATAGCAGCAGGCGTAGCTGCTCGACAGGAAGCAGGTTCGAACAGAAGTAACAAATTTTGAGAGTTGATCGAATGATTCAATCAGTCGCAAATAAAAAGAATAGCAGTTTACAAAAAACATGTTTATCAAAGAGTTAGAATGAAGATTGTTATGTGGTTTGGAATCGTGTAGGTGGTGTCTTAAATGGATTGGTTTTTGATGGTGATATGGGTGTTTAATCGAACTGAAACAGGAGATACAGTAGTTATAATAGCAGGTTAAATGGTTGTGTTCTACAAGGAAAAGAAACAGAAAAAGATTTTTAAAATGTGGTAATATGGTTTGTTTGTGGGTTTCTTTGAACGAAACAAAAATAAAGTAATTGGGTTTGAGGATGGTGAAAGGTGGTGTAATCGATTTGTTTTAGTTCTTGGGTGGTGTCGTTCGAATGGAAACAGAAAACAGAAACAATATCAGCAGCTGCAGCGAAGCTAAACAATCAAGAACGCAGCAGCATGTTTATGGTGTTTTGGGTTCATGACTTCAAGAAAAAAAAAATAAAGTGGAGAGAGATATATAGAGAGAGAGAGGTGGTCATGAAAACCGTAAACAAGTATAGCATCGAACCAGTTGGTTGTGATGATCGACATATAGTTTTAAGATGGTGGTTGTTTTAATCGAAATAGAAAAATATAACCTGTATCAATAGCCGTGACTTGACTCGAGTGAGAGTGGTGATTTGTAATGGTTGAAGTGATTTGGAGGATGATGGTGATGGTAATCAGTTGAAGATGAATGGCGATATTACATAATCGAAACAGTGAGAGAGGATGGGAGATGAAAGTTTCTTGGTTATAATAAGGTGGCATGTGATGGTGGTGTAATGATTTTTGATAGTGGTTCTAACTACGGGTTCTAACCGAAATACTAACAATCAATATGGGTTCATTGATTGTTGGGTTTGGGGTGGGCTATTTAGACAGAAAAACATATATCAAATTTACTAGTTTTAATGGTGTTCGGTTCTTGACTGTAATAGAAAAGGAAGAGAGATAGATAGATGATTATGTAAAAGCTAGTAGATTTTTATAAACCTCCAAATACAGATCCACTTTACCCAATTTAACTTCTACCTTGCAAATCAAATCATGGCAATTAGGAGCAGGAAAAATAGTAAAAGCAGAAAGTGATATGAAACTAAATTTGTTCTTATCTGATTGATTGGGTCGACATGAGGAATCAATAATGTCATGGTTCACGGATGTAATATAAGATTTAGATTTGATAGATTGATAAGTGAAATAGAAAGGTGTAAAATTATGATAATAAAATAATTTAAGCAGTCTCAATTTTTGGATTACAATATGTCAACACTAGTTCACGGGAAAACAGGAATCTATACAACATGATTATGATATCTAACATCACTCTTTCTTTGTAAAGATATTTATATATTATATATATATATATATATATATATATATATATTACAAATAATAATAATATCAATAATACTAATATTAATTTAATTTTATCATTGATAGTAACAATGAAAGTAGTAATAATATAACAAATATATTTTAATTTGTAATTATTTACATATAAATAAATATTATAAATTTCCACATATAACATTTATAACATTTATGTATAGAAATTATAAATTCGAATTAAACTGGTTAAATATCAATTGAAGCGACACACGAGTATAAATCATCTAATATTTATGTTTAATACACTTTATTTATACATATAGATATGTTTTAATTAATAATTTTTATAATTCCCTATTTTTATTTTATTTTACATAATGAAAGTTTAATAACAACAACATATAATATTTTAAATTATACATCAAATTTTTATTTATATCTATCTATATATTAAAACATATATGTATCTATTTACAAATAGTTGTTCGTGAATCGTCGGGAATGGTCGAATATCAATTGAATATATGAAACAGTTCAAAAATTTTGAGACTCAGCTTTATTGACTTTGCTTATCGTGTTGAAATCATATAAAGATTAAGTTTAAATTTGGTCGGAAATTTCCGGGTCGTCACAACAATAATCATGATAATAATAATAATAATAACTATATTATTCATAATACTTAATAATAATAATAATAAGACTAACAACAATAATAATATCAATACTTATTAATAACATAATTGATAATAATAATAATAATAATAATAATAATAATAATAACAATAATAATAATAATAATAATAATAATAATAATAATAATAATAATAATAATAATAATAATAATAATAATAATAATAATAATAATAATAATAATAATAATAATAATAATAATAATAATAATAATAATAATAATAATAATAATAATAATAATAATAATAATAATGATGATGATGGAATAAAGAGGACTACCTCACTAAAATATGCCTTTCTAAAAATAAAAAACTGCCACTAGTCGGGCTTGAACCCGTGACCCCTCGTTCACACATCAAACACACAAACCACTCCTCCAATTCGTAATTCCTGAAATTATATCCCTCCACTTTGTTTAAAACCCGTCAGTTATGTGTTCTTCATCTTCCTCTTCTACCTTTCAAAAACAAAAACGAATCCATGTCCTCTCAAACTTATTATTTGTTACAAAATCAATCTTTGACTATAATATCCAACACCTAGACGATTATGTGATATAAATTGGATTAACACAAATAAAAAAAAAAACACTGCTGTCGCAGCTTGCTGCTTTCAAAAAAAAATAATGTTTTTCAATTTTAGTGTGTTTTAGAAAAATGTTATAACACGAATTCGGTTTCAAATGATTCATAAAAACTTTTTCAATCACTAATTTCTACAGAAACGATCTTATAAACTTCAATTTAATTGATGAACACAGGGTTGACTTTTTGTTTTGAAAGTTTGACTTCACAAATTCATAATCAATTGGAGAAATTAAGGAATGAAAACTTACAGATAGTTCGAGTATATGATTTCCAACAAGACTACATTATTATATTTTGACAAATTGTTCGAATTCGAATTTTTGCTAAAATGAGTGAAGAACAGAGAACCGATGGGTTTTTATTTTTCTTTGAAAAAAATAGCTGCAATCTTAATTGTATTAGAGACTGATTATCACAATGACAAAGGGTTAATAGATGGTTGTTTGTATCCTGGATTGGTTGGACAATTACTCACAGGCCAAATAGAACACAAGAAAATAAGGAAAAGTTGATTGTGATAATCTGATTTGTACCTTGTATCTATATATAACAGTATATGTATATCTGTTTCTATATATCGTATATATCTGTATTTAAATTTATATATAAGTTGTTTATATAAATTTATATAATTATATACCTCTCTTGGGTTAAATCATGCGATCGCATGATGTAGGAATCCAGCTCATAAATCACGAATCCAAAGCTGCCGGCGATTTTCATTGTAACATATGTTTTATATATATATATATATATATATATATATATATATATATATATATATATATATATATATATATATATATATATATATATATATATATATATATATATATATATATATATATATATATATATATATATATATTATTTAATATATAATATATAATATATTTAATCTTTAGAATTAATTAAATATTATATTATATTCTCGTGCATAGTTGATTTGTAATTTTAGCACCGATGCATTGTACGTTGACACTCGACTCATGTCCCGCTTTCGGTTTTTCGAACGAAGTTTCGTACACTGAGAAAATCAATGCTTTATGTTTCGTGACGAGTACCTTTATAAATAATTATACTTAATTCAATGAAAAACTAACTCACTCAAAGTGTAACCTAATCATTCGAGTGTTGTGGTCATTTGCTTCTATAAATCACGTCTCATTGTTTACCAAAATGTATTATTTTAAATCGAAACGTTTTATGAGTAAATTAAAAATATATATATATATATATATATATATATATATATATATATATATATATATATATATATATATATATATATCTATATATATATATATTTATATTTTCATTTCGAATTATAAATTTATACATAATATATATGTTTGAAATATTTATGTAACAATAAGATTTTTAGTTTTTCCAAAATAATCATATTTTAAAGATTATTATATATAATCATTTAAATAATAAAATTTACTATGTTGTATTACATTTACATTCTTGAAACGCTATATATATATATATATATATTTATAATATAAAGCTTAAATTCTTCTAATTTTATAAAATCAATTTATCCTTATAAAATAATAGATTATAATAACTCAGTTTTTGAAAATAGATCAGTCGAATATTAAGAAATCCAATTCTCCACTAACTTTTGTCTAACGTTCATCAATTGACACATTTGTTCTTACATGTAAATCACTTTACCAAATATTCCGAATACCGCTAAAAAGAATAGATTTCTTAAATCAAAGTGGACCTTTCAACAGAGACTCGTAATCATACAATGCATCTGATAAATCAATCATTTGATATTATCTCCTAATTCCATCGATAATCATATTAAAAAAATTACGCTCATGTAAAGTATTATACGTTTAATACTTTGTCAACATTCTCAAGTTATAATATATATACGTATATACATATTCATATTCAATTATATAATGGTTCGTGAATCGTCGAAATTTGGTCAAGGTTAAATGAATGTATGAACACAGTTTCAAATTCCTGTGATTCAATATAACAGACTTTGCTTATCATGTCGGGATAATATAAAGATAAAGTTTAAATTTGGTCGAAAATTTCCGGGTCGTCACATGTTCAAAGCATAAAAGTATGATACGTATATGTTTCTCATCCCATGATTTAAAGAATAAAAGTTGTTGAAAAGATGGGACTATGATCTCACCGTAGTTGCATGCCAAAGTACTTGTAATTAAACGTTGTGCAATGAAAGTTGTTTAGTCTTGACCTAAACAAGTAAGTTATATCAATACCGGGTAATACATAAGGTCGGTCGAAATGTGTTCAATTAGTCCTATGGCTCGTTACAACTCGATTATGTAGCATGTGGATCAAGTTGTCAGGTTCCATGCAAGAATTAAGTATAAGAGAAAGGTTAAAACAATTAAACAAAGTATTGGTTAAGTTTGAATAAAAGTCAACTTTGGTCAAGTCAAAGTCAACGAAAAAGTCAACACATTCGGGTCGGGTCTCGGACAATTTTTCTGAGCTAAATATTCATATATGAGCATGTTAGAACAAGTTACATGTTAATCGGAGGTGCGTAGCATAGTTAGAATTAAATGCGAAATGACAAAATTGAACAGCCCACTTTCCAAGCAAATGCCGCGCCGCGCCAAGGATGGGCCGCGCCGCGGCAATGCTCTAATGACCCGTCCTAATCCATCTGAACGAATACATTACATTTGGTTACATCGCGAGGTACTTGACCTATATATGATACATTTTACAAACATTGCATTCGTTTTAAAAAGACAAACTTTCATTACATCGAAAGTTGACGGCATGCATACCACTTCATAATATATCCAACTATAATTGACTTAGTAATAATCTTGATGAACTCAATGACTCGAATGCAACGTCTTTTGAAATATGTCATGAATGACTCCAAATAATATCTCTAGAATGAGCAAATGCACAGCTGAAGATTTCTTTCATACCTGAGAATAAACATGCTTTCAAGTGTCAACCAAAAGGTTGGTGAGATCATAGGTTTATCGTAAACAATAAAATTCATCATTTTAATATACCACCAGATTTAATATTCCCATTTCCCATAACCAATATGCATAAAATTCATTCATGTGGATTGAACACCTGATAATCGACCTTAACAAATTGCATATAGAATATCCTCATCATTTCGGGACAACTTCGGACATGATAAATTCGCCATCATTCCATGAAAACTTCGGACATGATAAATTCGCCATCATTTCGGGAAAACTTCGGACATGATAAATTCGCCATCATTCCGGGAAAACTTCAGATATGATAAATTCGCCATCATTCCGGGAAAACTTCGGACATGATAAATTCGCCATCATTCCGGGACAACTTTGGACATGATAAAAAGGGCATATTCGATTTCGATAATTCAACCATAGAATGTAGTTTCGATTACTTGTGTCTATTTCGTAAAAACAGTTATAAAAGTAGTACATGTATTCTCAGTCCCAAAAATATATATTGCAAAAGCATTTAAAAAGGGAGCAAATGAAACTCACGCATATAAATATTGTAAAACAGTTAATAAAGCATTTGCATGTATTCTCAACCCAAAAACATAAAGAGTAAAAGGGATCAAATGAAACTCACGATACTGTATTTTGTAGTAAAAATACATATGACGGCATTGAACAACTGAACAATGCAGGGTTGGCCTGGATTCACGAACCTATATCATTTGTATATCTATTAAAACATATAATGGAAATCACATAGTTTCATTAATATATATTAAGATATATAACAGGTTCATATATTAATAATATTAATCTACTTGTTATATCTAATAATTCATATGTCATGTGTAATAAATAATTTAAATATATTTATTTTATATATCTTGAATAATTAATTAATACTAAAAAAATATAATAATAGAGTTAGGTTATCCGTTTTAAATATGGTTTTATATATCTAATAGTTATTTTAATGGTAATAATGATACTCAGTAACAATAATAAAAATGATAATACTAATTATTATTAATGGTTGTTTTAATAATAATATTGATAATAATGATATTAATAATTAATAGCTCACTTAAATCATAATTTTATCTATAGTTTTTAAATCCATAAATTTATATATATACTTAATATTATTTTCATATTCGAAGTTTCGAACAACATTTGTAACAATACTTTTTAAATCATAACTTTTACTTAAGCTTAAATTACATGACTTCAATCACAACTTAATTATAATACTTTTATTGATAATGATAAAAATGTTATTGGTAATAATAATATTTATCTTGATAGTAATAATGATATGATAATAATAATAATGATAACAATGATAATAATACTTATATAAAAATAATAATAATATTGATTCTAATAATATCAATAATAATAACAATAATCATATTAACAACATTAATAATTATAATCATAATAATAACAATATTAATAATAATAATATTAATGATAATGATAATAATAATTTTTAGTAAAGAAAACTACCTTCCAAAGATTTTCTAAAAAGAAATGGCCCAAACAGGGCTCGAACCCGCGACCTCTCGGTTACATACACAAGCTCCTAACCATATCGCTGCCTTTGTTTTTCTATTGTATGCACTTATCTAATTTAATATAACCCGTAATCTGTTAACCTTATATCCTTCCACCCCTTTCAGTCGACTATAGAACATATCACAAAATCATAAAATTAACTAATGTTTGAATCAAAGCTTGAAACTTAATAACAGTTGATTCGTGATGAAAATTAGTTCAATTAAAAAAAATATTAAACATAAAAAAAAGAAAAGAGGTCTGCTGCTGTATTCGAACTCAATGAAACTCAAACATCAATCCAGATTTTAAGAGCGTTTTAGGGAAAGATCATAACATAAATTATGTTGCAAATGTTTCATATAAACTTTATAAATTACCTATTTAGCAGAAAACATCAAAACTCGTTCAAATTTTGTGATGAACAGATGGTTCACTTTTTAATTTCAAAAGTTTGACTCTGAAATTCGTTCTTGATGAAAAGAATTGGCATTTGCAACTTTGCAGATAGTTTAGACTGAAGATTTATAACATGATTGCATTAACACATTTTTGATTTCAATTTATTTTCTTGCTTTTGAATAATTGAACCAAAACAGAGAACGACGGGTTTCTTTTGAGTTTTTCCTTCATAATCTCAATCTAGTAATGACTGAAAGGGTTTTATTTGATAATGATAAGATGAGAACGGAATGTGTTAATCCAACTCATTGAATAATTTGCTTATTAAATAATCATTTGATCGACAGGTTCGTTAATCAGAACAGCAAAAGAAAATAAAAATAAATAAAGTGGCGTACGATTCTTTAATGAATTTGGTATCTTGTGTTTAACTTGGAATCAAATCAGAGACAGAATCCTCAATTTAGTACAGTTTGAAAGGCATATGTAACCATATCGTACGCTTTATAGGAATATATAATCTATATAATTTATATTAATAATTAATAATTATATTAATAATAATAATAATTATTATTATATTAATAATAATAATAATAATAATAATAATAATAATACTACTAATAGTCATAAATGATAATAATAATAATAATAAATAATAATAATATAAATAACAATGATAATAATAATTATTAATAATAATGTTAATAATGATGTTAATAATAATAATAATATCAAAATTATATATATCAAAATTTGTATCTATATATTATATATTGAAAATAATAACATTATAATACTGATATTAATGCTAATATTAACATTAATATTGATAATAATAATAATGAAAGTAATAATAATATTAACATAACAACTATATTTTTAATTTGTAATTACATTTAATATATTAACCTTATATATTATTAATTATATAATATTTACTAATTATATAATATATATTATATGACAACACATATTGAATATTTAATATTTATACATCTTAATATATTACAATCTATATGCAATCAATATTTATGTATGGAAATAATATATACATATATATATTTCAAATAATATATATATAATTATGATTTAATTATCATGTAGGTATTTATATTAATTATATATATTGAAACAAATAATCTCAGAGTATAACAATTACTACTTTGTTAACATTGATAAATTTTGTATATTCAATCTACTTTCTATATTTAAATAAACAGTTTTAAATAACAAGATTAAGTTTTATGTCACAATTACATAACAGTTCATTAATATAATTAATTTATAATATATAATTATTTACATGTATAATTATTTATATACACATTTCTATTTGCTATAAAAGGTTCGTGAATCATCGGAAATAGTCACGGGGTAATTTAATATATGATAACAGTTCAAAACTTTTGAGAATCGACCTTACAGACTTTGCTTATCGTGTCGAGATCACATAAAGATTAAGTTTAAATTTGGTCGAAAATTTTCGGGTCATCACAGTACCTACCCGTTAAAGAAATTTCGTCCCGAAATTTGATCGAGGTCGTCATGGCTTACAAAAGGATGTTTTCCTGATGAATATGAGTTGATAAATAGAGTTTTATTACTGTTGAGTAATATGGATAAGAAAATTCGATTACTCGAAAAGTACGAATGAAGCTATTACTAAATAGTGAAACGAGAAAGAAAAGTTTCATCATAACTTTTGACTAGTCATGGTTGAATTCCGGAATTCAAGGGATTTCAAAGAAAATCTCCGTTATCTATATACGATTTGATTCGTCAGTGATTAAGGAAATTAAGATCTCTTTAATTAAATGCGATCATCTGTCCCGATTGCCCTGTCGGATATTTCACTATAAATCCACCTTCTTTATTTCCTTTATATTTTGGAGTTCCATACTTTTGTTTTCTCTTCCCAACTTTAAATCAAGCGAATAATGGTCCAGAATTAGTAGGTATGGAGTTTCGAATGAACATGGCTAATGTTCTAGGAGTGAAATTGTAATAGCACGATCTTGATTGATTAAATTACCAGAATTCAAGAGAAAAGTTAGAACTATCAGGAAGATATGTTCTCGATATGTTTGGAGATTTGATAGAATGTAAGAGTCGTGTAACATGGCACATGATGACGTTAAAATCTGTAAATCATCACGTTCCATTAAAAACTCAACATGACTTACTGTAATATAATCACGTTGATCAAGTGTCATTATATTATACTAACTCATGATTCAGTTCCCAACACTACTTCAAAATCATTCATAAATTTAAATTCAAATTTTTCAGAAATTAGAAACTAAAGCAGTTTCCTTTCTGATGTATCACTGATAGCGTGAAGAGATAAATGATTTCAGATAAGAATAGTTATGAAAATATCTTCAGAAATATCAAGGTTATTTATAATGAAAGATGCGATGATATATTAGAATTTCTAATATCGATGGACGATGATGAAAATTTGTTCGTAAAGGTTTAGAGTCAAGAGCAAGGTATTCGTTAATGACTTCAGCAGATACTGAATCATTTGGATTCTTTGAAGGCATATTTCGTCTTTGTGATTTGTCCACGGCCTCCTTCATGGTTTGCTCAATCCGTTTTTCAGTACCAAATTTTCCCATTGAGTGTTTTCAACACTCCATTCTTTATCATTAAACTTTTTACTGTTAAGGCATTCTTCAATTTTCACTGCTTCATCAGCTTTTTCAAAGTTCAGTGTATTGATTCGTAGGCTGGGTTCTTTTCAGAATTTCAGAATGAAGGATCATAATTCTAAGAGATAAATGTTATATATATATACATATAACTGTTGATATAGACATGCTGTGAGATTTCAAAATACTGATTGCTAATTCCCAGTAATTGGTATGACAATTCTCGTTACCAGATGCGGATGAGTATATGATGGGGTTTTGATAAAAATAATGATTTTCGGAAAGTCAAAATCAATAAAGTTGTTGGTAAGTTTACTAATAATGCGGTGGGATATAAACGGTTCCCCGGTAACGAAGGCGGAAAGACAACGTATATATCAAGGTTATAATAAGGCTAGTCCGACTGAAAAGTCGAAGTTGACTTGCTGGAGCTGTGACAAAATTTGCTATCTTGAACAGGAGTTGCAAAGTTATTTTTGGTAATAACAATGCCAAAGGAGCTAGTACAGATACGTGTTAAATGTTTACTCAGGTTCTGAGTGTTTTTAGATGCATAACTATATGCATAAATCTTTCCTTCCGTAGATGAAGTGCGGTTGGTTCATCCTCTCGGTTGAGGTGTTTTCAAGAATCATGAAAGGTTTGAACACAGATTGTAATCGTCAAGATACAAATGAGGTTTAAGATGAAATCAAGTGGAAAACTTGAAGAAATGTTTAGTTTCATATGTTATAATCAATATTTTAATTCATTTTAATTATCCAATGTTGATAGTCCACAGTTGATAGTCCACAGTTAGCAATTCAATAATTCATATATAGTTTAATATATAATATCTGAATTAATTAATACGTATCGTGACCCATTGTATACATGTCTCAGACTCGATCACAACTCAAAGTATATATATTATTGTAGAATCAACCTCAACCCTGTATAGCTAACTCAAGCATTACTGCATATAGAGTGTCTATGGTTATTCCAAATAATATATATAGATGCGTCGATATGATATGTCAAAACCTTGTATACGTGTCCCGATATTTGAAGTGCGTAAAATAAATAACAAAAATTAAATGACGATAAATAAAATTACGAGAATATAAATTGCGATAAATAAAATGTAATCAGTTAGCTAGGAACGGTTAGCTAGGAATAGTTAGCGTGGATTCTTAACAAAATTTCTCATAGTTAATTTATTTGTTTCTAACAAAATTTTATTTCTGTTCAATGTTTTCTTCATTATGCCACTTGTTGGATTCTGATAGGTCAAAATCCAAATATGAAATTGAATGAAAATGGTTATTCTGCGGTGAACGGATACGTATATCTGTGGATGTAAGTAGGATAGTAGATGGCTGTTGAATCAGATTCGAAGAATGTACAGTGTAACTTTTTAATGTGAAATCTAAATATTTTTCGGGTATTACCTACCCATTAAAATATTTTCACCATTAACAGTTTGTACAAAAGAATTTTTTATTACAATCTTTATAAAAATATACATACATATATATTTTCTTCAGATGTAATCATGGGTTTAATGAGTCAATAAGCTATTGATCTCATTTGATTTACCGTTAGAACTAGAATACATAATCTCTAAAATATTAGAGATTACATAATCGCCATGAAGAACGAAGATAAATGATGTAGAACGATTCATAGAATGATGATTATGCTCGAGGTACATAATGAGATGTTGAGGCGTGTGATGTTGAAACTTGAGTTATTGTGGTACTGGTATTGATGTTGGTGGTACTGTTGGTGCCGTTGATGTTGCTGAAACTGATACATTTTGCACCATATTTTCCAAATAGATTATTCGAGCGCGAAGTTCGTTGACTTCTTCTATTATTCTGGGATGATTGTCAATAGGAACGAGCGAATGAATAAGGTTTAGAATATGAGTTATGATATAGTCGTAGTGAGATACTCTGAGAGAGGAAATGGTGTTTCGAACAGGTTCGCCGGTAAGTGTTTCAGGTTCTTCGCCAAGAGGGAAAATCGGTGGGTGGAAAGGATCGCTTTCTTCTTGTCTTCATTGGTTTAGTCGACTATGAACTCATCCCCATTTCATCCAAAATAGGTGATGGATAATTGGTTGATCCATTCCGGTTACACTGCTTTCGGAGCTTAGGTGAATATCCATATCGAAATAGCGGTCGGAATAACTATCGGAATAGCTTATCGGAACCTGAGGGACTCGAACTAGTTGAGGGATTCATCTCGTGTGATCAGATGAAGGATTTTCGATAAGAAATAGATTATAGGATGTAGATTAGTACCCTGTAATACATAATTTACATATGCGTATATAATACTAAAATTCCATAAGTTACGGAGGAATCTACGGAATCTGTCAGGCAAAGATAACAATAACAGATACGCTAAGATATGAATTAGCAGATACGCTAAGATATGAATTTTTTCTATACACTATTCATGCAATCATTGCAGTATGATGTGTCTAGACCAAGAATGATAAGCAGATAATTCCCTAAGAATGATGAGCAGATAATTTCCGACAAGAAATGATAAGCAAAACTTTTTGACATACATACACGGTCGAAGTCCAGACTCACTAATGCATCTAAACAACTATCAGTTAGACACACTAATGCAAGACCTGGTTCGCTAAGACCACCGCTCTGATACCAACTCTAATGACCCGTCCTAACCCATCTGGACGAATACATTACATTTGGTTACATCGCGAGGTACTTGACCTCTATATGATACATTTTACAAACATTGCATTCGTTTTTAAAAGACAACCTTTCATTACATCGAAAGTTGACGGCATGCATACCACTTCATAATATATCCAACTATAATTGACTTAGTAATAATCTTGATGAACTCAATGACTCGAATGCAACGTATTTTGAAATATGTCATGAATGACTCCAAATAATATCTCTAGAATGAGCAAATGCATGGCGGAAGATTTCTTTCATACCTGAGAATAAACAAGCTTTCAAGTGTCAACCAAAAGGTTTGTGAGTTCATAGGTTTATCGTAAACAATAAAATTCATCATTTTAATAGACCACCAGATTTAATATTCCCATTTCCCATAACCATTATTCATAAAATTCATTCATATGGATTGAACACCTGATAATCGACCTTAACAAATTGCATATAGAATATTCTCATCATTCCGAGACAACTTCGGACATGATAAATTCGCCATCATTCCGGGAAACTTCGGACATGATAAATTCGCCATCATTCCGGGAAAACTTCGGACATGATAAATTCGCCATCATTCCGGGAAAACTTCGGACATGATAAATTCGCCATCATTCCGGGAAAACTTCGGACATGATAAATTCGCCATCATTCCGAGAAAACTTCGGACATAATAAATTCTCCATCATTCCGGGAAAACTTCGGACATGATAAATTCGCCATCATTCCTGGAAAACTTCGGACATGATAAATTCGCCATCATTCCGGGAAAACATCGGACATGATAAATTCGCCATCATTCTGGGAAAACTTCGGACATGATAAAAAGGGCATATTCAATTTCGATAATTCAACCATAGAATGTAGTTTCGATTACTTGTGTCTATTTCATAAAAACAGTTATAAAAGTAGCGCATGTATTCTCAGTCCCAAAAATATATATTACAAAAGCATTTAAAAAGGGAGCAAATGAAACTCACGCATATAAATATTGTAAAACAGTTAATAAAGCATTTGCATGTATTCTCAGCCCAAAAACGTAAAGAGTAAAAGGGATCAAATGAAACTCACGATACTGTATTTTGTAGTAAAAATACATATGACGGCATTGAACAACTGAACAATGCATGGTTGGCCTCGGATTCACGAACCTATATCATTTGTATATCTATTAAAACATATAATGGAAATCACATGGTTCCATTAATATATATTAAGATATATAACAGGTTCATATATTAATAATATTAATCTATTTGTTATATCTAATAATTCATATGTCATGTGTAATAAATAACTTAAATATATTTATTTTATATATCTTGAATAATTAATTAATACTAAAAAATATAATAATAGAGTTAGGTTATCCGTTTTAAATATGGTTTTATATATCTAATAGTTATTTTAATGGTAATAATGATACTTAGTAACAATAATAATAATGATAATACTAATTATTATTAATGGTTGTTTTAATAATAATATTGATAATAATGATATTAATAATTAATACCTCACTTAAATCATAATTTTATCTATAGTTTTTAAATCCATAAATTTATATATATACTTAATATTATTTTCATATTCGAAGTTTCGAACAACATTTGTAACAATACTTTTTAAATCATAACTTTTACTTAAGCTTAAATTACATGACTTCAATCACAACTTAATTATAATACTTTTATTGATAATGATAATAATGTTATTGGTAATAATAATATTTATCTTGATAGTAATAATGATATGATAATAATAATAATAACAATAATAATAATAATAATGATAATAATGATAATAATACTTATATAAAAATAATAATAATATTGATTCTAATAATATCAATAATAATAACAATAATCATATTAACAACATTAATAATAATAATAATAATAATAATAATAATAATAATAATAATAATAATAATAATAATAATAATAATAATAATAATAATAATAATAATAATAATAATAATAATAATAATAATAATAATGATAATAATAATAATAATAATTTTTAGTAAAGAAAACTACCTTCCAAAGCTTTTCTAAAAAGAAATGCCCCAAACAGGGCTCGAACCCGCGACCTCTCGGTTACATACACAAGCTCCTAACCATACCGCTGTCTTTGTTTTTCTGTTGTATGCACTTATCTAATTTAATATAACCCGTAATCTGTTAACCTTATATCCTTCCACCTCTTTCAGTCGACTATGGAACATATCACAAAATCATAAAATTAACTAATGTTTGAATCAAAGCTTGAAACTTAATAACAGTTGATTCGTGATGAAAATTAGTTCAATTAAAAAATTATTAAACATAAAAAAAAAGAGGTCTGCTGCTGTATTCGAACTCAATGAAACTCAAACATCAATCCAGATTTTAAGAGCGTTTTAGGGAAAGATCATAACATAAATTATGTTGCAAATGTTTCGTATAAACTTTATAAATTACCTATTTAGCTGAAAACATCAAAACTCGTTCGAATTTTGTGATGAACAGATGGTTCACTTTTTAATTTCAAAAGTTTGACTCTGAAATTCGTTCTTGATGAAAAGAATTGGCATTTGCAACTTTGCAGATAGTTTAGACTGAAATTTATAACATGATTGCATTAACACATTTTTGATTTCAATTTATTTTCTTTCTTTTGAATAATTGAACCAAAACAGAGAACGACGGGTTTCTTTTGAGTTTTTCCTTCATAATCTCAATCTAGTAATGACTAAAAGGGTTTTATTTGATAATGATAAGATGAGAACGGAATGTGTTAATCCAACTCATTGAATAATTTGCTTATTAAATAATCATTTGATCGACAGGTTTGTTAATCAGAACAGCAAAAGAAAATAAAAAAAATAAAGTGGCGTACGATTCTTTAATGAATTTGGTATCTTGTGTTTAACTTGGAATCAAATCAGAGACAGAATCCTCAATTTAGTACAGTTTGATAGGCATATGTAACCATATCGTACGCTTTATAGGAATATATAATCTATGTAATTTATATTAATAATTATATTAATAATAATAATAATAATAATAAATATATTAATAATAATAATAATAATAATAATAATAATAATAATAATAATAATAATAATAATAATAATAATAATAATAGTCATAAATGATAATAATAATAATAATAAATAATAATATAAATAACAATGATAATAATAATTATTAATAATAATGTTAATAATGATGTTAATAATAATAATAATATCAAAATTATATATATCAAAATTTGTATCTATATATTATATATTGAAAATAATAACATTATAATACTGATATTAATGTTAATATTAATATTGATAATAATAATGAAAGTAATAATAATATTAACATAACAACTATATTTTTAATTTGTAATTACATTTAATATATTAACCTTATATATTATTAATTATATAATATTTACTAATTATATAATATATATTATATGACAACACATATTGAATATTGAATATTTATACATCTTAATATATTACAATCTATATGCAATCAATATTTATGTATGGAAATAATATATACATATATATATTTCAAATAATATATATATAATTATGATTTAATTATCATGTAGGTATTTATATTAATTATATATATTGAAACAAATAATCTCAGAGTATAACAATTACTACTTTGTTAACATTGATAAATTTTGTATATTCAATCTACTTTCTATATTTAAATAAACAGTTTTAAATAACAAGATTAAGTTTTATGTCACAATTACATAACAGTTCATTAATATAATTAATTTATAATATATAATTATTTACATGCACAATTATTTATATACACATTTCTATTTGCGATAAAAGGTTCGTGAATCGTCAGAAATAGTCACGGGGTAATTTAATATATGATAACAGTTCAAAACTTTTGAGAATCAACCTTACAGACTTTGCTTATCGTGTCGAGATCACATAAAGATTAAGTTTAAATTTGATCGGAAATTTCCGGGTCGTCACAAATGCACTTGGGCTGATTCCTGGGCTGTTTCAAATGTTCAAGTCTCGAACCAAAACTCATTCAAACACAAATTATGAACCGAAAACACTTACAACACGTATCTTATATCTTTGAAAAGGTATTTTGACAAGGAATATAACTAAGAACATATCATCAACCAAAACTAGTATTTACAACAATTAAATACGCATCGAAAGATCATTGGATGTTTATTATCAAAAGTTCAAAGTTCATAAACGCATAAGATGATTCGGGAATCCAATTTACACATACGACATGCCGTTTCGAAGGTAATTACGCATACAATGCAACTAAACACTCACCGATAACATCTCATAGCATTCAAGGTATCAAAAGTTCATTTTAAATGCTACCAAACCCTAACCAAGAATCATGAATTCAACATTTATGTTAATGAAGTTTTTCCAAACCAACCTACATACCAAAATGTAGCTAATGATGCTAGTAACACATTTAATACATGAACTTTAACATAACAACAACGTTTAATCAACCAAAACTCAATATTAAACATACCCATTTCAAGTGTTCATACTAGTTACTCAAAACAACAAAATCGAGCAAACCAATCACATATTCATGTTAGACTCGAGCCATAGACACTAATTAACACCATTTCAAGTTAAAAAGGTGTAATTTATGAAAATTAGAGATTTTGAAAAGCTTACCCCAAGCTATGAAATTGGTACCAAATTGAAGAGGATGATGCAAGGATCACAAATGTAAAATTTGTTTTGATGTTAGCTTGGTAGTTTTGAATTAGATGATGAATTTGTGGAGAAGATGAAGATGAGTTTAAGTTGGGGATTTTATGTTAAGAGAAAATGGAAAAAGAAATGAAATGAGGATTGGGTGGTGGGAGGTGGTGATTAGTTGACTTAGTCAAATACTAGTTGATCAAGTTTGGCCAAGTGACAAAGTTAGCCCCTCAAGTTTAAAAGCGGGTGCGTGAATTAACTGAACGAATTATTTTAAATACGCTAGAGTAAATGAGAGATGTTATAATTAAATAACGGGAATATCAAAACGCTAATCAACAAAAGATACGAATTTAGATAACGAAAGATATTATCTAAAAAAAGACGGCGTTAAAATAAATTAACGAAAAAAGGCGGGTTATTACAATAAATAAGTTATTAAAGATTCTGGGTTTCAGATAACTGGTAAATACGCGTGTGTTAGACGGAAGTGTTACCTATGTGTGATGAACGGCCAATTGGAGATGACTCAAAACATCTCAAAGTTTTAGTGATAAAATAATCAAGTACATTCATATAGCAATTTAGTACAGATTAATCAATCTTTACAGACCCTTCAGTTGTAATCAACAACATACACATCATTTGGTCAAGCTTATAACTCATGTCAATTCACGTTTTCAGAAGTTAGCATGCAAATGAAATACATCAAGGAACATATAAACTAACATATTCCAAAAGATCAAAGCCTCAATTAATTTCTAGTTCACACAAGGTAATTTATTTCACATTCGAAAACAGTTTCAGCTCTCTTTAAAACACGAATCTTCGTTTTGACGCACCGAGAGCATCATAAAAGATTTTGACGCAAATCTTAAGTCCAACATGCATAATTTTTCACAAGGATTACAGTGGTACACTTTTCATTAACCAAATCATAAAGTACACAACTCGGAAAATTCGGATTACAAGTAAAGCCTAGTGAAAACTTCGACCTAGCATATCTTGAGCATACGATAACGAAATCAAGCGAAATCAAAGTCCAAATTCAATAGTTTTTCGATACATTTTCATCTAAACACATTACAAGATCAGTCCACAAGTTAATTTTATCTGATTTACAAGATTCAAATTCGTTTTTCATGTAAACAACATCAATCGAGCAATTAAACGATAAACGATAACTCTAAACATCATCAATTGAGCACTAGACTTGATTAGACTATGCAATTGACAAAAAAACTGATTTATAAAAATTAGGGTTTGCAAATATACATTAGAATATCAAATTGCTAGTACGTACGCGTAGAGAACGATGCAAGGAACAACGTTCGTGCACGAGGTTTCTTCTAATTTCAACTTTTGAAGGTGGTGGTGGTGTTGTGGTGGTCGACGAAGGTAAGAGAGAGGGAGAGGGAAACCGATCGGCCAAGAAAAAGAAAAAAATAAGGGTTCACTAGTTTGCTACCTATTTATATCATTTAATTAGGGTCTAAACACAACCCACTAATTATCCATTAGCCAAAATAAGTCCATTAAGGAGTACCCACTACGGGTTCGGCCGAATGGCCCTTTAAGGGGTGTCATGGGCTAGTTTTTCTTACTTGCTTGTACGCGCGTCGTCCGTTTCGAGTGTCGTTAACCTTACCGGGTCTCCGGAACCTTAACTAGTCGTTGAAACGCAATCACCGGGTTTAATTTACTAAATAAATAATAAATTAAATAATTTTTTCTTAAAGTCAATAATTATTAAAAATAATTATTTTCTCATTTTTCTAAGTTCCGTAAACTGAAAAGCTTTCTAGACGACTAACTTAATAGTATCGTTTCCTAGTTATTTCGTTATCCAAAACAAGTTCATAAATTAATATAAAATATTAATTTAAGTAATCCAATAGGATCAATTATGCATTTAAACATATTAAACACACAAAGTCTAAGTAAACACCGTTAAATATTTAACGGACAAGTAACAATAGTAACGGAAAAATTCGGGTTGTTACAATAAGGTTTTAAAACAATAAATCAAACTTTGGGTTGGGTGTAAAAAGCTCGAATTGTAGGTTTGCTGCTGTTCTTACTCAACTGTGCGTTTGAGGCACTCACTCGTACGAGTGAAGTGTCCATTCGTGCGAGTGAGACACTAAACCGTGTGAGTGAGTTTGATAATCACTAGTACAAGTGATAGTTCAGTCGTGCGAGTGAGGATACTCACCCGTGTGAGCGATAGTGTTTGTATGTTTGGGTCAAGTGCAATTCTGACCCATTTACTGTATTGTTGTGATATTTATTCTAATGTGTAATTTGATTGAAAAGTGTACTAACTAGAGAATTGATATTCTCAGGTGATAAATGGAAATGTGAAGGCTCAGTGATATAAGACAACTGAGTACTTGTGCTTCTAAGTGAGTGAGACTATCTTTATGGATGTGATTATACAGTGACAAGTATAGTGATCTGTGCCATGCTTATGACTAGACTATTTAGGAGTCTGAGACCAGTACAATGACTATATGTGATTATGTGCGCACCCAGTTCTAACATCGAGGGTGAATTCCGGTGTAACGTCGATGGTGTTCCCGATGTAAGAGGTCAATGCTATTTACCTTATGTTTGGGGTAATAGTATTGCGCCCAGGCGTTACTAATTGGTGGTATAGTGTGAATGACGAGTGCGTCACATCTGGAAGACTATACCAGTGATTCAGTAATGGGGGCTATCGGTGGATTCTAGCTTGATCAGCTACGGGTTGCCGGTCCTCTTGTTTATGGCTTTAAGTGACTTAGTGGCCAGTGTCTTTAAGCCGTGCTTGATGCTTGTAGTGATGTCCACCTAGATATTGCCATTCACTTAGCGTTATGCTAATTCTCTCACAGTGTTTTGCCCTGCAGGTGTGTATTAGCAGCTTTTGGTGGGTTTTACGGGACAACTGAAGATGTTTGGCACAGTGCATAACTCTGATGTTTTATAATAAACAATATGTTTAAATGGTTTGTAGTAATAACGTAACACCTGTGATTTGTGTAATCATATATTTCGGTAATTAATATATGATGGGTAATTAATAAGTCTTCTGCTGTGAGTGTCTTTAAAAAAAATGTGTGTAAAAAAGTACAGTGTTACAAGAATAATGCGAAGCGACGAAATCAAATTTGACGGAATCTAATGCATAAATGCGTGGAAATCGGATAGCTAAAGATTCATTACTAATCCAAGAGTCAAGCCAAAAATCCGTTTGTAACCCATTGCCGACTTTGATACTCAAGGTATCAAGAAGAAGAACATTTTCTTGGTATAATCTTGATAAAACCGAATAAATGACAGACCATGTACCCGAAGAATTCGACATACCAGGAAGTAAATTACCTTTATGGGTCCTATAAGTAAATTACATTTGTGGATCCCATGAATGGCAAAGATAACTTTGACCTAAAGAGCATCCTTATTAGTGAAGAATCTCCACCTCCATTTGTAAAGAAGTGCAAGATTTAAAGACTTAAAACAATTGACCGAAAGACCTCCTTTATCATATGGAGTTTGGATGAGACGTCAGTTCACCCAATGGATTTTCCTTTCATTATCTTTAGCTCCCCAAAAAAATTTGGAATGAAGCGATTCGATAATTTGAATGACTTTCTTGGGAGCTTGAAAAAGCGACATAGTATGGGTACCAATAGCACCCAACACGGATTTACCTAAAGTTAGTCTACCGCCGGAGAAGAGGAGGTTTGCTTTCCAAGATGCAAGGGGGATCGTTACTTTGTAGATGACACCTTTCCAATCCTCTTTTCTATGCATATTTTGGCCAACCAGAATGCCTATGAATGTGAAAGGAAAGTTAGCGGAAGAGCAACCAAGAACACTTGCTAAACGACTAACCTTAGTTGAGTCAACATCCACTCCAAAAATCAAAGACTTGTGTAAGTTAATCTTCAAACCAGAAACGACAAAGAAAGAACTAAGTATAGTAACTAAGTTACAAGCGTTGTAATCATCCCATTCTCCAATAAATAAAACATCATTTGCATAAGTACAATGATTAATCCGAATGCCGTTTTAGCGATTATTAATGCTTAAACTAGAATAAAGTGAAGCTTCCGACACATCATTAATAGCGGCAGAAAGATCGACCTTCCATACTGATGATAAATAAGAAAGGAGAGAGGAGATCACCTTGTCGTAAACCTCTCAATAGAGAATTCAGAAGAACGACTCCCGTTTAAAAGTAAAGAAGCTTTGGAAGATTCTAAACAAACTTTGATCCATAATATCCATTTCATATGAAAGCCCATGAAATGCATCATAGAGAAGATGTAAGTCCAATGTATCGATTCGAAAGCTTTATCAAAATCAAACTTAAAAAGCATAGCCTTAAAATCAACCTTAAAAAACATTGTTTTTAAATGCAATTGCCTGAGAAGTATAGGAGTATTTTTTATGATTATTATGCTGTATTGTTGTTAACTACTATTTCTTCTTTTTTTGTTAGAAGATGTTATGCCATAATTTATTAATTTACTAGATTTTGAGCCCGTACGTTGTGCGACTGCTCAAAAATCGAAGTAGTAGAGATATGGTATATGTACACTTGTTCTCGATAACGAAGTATTAATAACAAAACATATATGGATTACGACTCGAGGTACATTTAGACTAAAATGGATTATATCGACACAAAAAGTAAGAAAAAGAAAGTGAGATAAAAACCAATGCACATAGTTATATATATAGTATGATATGGTATTCATGATCTCATTCCAAAAGCAACACTGTATTGAATCAAATCCATCTATTGACAACAACACAATTGCATGAGTTAGAATGATAAAAAAATACATATTAAATTTAGTTTGACTGTCATTAGTCAACTTTGGCAGTATGAACATGTTTTGATAACATTTTGTTTAAAAAAGCAATAGAATTATTTAAAGAATGAGTAGATACAACAAATACAGAATAGAACATTAACTACCCTATATGATTACACATATGACACAGATAAAATGTTATATGACACAGATAAAATGTTTATATATATATATATATATATATATATATATATATATATATATATATAATGATGAAAACAACGTCATTTGATATATAAGGCTAACCAACCATATAACAAAAATGCACAATAAGTGTTTCTAATCATATGAGGTTAACAATTCAACCGTTCATCCACAGGTAATTACTTCATTGATTAGGTTGTGCTTGTCATATCCATATCCCTTTCCCTTTTTACCTACATCCTGACAATAAAATTTAAACAGATTAACATGACAATACAAATTAAAAGATCGTACAACATCCCAAGTAATATTCTTATGACCATTGAGCATACTAAGAGATGAAAAGATGAATTTAGATGCATGTCCTATATATATGCATATGATGTAATAAGCACCTTACCATATTTAAGAAGGGTGTTACTTAGGTAGTCCAAACAATGCTATAAAACGCTCAAACTTACCTATTGCTATAAAATGCAGCAACAAAGATTTGCATATGCTTTACTAATAAGCAATAAGAATACCAGTTGACCATTTAGTAAACAGTACCTTAAGTCGGCGAACCAAGATAAAAGCAAATGTATCAAAAAGGCAGATATTTGTGTTAGGACGAACCCATTTTAAATAAAGTTTATGATGAACTTATAAAATACGAACATAAAGGGACCTGCTAGTTCACCTTTTAGACACATCTTCTTTCTCCTCTTCCACTTGTCCATATAGACGCTTGAACTTAGCAACCTGACCAACACTTTCGGCCATTTGTCGTCTTGCTCTGAAGTGATAAACTTTTCCAGCCTAGTGTAATTTGGCCAACATAACATGCATCAGTCGACCACTTTGAGTCATGCATTTTCACAAGATAAACTATCAGCTTATCAGATTCAGCGAAAAGATAAATGTTAGCACGTTTACAATTACTATATTAACACCCATCGTAAACAGAATCATTAGAATTACTCAGGTATGTTCAATAACTTGATCATGTACTCCGTATTATAATAGCCACGCTGAATTCGACCTTAATTAATCTAGAAAATTATTTTTAGTACCTTTCTGATTCTTCCTTCTCCTTTGTTTACAGCATTTGATTATTCGTTATTATTTCCGGCATCGTGAAGTTAGGGTTAGATGGGGTTAGCGGCGTTTGTTATAAAAGGGTTGCAGATCAAGTTTGATAAAACGGAATGGGTACACTGATTGTATTTAATTAAACATATTTTGTGTTATTAATTAATTAAAATTAAATTACTCCGTATTATTTAGAATCAAAAGTACTGTGAATGAGACAGCTGGATTTAACACTTGGCATAATATCATCTAAATTAAGGCCCTAATGACAACTAAGCTCTTTTAAACTCTTTTTAATATAAGTATATAAATAGATTAATATGATTGTGTTATATTTCAGTAGGCTTATAACTACCTTTAGTGACCTGGTTCAATATATTCAAATTGAAAGAACCAATAAAAGAGAGATGTGTTGTAGAAGATATAGGAGAGAAAGAGGTTGAAGAGAGGTGTGATGTATTTAATGTATATGTATGTTTTTGTAACTTACATTATGCACATATATATAGTACAAATTTTACTATCCATATTTGACTAATTACCATCCATATTTAACTACTAAATTTACAACACTCCCCCTTGGATGGTAATTTTTTTTTTTTTTAAAGAGCAATTAATACTGCCTCGTTAAAAACCTTGCTAAAGAAAACCCAGTGGGATAAAACTTTAGCTAAGGGAAAAAGAGTGCAGCATAGAGTTGACTCCCCCTCAAGTAGACAACGCTGAGTCGTCACATCTTTTGAACTTGCCTCATGCCAATATTGTGAACGTATGTTTTGAAAACAGCGATTGACAGTGCTTTGGTATAAAGATCAGCAGAGTTGTTAATTGAACGTATCTCATTTTAATCTAGTTGTCTTTTACGAGATCTTGAGTATATGAGAAGAATCTGAGGTTTTCATCTGAAACTGTATCATCTAAATCTTTTATGTACAAGTTTGACCCGTGTGATTTGTCTACAGTCTCCTTCATGGTTTGCTCAAACTGTTGTTTCAATTCCTATTCCCTTTCAGTCTTTTTCTGAGCCTTACCAATATACCATTCTTTTCCATCAAACTTATGACCGTTAAGACCGTTTATAGCTTTAGCGCCTCGTCAGCATTTATGTTTTGTTCTGTCATTTTTGATACTCTTCTTTCATTTGTACTATGTAAGCTGTATTATCTTCATAGATAGTTGTTGGTCTTTTATAGCGTTCTAGTTCACAAGAATCAATAATGATTTGTATCATTGATCTTAACTAAAATCATTCCCGAGTAGCTTCATGTAATGCAATCACTTCGGCATGATTTGATGATGTTGCAACAAGTGTTTGTTTTGAGAACGTCATGATATTGCGGTGCCTCCATTTAGGAATACATATCCAGTTTGAGATTTAGCTTTATGTAGATCAGATAAATAATCTGCATCTGTATAACCAAACAAATCTTGTTTCGAGTTGTTAGAATAAAATAATTATAAATCAGTAGTTCCCCGAAGGTATCAAACTATTTGTTTGATCTCATTCCAATGTCTTTTGGTAGGGGCTGAGCTGAACCTTGTCAATAAATTAACTGCAAAAGAAATGTCAGATCTTGTATAATTTGTAAGATACATAAGAGCCCCAATTGCACTAAAATATGGAACTTCTGAACCAAGAAGATCTTCATGATCTTCTAGAGGATGAAATGGATTAGTATCAATATTAAGATCTAACAACCATATAAGTACTTAATGGTTTTTGTCTTGTCCATATTAAAATATTTTAAAATCTTTTCGGTATAAGTTGTTTGATGTATAAGTAAGTCATTAGTTATATGCTCAATATGTAAATCAGCGTAATACTTGATTTTTTTTTTTTTTTTTTAAAATCTTTCTTTAGAAGTTGAATGGCTTCATAGATTTCTTTATTTAAGATAATTGATATAAACAGCTATGATCACATATCCGAACATTGTTTTTATAAAACACACGTGCAAATAAGTTTATATGTATACCCTTTTCTTATCAAGTAATAATTTAATCGATTATACCACATACGTCCCGATTATATAAACCCATTTAGAAATCTTTGTGATTTAATGGAATATATTCCCTTGGGTTTTGCATTAGATGCTTATGATACCTTAACCCTTCAGGTATATTCATATATATATATCACTATTAAGTGATCCATACAAATAAGTAGTAACAACATCCATGAGATGCATTTAAATAACTACCAGGTTGATTAAGTATCTAATAAGTAATTGTATTCATTATAGGAGGATACGTTTTTCTCCTAATTCATTTCTGGTCTTTGTGGAAAATCTTGAGTTACAATTCTAGTTTTGCCTTGTAACTTCATTTGCACATTTCTTTTCGGATAAAAATTTATTTGTATCTCATTGTTTCACATCTTTAAAAGTGATAACGATTGATCCAAAAACTTTTCTTTTATTGAGCGATTCTAATTCAGCTCGTATTGCTCCTTTCTGTTGAGTTCAATCACGTCTATTTTGATATTCAATGACAGATTTTGGTTCCAGATCATCATCTTTATTCATGATGTCATTGTAACATTATATGAAAATATCTCATCAAGATTTTTCATTTCATTTCAGTTTCATAATATTGCATAATTTATTGCAATTTATGTATTTACATTTATCAATATCCTTTGTAGAAGGAGTATTGATTTGTGGTTCTTCTTGAACACTTTCTTTTACCTCATTATCAGCTGATTTTTCTTTTCGAGGATTTTTATCGTTAGAACCAATTGGTCTCCCACGTTTCTGCCGTAGCAAAGACTCATGAGTGACATTATTGCCAGATTTTGTAATTTCAATTCTAGCTGAAACATTTACTGCTGGTATATATGATTTAGTCACTTATTTTTTTTTTGTATCTTTAAATGCATAAAGTAATTAATTTGCAAGTTCTTGCATATGCATTATATTTGAACTTTCTTTTCGCATTCTTTTGTGCGATGATCAATATTCCTTAATTGATGTTCACACCATGAAACATCATTTTATTTATATTTCATTTCTCCCCCTAATATAGGGAACAATGTTTCATTAAAGTGACAATCGACAAAACTTGCTGTAAAAACATCACCCGTCATGGGTTCAATATATCTTTTGATTGAAGATGTTTCATATCTAACATATATTTCAATCCTTCTTTGAGGAACCATTTGTTGTGGTTGTTCAATTAAAAATACACTGCACAACCAAATGTTCTAAGATGGAAAATATTTGGTCTCCACCAAAATTAAGTTGGTAATGGAGAATATTTATAACTTGCACTTGATTTAATGCGAATTAATGTCACATCATGTAAATTTACATGTCCCCATATAAATATTGAGAGTTTTGTACTCATTTCTAATTGTCTAGTTATTAGCTGTAAGCGTTTATCTATTGATTCAGCTAAACCAATTTTGTGTATGCACATGAGCAACTGGATGTTCAACAACAATCCATGTAGACATATAATAATCATTAAAAGTTTGAGATGTTAACTCACCAGCATTATCAAGTCTCATCCTTTTAATGGTGTAATCAGAATAATGTATTCTTAATTTAATAATTTGTGCAAGAAACTTTGCAAATGCCATATTACGGCTTGATAACACACAAACATGAGACCATGCGTTAGATGCGTCTATTAGAAAAATGGTCCACATGATGGATGAATTGGTCCATATATATACCCTTGAATTCTTTCAAGAAACATTGGTGATTATTTCTCAATGTGCTTTTCATTAATCGCCATATGTGCTTTTCATTAATCACCATATGTGTTTTTCGTTAATCACCATATGTGTTTTTCATCATATATCATTTTCACCATATGCGCTTTTAATCATATGTGCTGCGCTTTTCGTCATATGCACTTTTCATTATATGCGCTTTTAATTACATGCGCTGCGCTTTTCATCATATGCGTTTTTTATCATATGCGCTTTTAATCATATGCGCTGCGCTTTTCATCATATGCGCTTTTTATCATATGCGCTTTTAATCCTATGCGCTGCGCTTTTCATCATATGCGCTTTTTATCATATGCGCTTTTCGGTGCTACATAGATATTTCTCATTTTCGATTATCATTGACTGATAATCATATCCATTATAATATATATCAGAGAAACTTAACAAATTTCTCTTTGATTTGGGAGAAAACAAGACATTGTTTACCAAAAAATTTGTACCATTTGGTAATATGAAATTTTACCTTTTTCGTTCCTTATATCAAGTTTGCAAGAGCTGATATAGTATTTATAATTCCTTCATTTGATTTAAATCAATGAAATATTTCTTAGATTTGATCATAGTGTGTATGTTACTACTATCTGCAATACATAGGTCTTTACCATTTAATTGATGTTGTATTTCAGCAGGATTCATACTAAAACTTCAAATAAGATAAGCAAATAATGAGTTATATTTCAGCAAGATAATCAAATTATATTACCTGCAAACAAGTTATAATCTGAAGTACATAAAAGATAACACTTAATAAAACATATGCGTTATGGTCTAAAACCATTTATTTATGAGTGATACATAAAAAAAACTAGGCATCTTAGAAAATTCAAACCATTCAAGTCTCAAGGTAGCTCAGGGTTAATTTAATCAAGATTTGTCAACAGATTCACTCTCGTTTTCTTTTGGGACTTATTTGTAGAGCTAAACAAGATGTTCATGTATTCAAGAAATACTAGACTGATGATTCACGTTACCAGATCATTAATAAGAATCTCCGGAATTCTTATAAGAGCGTCTACTAATATCTTTAATTTTATTCTTTCATGGATCACCGTTATTTTTTTTTTTATTTTTTTTTGATAATTAATATCGTATCTATCTTTGAGTATTTTTCATAATACACTTGGATTTTCGATCATATAATATGTAGATTCTAAGGACTCGTCAATATGTTTGCTAAGAAAAATACTTACTATTGCTTTCTCTTGTTCGGAATAATTGTTATTTTCATTCAGGGTTTCTAAAATACCGTTTGATTCGAGATGTTTTTCTACATTCATAATCCATGTTAAGTAGTTGTTCCCGCTTGTTTTAAATGAGCAAATTTAAGCCTTTTCAAATTCGACATTTTCTATTATCAAAAAGATGAATAACATAAATCATAATCATAATCAACTTCTATTCATAGACAAATAATAAAATGAAATTAGAATCATTTTAAATTCATAAGTAGCAAACAACAAAATAATGGTATGATTACAAATAATAAAACCACAAGGGCAGGATAGAATATAGGTTCACCCGGTGGTATATTAGCAACAATGATGATAGTTAATATGACCAATACAATAGGAAAAATCATCCTTGTGTGAATCATTTTTACAAAAACTTTTTGAGAGTAGTAATCTGAAAAATGAAGATTGATTTGTGAAAATGTGAAAACAGAGATGTTTATTTTATATTTGAAAAATATAGTTGTTGTAACATCGTCAGTTGACGTTAACAACCGTTATGTATATATGACCGTTGTAACGTCGTTAGTTGACGTTAACGAATAAAGTCACTATATCAAAACGCGTATGAGTAATATAAAGGACAAGATTTTTTTTCTTATTTTAACTTTTAAGATTTACTTTTAATAAAAATACAAACTACTTTTTCTTATTTTAACTTTTAAGATTTACTTTTAATAAAAATACAAACTACTTTTCTTATTTTAACTTTTAAGATTTACTTTTAATAAAAATACAAACTACTTTTCTTATTTTAACTTTTAAGATTTACTTTTAATAAAAATACAAACTACTTTTTCTTATTTTAACTTTTAAAATTTATTTTTAATAAAAATACAAACTACTTTTTCTTATTTTAACTTTTAAGATTTACTTTTAATAAAAATACAAACTACTTTTCTTATTTTAACTTTTAAGATTTACTTTTAAGAATAAACATTAGTATGCATGAAATAAATAATGATTAATTGCATAAGTAAAAATACAAATTACTTTTCTTATTTTAACTTTTAAGATTTACTTTTAATAAAAATACAAACTACTTTTTCTTATTTTAACTTTTAAGATTTACTTTTAAGAATAAACATTAGTATGCATGAAATAAATAATGATTAATTGCATAAGTAATCATAAATGTTAGATAACATATAAAGACCCCATCGTATTCGTATTGATCGGAATTAATCTCGACCCATGGTACCGTGTTGTCAAATGACGTGTTGCGTACATAAAGTACCGTGTTGTCAAATGACGTGTTGCATACAATCATGAGGTCTTATTAACATAAATATAAATGTTAGTGAAGTTAATAAGAGTTAGATTACAGAAAATATAATTCAGGCGGTATAACCGACCATATATAACTTAAATAACATAAATATAAATGTTAGTGAAGTTAATAAAAGTTAGATTACAGAAATATAATTCAGGCGGTATAACCGACCATATATAACTTAAATAACATAAATATAAATGTTAGTGAAGTTAATAAAAGTTAGATTACAGAAATATAATTCAGGCGGTATAACCGACCATATATAACTTAAATAACATAAATATAAATGTTAGTGAAGTTAATAAAAGTTAGATTACAGAAATATAATTCAGGCGGTATAACCGACCATATATAACTTAAATAACATAAATATAAATGTTAGTGAAGTTAATAAAAGTTAGATTACAGAAATATAATTCAGGCGGTATAACCGACCATATATAACTTAAATAACATAAATATAAATGTTAGTGAAGTTAATAAAAGTTAGATTACAGAAATATAATTCAGGCGGTATAACCGACCATATATAACTTAAATAACATAAATATAAATGTTAGTGAAGTTAATAAAAGTTAGATAATTTCTTACCTTGATTAGTGACGTGTGCGTGCTTAGATAAACCTTGATTATACGGAGCACTTCGTGCTGATAACGTGTTATATTTCAGTAGGCTTATAACTACCTTTAGTGGCCTGGTTCAATATATTCAAATTGAAAGAACCAATAAAAGAGAGATGTGTTGTAGAAGATATAGGAGAGAAAGAGGTTGAAGAGAGGTGTGATGTATTTAATGTATATATATGTTTTTGTAACTTACATTATGCACATATATATAGTACAAATTTTACTATCCATATTTGACTAATTACCATCCATATTTAACTACTAAATTTACAACAGATTGTACATTAGTTAAATCATGGGTTAAAAAAACAATCATCGAGTTTTTCACGCCAACAAGTGATGTGGTTAATGACCAATAATTACAAATGCAACAAATAAAATTAAAGATGCTAATGACACAACTACAAACAAATAGTCTTCTTAAATTGAAGTTGAAAAAAATGATAAATCAAATTTTACGAGTTGAAGTTAAACTCATTACTTGGAGAGCGTTTCAATAATGGAAATATCCAAGCAACTAATATGATTAGATTAGATGAGATATATTTAATTTGAACCTAATCAAATTCACAGAGTCAAATTACATCTAAATGCTAATGGTTCAAAAGGTAATCGAAGCTTTCTAAGTAGCTAGGTTTGACAAAATCTGGTGGTTAAAGTATTCTCAAGAAAAATGATGTTGCATATTATTTTTCATGCTATTTATTGAATAAGAAGCATGTTCAATAAGAAGTCTATTGTTTCATAAATTTATTACAGAAGGGTTCAATACAAGAAAAACTTTAATGGTGGTAATAATTATTATTAATATTAATATTAATATACTATCTAAAAGACAAAACCATGTAGCACTATTCATCAATAGTAACTAGGGGTATTTTCATTATTTCACCTTTTTTTTGTCTCCAACGATAAAAGAAGCAACTTTCGTAAAAGAACTAACCCTTCAATGTTACCAAAAAATGTCGATAAAATTTCTTTTTTACAAAAAAATCAATTACCTTTTTTTTTCCTTCATCAACGATAAAAGAGACAACTTTCATAAAAGGGACAACTTTTTAATGCTACCAAAAGATGTAGAAAAACATTCTTTTTTACAAAATAGATCAATTAACTTAAAAAAAAAGGAACGCTAAAAGAAGCAACTTTCACAAAAGGAACAACCCTTCAATGTTAGATATCGAAAAAAATTCTTTTTTACAAAATAGATCAAGACTTTTTTTTTTAACTCGCATTCAAAACGGAGCCCCTGGCGCGAAGCGATGGCTCCACAACTAGTTATATCTACTTTCATAAAACATGAAGGTACATCTCTAACTTCAACTCATAATTTTTCTCCAAGTGTTTAACAACATTCAACTATTTATTTACTGCTAACTTCATAAAATGTAGCTTGACATGTGCAAAATTAACTAATTTTTACATATTGCTTTCGCTGAAATTTGTTTATTGATTTGACCCATAAATTTATTCTATTTAAAACGGTTATAATTATCTATATATTTTTTTTAAATATAATATTTTGTTATGATTTGTGAATATAGTTTATAACATTTTATTAAAATTATTAAGTAAGCACCTTAATCGTAAAATCTTAGTTTCGCTTGTGATCATTTCATCGAAAACGTGTTAACTTTAATTCTATCCGGTGGAAACACGAGTTAATTTTAGCAGATTCAAAAAGTGCAATTTGATAATTGTAAGGTAGGTCGATTCTTTCTCTGGTGGTCACGTTCACGAAAGTCTGTTTTTCTTTAAAAAAAAAAAGGGAGATGTTCACACAACTGCAATATAACCACTTAGAGGTACATTACTACATTAAGGTAGAGGGTCACCAGTAATTATAGGGACTAAAAGAAAAATGCTAACATTACGTTTCTAAAATTCATCTTTCTTGTGCAACCAGATGGTAGCTATAAGTCTATAACAGATGTCGTATTAGACCACTCCCAACCATGACACTATCCTCAACATTTTCTCAGCGCCACATCAGCTTTCTCTCTCATCCTTCCTCACAAATTTCTCCCATAGCACCCTCATAACACACCATTGCCAACTATGACATACTTCATCGAATTATTATTATTATTATTATTATTATTATTATTATTATTATTATTATTATTATTATTATTATTATTAATTTTTATTATTATTATTATTATTATTATTATTATTATTATTATTATTATTTCTATATATACTAAATTCCACCCATGTTTTGGTCGTGGCCCCAAGGGTAAAACGACACCCAACCCCACCCCCTTTCACACTAGCATTTTTCATTCTTCCCCCCTCAACTACAGCCAACATACAAAAAAAACACCAAATTTCAATGGCAAGTGTGGGGGAGTTGATCAGGTCATAAATACCGATCAATATTGTTGTTAAGGGTTGAAGTTTGCACGTATATTTGATGTTTAAAATGTTAGTTCATGAAGTTTTTATAATAAGTGACGATTCCAGACGAGTATGCAAAAAAAAAAAAAACGAGGTTTAAACGAGAAAAAGAAGAAAAAGAGGACCCAGAGACGAATTACGGTTGCCAGGCGCAAAATGTGGCTGGCTTGGGGGTCTAAATGTGGTCAGGGTCAAAAGTGGTGCATTTAGGCAGTCTGTTTTTGCGGTCCGGCCGCAATTTGCGGTCACGAGGTGCAAATTGCGGCTGGGTGATTTTCTGGATGGATTTTGAGGCCGATTTGGTGGGATTTTTACTTTGGGAGCAAGATACATGATATCTATAAATACTAAACACTAAGCCACGAATTAATCATCATTCCTATCAGTTTAGAGAGCTAAAAACACCTCAATTAACATCACAATCATTCCAAGTTCAAGTATTCAAGCCAAGTTATTCAAGATTCTTCATCAAATCATCATGTTCATCATCACCAACATGAGTGGCTAGTCTCTTTTACTTTATTCCTTGCATGAACAATTATTGTATGGTTAGTTCTTCATGTATTTGTGTGATTCTTGATTCTGTAATCCTTATGTCTTTTGGTCTATGATTTCATTGAATCTTTTGAATTATGAATTAATGCAAGTTTAAGTTTATTGATTGTTGCAAGACAAGTGATTGTTATTTAACATATTGTGCTTAATCCAACCTAGTGATAAGTTAGTATATGAATAAAGACAATGTGTGTATGTAACATTGTTTGTGCTCAAGATAATCATATATCACAAAATTGAAGAAATCTTGTCTATGAGGCTTAGTTGATAATTTGATAGCATAAAGACTTGTTTAGACTAGTGCATGCATAATTGGGATTGTAAAGGAATAAAGGCTTTAATCCAATTGTTTACAACCTTTTCATTTAACTTATTGTTTATGATCTTAGTATTTAATCATTCAAAGTTCGCGTTTTGCTTAGTAATTGTTAAACTAGTCGTTATTTTAGTTAATCATTACAAACCAACTCCTGAAAATTGCTTGCTTTTGACCACAATTTCCCGTGGAACGAATCCTGCTTGCCCTATCTAAAGTAGAGTAATTAGGTTGATTTTTAACTGACCCTTCGACACTGATCATGGATCGTATCGATGAAAAGGTTGATGTGTTTAAGTATGCTTCAGGTGGCGACTCTTTTGGCGATAGGATAGATAAGGTCATGGACATTTCCTTGACTGACATGTTTTCTGATGACTTGTTCTCTCTCGATTTGGTTGCATGCTCGAACAAGGCTGTAATATTGGGTGAATTCAAATCAAGGGTTTTCGGAGATGAGACTTGTGAGGTTGTAGGTTTTATGCAACATTAATCAAACATTAAAGGTATATGGTAATCAGCTTAATCGATCTAAGACGCATTGGATGCGCCGCAGATTTTGAACTCAGGTCATGCGGTGTTTATCTGTGGAAGTGACCGAGGTCTTTGGTCCATGATGGTCCATCTGTTTTTACTAACCATGTTTCTTCGAGTGATAATGGGGGTAATAAATCTTTCATGTGCACCGGTAAAAGTCACAAAATTTGTGTAGAAAGGCGTGAAATAACGTTCATAAGAACAAGGTGTCATTGGCTAAGGCGACGGGGTCCAAAGGCAGCTCAATTGTGACGATCCTTCCAAATCCCTTTGGACGAATACACCATTCATTGATTTCATAGTGAGGTTTTGACCTCTATATGATACGTTTTGTAAACATTGCATTCTTTTGAAAAGGCACACCATAAATGAATATATAAATCCAAGGTTTTCGACGTCTGATGATTTCTACGTATAGACAATCACCGTATATAATAGTTTACAATACTACATCCATTGACAATGCAGTCAAAATAAGATACATGGTGATGATTTTGTGAATGCAAAGTTGTCTTGAATAAAGCATGTATGACTCCATGCACATAGCTTGTATCACATATAAGCAAACAGCGGAAGACTTCTAGGGAACCTGAGAATAAACATGCTAACAAGTGTCAACACAAAGGTTGGTGAGTTCATAGTTTTAGTGTTTTGCATAATCTGTATATAAAAGTGGATCACAAGATTTCAGTTGTTTCATCCAGAAACGTTTATCAATAGATTCTACATAACAGGGCACCCTGGTAACTAAGCTTTAACGTTATAATGATAAATACCCCATTCGTTTTAATACACGCAAACCAACGTGTCCTAAACTCAAATAACACACGTCCGTTAAAAGGCTAGCGCTCTAGCTCGGATGGGGATGTCAAGCCCTATGGATCCATATACTGTTATTCGCACCCACCAGTCCACATTCTATGTACTGGCAGCTACTAGTTACCAAAGCTAAGGGATTTTCGGTTCAAACTCAGTGTAGAATTAAGTATGTACTTGTATCCATTGCGTTTAAAATAAATTGCATGTATTCTCAGCCCAAAAATATATATTGCAAAAGCAATTAAAAAGGGAGCAATGAAACTCACCTTAGCAGCACATAAAGTTGTTCATCATAATGTGACCGAAACTCGGAATATCAAATAATCATAGATCTCAACCTAGAGAACATATGTTGGTCAATAAATATCTATCAAGCTAGGTCAGGTCATAGTGTATCATAATTCTAATGCTCGAGATTGACATACAAAAGTTTATCAAAAGTCGTTTCAAAAAGTCAATTTTGATAATAGTTCAATAAAATGAGATGTGCCTTATATAAGGATTCATTTACTCGATTAGTAATATTTGAAAATCCAATTTATCAATTGTAACAGACTGAAACCCTGGCTAGTAGTAAGTGGACTATTTTGCCCTTAGGGTTTGTGCTTAGTCTTAAGTGCTTTTATTTTAATTATTTATTAGTGTTTTATTATATTTGTGTTGTGTCCAGTTTGTGACAAGGGTTCCAGAACAGGTTTGTTTATTTTATTTGGACCTCGTTTGGGTTACCTAATCATGTGCGAAAGATATCAGATAACTGGTAAATACCCGTGTGTGATGGGGTATTGTGTTTAACACAAATATATAAGCTTTGACCTGCTTATTTTGTGATGTTTCCAAAAAATTCATTCTTCACTCCCGTACCTAACTTCCACCTCTTCAAACCCTAATCCTTAAACATTGATCTTGAGCTCAAATTGGTGTTAGAATCGTGTTTGTTATCGTTTACTGAGTCTATCAAGGTAAGTAACATGTGTTTTGTGTTTAATTCGTTGTTAAATTCATGCTTTTGTGTGAGTTTTGTAAAAAGCTTGAATTTGTGTCATAACTAGTGATTTAAGTGTTGTTATGGTCAAATTGTTGTGGGTTTTGAGTCTATAACAAGTAGTGAACAAGTTGTGGTCAATTTTGGTGTTTAAAACGAGCTCTAGATCGAGATTTGAGGATTTCATCGTGAAGTCCGTAGCCTTTGTTCAGTTTCTGAGGAAGATGAACACAGTCGGCCGACTGTCGGTTGACAGTCGACTGACTGAGGGTTCAACCGACCGACTGTTTAGTGAACCGACCGACTGAGATTTACCTTCGGCCGGTTGATGTATTACCCAATGAATCGACCGACTGGAAAGGTCAGTCTACCGATTGTGTCGATAGTCGACCGACTGTAAGTGTCAGTCGACCGACTGTGTGTCCAGGGCAGAATGTTTTATGATAGTGCTCCAAATGAACATATATTTAGTAGCAATATCCTCCCAATATGTAAATTATTTAGTTGTAATTGTCCTATTTTAAGTTGTAATCGTTTATATTAAATAAGTGCGAAGACAAAAGGCGAAAACGACGATTTGAAGACGCAAATGACCAAAAAGCTCAAATGTACAAGATACAATCCAAGTGGTTCAATTTATTGATGAGAAACGTCTAAAAATGACAAGAGTACAAGTTGCGGAACGCAAAGTACACGATATAAAATAATACGCAAGGACGTTCGAAAATCCGGAACCGGAACATGAGTCAACTCTCAACGCTCGACGCAACGGACTAAAAATTACAAGTCAACTATGCACATAAATAAAATATAATATTTAAATAATTCTTAAAATTATTTATATATTATATTATTATTTAATTACGTCGACAAGCTAAGATCCAAAAAATTGTGAGCTGAAAAATCAAACTCCACGACTCGCGGAGTTTGAAGGCTAAAAACTCCACGACTCGCGGAGCAGCCATATTCCAAAATGCCTATAAAAGGCCACGAGCTTCTGCAGTTTAAAAAATATATATATATACATAATAATAATAATACTCCGTAGTATAATATAAATAAATATATATATAATATATATATATATATATATATATATATATATATATATATATATATATATATATATATATATATATATATATATATATAGTATAGATTAGTGTTATATTAGATTAGTTTGGGTTATGTAAAAGTTATTTTTACGGGTTTTAAAGTCGGAGCTCTGTCCGTGTACCACTATGCGATAAATAATCAATGTAAGCTATGTTCTCCTTTTTTAAATTAATGTCTCGTACTTAAGTTATTATTATGCTTATTTGAGCCAAAGTAATCATGATGTTGAGCTAAATATTAAAGACGGGGTAATTGGGTTTTGTACCATAATTGGGGTTTGGACAAAAGAACGACACTTGTGGAAATTAGACTATGGGCTATTAATGGACTTTATATTAAATTAACGATACCTCGTTAATTTAATATAAAGGTTATGATTTGACGTATCTATATATAACCACATACGCTTAATCGGACACGATGGGCGGGATATTTATAAGTACGAATTATTGTTCATTTGACCGGACACGGGGATGGATTAATAGTCAATGGACTCATTAAAACAGGGGTGAATTACATTCAAGGGTAATTGGTGTAATTGTTAACAAAGTATTAAAACCTTGGTTTACACACAGTCAATAACCTGGTGTATTCATTAAGCAAAGTATTAAGACCTTGTTACAGTTCGAATCCCCAGTTAGTTGGAATATTTGACTTCGGGTATAAGGTTAAATTTGCCGATCAGTTTATAATTATGACCGATGAACTATTATGGACAAAAACCAGATAGGTTTCAAATACATCCTGGACAAAGGACAATTAACCCATGGGCATAAAACTAAAATCAACACGTCAACCATCATGGTTACAAAAGTTTAAATAAGCATAATATATTTTATTTCATATTTCCTCGTACTTTTATTTATTGTCATTTTAATTATTGTTATTTATTTTATATTGTTATTTAAATATCATCATTTACTATACGCTTCTCTTAAAATATAAATCGACAAACCGGTCATTAAACGGTAAACCCCCTTTTATATATTATTATATATAATTATATATATTTTGTACAAATATAGTTGTTTAAAAATATAGTGTGCAATAAGCCCGCTCCCTGTGGAACGAACCGGACTTCCTAAAAACTATACTACTCTACGATTAGGTACACTGCCTATAGTGTTGTAGCAAGGTTTAGGTATATCCCATTTGTAAATAAATAACTAAAATTTGTGTAAAATTGTAGCATATTTAATAGTATTTCCTAGTAAAAATATAAACTATTTCGTACCCCCACGCTACGACATCATTTTACCAAAGTGCTTTTTTTTAGCCGTTATGCTGCCCGTTTGTATTTTGGTGTTCAGGATGTAAATTTTGAAAGTGCACAAGTGTTAAGCATGAAAATTATAGCGGACGCATTTTTTACTAATTTGCTATAATTCGCTGTCAGTGTGTCTAATCTTGATGGGAACACTATTCTAACTTGGTTTTTGCTGTTCTCATGAGATAAGGACAAGGAGGAAGCTCAGAAATAATAACTGAGCAGTTGCTGGTAATTGGTGAGTGGGTCTATCTACGGATAGAGTTTAAGTAGCATATCATGCTACTGTGGTTGACTCTTTTACCATGCATAGTGTAGAAATTGCCATTTTAGAATAATAATATCGTTTGCCTGATGTTGTATGTGAATTTTGTGTACACTGTGTGAATGGCACCAGTCGGGCCTAGGGAGACTGGGGACTCGAGACCGTGCCTAGGAGAGGTTAGAATCCATATGAGGTCAACCGTTCCTAGGGGAGGTTGGGTCCATAGGCTACTAATTGTGGAGTATAGTGTGAACGATGCACCCCCTGCATCTGGATAACTATACCGTTAATTGAGTAGCAGGGACTATCGGTAGACTCAGGCCCGATCAGCTGGGAGTCGTGTGCTCGTACAAGCCGCCGATCCTCGTATTGTCTTATTGTATGCTAGTTGGTGGTTAGCATGTATTGTTGTTCGTATATAGCTTGTGTGTGGCTTAAGCTATATCTGTTAGATAGATTCCATTCACTTAGCGGTGCGCTAATCCCCCTCATATTCTCCCCTTGCAGGTTTAGGTACTGCTAGTCGGGATGGGTGCTGTTGCAGAAGACATGTTTGACAACCCAACTCTGATGTGGACTTTTGTTTAAATAATGTTTTGTAATAACGTAACACCATTGTGTAAACTTAAACGTAATTACACGGATTAATGTATTGACGTGACATATATAGTGTTTGTAAATAAAGTCTTCCGCTGTGTATTTAAAAAAAAAATGGCCGGTGTTACATCAATCTTATGAACAAGTTGTTTAAATCTTAATTGCAGATTCGAAAGCAATTTCAGTTAACGTTAATCATAATTCAGTTGATCATATCTTTTAATCCGTTCATCGAAACTATTCGATATCTAAATGAAAAGTTATTGATTTTTCGCTAGCTTTCCAAAAACATGCATATCATTTACCTTTTATCAGTAATATATGTATTTAATTCGTGATTCATCATAAAATGTTTAACGACAAAATTTAGCATACAAGCATGCATAAATATATATACTCGAGCACTAGTCAGGGATACACTATTAATATATAAAAGATAAAATATGTGTGCTTACGTATCAATATTGAGATTCAATATTTTAGTAAAGTACGCAGACGTAACAGAGATGATAAACACTAGGTTTGACTTGCGAATATTACCCACGAATATTACCCATAACCTCCATAGCTATAACCCATAGTTTTCTTAGCTTTATCCCGCTCGAAAACCATTTTTGAAATCGTTTGGACATGACCTCGTCATAGTATTTTATGTATAATACTAATAATAATAATATTAATAATAATATTAACCTTAATAATAATAATAATAATAATAATAATAATAATAATAATAATAATAATAATACTAATAATAATAATAATAAAAATAATAATAATAATAATAATAATAATAATAATAATAATAATAATAATAGTATAAATATATATATCAGAGAGAAAGAAATAAATAAATATGAAGGTGTAAGGATTCGGGCAGAACTCGTGGCCTTTTATAGACTTGGCCAGATTTTTAGGGCCATGCGATGTGATGCCCAATTCCCATGCGATCGCATGGGGTGCTGATCCAGCTCACATTTTTTTGTACACTAGCTTGTCTACATGTTTTTTTAATTATAAATATAATATATTTAATTTATATAATTAATTATATATTATATTAAATTCACATGCATAGTTGACTTGAAATTTTTGTTCCGATAAGTCGTACGTTGTTACTCGACTTATGTCCCGGTTCCGGTTTCTCGAACGCATTTTCGTACACTTAGAAAACTAATACTTTACGTTTCGTGACTCGTACCTTTGTCAAAATATAATCTTAAATTATCCATAAACTATACCACTCAAAGTATATCTTAAACTTTCGAGTATTTTGGTCATTTACTTTTATAAATCATCCTCTCGTTATTTACCAATATAATAGTATTATCAAATGTTTTATAACCAAATTAATATTACATTTTATCATATTATTAAATATATATATTTTCAATATAAACATGTTTTAAATATACGTCGCAAGTTATTCATACAATTAATATTCCAACTTATCATATATATTCAAATAAATATTTAAACCAATAATTTTAATGTACGGTATCAAACAATTAATACATTGTTACGTTTTCAAGTTATAGTATATATATATGTATCTATATACATATAATTGTTCGCGAATCGTCGAGAACAACCGAAAGGTATTTGAATATATGAAAGTAGTTCAAAAATTTTGAGATTCAGTTTTACAAACTTTGCTTATCGCGTCGGAAATATTAATCATACAAAGATTAAGTAAAAATTTGGTCAGAAATTTTCGGGTCATCACAGTACCTACCCGTTAAAGAAATTTCGTCCCGAAATTTGAGTGAGGTCGTCATGACTAACAATAAAAATGTTTTCATGCCGTATATGTGTTAATAAATAGAGTTTTATCACCGTTGAATAATATGGATAAAACAATCCGATTATTCGAAGCGTATGAGAGAAGTTATCGTAAAAGAGTGAAATGAAGAATAGAGATTCGTCTTAACTCTTGACGTATTAACGATTGATTTTCGTAATTTAAGGAATAGAAAATCTTCATAATCTAAATAAGATTTGATTCTTCGGAATTTAAGGAAATTAAGATTTCTTTTGATTAAATGCGTAATTTTCCTTGATTGCTATGTTTGATATTTCGCTATAAATTGATCTCTTTCGTTTCATTATTTTCATCACTCTTACATCTTCTTCCTCATTTCCTATTTTCAAAAGATTGTGAAAAATGCTTCATCCAGTTCTGATTCTTGATATACTCCTAACTTTCATATCTGTCATTCTTCTTTTTCATCTACCACTGGAGGATTCTACTTACTTCTACTTTGCTCTTCGGGTTATAATGCTTTTAATTCTCCCGTGTCTTTATGTTGCGATAAACATTGATATACACGGTTTGTAATTTATGTGTTGTTATCGGGCTTTATATTCTCCCTTATATTTCAAAGTTCCTGCTTCTGTCTTCTATAATTATTGTCATCCCCAGTTAATGCTTTCTTTTATTTGCTGCAATTTATACCCCAATTTCTATTTCGGAGTTTTGTCCCTTCGTTTCTTCTTCTTGTGACTAAGCATTGCTTGTAATGGTCCAGAATTCGCAGATATGAATTTCAGAATGAACATTGTTAATGTTCTAAGAAGAAAATAGTAATGGCACGATCTTGATTTGTTAAATTACCAGAATACCCTGGAAAAGACAGAATCATCAAGAAATATTTTCTTGATATTTTAGAGATTAACTAGAATACAAGAGTCGTATGACATAGCACATGATGACGTTATGATCTGTGAATCATCACGTTCCATTTAGAAACTCAGCATGACTTACTGTAATATAATCACGTTGATCAAGTGTCATTATATTATACTAACTCATGCTTCCGCTCCCAACACCACTTCAAAAATATTCATATTTTAAACTCGAAGGTTTCAGAATTTAGAAACTAAAATAGTTTCTTTTATGATGTAACACAGATATCATAAGGAGAAAATTGATTTCCGATAAGAATGATTATGGATTATCTCCAGAAATATGGAGGATATTTATAATGAAAGATACGATGATATCTTAGAATTTCTAATATCAGAGGATGATGAAGAATATTGTCCGCAAGGGTTTAGATTCGGAAGCAAGGTATTCGTTAATGGCTTCAGCAAATACTGAATCATTTGGATTCTTGGGAGGCAGGTTTCGTCCTTGTGATTTATCCACAGCCTCCTTCATACTTTGCTCAATCCGTTTTCCACTTCCAAACCTTTTCTTTTTCTGAGCTTTGCCAATACACTATTCTTTATCATCAAATTTTTTACTGTTAAGGTCGTTTACAGTTTTTGCTGCTTCATCAGTACTTTTCAAAATTTCGAGAACTAGTTTGCGGTTTAAGGTGTTTTTCAGAAACTTCACATTAAAAGTACGTAAATATAGGAGATAGATATTATATGTACACATATAACTGTTGGAGTAGGCATGCTGCGAGATTTCAAAATACTGATTGCTGATTCCCAGTAATTGGCAAGACAATTCTTGTTATAAGATGCAGATGAGTAAATGATGGGGTTTCGATAAATATAATGATTTTTCAGAAAGTCAAAGATCAGTGAAGTTGTTGGTAAGTTTATTTGTGGTGGAACATAAACGGTTCCCCGGTAACGATGGCGAAAGGGGCAACGTATATATCAAGGTTATAATAAGGCTGTTTCGACTGAAGAATCGAAGTTGACTTGCTGGAGCTGTGACAAAACTGACTACTTTGTAAAGGGATTGCAAAGTTATTTTAGCTAATAAATGCCAAAGGGTCTAATACGGATACTTGTTAAACTATGACTTTGGTTTCAAGAGTTTTTCAGGTACATAACTGTGGGTAACATGTGGTTGGATCATCATCTCGATTGTTCATTATTTGAAGTGTCTTCGGGAATTTCGAAGGGTTTGAACACCGATCGTAATCGTTAATATACATATGATGTTCTAGCACAGTTTTGAAATCAAAATACAGCTTTGAAAGATGTAGAAATCTAAGAGTGATGATATCGGTTATATCTCGCCTTGGATTCTGATATGTTAAAATCAGAATATGTAATTGAATTTGAATGATGAAAGGACCCGTCCTAATCCACCTGGACGAAGTCATCAACATTTGGTCCCATTGCGATGATCGGCTCCAAGTAATGTCCTTATATTGAGAAAATGCATAGCGAAAGACTTAATTCTTACCTGAGAATAAACATGCTTTAAAGTGTCAACCAAAAGGTTGGTGAGTTCATAGGTTTAACATAACAATCATTTCAATATGTTAATAGACCACAAGATTTCATAATCATAAACATAATACACTCGCAAGTGTATGTAAAGCATTCTAAGTGGTTGAGCACTTGGTAACCATACTTAACATTTAATCAACGTCGCATATTCCCTTTATTATGAAATCTCACTACACCGTACCAAGTGTAGTCACCAAAATGAAGTACTGTGCAACCGTTGAATACTGGTCGTCCAGTCCGGTTGGGGTTGTCAGGCCCGATAGATCTATCAACAGGATTCGCATTTACAATACCCATGTAACTAGTAGTTACCAAGCTACAGGGAAATATGCCAGTGGTACAACTCAACATAGAATATATTTTTAAGTACTTGTGTCTATTTTGTAAACATTTATAAAAGCAGCGCATGTATTCTCACTTTTTCCTTGAAGGTATTTAATTCTACTTGGTCTCCGATAGATATCACGAACCTAACCATATATATAATATATCAACATATTTTCTTTTTAAGTAATCGTTACATATATATATACTTTTAATACTTTTAATATTTTCTTAGTCCGTAGTTAGCAGTCCGATGTTAGTGGTCCACAATTAGTTGCTTAAATAAAATAAATAAAGACCCCATCGTATTCGTATTGATCAGAATTAATCTCGACCCATGGTACCATGTTGTCAAATGACGTGTTGCGTACATAAAGTACCGTGTTGTCAAATGACGTGTTGCGTACAATCATGAGGTCTTATGATTAATCTTCTCGTGTTGTTTACGGGTGGTCCTGAAATATATAAAATCAAATCATAAGTAATTATATATAAAATATCATATTAATTAGAAAAGATATGATTAATTTACTTTTTCTCCAAATATTTTCGTAGCTAAACTAGCTTCGGATACCCAATCTTATTTTAGTCGTAGTTTCTTCATTACAACTCCGTTTTTGTTGGTTCAACTTGCCACTTCCTTGGATCGAGTCAAATTTTAAGAATATGAACTGAAAATACCTTAATTTGTATTCGAAATCATAGGTTATAGGTTAAACTTTGGTGAAACTTATGAAAGTGATCATTTTCCATCATAAAAACAACATTTAATGATCATTTTTCTAAAAATACTTACACTTTGAGTTAAACCATGAAATTTTTATGTGTTAACATATTATAAGAAATATCATTTTTCCAAAACATGAACTTTCAATTCAAAGTTCAAGATGGTTTTTAATTATCCAACCCAAAACAGCTCCCGGTTGCACTCCGACGACGTAGATTCAGTTTTTAAGATGTTCTTTGTAAAACCAAGTTATATCTTGTTAGGATAGCATATCATTATGATATATTACAGGTCTTGAAGTGTTTTAAAAGTCAAGTTAGAAGGATCTATTTAGTTTGCGAACAAGTTTGAAATCATTCAAACTATGTTCTTGTTGTTAAAATTTTATACCACAAAATAAGATAGCTATATGAATATGAATTGAATAAGATTATGAACAAGGTTACTACCTCAAGTTACTTGGACAAAGTTACTGCAAAAGATAAGAAATAATCTTGGAATCAAAGAGTGGTGGAGTTAGATCAAAAGGTTGGAAGTAAACTTCTTCAAATGGGTGGTTATTTTGATATGTTCTTGAAAGAGTTTTCTTATGGTGTTTAAGGCTTGTAATTGAAGCTAAATGATGGGGAAATGCTTGGAGATGATCAAGTATGAAGTTAGGAGTATTTTGAGAGAGAAATGAGGGTGTAGTTATGAGAAAATGGAGTGAAGAAATGGTGTTCATTTATAAAAACGTTTTTAGTTTATAAAGAAAGAAAAGGATTCCTAATTTTGTTTTCTTACTAATAATTCATACTACTTGATAAATTCTAGTTACCTCATATCTAGGGCAGTAATAATGTTGATTAGGATGTTGATTTGATGTGTATATACCAAGAGTAAATACGTATAGAAGCTGGGTATGATACGGGTACATATACCCTAGATATACGTATAGAAATCTTGAGGAAACGGAACGAGAATTCAAATATAGCTATCTTTTGTGAATATACTTATATTGTTTTATGTATTTAAGTCCTTAAAAAGTGATTAAATACATTATATATACGATACATGTATAAGCATTATAGATTATAAGTATATATATCAAAGAATGTTACGTATAGTTATCGTTTTGAAAACTTAAGTTAGTAGTTTCAAAATATACTTATAACTCATTGTCATTAGTACACAATGAGATGTTAAACCATCCTTAGATCATGTTAAATATATATAAATACATATATATACACAAACGTATAATTATCGTATGTTATATAGTTCGTGATATCATCGGTCATATTGGACAGTCAAACGTTGTGTAAAACTCTTTTCAAAAACACAAGTCTCAACAATTTGGATTGCTTATCATGTTGGTATGGTTTAATTTATGTAAATATTAATCTCATAAGTATAATTTGGTCGGAAAATTCTGGGTCATTACAGTACCTACCCGTTAAAGAAATTTCGTCCTCGAAATTTGATAGAGGTTGTTATGGATAACAATAAGAAGGTTTTCATGACAAATATAAGGTGATAATGGAGTTTTATCACCATTGAGTAATGTAGATAAAACGATTCGATTATGCGAAGAATATAAATGAGACTATAGTAAAAGAGTGAGATGAGTAAAATATATTCGTCTTAACCGATGACGTAGTTATGATTGATTTCCGGAATTTAAGGGATTTAAAGAGAATCTTACGTAATAAGAGTTGGTTCTTTGGTGATTAAGGAAATCAGGATCTTCTTTAATTATATGTAATAATCTGTTTCGATTGCTCTGTCGGATATTTCACTATAAATTCATCCCTTCGTTTCCTTATTTTCCACAACTCACACCTTCTATTCTTTCTCCCTTGATTCTTACTTTAAAGCATTCATCAATATGCTCCATCCAGTCTTGATTCTTGATATACTCCTAACTTTTATATCTGTCATTCTTCTTTTTCATCTACCACCAGAAGAATCTATTTACTTCTACTATACTCTTGTGTTTATAGTGTTTCTAATTCTCCCGTGTCTCTATATTGCTATCTGCATCGATATACATGGTTTGTAATTTCGGGGTTATTATCGAAGTTTATATTCTTCATTATTTTTCGGAGCTTCTTGCTTTCGTTTTCTCTTCCCGACTTCGAGTCAAGCGAGTAATGGTCCGGAATTCGTAGATATGAAATTCAGAATGAACATAGCTAATGCTCTAAGAAGAAAATGGTAATAGAATGATTTTGATTTGTTAAATTACCAGAATACCCTGGAGAAGACCGAGTCATCCAGAAAAATATTCTCTTGATATGTTTAGAGATTAGATAGAATGTAAGAGTCGTGTAAATGGCACATGATGACGGTACTGTGAATCATCATGCTTCATTAGAAACTTAGCATGACTTACTGTAATATAATGACGTTGATCAAGTGTCATTATATTATACAAATCCATGCTTCAGTTCCCAACACTACTTCAAAACATTCATATTTTAAACTCGAAGGTTTCAGAATTTAGAAACTAACACAGTTTCTTTTATGTTGCAGATATTACGGGGAGATAAATGATCTCAGATAAGAATAATTGTGAAAATATCGCTAGAAATATGGAGGATATTTATAATAGAACATACGAGAATATCTTAGAATTTCTAATATCAATGGATGATGAAGAAGATTTGTCTGTGAAAGTTTAGAATGAGAAATAAGATGTTTGCTAACGATTTCAGCAGGCACAGAATCATTTGGATTCTTTGAAGGCAAACTTATTCTTTGTGATTTGTCCACGGCTTTCTTCATAGTTTCACATAATCCGCTTTTCGGTACTAAATTTTCTATCTAGCGTTCCTAACACTCCTTTCTTTATCGTCAAACTTTTGGCCATTAAGATCATCTACAACATGCTGCTTCGTCAGCATTTTCAAAGTTAACTGATCTGGGTCATCGGTTATCAAACCGAGGTAGTTTCAGGAGAATTGTGTTTTTAGAATGATTAATCGCTGATGGTAATATTGTGGAATATAAAAGGTTCCCCGGTAACAATAAAGAGTACGCATATATATCGCGGTTATAATAAAGTTGTTTCGGATGAAAAGTCGGAGTTGATTTGCTGGAGCTGTGACAAAATTAGCTACTTTGTAAAGGGATTGCAAAACGATCTTCAGTAATAACAATGTCAAAGGAACTAGAACAGATACGTGTCAAACGTTTACTCAGTTTCCGAGGGTTTTTCAGGTGCATAACTATATGCATAAATCTTTTCTTCCGTAGATGAAGTGCAGTTGGTTTATCCTCTCGATTGAGGTGTTTTTAAGAATCATGATAGATTTGAACGCTGATTGTAATCATCGAGATACAATGAGGTTTAAGATGAAATCAAGTGACAATCTTGAAGAAATGTTTAGTTTCATATGTTATAATCAATATTTTAATTCATTTTAATTGTCCAATGTCATTAGTCCACAGTCGATAGTCCACAGTAACAGTCCAATAATTAATATATAATATACGAATTAATTAATACGAGTCGTGACCCGTATACCTCTCAGACTCGATCACAACTCAAACTATATATATTATTGTAGAATCAACCTCAACCCTGTATAGAGAACTCGATCATTACTGCATATAGAGTGTCTATGGTGATTCCAAATAATATATATAGATGCGTCGATATGATATGTCAAAACATTGTATACGTGTCCCGATATTTAAAGTGCGTAAAATAATTACAGAAATTAAATGACGATAAATAAAAGTGCGATAATAAAATTGCGATAAATAAACTGCGATAAATAAAATGTAATCAGTTAGCTAGGAACAGTTAGCTGAAACAGTTAGCGTGGATTCTTAACAAAATTTTTCATAGTTAATTTGTTTGTTTCTAACAGATTTTATTTTGTCATATGTTTTCTTCATATGCCACTTGTTGGATTCTGGGAAGTCAAAATCCAAATATGAAATTGAATGAAAATGGTTATTCTGCGGTGAACGGATACGTATATCGGTGGTTGTAAGTAGGATAGTAAATGACTGTTGAATCAGCTTCGACGATTGTACAATGTAACTTATTAAGATGAAATCTAATTATTCCTCGGGTATTACCTACCCGTTAAAAAAAAAATTTCACCATTAATATTTTGTACAAAAGAACTTTTAATTACAATCTTTATGAAAACATATTGATAATGCTAAAAACGAACATATATTTCATAGGATTATTCCTCAAGAAAGACAAGCTTTTAGTTGCAATTGTTTTATTTACAAGTGATATTCGTTTAAATAATAAAAGGTGAAGACAAAAGACAGATTCGACGAATTGAAGACGCAAACGACCAAAAAGCTCAAAAGTACAAAATACAATCAAAGAGGTTCCAATTATTGATAAGAAACGTCTCGAAATTACAAGAGTACAAGATTCAAAACGCAAAGTACAAGATATTAAATTGTACGCAAGGACGTTCGAAAATCCGGAACCGGGACCAGAGTCAACTCTCAACGCTCGACGCAACAGACTAAAAATTACAAGTCAACTATGCACATAAATATAATATAATATTTAAATAATTCTTATAATTATTTAATATATTATATTTATTTATAAAACCGTCGGTAAACAAAGAGCCAAACTTGTGTGAGCTGTAAAAGCAAACTCCGCGACTCGCGGAGTTTGAAGGCCAAAAGGACCGCGAGTCGCGGAGGCCCAAATTCTGAAAGTCCCTATAAAGCCAACCGAATTCTGATCATTTTTATCATCCTTTTTCTTCTTCTCTCTCAATATATACGTAAATATATATTTATAATTTATATTTTAATTTTAATTTTAAATCCTAATAATAAGGATATGTTAGCAAATGTTGTAAGGGTGTAAGTCGAAATTCTGTCCGTGTAACGCTACGCTATTTTTAATCATTGTAAGTTATGTTCAACCTTTTTACATTAATGTCTCGTAGCTAAGTTATTATTATGCTTATTTAAAACGAAGTAATCATGATGTTGGGCTAATTACTAAAATTGGGTAATTGGGCTTTGTACCATAATTGGGGTTTGGATAAAAGAACGAGACTTGTGGAAATTAGACTATGGGCTATTAATGGGTTTTATATTAACTAAACAATACCTTGTTAATTTAATATACAAACTTATAATTCGACGTATTTATATATAACCACATACGCTTGACTGGGTACGGTGGGCGGGATATCTATAAATACCAATAATTATTCATTTTACCGGATACGGAACTGGATTAATAGTTAATAGACTTGTTGAAACAGGGGTGAATTACATTCAAGGGTAATTGGTGTAATTGTTAACAAAGTAGTAAAACCTTGGTTTACACGCAGTCGATAACCTGGTGTATTCATTAAACAAAGTATTAAAACCTTGTTACAATTCGAATCCCCAATTAGTTGGAATATTTGACTTCGGGAATAAGAATAATTTGACGAAGGCTTTCGCTCTTTATATTTATGACTGATGGACTATTATGGACAAAATCCGTATGGACATATTAAATAATCCAGGACAAAGGACAATTAACCCATGGGCATAAAACTAAAATCAACACGTCAAACATCATGATTACGGAAGTTTAAATAAGCATAATTCTTTTATTTCATATTTAATTTCCTTTATTTTATTGCACTTCTAATTATAGCACTTTTATTTATTGTTATTGTAGTTAATTGCACTTTTAATTATCGTACTTTTTAATTATCGCAAGTTTATTTTATCGCATTTTTATTATTTGCAATTTTATTATCGTTATTTACTTTACGCTTTAAATTAAGTCTTGTATTTATTTATTATTTTACATTTGGTTTTAACTGCGACTAAAGTTTTAAAATCGACAAACCGGTCATTAAACGGTAAAAACCCCCCTTTATAATAATAATATTACTTATATATATATTTGTATTTTTATAAAAGTAAACTAATATAACGTTAAGCTTTGTTTAAAGATTTTCCCTGTGGACCGAACCGGACTTACTAAAAACTACACTACTGTACGATTAGGTACACTGCCTATAAGTGTTGTAGCAAGGTTTAAGTATATCCATTCTATAAATAAATAAATATCTTGTGTAAAATTGTATCGTATTTAATAGTATTTCCTTGTAAAATTTAATAGTATTTTATATACACCTCGCGAAACATCACATATATACATATATATTTTATTCAGATGAAATCATGAATTTAATGAGTTAATATGATATTAATCTCATTTGCTTTTTGGTTTGAGCTAGAATAAGAAATCTCTAAAACTTTTTGAAACCACATATTCTTCGCAGAATATCAATGAAGTTATGGATCAATACTTCATCGTTCATTATTGTTGGTACTCCTTGGTATCTATGGTGCGTATGATGTTGATGTTTGTGGGACAGATTATGATGTCGAGACGTGTGATGCGGATGTTGTTTGTTAGTGGTGATGATGGTATTGTTGATGTTATTGATGGTGGTGCTGATTATGCTGCTGGTGCTGCTGCTGGTGTTTGCAACCTTCGCACCATGTTCTCCAAAGCCCATCACGCGAGCGCGAAGTTCGTTAACTTCTGCTAGTACACCGGGATGATTGGCGGTTGGAGCGAGCGAATGAACAAGATTTGTAATATGGGATAGTATATAATCGTGACGAGATACTCTAGAAATGAGAGAGAAAATGGTGTTTCGAATAGGTTCGCCGGTAAGTGCTTCAGGTTCATCGCCAAGAGGGCAATTTGGTGGATGGAATGGATCACCTTCTTCTTGTCTCCAGTGATTTAGTATATTACGAACCCATCCCCAATTCATCCAGAATAGATGATGGGAAATTGGTTGATCCATTCCGGTGACGCTGCTTTCAGAGCCCGAATGGAAATCCATATCGGCATAACTGTCGGAATCTGAAGAATTTGAACTAGATGCGGAATCCATCTTGTATAATGGGGAAAATGAATTTTTGGTATGGAATAGATTATAGGAGTTAGATTTGGTACTCTTCAATACATAATTTACATACATATATATATATATATATATATATATATATATATATATATATATATATATATATATATATATATATATATATATATATATATATATATATATATATATATATATATATATATATATATATATATAATACCAAAATCCCGTAAATTACGGAGAATCTTTGAAAAGATATCAGTCAAAGTTCTCAATAACAGATATGCTAAGATAAGAATTCGTCTATACACTATCAATGCAGTAAATGCAGTAAAACGTGTCTAGACTTATGAATGATAAGCATGTAATTTCCTAAGGATGATAAGTAGATGATTTCCAACTAGAAATGATAAGCAAAACTTTTGACATGTAGACACGGTCGAAGTCTAGACTCATTAATGCATCCTAACAACTACTAGTTAGACACACTAATGCAAGACCTGGTTCGCTACGACCACCGCTCTGATACCAACAGAAAGGACCCATCCTAATCCACCTGGAAGAAGTCATCAACATTTGGTCCCATTGCGATGATCGGCTCCAAGTAATGTCCTTATATTAAGCAAATGCACAGCGGAAGACTTAATTCTTACCTGAGAATAAACATGCTTTAAAGTGTCAACCAAAAGGTTGGTGAGTTCATAGGTTTAACATAACAATCATTTCAATATGTTAATAGACCACAAGATTTCATAATCATAAACATAATACACTCGCAAGTGTATGTAAAGCATTCTAAGTGGTTGAGCACTTGGTAACCATACTTAACATTTAATCAACGTCGCATATTCCCTTTATTATGAAATCTCACTACACCGTACCAAGTGTAGTCACCAAAACGAAGTACTGTGCAACCGTTGAATACTGGTCGTCCAGTCCAGTTGGGGTTGTCAGGCCCGATAGATCTATCAACAGGATTCGCGTTTACAATACCCATGTAAATAGTAGTTACCAAGCTACAGGGAAATATGCCAGTGGTACAACTCAACGTAGAATATATTTTTAAGTACTTGTGTCTATTTTGTAAACATTTATAAAAGCAGCGCATGTATTCTCAGCCCAAAAATATATACTGCAAAAGCAATTAAAAAGGGAGCAAATGAAACTCACTTTTTCCTTGAAGGTATTTAATTCGACTTGGTCTCCGATAGATATCACGAACCTAACCATATATATAATATATCAACATATTTTCTTTTTAAGTAATCGTTACATATATATATACTTTTAATACTTTTAATATTTTCTTAGTCCGTAGTTAGCAGTCCGATGTTAGTGGTCCACAATTAGTTGCTTAAATAAAATAAATAAAGACCCCATCGTATTCTTATTGATCAGAATTAATCTCAACCCATGGTACCATGTTGTCAAATGACGTGTTGCGTACATAAAGTACCGTGTTGTCAAATGACGTGTTGCGTACAATCATGAGGTCTTATGATTAATCTTCTCGTGTTGTTTATGGGTGGTCCTGAAATATATAAAATCAAATCATAAGTAATTATATATAAAATATCATATTAATTAGAAAAGATATGATTAATTTACTTTTTCTCCAAATATTTTCGTAGCTAAACTAGCTTCGGATACCCAATCTTGTTTTAGTCATAGTTTCTTCATTACAACTCCGTTTTTGTTGGTTCAACTTGCCACTTCCTTGGATCGAGTCAAATTTTAAGAATATGAACTGAAAATACCTTAATTTGTATTCGAAATCATAGGTTATAGGTTAAACTTTGGTGAAACTTATGAAAATGATCATTTTCCATCATAAAAACAACATTTAATGATCATTTTTCTAAAAATACTTACACTTTGAGTTAAACCATGAAATTTTTATGTGTTAACATATTATAAGAAATATCATTTTTCCAAAACATGAACTTCCAATTCAAAGTTCAAGATGGTTTTTAATTATCCAACCCAAAACAGCCCCTGGTTGCACTCCGACGACGTAGATTCAGTTTTTAAGATGTTCTTTGTAAAACCAAGTTATATCTTGTTAGGTTAGCATATCATTATGATATATTACAGGTCTTGAAGTGTTTTAAAAGTCAAGTTAGAATGATCTATTTAGTTTGCGAACAAGTTTGAAATCATTCAAATTATGTTCTTGTTGTTAAAATTTTATACCACAAAATAAGATAGCTATATGAATATGAATTGAATAAGATTATGAACAAGGTTACTACCTCAAGTTACTTGGACAAAGTTACTGCAAAAGATAAGAAATAATCTTAGAATCAAAGAGTGGTGGAGTTAGATCAAAAGGTTGGAAGTAAACTTCTTCAAATGGGTGGTTATTTTGATATGTTCTTGAAAGAGTTTTCTTATGGTGTTTAAGGCTTGTAATTGAAGCTAAATGATGGGGAAATGCTTGGATATGATCAAGTATGAAGTTAGGAGTATTTTGAGAGAGAAATGAGGGTGTAGTTATGAGAAAATGGAGTGAAGAAATGGTGTTCATTTATAAAAACGTTTTTAGTTTATTAAGAAAGAAAAGGATTCCTAATTTTGTTTTCTTACTAATAATTCATACTACTTGACAAATTCTAGTTACCTCATATCTAGGGCAGTAATAATGTTGATTAGGATGTTGATTTGATGTGTATATACCAATAGTAAATACGTATAGAAGCTGGGTATGATACGGGTACATATACCCTAGATATACGTATAGAAATCTTGAGGAAACGGAACGAGAATTCAAATATAGCTATCTTTTGTGAATATACTTATATTGTTTTATGTATTTAAGTCCTTAAAAAGTGATTAAATACATTATATATACGATACATGTATAAGCATTATAGATTATAAGTATATATATCAAAGAATGTTACGTATAGTTATCGTTTTGAAAACTTAAGTTAGTAGTTTCAAAATATACTTATAACTCATTGTCATTAGTACACAATGAGATGTTAAACCATCCTTAGATCATGTTAAATATATATAAATACATATATATACATAAACGTATAATTATCGTATGTTATATAGTTCGTGATATCATCGGTCATATTGGACAGTCAAACATTGTGTAAAACTCTTTTCAAAAACACAAGTCTCAACAATTTGGATTGCTTATCATGTTGGTATGGTTTAATTTATGTAAATATTAATCTCATAAGTATAATTTGGTTGGAAAATTCCGGGTCATTACAATTGAGTATGGTTGTTTTGATTTCTATGAAAGAATATATCTCGTTGTGAAAGTAGTGAGTATAGTTGATGATTTGTTGAATCAGAATTGAAGAAAGTAACATATTAATTGTGAATTTATATATATCTTTAGGGTATTACCTACCCGTTAAAATATTCTCCCATTAACAGTTTGTACAAAAGAATTTTTAATTACAATCTTTATGAAAATATACCTACATATATATTTTCTTTAGATGTAATCATGGATTTAATAATATTAATCTCATCTGGTTTTCGATTAGGACTAGAATATATAATATTTAAAACTTTAGATATTACATAATCGCTGTAGAATATTTCTCCAATGAAGTTGTGAATCAATACTTCATCGGTTATTGTTGTTGGTACTCCTTGGTATCTATGGTGCGTATGAAGTTGATGCTCGTGGAACATCTTGTGATGTTGAATCATGGGATGTGGATGTTGGTACTGTTGGTGTTGATGATGGTGGTACTGTTGATGCCGGTGATGCTGCTGGTGCTTGTAACCTTTGCACCATATTCTCCAAAGCCACTACTCGAGCGCGAAGCTCGTTGACTTCTTCTATTACACCGGGGTGATTGTCGGTTCGGACGAGCGGATGAATAAGATCTAGAATTTAAGATAGTATATAATCATGATGAGATACTCTGGAAATGAGAGAGAAAATGGTATTATGAATAGGTTCGCCTGTAAGTGCTTCAGGTTCTTCGCCAAGAGGGCAATGTGGTGGATGGAAGGGATCGCCTTCTTCTTGTCTCCAATAACTAAGTAAGCTACGAACCCATACCCAGTTCATCAAGAATAGATGATGGCTAATTGGTTGATCCATTCCGGTTACACTGTCTTCGGAGTTCAGGTGAATATCCATATCGGAATAGCTGTTGGAATTTAAGGAATTTGAACTAGATACGTGATCTATCTTGTATAATCAGGGAATTGATTTTTGATATAAGATAGATTATAGAATTTAGGTTGGTAGTTTTCAATACATAATTTACATATGTATATATAATACCAAAATCCCGTAAATTACGGAGAAATTTTTGGAAGATGTCAGGAAAAGTTTACAGTAACAGATATGCTAAGATATAAATTTTTTCGGTACACTATCTATGCAGTAAATGCAGTAAGACGTGTCTAGACTTAGGAATGATACGCAAGTAATTTCCGACGATAAATGGTAAGCAAAACTCGGTAAAAACAGATACGGTCGTAGTCCAGACTCACTAATGCATCCTAACAATTACCAGTTAAACACACTAATGCAAATTCTGGTTCTCTATGACCTCAAGCTCTGATACCAACTGTGACGATCCTTCCAAATCCCTTTGGACGAATACATCATTCATTGATTTCATAGTGAGGTTTTGACCTCTATATGATACGTTTTGTAAACATTGCATTCTTTTGAAAAGGCACACCATAAATGAATATATAAATCCAAGGTTTTCGACGTCTGATGATTTCTACGTATAGACAATCACCCTATATAATAGTTTACAATACTACATCCGTTGACAATGCAGTCAAAATAAGATACATGGTGATGATTTTGTGAATGCAAAGTTGTCTTGAATAAAGCATGTATGACTCCATGCACATAGCTTGTATCACATATAAGCAAACAGCGGAAGACTTCTAGGGAATCTGAGAATAAACATGCTAACAAGTGTCAACACAAAGGTTGGTGAGTTCATAGTTTTAGTGTTTTGTATAACCTGTATATAAAAGTGGATCACAAGATTTCAGTTGTTTCATCCAGAAACATTTATCAATAGATTCTACATAACAGGGCACCCTGGTAACTAAGCTTTAACATTATAATGATAAATACCCCATTCATTTTAATACACGCAAACCAACGAGTCCTAAACTCAAATAACACACGTCCGTTAAAAGGCTAGCGCTCTAGCTCGGATGGGGATGCCAAGCTCTATGGATCCATATACTGTTATTCGCGGCCACCAGTCCACATCCTATGTACTGGCAGCTACTAGTTACCAAAGCTAAGGGATTTTCGGTTCAAACTCAGTGTAGAATTAAGTATGTACTTGTATCCATTGCGTTTAAAATAAATTGCATGTATTCTCAGCCCAAAAATATATATTGCAAAAGCAATTAAAAAGGGAGCAATGAAACTCACCTTAGCAGCACATAAAGTTGTTCATCGTAATGTGACCGAAACTCGGAATATCAAATAATCGTAGATCTCGACCTAGAGAACATATGTTGGTCAATAAATATCTATCAAGCTAGGTCAGGTCATAGTGTATCATAATTCTAATGCTCGAGATTGACATACAAAAGTTTATTAAAAGTCGTTTCAAAAAGTCAATTTTGATAATAGTTCAATAAAACGAGATGTGCCTTATATAAGGATTCATTTACTCGATTAGTAATATTTGAAAATCCAATTTATCAATCTTATGAACAAGTTGTTTAAATCTTAATTGCAGATTCGAAATCAATTTCAATTAACGTTAATCATAATTCAGTTGATCATATCTTTTAATCCGTTCATCGTTCATCGAAACTATTCGATATCTAAATGAAAAGTTATTGATTTTTCGCCAGCTTTCCAAAAACATGCATATCATATGCCTTTTATTAGTAATATATGTATTTAATTCGTGATTCATCATAAAATGTTTAACGATGAAATTTAGCATACAAGCATGCATAAATATATATACTCGAGCACTAGTCAGGGATACACTATTAATATATAAAAGATAAAATATGTGTGCTTACGTATCAATATTGAGATTCAATATTGTAGTAAAGTACGTAGACGTAACAGAGATGATAAACACTAGGTTTGACTTGCGAATATTACCCACGAATATTACCCATAACCTCCATAGCTATAACCCATAGTTTCCTTAGCTTTATCCCGCTCGAAAACCATTTTTGAAATCATTTGGACATGACCTCGTCGTAGTATTTTATGTATAATACTAATAATAATAATAAGATTAATAATAATATTAACCTTAATAATAATAATAATAATAATAATAATAATAATAATAATAATAATAATAATAACAATAATAATAATATAAATAATAGTATAAATATATATATCAGAGAGAAAGAAAGAAATAAATATGAAGGTGTAAGGATTCGGGCAGAACTCGTGGCCTTTTATAGACTTGGCCAGATTTTTAGGGCCATGCGATCGCATGGCTGTGATGCTTTATTCCCATGCGATCGCATGGGGTGCTGATCTAGCTCACATTTTTTTGTACACTAGCTTGTCGACATGTTTTTTAATTATAAATATAATATATTTAATTTATATAATTAATTATATATTATATTAAATTCACATGCATAGTTGACTTGAAATTTTTGTTCTGATAAGTCGTACGTTGTTACTCGACTTATGTCCCGGTTCCGGTTTCTCGAACGCATTTTCGTACACTTAGAAAATTAATACTTTACGTTTCGTGGCTCGTACCTTTGTCAAAATATAATCTTAAATTATCCATAAACTATACCACTCAAAGTATATCTTAAACTTTCGAGTGTTTTGGTCATTTACTTTTATAAATCATCCTCTCGTTATTTACCAATATAATAGTATTATCAAACGTTTTATACCCAAATTAATATTACATTTTATCATATTATTAAATATATATATTGTGACGACCCGGAAATTTCCGACTAAATTTAAACCTAACCTTTATATGTTTCCGACACGATAAGCAGAATTTGTAATGTTGAATCTCAAAAAGTTTGGAACTACATTCATGTAATCAATTACCCTTTGACCATGTTCGGCGATTCACGAACAATTATGTGTATATAGATATGTATATATAATATATAATATTAACTAAAAACATTAACAAAGTATTAGATATATGATACTTTACATGAACGTATTTGTTTCGATATATTTATCGACAGAATTAAGAGATAATATCAAATGATTGAATTATCAGATACATTATGATATGATTACGGGCCAATGTTATGAGGTCCACTGTGATTTAAGAAATCTATTCTTTTTGACAATATTCGAAAAATGGTAAAGTGATCTATAAGTAAGAACGTGGAGTGTAAATAACTTAGATGTTGGATATCGACAAGTTAAGTAACTCGACATTTTTCATTAAGATGATTTCATACGTTTATTAAACCTTTGGACTTTATCCCATGCTTCACCAACAGACTGTAATTTAAAAACTTGAAACCTATTATGAATATATATAATTCTACTTTTCTAAAATGTTTTATGATATAACGATTTAAATTAATATTAAATATATTTATACGCGTATTATACGTACATAGTTTTATACTTTTACTATACTTTAACTTTACCTTTACTTTACTTTTACTTTACTTTAACTTTAATAATTCACTTTAATAATTTACTTTAATAATTCACTTTAATAATTCATACTTTAATAATTCATACTTTAATAATTCACTTTAATAATTCATACTTTAATAATTCACTTTAATAATTCATACTTTAATAACTCACTTTAATAATTCAAAAATCTATTATAAATAGAATTCAATAGGTTTCATTATTTCATAGAAACTTGAAAATATATTTCTCTAAACTCTCTCAATCGAATTACATATATATATTTACTTAGTATTATTTCAAGATATTATTAGTATACATAAAATACTACGACGGAGTTATATTCAGACAATTTCAAAATAAGTTTTCAAACGGGATAGAGCTAAGGAAAATATGGGTTATAGCTATGGAGGTTATGGGTATTGTTCGAAGGTATTGCTCGTGAGGTCAACCTAACGTTTATCATTTTCGTTGTGTCTACATACTTTTCTGCAATATTGAATCACAATATTGATACGTGAGCATTCATATCTTATCTTTTATATATTAATAGTGTATCCCTGACTAGTGCTCGAGTATATATGATTATGCATGTTTGTATGCTTAGTTTCGTCATTAAATAGTTTATGATAAATCACGAATTTGATACATATGCTACTAAGATAAGGTATATGATATGCATGTCGTTGAAAAGCTAAAGAAAAAGTAATAACTTTTCATTTGGAAATCGTGTGGGTTCGAAGAACGGATTAAAAGATATGATCAACTGAATTATTATTAATTTTAATATTATTATTAAAATGATTATTATAATTGTTATCAGTTGATGTTATTACTAAAATTATCTTTATTACTAAAAATTAATATTTTTATTGAAACTATCATTTTATTATTTTTATCATTATTATTATTATCAATATTATTTTATCAAATAAATATGCGTACAAAGATATTTTTACCACACGTAATATAATTACATTAATAATACATACCACTATATTTTTATGATATTAAGTGAATTTTATAAATTTTATTACTTGAGATATATAAAAGTATATTTTTATCATATATGAATTTAAATATAAATTTTTATTTATTAATAAATGACTTGTATTATTTAGTATAATAAGATCTGATAAATATATTTAAATATATAAAATAACTATATATAAGTTATATAATAAACATGTATAGATTTTGGAAGTCATTTTGGGTCAAGTTGACTTTTGTTGACTTTTGCATGTCGGTCTCGAGATTAGGATTGTGATACACTACGACTTGACCTAAATTGTTAGACAGATATTGACCAACATATAAATATATATACTTAATATAGGTTCGTGAATCCGAGACAAACCCTGCACTTGTTCAGTGCCATCATATACATAATTGCTACGAAATACAGTATTGTGAGTTTCATTACTCCCTTTTTATATATATTTTTGGGCTGAGAATACATGCACTGTTTTATAACTGTTTTACGAAATGGACACAGGTACTAAAAATATATTCTACGTTGAGTTGTACCACTTTGCATATTTTTCCCTAATAGCTTGGTAACTACCATTTACATGCGGTATTGTAAACGCGAATCCTGTTGATAGATCTATCGGGCCTGACAACCCCAACCGGACTGGACGACCAGTATTCAACGGTTGCACAGTACTTCGTTTCAGTGACTACACTTGGTACAGTATAGTGAGATTTTATAATAAAGGGAATATGCGACGTTGATTAAATGTTAAGTATGGTTACCAAGTGCTCAACCACTTAGAATATTTTTATTAAAACGTTTATGTATATGAAATCTTGTGGTCTATTACTATTACGGAAATGATTGATTATGATAAACTAATGAACTCACCAACCTTTTGGTTGACACTTTAAAGTATGTTTATTCTCAGGTATTAAAGAAATCTTCCACTGTGCATTAGCTCATTTTAAGGATATTACTTGGAGTCATTCATGACATACTTTGAAAGACGTTGCATTCGAGTCGTTGAGTTCATCAAGATTAATATTAAGTCAATTATAGTTGTATGTAATATGAAATAGTATGCATACCGTCAATTTTAGATGTAAATAAAGTTTGTCTTTTAAAAACGAATGCAATGTTTGTAAAACGTATCTTATAGAGGTCAAATACCTCGCGATGTAATCAACTATTGTGAATCGTTTATAATGTATATGAACGGGTCCTTTTAGTTGGTATCAGAGCGGTGGTATTAGCGAACCAGGTCTTGCATTAGTGTGTCTAACTGATAGTTGTTAAGATGCACTAGTGAGTCTGGACTTCGACCGTGTCTGCATGTCAAAAAGTTTGCTTATCAATTTTAGTTGGAAATCATCTACTTATCATCCTTAGGAAATTACCTGCTTATCATCTTAAGTCTAGACGCGTTTTCCTGCATTTATTGCATAATAGTGTATAGACGGATTCTTATCTTAGCACATCTATTACTGTGAACTTTGACTGACATCTTTTCAAAGATTCTTCGTAATTTACGGAATTTTGGTATTATATATACATATGCAAATTATGTAATTGAAGAATACCAAATCTAAATTCTACAATCTATTTCATACCAAAAATTCTTTCCCTGATCATACGAGATGGATCCCTCAACCAGTTCGAATTCCTCAGATTCCGACAGCTATTCTGATATGGATATCTACCTGAGCTCCGAAAGTAGCATCACCGGAATGGATCAACCAATTTCCCATCATCTATTTTGGATGAATTGGGGATGGGTCCGTAGTCAACTCAACCATTGGAGATAAGAAGAAGGTGATCCCTTCCATCCACCACATTGCCCTCTTGGCGATGAACCTGAAGCACTTACCGGCGAACCTGTTCGAGACACCATTTTCTCACTCATTGCTAGAGTATCTCGTCATGATTATATACTATCCCATATTGCGAATCTTATTCATCCGCTCGTTCCAACTGCCAATCATCCCAGTGTACTAGCAGAAATTAACGAACTTCGCTCCCGAGTAGTGGCTTTGGAACACATGGTGCAAGGATTACAAACACCATCAGCAGCACCAGTAGCATAACCAATACCGCCAGTAACATCCACATCGCAAGCCTCAATACCACAAGCTTCAGCAGCATCACCAGCAGTTACCGGCAGTATCATCAGTATCAACAATATCGTCAGCACCACCATCACCGTCAGTACTGTCAGCATCATCAGCACTAGCAGCACCTATAACATCACAAGTTCCGTCAGTTCAAGAATCGCTGTGGATGTCATCATTGATCAACAACGAGTATTTTGTATCAACGAGTTATGAAGTATTAATTCATTCTTCTGAAGAAATTATATATATATATATATATATATATATATATATATATATATATATATATATATATATATATATATATATATATATATATTATATATATGAATGCTGAAACTATAAAAATCTTTCGTACTAAGCTATTGAATATGAATTGAAAAAGGGTAGATACTACTCAGTTAAATTCATATTACTAATATGCTATGATGTACATCCTTCGTTAACAACCTAACCATCGTAACTACAATCTTTGATTCAATTAAATGAATTCGGTTTCATAATAAACCAAGTGTATCATTCAATAACATGTTTGATTTTACACTTTCATCTTCAATGTACTCGAAACTTACTGGAAAACAACATTCGTATCTTGTGAAGTTAGTAAGAGTTCTATGAGCATCAGCATAATTCACTAAGGAAATATCTATAAGAATAAATATTGAAGTATTGATTACATTAGCGAAATACTCCGTGAAGATTATGTAATCTCTAATGTTTTAGAGATTATTCTTTACTAATCTAAGCCGAAAATCAAATGAGCTTAATATGATATTAACTCATTAAATCTGTATTACATCTGAAGAAAATATACATACATATATTTTCATAAAGACTGTAATGAAAAATTCTTGTTCAAAATATTATTTGTGACATTTTTTTTAACGGGTAGGTAATACCCGAGAGATATATAAATGCACAATTAATATATTACATTCTTCGATTCTAATTCAGTAAATCATCAACTATACTCCCTATTTTCACAACAGTATACCTTCTTTTATAAGAAATCAAAACAACCATACTCATTCAAATTCAATCACCTATTCTGATTTTTGAAATCTCAGAATGCAACTCGAGATATAAGCAAAACCATCACTCTTAGATCCTTACATTTTTTCAAAGCTATACTTTGACTTCAAAACTGTGATAGAACATCACTTTTAATTGTAACACTCAAAAGGATACGAGAATCAATCGAGATTTATGACGAATATATCCTTTGGATATTGACAATGACAAGCTGCATTTAAAACGCTTCGAAATTTCGGAAGACACTTCAAATAAGGAACAATCGAGATGATGATCCAATCACACATTACCCGAAGTCTTGTACCTGAAAAACTCTCGAACCCAAAGTCATAGTTTAACACGTACCGCGTTGAATTCTTTAGAATTTATTAGCAAAAACAACCTTACGATTCTTTTCAAAGTAGCCAGTTTTGTCACAGCTTCAACAAGTCAACTTCGACTTTTTAGTAAAACTAATCTTATTATAACTTCGATAGATGCGCTGCCCTTTCACCATCATTACTGGGGAACCTTTCATATCTCACCACATTAGCAGTAAACTTATCAACAACTTCATTAACCTTCGACTTAAACCTCTCCGAAAAGTCACTATACTTATTCATTGAAACTCCATCTCTTACTCATCCGCATCTTGCAACAAGAATTGCCATACCAATTACTGAAAATCAGCAATCAGTATTTTGAAATCTCGCAGCGTTTCTACTTCAATAGTTATATATACATATAACGTCTATCTCCTAAACTTACACACTTTGAATGTGAAGTTTTTGAAAAACATCTCAAACTGTGAATTAGTTCTCGAAATGCTAATGAAGCAACAGAAACTGTAAACGACTTTAACAGTCAAAAGTTTGATGACAAAGAATAATGTGTTGGTAAAGCCCAGAAAAAGAGAAGAGTTGGTACTGAACAATGGATTGAGCAGACCGTGAAGGAGACCAAGGACAAATACAAGGACCAAAGTCTGTATTTAAAGAATCTTGATGATTCTGTTTCTGACGAAGTCATTAACGAATACCTTGCTCCTGACACTAAACCTTTGCGGACCTTATTCTTCATCATCATCGTATCTTAAATATTATAAGATATCTTCGTATCTCTCATTATACATATTCTTCATATTTCTTGAGATATTTTCACAACTATTCTTATCTGAGATCATTTATCTCTCCATAATATCTGCAACATAAAAGAAACTGTGTTGGTTTCTAAATTCTAAAAAAAGTTCAAATATGAATGTTTTGAAGTAGTGTTGGGAACTGAAGCATGAGTTAGTATAATATAATGACACTTGATCAACGTGATTATATTACAGTAATTCATGCTGAGTTTCTAATGGAACGTGATGATTCACGGAACATACCGTCATCATGTGCCATTTACACGACTCTTACATTCTACCAAATCTCCAAACATATTAAGAACATATCTTCTTGATAGTTCTATCTTTCCGGATATTCTGGTAATTTGCCAAATCAAGATCGTACCATTACGATTTCCTTCTTAGAACATTAACTATGTTCATCCAAAACTTCATACCTACTAATTCTGGACCATTGTTCGCTTGACTTAAAGTCGGGAAGAGACAACAAAAGTATGAAACTCCGAAATGTAAGGGAGAATATAAAGTCTAATAACAACACATAAATTACAAACCGTGTATATCAATGTTTATCGCAACATAAAGACACGGGAGAATTAAAAACACTATAACCCCAAGGGCGAAGTAGAAGAAAACAGATTCCTCCGGTGGAAGTTGGAAAAGGAGAATGATTGTTGCGATAGTATGGATAAGGACAAGGATTAGAACTGGATTAAGCATTTTCGCAATCTTTTGAAATTGGAATTGAGTATAGAAGTGGTAAAAACTAATGGAATGGAAAAGGTAAATATATAAGGGAAATATCAGACGTAGTAATCGGGACAGATCATCGCATTTAATTAAAGAGATCCTAATTTCCTTAAATCTCGAAGAAACAGATCTTATAGATTTCCAAGATTTTTTTTTTTGAATCCCTTGAATTCCGAAATTCAACCATGACTACGTCAAAAATTATGACGAAACTTATTTTCCTCATTCCACTATTTTGTGATAGCTTCACTCATACGCTTCGAGTAATCGGATCATTTTATCCATATTACTCTATGGTAATAAAATCCTATCTATCAACACATATCCGTCATGAAAACATTTTTATGGTTAGCCATGACGACCTCGATCAAATTTCGGGACGAAATTTCTTTAACGGGTAGGTACTGTGACGACCCGAAAATTTCCGACTAAATTTAAACCTAACCTTTATATGTTTCCGACACGATAAGCAGAATTTGTAATGTTGAATCTCAAAAAATTTGGAACTACATTCATGTAATCAATTACCCTTTGACCATGTTCGACGATTCACGAACAATTATGTGTATATAGATATGTATATATAATATATAATATTAACTAAAAACATTAACAAAGTATTAGATATATGATACTTTACATGAACGTATTTGTTTCGATATATTTATCGACAGAATTAAGAGATAATATCAAATGATTGAATTATCAGATACATTATGATATGATTACGGGCCAATGTTATGAGGTCCACTGTGATTTAAGAAATCTATTCTTTTTGACAATATTTGAAAAATGGTAAAGTGATCTATAAGTAAGAACGTGGAGTGTAAATAACTTAGATGTTGGATATCGACAAGTTAAGTAACTCGACATTTTTCATTAAGATGATTTCATACGTTTATTAAACCTTTGGACTTTATCCCATGCTTCACCAACAGACTGTAATTTAAAAACTTGAAACCTATTATGAATATATATAATTCTACTTTTCTAAAATGTTTTATGATATAACGATTTAAATTAATATTAAATATATTTATACGCGTATTATACGTACATAGTTTTATACTTTTACTATACTTTAACTTTACCTTTACTTTACTTTTACTTTACTTTAACTTTAATAATTCACTTTAATAATTCACTTTAATAATTCATACTTTAATAATTCATACTTTAATAATTCACTTTAATAATTCATACTTTAATAATTCACTTTAATAATTCAAAAATCTATTATAAATAGAATTCAATAGGTTTCATTATTTCATAGAAACTTGAAAATATATTTCTCTAAACTCTCTCAATCGAATTACATATATATATTTACTTAGTATTATTTCAAGATATTATTAGTATACATAAAATACTACGACGGAGTTATATTCAGAAAATTTCAAAATAAGTTTTCAAATGGGATAGAGTTAAGGAAATTATGGGTTATAGCTATGGAGGTTATGGGTATTGTTCGAAGGTATTGCTCGTGAGGTCAACCTAACGTTTATCATTTTCGTTGTGTCTACATACTTTCCTGCAATATTGAATCACAATATTGATACGTGAGCATTCATATCTTATCTTTTATATATTAATAGTGTATCCCTGACTAGTGCTCGAGTATATATGATTATGCATGTTTGCATGCTTAGTTTCGTCGTTAAATAGTTTATGATAAGTCACGAATTTGATACATATGCTACTAAGATAAGGTATATGATATGCATGTCGTTGAAAAGCTAAAGAAAAATTAATAACTTTTCATTTAGAAATCGTGTGGGTTCGATGAACGGATTAAAAGATATGGTCAACTGAATTATTATTAATTTTAATATTATTATTAAAACGATTATTATAATTGTTATCAGTTGATGTTATTACTAAAATTATCTTTATTACTAAAAATTAATATTTTTATTGAAACTATCATTTTATTATTATTATCATTATTATTATTATCAATATTATTTTATCAAATAAATATGCGTACAAAGATATTTTTACGACACGTAATATAATTACATTAATAATACATACCACTATATTTTTATGATATTAAGTGAATTTTATAAATTTTATTACTTGAGATATATAAAAGTATATTTTTATCATATATGAATTTAAATATAAATTTTTATTTATTAATAAATGACTTGTATTATTTAGTATAATAAGATCTGATAAATATATTTAAATATATAAAATGACTATATATAAGTTATATAATAAACATGTATAGATTTTGGAAGTCATTTTGGGTCAAGTTGACTTTTGTTGACTTTTGCATGTCTGTGTCGAGCATTAGGATTGTGATACACTATGACTTGACCTAAATTGTTAGACATATATTGACCAACATATAAATATATATACTTAATATAGGTTCGTGAATCCGAGACAAACCCTTCACTTGTTCAGTGCCGTCATATACATAATTGCTACGAAATACAGTATTGTGAGTTTCATTACTCCCTTTATATATATATTTTTGGGTTGTTTTATAACTGTTTTACGAAATGGACACAAGTACTAAAAACATATTCTACGTTGAGTTGTACCACTTTGCATATTTTTCTCTAATAGCTTGGTAACTACCATTTACATGCGGTATTGTAAACGCGAATCCTGTTGATAGATCTATCGGGCCTGACAACCCCAACCGGACTGGGCGACCAGTATTCAACGGTTGCACAGTACTTCGTTTCAGTGACTACACTTGGTACAGTATAGTGAGATTTTATAATAAAGGGAATATGCGACGTTGATTAAATGTTAAGTATGGTTACCAAGTGCTCAACCACTTAGAATACTTTTATTAAAACGTTTATGTATATGAAATCATGTGGTCTATTACTATTACGGAAATGATTGATTATGATAAACTAATGAACTCACCAACCTTTTGGTTGATATTTTAAAGCATGTTTATTCTCAGGTATTAAAGAAATCTTCCGCTGTGCATTAGCTCATTTTAAGGATATTACATGGTGTCATTCATGACATACTTTGAAAGACGTTGCATTCGAGTCGTTGAGTTCATCAAGATTAATATTAAGTCAATTATAGTTGGATGTAATATGAAATGGTATGCATACCGTCAATTTTAGATGTAAATAAAGTTTGTCTTTTAAAAACGAATGCAATGTTTGTAAAACGTATCTTATAGAGGTCAAATACCTCGCGATGTAATCAACTATTGTGAATCGCTTATAATGTATATGAACGGGTCCTTTCATATATTTTCAATATAAACATGTTTTAAATATACGTCGCAAGTTATTCATACAATTAATATTCCAACTTATCATATATATTCAAATAAATATTTAAACCAATAAGTTTAATGTACGGTATCAAACAATTAATACATTGTTACGTTTTCAAGTTATAGTATATATATATGTATCTATATACATATAATTGTTCGCGAATCGTCGAGAACAACCGAAAGGTATTTGAATATATGAAAGTAGTTCAAAAATTTTGAGATTCAGTTTTACAGACTTTGCTTATCGCGTCGGAAATATTAATCATACAAAGATTAAGTTTAAATTTGGACAGAAATTTTCGGGTCATCACATCAATCAATATATGTTGCGACGGCTAAGGGTAAGTAGAATAACTAGATAAATCAACTGGATGATGGTTTCGTGCTACGTGATGATGATGAAGACGATGTGATCGAAGATGAGTCTTTGGTTTTAGGTGACAAGTTTGGTTCCTTTTTGACGGGTTTAGAGATTGGGTTCAAAGGAGGATTCTTCATTCGCCACGCTTAAGGTCTTTATATTTTTAACCGTGCGGTTAAATCGGTAGTTTTGAACAAGTGGATGGTAAAATCCTAAAATCCCGGACGAAGAGCAAGAAAGCTTCCTGGGTGGTTGGGAAATTGGGTGTTCCTTGATGCTCTAATATTGTTGTTGTGTAGAAATGTGTATTTTGGTGGCTAAGTAATTATAGGTTTCTAGTTGTCATGTTTTCGGTTTTGTGGGCGTTTTTGTATTTGTTGTTTGATTTCTAGCTTGTTTTCCTTTTGTTTGGTTTGCTAGTCTGTTTGTGTGTTTTATGTTTTGTTCGCTTTCTAGCTGCGAGCCCTTTCGAATTTGTAATTCCCGTTGTGGGTTCTTTCACCTTTTAATAAGTTCTTAAGTTTATATAAGTTTTGTTTTCCAAAACAAATACAAAATGCAAGGATATATCATATGTGGAGTCTCACTTAACTATCTTATTAACGTGCTCATAGTAGAAACTAGTTGTGGAGCTCTCGCTTTGCGCCGGGGGCTTCGTTTTGAATGCGAGTTAAAAAACAAAGTCTTGATCTATTTTGTAAAAAAAGATTTTTTTTCGACATCTAACATTGAATGATTGTTTCTTTTGTGAAAGTTGCTTCTTTTAGCGTTGGTGCTTTAAAAAAAAGTTAGTTGATCTATTTTGTAAAAAAAAATGTTTTTCGACATCTTTTGGTAGCATTGAAGGGTTGTTCCTTTTATGAAAGTTGTCTCCTTTATCGTTGAGGAAGAAAAGGAAAAAAATAAAAAGGTTAGTTGATTTTTTTGGTAAATTTTTTTTTTTTCGACATCTTTTAGTAACATTGAAGGGTTGGTTCTTTTATGAGAGTTGCTTCTTTTATCGTTGGAGATAAAAAAAATGTGAAATGACGAAAATACATCTGATTATTATTGACGAATAGTGCTACAGGGTTTTGTCTATTAGATATATAGATAATTCATATTCATATTTATATTAGTATAACAAATGAAACTATAATTAAACTATATTACTCCATGCATTTAGTATAAACTAGTTATTGAACCCTCGCTTCGCGTCGGGGGTTCGATTTTTAATGTATTTTTTTGCGTTTAATAAAATTATTTTGTGACTAACGATGATGTCGTTGAAGCGCAACTCGAGTCGAACTAAAAGGTATAACCCGTGAGAGATTTAAATGTTATTTTAAATTAACAATATATGTGCATCTCCGCGTTTCGCAATGGAATTGTCGACTTTTAAAAATTTAACGCAAAATCAACGTGTATGAAAAGTATCCCAAATATTTAGCATTTTTTAAAAAGCATCCGTTTTGCGTATAGCTAGTGACATTGTGTTCCTAAAATTATTTCGAGTTTAACGATGGTGGCGAAAAAATTTAACTCGTTGCGAGCGAGATGATATGACCCGTTAAATATTTGGGTGGAGTTTATTTATGATTTTTTTTGAAAATGGTTGACACTTTACCCCCTGTTTGGGAGGTCGATTTGATTTTTTCAAAAAAATGTGGGGGCCTTTATTGGTAAAATGAAATTTAGTTAAAATTTAAAAAAAAGTGAAAAGTCGAAAATGCCCCTGATACTATTCATAACTTTTGTTTATTAGTTAATATGTAAATTAAAAATTAAAAAAAAGTGAAAAGTTGAAAATGCCCTTAGTACTATTCATAATTTTTGTTTATTAGTTAATATGTAAATAAATGTAAATTCATATTCATATTAGTAAAACATGACACTATAATTAAACTATACTTACTCCAAGCATTTGAACTATACCTACTCCATCCCTAATATTAAGGCACTATATAATCACTAATCAAATCACCTCTGTCATAATCTCATTGTCATCAAATATGAACTAATTTACAGTTAAAAACTAAGAAACAAATTCATAAACGCAATTTAATTTTACAAAAAACTAAAGCATTTTTGTTCATTTTCATGCAGCCAGCACAACACGTACGTATGATGCTGCTTGAATTTAAATTCATCGACAGATTTTGTCACTAGTATCCCTTTCGATCTTCTCATCAACCGATCTGTCTATCCAAATTTAAGGAAACGAACAATCAATCGAATCCTTTTCGATCAACACCGTACCATTAATTGCTTTCAAGGCCTAGCTAGATGGTCCCTTACACGAGTGTTGGTTTCCATGCAAACTCTTGTCAAGCAACCAGTCTTTTTGCCTGTTACTACCTCATATTCGTTGCCTGTCCCACCTTAATTAAATTATCATACCTATTTATATTTATAAAGCAGACGCATTTATATACATGTTGACTGAATGACTGCATATATACATGTATAATTTTACAGAAAATTGGTTTAATTAAGTTTGTTGGCTTTTGTGGTTCTTGTTTAATAGCTATATATTGTGTTCGCAAAAAGATCAAATTATAGTGGTGGGTGGCACCGAGGGTAGTGATCGAGCCACATATGGGGTTCATGAACATGATCATTTACTACTGTAACTAGCTTGTACATGACATAATAATAGTATTATTTTTATTCAGTTATTTTTTTTTTTTAGTCTTTTAGTGGTGGTAGGTGACAAAAGTATTTGCATTTTAGATCCATTATATATATACTCTACGTATAATATAAAGCAACGATTTAAAAAACTCAAGTTCCAAAAGTTGTGGACCCAACCCAATATACCAACTTTTGTAAAATTCCATTTTCTGGTTCATTTTGATTTGATTGTTAATATTGATTAATAACTAATAATTGAAAAAAAAACAATAAAAAAGATTTTTGTTACCCCAATAAACCGGTAACATTTGTTTAGTTAAACACACTAATCTTATTCTTATTTATAGTAAAAAGGAGTTAGGTATATCATGTCATGTCAATAATAACATAACAATCAACGTAGACACGTTAAATTAAAATATGGATAAAAAAGAATGGGGTGTATATATAATATATAAATAAATATATTATATTATAGGTTTATAGATATTTAGAAAAATAAGGTGGTCAGCTTCAAGATTCAAGAATCCTTCTTTTTCTTAGTTTGTGTACATGGGTAGGTGAGGATACAATGGAACGGCTTCCTTTTGTTGTTATATAACTTTTTCATTATCTTTTAGTATTTTTAAATGTATAACCTTTTCTTAACGGTTTAATGAAATGATCGCCATAAAAAATATCTAAAACTTAAAGAACTACGGAGTATAAATTTAATTAAAGGAAAATTATAGTTCCTTGTCTCAAAAATATTGTTCCATAATAATTGTTGTAATATTCAAGATATACTTGATAAATATACGTTTTATTATATTGTATTCAAGGTAGGTGTAAGTGAATTTCATCATGAATAAATGACAGCGTGATATAAAAAAGTAATATCAAAATTTAGTGATGATATTTTGTAGTTATGTTGGGTAAGTAGACAATTATTTTAAATCAAATATTAAAATTAAGATAGAGTAGTTTTTATGATGAATGGTGTATAAATTAACTAAAATTTCAGGATTAAAACTTTATTGTCAGCATCATCAGAATAACGTGAAGAGAAAAAACTCTATCGTTTGTTTAAGTTTAAAACAAAAATCAAATGAGAAAGTTTCAAATAACGGTTATTAGACAATTTTCAACTGTGGCGGCGATGATATCAAGGACAGTTTGGCCAAAAAATCGGATTTGACAATGTCAGTTTCTGACATTTTTTAATCGTTGTGTTAGATTTTTATGTTAAATATTAAGTATGGTGATGTGTTAAAATCTGATTGGAAATGGAGTGGGAAAAAAAATAAATTTATTAAATAAGAAATATATTTAAATTAGAAAAATCGTTGATTGGTTAAGAAGCAAACTGACAGAATTTTTTTTTTGCTTTGGTGGTAGCTGACGCTCCGTTAGGGTCTGGCAGTTTTCATTAATTAAGTTCATGCCATTTGACGGATGAGACAGACGATGGATTAAAACTGGTCTTAGACTTATAAGAAACTGACCCAATTAACTAGATAGATATGCTATATTCACAAAATTTTACTCCGTTTAAAGTTACCTGACATATGAAATACATCGATCAATATCATTTGTTATTTATATCTAATTTTATCATTATCACATAACTAAATCGGTCCAAATTAGTTTGTGAATAGCTTTTTTAAATATTTTGTGAACATATTTACTTCCAACAATTTAACGTAAAAAATGAAATATATACTTAGTAAGACTTTTTCAAAACAGTTACAACTTAAAACAAATAAATATGGAAGAAAATACAGTGCATATGGCATTACTATAGTATTCAAATTGTCTTAAGTGAGTACATATTGTTTTTTTTTTTTTTTTTTTTTTTTGTTGCACGAAAACGAGATAACTTTTATAACAAAATGATGTTAAAAAAAAAAAAAAAAAAAAAAAAAAAAACAAACCAATGATGAAAAATATCAGGTTTATATTTTAAGATATGTGATCAGAAATCATAAGTATTTTTTTTATAGATTAAACGTACGTATAAATGTGTGTGCGCACACGCTTAACCTATACATCAAATTGGAAGTGAATACATATTGCTTAACCTACACATTTTAATCCAAATGATGAGAAACATCAAGTTTATTATACAATTTGAAGAAATAAATTTAAAGAAAATTAGCAGGATTTTTTAAAGAGACGAGTGAAATTATGTATGAGATAGGTAAATTTTGTATAGGTTAAGCGTGTGCACATATTTTATATGTAGGCTTAATCTAAAAAAAATTATTTATGATTTTTGATCACTGTCTCTTTAAAAATAAATAACTGCTAATATATATATATATATATATATATTTTTTTGAAGACTGTAAAGACACAATTCAGTGTAACAAATTCAAAAATACAATTCAGTTTACATATTCATATTCAATTGTTTACATAATCTTGTAACATATGGAAAATTCATTATAACATATGGAAGAGAAACTTTAGAATATGGAATTGAATTTCCCTAGCTCTAGCTCTAGAAAAGTAACATACAATAGCATAGTGAGATGGTGTGTATCTAATTATGTTAGTCTCTAACAATAAAATCATGTTAGTTTTTTGGTAGATATATGCGTATAATATAATCTGTAAGTGACATAACCAAACCGAAAATTTTCAATATCATAATTTCGATCATGATCGTTTGGCTTCACAAGTATTTTATGAACTATGAACTGGTACTAACTACCAACACAAGGTCCTAAATTAAGTAACTATGTAATCGTAATTATTGTAAAAAATAAATATAGAATTTTAATTAGTTTTCGTACTTTAGGGTTAGGATCGAATTGAAGTAGCTCACTATTAGGTAAGGTAGACAATATACTAAAACTATATGTACGTATATTATCATGTATTTATAGAGTAGTCTGTATATATAACTAGGTAAATATTGTATATATACTTGATCAAGGTCGAACAGACAACGAAGGAGAGGTGCACCGCAAAAGACTGCTCACTTGACATGAATCGCATCAAAACCTCTCACCCCATATATACATGGCTTGCGTTTCTTGTATCAATAAAGATCGAATATAATCATCTGCAAAACAATATATGCAAATTTTTTTGTTGTTAATAAAGAAACTAAAATAATTACTCCGTAAATAGTTAAGCTATTAATTGCAATTATGAAGAGGAACAAATATTTTATAGGAAAAGAAACTAAACCAAGTAAAAAGGATGTGCCTTGATGATATATATTGGTACGTATTGTTGATGAAGGTACCATCTTATGAGTTTTAAGGTGTTGAAGCGAGATACTTTTATAGATGAAGAAATCTACCAAGCGTGCGAACATTTGCAACACTTCATGTTGTAATCGGTACCTACTACAACTTCACACGTGAGAAAAAAAAATATCAAGTTTTCTTGCCATTTATCAACAACATTATTTACGGTCCAATTAATTTATTAAGGTAACTCGAACCGCAAACCGCAAACCAATATAGCTAGACATCTTTTGAGTTTTACTTACTCCGTATTAGATAGGTTTCAACGGTGGTGTCTTGCCACCTGTCTACCTAACCGCTTAGTAGGGTGTCGATAGTAGCGGTTCGCCCTGCCTCACACCCTGCAATCGGTCAACCATTTCACCCTTTTCCATTTCTTTCATAGCATTTTTCTGGAGGGCTAATATCGCAAAATGTGATCGTTTGAAAAATAATTATAAAAAAATATAGAAAGCTCAACAGCTAATCCAACGACTACTTTTGATTTTTGTTTTCCTTATTATACTCTATATATATATATACATATCCACATTCCATATTTCATATCCTATCAACACTTTCAATTTAATTAACACAAAGAGAACAAGTTCAAGAGAGAAACCCAATCGGGCAAGATATGTATCAACATTTACTCGATACTATGCAAAAACTAGCGATTTTTCTCAATTTGCAAATATGTTACAAAATGTTCAACCACAATAAACACAACAACTTTCATACTACCCGAACCAACAACAAACACAACTTTCATACTACCCGAACCAACATCGTCAACAATTTCCAACACCAAACACTACAACTTATTATCCAACACTACCCGACGAATCGGACGACGAAGAAGTTTCCGAAACACCACGTGAAACCGAACCAGAGGCCGAACCCGAACCTGTAGCCTATCCGAAAGGAAAGAAAGTGAAGTATCCGAAAGTTCCTTGGACCGACTTAGGAACTAAAATTTTAGCCGAGCGTTTTGTGTATGTTTTCGAACATCCGGACACGGGAAACTCACAAACGTTTATTTCATTTTAGGGTGAAGTTTGAAGATAATATAATTCGCTAGTTCCAGAGCAAAGACGTTCGGATCAAATTAGTGGAAAATGGAGTAAAATGGCACGGGATGTTAAGCAATTTATCGGAATATATTCAAAGCTCGAGGGACATTGACAAAGTGGTTGCGGGGGGAAGAACTTATGAACACGGTCCGAAAACAATTCAAGCAACAAACCAAAGAAAAAAGCCGACGATATACCAATTAATTGGACCGAGGAAAGTTCCAACCTGAACACAAGCACGAACCCGGACCCAAGTCAATTTAAAAATTCATTCAAGGATCAAGACCCAATCCGATGTCCTCCAAGTCGAGCAAAAAGTCAAAGGGATTCGTACTCATCCAATGCCACGAGCCGTATGTCATTCGATGAAGTACGATTAAAGATAGCTCAATCCACCGAAGCTTCACCACTAGCGGAAAATAAAGCCTTGGAAAAGCCATATGAAGATAGTGACATGCGGACAATGTTTAAAGGTTTGAAGCTTCTTTTCAAACCGGTTTCACGTGACTTGCCTCCTGGCGAATACGATATGCTAATGGGGGCTCGGGCAAGAATTAAGAAAAGATATACGAAGCAATTGGATGCTTCAGACGAGGACGAGGATGAGTAGTTTGATTAGTTATTTTCTATTACTTTAATCGAATTAATGTCGTATTTTAATTATTGTTGTACTGTTTTATATAGGGTATAGGATATCGTATTATATACGACTAAAATATTACAGAGTACTAGAGACGGTTTATGAGGCTTATTTTCATCCAATTATTATTTTATTTAGTTTAGTCTTAAATGAGAAAATAAAATGTACCATAAATTTGTAAGAACTGTTATTTGTAGAGTTTGTGTAACACCGAATTTGTTTTCATTATTAGTCAAAGCAACAATCGCACAAACAAAATCTTTCATTTCCTTTACACCATATAACCCGTCCTTATGCAACGTACGGGGTTTATATCCCTCGATTTTTCCTCTTTTTGTCATTCCATGATTTCTTTTACCGTTTAATTGCTCGATTGTTAACCCTTTTGTTTAAAACAACAATTAATTGAACGTTAACTGAAGAAAAGCACTTGAGCGAAGTGCGGGCTTTCTATGCATGTTTATATCCAAACCCATAATATATCCACAACACCACCACTACCTCGTGCCCATGTGAACCTATCACTGTTGCTCAGGCACTTGCTAACCCATTGTGAAAAAAAGCTATTGCCTCTGAACTAAATGCATTTAAACTTCTTGACACATGGAAATTGGTACCACCAACAGAGTCACAAAACAATGTTAAATGTAAGTAGATTTCCAGATAAAATATCATTCGGATGGAGCGAGATAGATATCGTGCTCAACTTGTTGCTAAAGGCTTTCAACGGAGAGTTGGAATTGACTACACTAAGACCATCAGTTTTGTGGTTAAAGTAGCCACGCTTCGCACCCTGCTTAGTCTTGTGGTTACTCATAACTGGTCTCTACGTCAACTTGATATATTAATAATGCTTTCTTAAAGGCACATTACATGATCAAGTATCTATGGCACAATCTTCAGTCTTTCTAGACAATAACTTTTCGGATCATGTTTGCAAACTGCAGAAAGCTATCTATGGTCTCAAACAGTTACCTCGAGCCTGGTACATTAAACTCACTATGTTCATGCGATTTTAAACGGTATGTGTCAGATACATCATTGTTTATCAATATGACAGATGCATCTCCTATTTATTTAATTGTTTACGTCGATGACATAGTTCTTACAAGCTCCAAAACTAGTTCTCTTGATGCTATTGTAGAACGGTTAGCCAGCAAGTTTGCATTGAAGGATCTTGGAAATCTATCCTATTTCTTGGAAGTTGAGGTTGTTAAGTTTAGTTTCAAGAAATCTCAATATTTCAAGTATTCAAGTCTACATAATTACAAGTCATCCTCAGAAGATCAAAGTCAAGAGATGATCAACGACAGATCACATCAAAGGGGGAGATTGTTAAGATTAGTTTTTAGTTGATGAGATATGTACATGTTTACATGTATTTCCCTAATTCTTACAAGGTGTGTGTAGGAGTATAAATACACACCTTCACCTCTTTAGTGAGGTTAGCTACTACACTAAGCCTTCATAACGCACCTCACCCTCACACCTTCACTTTTACACACATAAGCTCTCCCAAACCTTACACATTTTATTATTCCTCACTATTTAATAGTAACCAAGTGTTGTGCATATGTGTTCATCGTCATCATCTTAGTATCTGTTTTCATCATCATCTACATATAGATACATACATCATATACATACATATACATACATATAGATACGCATACATAGATACTGATATATCTTGTAATTAATGAAATAAGCATAAACTGAACCAATATCTAGTGATTTAAGAGGTTATCCCCACAGGAACTGGTTTGTTTTTTAAGTCAATGCAACTATATACTTGATGTGCTGGAATGAGTTGTCATACTTCATGCGCAACCTGTAGCTACGCCTATTGTAACAACCCTGCTTTTTCCGCCACTTCCGTTAACTATCTGTTAGTTGATTTAACGGCGATTATTTGAATTTTTATGTGTTTAAGTGTATTAAATGCATACTTGATCTTTGGAGGGTTACACAATTAATATGGGTTAATATTGATTTCTATATATATTTCAGATAAGGAAATACGATAAAAACCCAACGGTTTGAATAACTGCAAAAACTGCTTTTTGAGTAACGAAATGCGCGGGTTTATTTTAATAATTATTAACTTTTAAAAATATTTAATTTATTTGGTATTTTAATAAATTAAACGATTGGTTGAATTTTAACGATCGGTTTAGCGTTCCGGGCCTTCGGTACGTTTAAACGACACTTGAAATGGATCACGAATACGCGTAATTGGACCACACGAGTCCGGGAACACCACTTGGGCCACCCTTGGCCGAAATCCCTCCCCCCACACTCTTATTGGACTTCTTGTTGTGTTTTGGGTCACTAGTGAGTTTATTTTAGGTTCTAGACTAATTTTAATTAGGGAAATAAAACACTGGACTTTCCGTAAACCCTAATCTAATCGACACTTCTTCCCTCCTCTTCTCCTCTCTTCGTCGACTGCTCACCCACACACAACACCAAATTTTTTGCTCAATCGATTAAACGTTCTACACGAAGTTCGTAATTCACATCGTTCTCTACGCATTGGTGTTAACAATTTGTTGATCTAAGGTATAATCACATGAAACCTAATTTCTAAAAATCTGATTTTATTGAAGTTTCATAGTGTACATTGCCAATTGCTCAAGTCTATACGCGTACATGTTAATTGCTTTCGTTAATTTGATCGTATGATGTGATTAGGGTTAATCCCGAATTTGTTTTGTGTGATTACAGAAACTTAGTTTTATTGAATGTTAAATATTATGATATATTTGAAATCCTCTCGAAAAACTAATAATTTTAGGCTTTAGATTCGCGTATTTTCGTTTCCGAATGTGTAAGTTATGATTGATTAATGTTTTGTTGATAAATCTGTGATTATGTCGAATTCTGGAAATATGTGTATAGAATTGAATTGGATACTGATCATAAATGGATAGAATACTTAAAAACACTCAAGTTAGACTAGGATATCATGCTATTTGGATTTGTAATGCTCACGTTATGCTTAATTGAACGTTCTTGAAAAACTGATTTGCTCGGTATCATAAAACTGACTTTTAAATTCATTTGAAGTGTGATATTGAATTAGGACTTTGAATATCTGAAAATTTCATATGTTGTAGTTAACTTTTAATCTAGGCCTTACGTCATTTGGATTTATGAAGCTTGTGTAATGTGTGTGTCGAAATGGTAACCTATATTCTGTCCAAATCTGTAACGTATGCACCTATAGCTTTGTAGTATGAGTTGTGGACGTTTTGAGACCTTGGCCTTCTGTATTATTGAACTTTGTATGTTATTTGATAAAAGTATAGTTTATTACAAACCTTAAAATCTTATACATTGTGCACACTAAGGCCATAGTTTTGGTAACTACTGAATTGAGCTGAACCAGAATGTCCAACTTGCACGAATAAACTGTACCAATTGGATAAACAAAAGTTTCTCATTTTTGGATACGTGGTAATTTTACTTGTCCTTGAACCATGGCCACTGACCTAGATTAATTTTCATGTCCCTAGCTCCGGTTATAGCCATTACGATATTGGTGCGCAGTCAGAAACTGATTTGGTGAACTATGACTTCACCCCTTCTGAAACCTGACTTGTAGACATCGTATGAGACCCTGGCCATGTTTTTTGAAAACATTTATAGGTCTAGTTAAGATCTGGAGTTTTTCATATTACCATGATTTATGTGCTATGAGATATTATGCGTTGTTTGCAACTTGTACATGAACTTTATGCTAGACGATAAACTGTGATCGCGTACTTGACGAATTATGAACTGAAACATGATAGTTGACTTAGGATTGACATTTTGACCAACATTTGACATGAACCTACTGATGTTGACTTTAATTGACTACTTTGACCAAGTTTGACTTTTGGTTTGACTTTTTTTGACTTTTATTGACTTGCGTGAACTAGTTGACTATATGTTGACTTTTACTTTGAAATGCGTCGAGTCGAGCAATAAGACAACTTACTCTATGAAACCACTATTTTATAAGATATAAATATTGACCAACCTAAATACGTATACTTAGGTTGCATTCTCGGCAATAAACCATACAAGTTACTTGCTTACCTGTCGTTCAAGAGTTTTTCAAAGGTGAGTCTACAGTCCCACTTTTACTTACTATTTTCTGGGATGAGAATACACGCTGTTACTTACACATTTTACAAATGCTTTTATGTTTGACATGAGTACTTATTATACATATTGAGTTATTGTTCACAAAGCCCCTAGCTTGAATACTTTTATTACCTTCGGGTAAGCACAATTTAGATTGATGGATCCGTTAGGTTAGACATACCTCACCCTACATTAACTGTGGTGAACAAGTGTATACATTTTTATGGGGTAAAGGAGGTCTTTATGCTAGTATTCAGGTGCTCATGGATTATGTAACATTTTGCAACTTTGGGTTGTGCTTATTGAAATCTCTTGGTCAAATGCAAATGAACTATTTTTCTGAATAGTGTTTTCAGATACTATTTTTGCGCTACTTAAAACCGTGGGTTATAAACAAGAGAAATAAAACTTGACATGATATTATCCATAAACATTTGAAACAGGACACAATGTTGTCTACAAACTTTAAACATGAAACCATTGTGGTCTCATACGTTGTAATTGGTCACTTAAACTTGTGTTTTACAAACAAGAGAAACAAAACATTTTTGAATGTCATACACAACTGAACTTGACATTGATGTACACAAACATACTAAAACGTGACAAACGATGTCTGCAAACTTTTAATATTAAACCTTCGTGGTCTTTCACTAATAAATGTTTTCTGAAAACCGTTTCTTAAACATACTGTATTGTTTACCTAAAACCTGTAGATTCACTCAACATTATTGTTGACCCGTTTTGCGTGTTTTATTCTCAGGTATTAATTGCTTCCTCTGTAAAACATTGCTATTACGTAGAAGTCAAGCCAAGCACTGGGACCAGGGTTAACATTTCGTTAATGGATTTTGACGGGGTGTTATAGTTGGTATCAGAGATTTAGCTATAGGGAACTAGGATGCATTAGTGTGTCTAACCGTAGGGCGCATTAGTAAGTCTAGTCTATAGTCGTGTGCCTTGGATGACTTTTTACTTGCACTGTTTACTTCACTATGCTACATGTAGGGCTACACCTTACATCACATACATATACGCCTTATACCCATACGATATGGACTTGGACTAAATACTATATCACGAACCACATACGTACACGCGACATGAGACTTAACTGAATTAAGTTGACTACGCTATCTTGAACTTATGGAGTGATGTCGAATGGAAATGTGAGATAGCGTAATGTAATGACCGGGATTACATTAAGGTAACTCATATAGAAGTTCCGACATCGCAAAATAAGGAATTGGGACCGAGTCAAGTAGGTTACTTGGATAAACAACGTTTAGAACATAAACCGTATAATCTCAAATGTGAGTAGAAACTTACACTATGCAAATTAATTGTTATTATATCTTATAAGAAACATCTAATCACTTCACAACTCATCACTGCTCGACACTGTCCGTCACCACCGAACACTACTTGTCACTACGAAGACACTACTTGGACATACTCATCATCTCATACAACTACTCCTTACTGCCTATCGTTGCTGACTAATACTCAACACCGCCTCTCACTGCTAGTCACGACTGATCACTACTTCTCACTGCTTGTCATTACTAGTTACTACTTAATGTTACCCTTTGCTACTTGCTACTACTTAATACTACACATTACTACTTACCACTACAAAGTACTACTTGTCACTACTAGCACCTCCACGATTTACTACTCGCTACTATGCATCATAACTCAATTCTAAATCATCTTTAGAGGAGGAATTCCTGGTAACAGCCCACACAATATGTAGTAGATGTTGTCTACTTGACTTTAAACTTACCTATCATTCAGCCACCCGCAGTTTCACGATTTTGCTTCCCGATACGAGTCTACCGACTGATAACTATTATGCATTATTGGGTTGTAACATCCCATTTTCTTCATACGTGTCTTAAGGTACTTATATAATCGTTAGAACGTTTATATTTTGCTTGTTTATGTGATTAAACGATATACAGTGTTAACTCGATGTATACGAGATATATTCATATGTATATGTTTGAGAATGTATGAATGTATAAGTATATGCATGGGTTTTGATAGTGTTAAGTCATGTGAGACTTAAAGACGAAGTTTAAACGTATGTAGGAAGCGTGAACGAGGTATACAAGTCGAATAAATTAATTGTTGCATTAAGTTGTCAAAATGGCCAGTTACAGGCCATTGTCGCGCCGCGGAGATCTTGGGCGCGCCGCGACAAATAAGGCAAATCAAAGTCAGGAATGAATTAAGACAGCTCGAAAATCCAGTGTATTGCCGCGCCGCGACAATTGAGGTCGCGACGCGACAAAGCTGCTGATCTGATCCGTTTTTCCTATTTAAAAAGCGGTGGTCCAAGGGTATTTTCATCTTTTCACATATGGATCCGATTAGAGCTTTAAACCTCAACCACTTATCTCACTCATTTAATTTCTTTTCTCTTTTCTTCCCATTTTCTCTTCCAAAACATAAAACCCATTTAGATTAAAAGTGAGATTCGAAGGTGAAGACTTGTGATTCGATCTTTGGAGCAAATAGGAAATTTGTTCTCCTCGTTCTTAGCTACGACTTGATAGTATTGGTAAGTCCTAATTCCATGTTTGTGTTTTAGTTAATTTATGGCAAGGATTTTGGCCATTTGAGTCTTGTGAGACCCATTTGGAAGTTAAATGGGTGAATTTGGGTTATATTGATGAAAGGAAACCCTAATAGCTATAACCTAGGGTTTGGTCTTATGAATTGAGGTTGTAAGTGTCAAATGGTGTTGTTAGTCACTAACATACTTGTTTAATGTTGAAAGACTTGTAAATGGGTTAAGTGTGACTTAAATTATGAGTCTAAGTGCTAAAATGGGTCAAATGGGTAATGGTTGACCTAATTGGGTAAAATGGGTATGAAATACTCTAAGTTTGTGTTAGTTAAGGTTAGTAGACTTTAAATCACTTGCTTTAGTGATTTAAGATGAGTCTTGGCCATTTATGGGCGGTTTTGGTGTAGTTGAGTTATTTAATGCAATAGGGTCATTAAATGCTCAAGTGTATGTAATGTGGTTAGTTCAACAAGTTGTGTATTGAATGTGTACTTAATGTATTAGGTACCTTGCTCGAAGCATACGGAAGTGTTATATCACCAATGACGTGTTAAGGTGAGTGAAATAATTATATATGTAGGTATATGATTTATTTGCTTATGGGATATGGGTTTAAGTTCGATGTTGACGATACCATATCATATAGTATATTGTTTGTTTGGATGAGGGTTAAAGTTCGATGTTGACGATACCTCATGTATGGATTTAAAGTTCGATGTTGACGAAGCGATACCACTATTGTAGTGACGTTAGTTGATGAGGGTTTAAGTTCGATGTTGACGATACCTCATATGTGGGTTTAAGTTCAATGTTGATGATACCACATTTATTGGGACGAATAGGGATTAAGTTCGATGTTGACGATACCATTCGTAGGGCTAGCCTTGGGATTTGAGTACTAATGGATGTTGTGAACATCAATGTTTGTGTATTATGTTATAGCATATTATATTGTGCGTGATTATATGATATTGTTATACTAGGTTGTGTTATCAGAGGTTTTGCGTTATACTTTGAGATGGTATGCTAATTGTAATGCTAGTATGTATGCGGAATTGTGTAAGTGTTTGCAAGTGAGTAAGTTATATATGTATATGTATAATTATTGCATTCACTAAGCTTTGCTTACCCCTCTCGTTGTTTACTTTTTAGGTACGAACGCGGATAAAGGGAAAGGGGTTGCCGGGAATTAGATATTCCATTATTGATGCTTGTGGAAGCTTTTTGAAAGTCGACCTAGCGTTTTGGGTAGTTTAGCCCCAAACCATGCTCGAGTGTCGTTTGGTTTAAAACTATCAAATATGGGTCGATTTTGTATTACTTTTGATTAAGGGTCTTCGTGCCCGTGATGTAAACTTTAAACATGTTGTACGTTCAAGTGGTTTGTATGAAATGGTTTACGTTATGTAACCAATTATTTGGGCGTAAATGGTTGATTAATAAAAAAAAAATTATCCGTTTGATTACGGGTTGGGTTGTTTCAAGTGGTATCAGAGCATGGTCTAAGGGATTTAGGCGACTTGAGATAGGTGCCTAGACTTAGACTTTATTGTGTATGCGCGTTATGCGGGACTTGTAGGAGGCGGGTCGGACCGGGGATTGGTTAGTGCCTAGGTTTAGGTGGACTAACTATGCGCTAATTGTTTTGTGTTGTGTTTTGCAATCATCAAGCAAGATAGATGTTGTACTAGCGAGTTAATGCGACGTGCTCGCGTAACAATGATTAGCTACCATTGTTACGGGTTCAAATCGTGTCAAACAAGCGATGTACGACGATTATTGAGCAAGATGGGGCGGTGTGGTGTTCATGTATATTGTGTCATGTCTTATCGTTCGTTATTTAATTTACTTCGTTTTATAGAATGAAGATGAGAAATGGACATGATACCAATGAAGGAGGCACGAGCGAGGACGTTGAACTCACGGCCAAGGTCGAGGCCATTTTAAAAGGCTAAAAACGGAATTTCTTGACGATGTCCGAAAGGTTTTCTAAGAATCGGTTGATGGGCAAGTAAACGAAATGATAAATGAGCAAATGAATGCCGCGATCGAGGAGGCATTAGAAGCTAGAAACATTCATCCTCGTGGCGAAGGGGGTGATGGTAACGGTGGGAATGGAAGGCGGGACTTCCATTACAAAAATTTCAAGGATGCTCAACCTCCGATGTTTAATGGGGTGCGAGATCCGTTGAAAAGTACATGTTGGATTTTCGATATCGAGGGAGCTTTCCGTACCGTGGAATGTCCCCCCGAGAAGAAGGCGAGGTATGGTTCTAGCATGTTACGAGAAGAGGCGAAGTTGTGGTGGGATGATAAAATCCAATTATATGGTGAAGAGCAATGCATGAGCTTGACGTAGGAGGAGTTTAAGAAAGAATTCTTCAAAGAATACCGAACTTCTTCCGACCTTGATAGAATCCGGGATGAGTTGCACAATTTGTGACAAGGTTCAATGGACTTGGTTACTCTCAAGTCTACCTTCTTGGCAAAGACTCGTTTTTGTCCGGAATATGTTGGCGACGATCACAAGTTGATGAAGGATTTCTACCGTACCATGAATGATGAGTTTAAGGGTAAGATTAGTCGAGGAGCAGCTAAGTCTTTTGAAGAGTTATTTGAATTGGCTCGGGATTTTGAGCTGGAGGTTCCAAGAAAAAAAGATTTCACTTTTTCTAAAAGTAAATTTGAAGGATCAAGTCATTCGAACTTTTTAAACAAGAAGTCAAATAAAGGTTCCGAAAGTGTAAATAGTGTGAAGAAAGGAGGTTTCGGGAGCTTTATCCCTACTTGCTACAATTGTGGGGTACGAGGTCATTTGGCTCGGGATCGTACAAAGCCTCCTTCAACAAACAAGCTCACTTGTTTTAATTGCAACAAAGAAGGACACCGAAAGTCGGAGTGTCCCGACTTGAACACCGATCATGTTAAACGGTTGGAGAAAGCGGCGGGCACGGCTAGGGGTCGCAACTATTTGATGACGAATGAGGGGGCCAAGCAATCCAACGAAGTCGTTTCAGGTACTTTCATGGTTAACTCTAATCCGACACGGATCCTATTTGATAGTGGTGCTAATTTATCGTTTATTTCTCCAAGATTTGTGCCTAAGTTAAATAAACCGCTAGTTAAGTTAAGTCGTCCGGTAGAAGTTGAAATAGCGGATGGCAAGACGGCGCTAGTGGTTGATGTGTATAAAAATTGTAATGTTGTGTTTGGTGCCGAAAGTTTTAAAATCGATCTCATTCCGATGACTTTGGGTGATTTTGATATCGTCGTTGGTATGGATTGGCTCGATCGTTATAGAGCCGATATTGCATGCCATGATAAGTTTATTCGGGTAATGACCCCGAGAGGGGGAGAGTTAATTATTCACGGTGATAAACGAAGAAGACTTGTGCCGATATGCACTTTTTCACGGGCACGTCGTTTTCTTGTTAGTGGTGGCATGGCTTTTCTTGCCCATGTTGTTGATACTCGTGATGAGCCTCCACCCTTTCATGAAATTCCGGTAGTGAATGAATTTGAAGACGTTTTTCTGGATGAGTTACCGGGTGTTCTGGCGAAAAGATAAGTTGAATTTCGCATTGAGTTGGTTCCGGGGGCTACCCCCATTGCTAAAACTCCTTATCGTTTAGCACCAACGGAAATGCAAGAGTTGTTAAATCAAACCCAAGAGTTTCTTGAGAAGGGTTTCATTCGACCGAGTGCTTCGCCATGGGGCGCTCCGGTTTTATTTGTGAAGAAGAAGGATGGTAGTATGCGGATGTGCATCGATTATCGAGAGTTGAATAAAGTGACGATCAAGAATCGTTATCCATTGCCTCGGATTGACGATTTGTTTGACCAACTCCAAGGTGCAACGTATTTCTCTAAAATTGACCTACGGTCCGGCTATCACCAAATGCGGGTCCGTGAGGAAGACATTGAGAAAACGGCTTTCCGAACGCGTTATGGACATTTTGAGTTTGTAGTTATGCCTTTTGGTCTTACGAATGCACCGGCGGCATTCATGGATCTTATGAACCGAGTGTGCCAACCTATGTTGGACAAGTCGGTAATTGTGTTCATTGACAACATACTTGTCTATGCGAAGAGTATGAAGGAACATGAACATCATTTGCGTGGTGTGTTGAAGACATTGCAGAAGGAGAAGTTGTATGCTAAATTCTCTAAATGTGAATTTTGGCTAAGGGAAGTTCAATTCCTTGGCCACATTGTGAACAAGGATGGTATTCAAGTAGATCCGGGGAAGATAGAGACTGTGAAGAGTTGGGGACAACCGACTACGCCTACGAAAATCCGGAGTTTTATCAGATTGGCCGGTTATTATCGTCGGTTTATCCAAGACTTTTGTAAGATTGCTTCTCCATTTACGAAATTGACAAGAAAGAATGCTAGATTTAACTGGGAGAACGAGCAAGAAATTTCTTTTCAATTGTTAAAAGAGAAGTTATGCCAAGCTCCGGTTTTAGTATTGCCGGAAGTTGTAGAAGACATGACGGTTTATTGTGATGCGTCTTTAAATGGGCTCGGGTGTGTTCTAATGCAAAGAGGTAAAGTCATCGCTTATGCCTCTCGATAATTAAAGGAACAAGAAATGAGATATCCGACTCATGATCTTGAGTTGGCGGCAGTTGTGCATGCGTTGAAAATTTAGCGCCATTACTTGTATGGTGTCAAGTGCACGATTTATTCGGATCACAAGAGCTTAAAACATCTTTTTGATCAAAGAGATTTGAATTATCGTCAACGTAGATGGATGGACGTAGTAAAAGATTATGATTGTGAAATACTTTACCATCCGGGCAAGGCGAATGTGGTCGCGGATGCATTGAGTCGAAAGAGTCAACATCCGGCGATACGAGTAGGATCGTTACGCATGACTATTACTAACGATTTTCTTGTAAAGCTTGGTGAGATTCAAATCGAAGCTTTTGTTAACAACAAACATGCGGAGCGAATCGTGGGCCAAACGGAATTCATTACCCTAGGCCCGCATGGTTTGTTATCCTTTCAAGGACGAGTGTGGGTGCCTAAAATGGGTGATAATTGACGAGTGCTACTTGATGAAGCGCATAAGTCAAAGTATTCCATTCACCCGGGCGCAACGAAAATGTATCTTGATTTACGAAAGGAGTATTGGTGGCCGGGCATGAAACGTGATGTTGTTAAGTATGTTGAACAATGCGTCACGTGTTTGCAAGTTAAGGCTGAACACCAAAATCCGTATGGTATGTTACAACCGTTAGTAAACCCAAAATGGAAATGGGAGCACATTACCATGGATTTCATTACAAAGTTACCTAGGATGGCGAGAACCCAATTTGATTCGATTTGGGTGATAGTTGACCGATTGACGAAAAGTGCTTTGTTTCTTCCTATTCGGAAAGCGATATCTTCGGAGGCTTTGGCTAAGTTGTTTATCAAGGAAGTAATCTCTCGACATGGGGTTCCTATATCTATCATTTCGGATCGAGATACCCGTTTCACATCTCGGTTTTGGGAGAAGTTTCATGAAGATATAGGTACCCAATTAAAATTGAGCACGGCGTACCATCCTCAAACGGACGGTCAAACCGAATGTACGAATCAACCATTGTAGGATATGTTACGGGCGTGTATTATTGATTTCGATGGTAGTTGGGATGAGCACCTACCTTTGGTGGAATTCTCGTACAATAATAGCTATCATGCAAGTATTGGAATGCCACCGTATCAGATGCTTTATGGGCGAAGGTGTTGAACTCCCATTTGTTGGGGTGAGGTGGGTCAAAGAGAAATCGGGAGTACCGATTTGGTTTTAGAGACGAATAGCAAGATCGATATGATTCGGGCTCATTTGAAAAAGTGTAGTGACCCGAACTTTTCCATGTTTATATATATTAATTGAGATTGATGTTTACATGATTAAATGTTTCCAACATGTTAAGCAATCAAACTTGTTAAGACTTGATTAATTGAAATAGGTTTCATATAGACAATTGACCACCCAAGTTGACCGGTGATTCACGAACGTTAAAACTTGTAAAAAAACTATATGATGACATATATATGGTTATATATATAGTTAACATGATATTATGATAAGTAAACATATCATTAATTATATTAACAATGAACTACATATGTAAAAACAAGACTACTAACTTAATGATTTTGAAACGAGACATATATGTAACGTTTATCGTTGTAACGACATTTAATGTATATATATCATATTAAGAGATATTCGTACATCATAATATCATGATAATATAATAATTTAAAATCTCTTTTGTTATTATAAACATTGGGTTAACAACATTTAACAAGATCGTTAACCTAAAGGTTTCAAAACAACACTTACATGTAACGACTAACGATGACTTAACGACTCAGTTAAAATGTATATACATGTAGTGTTTTAATATGTATTTATACACTTTTGAAAGACTTCAATACACTTATCAAAATACTTCTACTTAACAAAAATGCTTACAATTACATTCTCGTTCAGTTTCATCAACAATTCTACTCGTATGCACCCGTATTCGTACTCGTACAATACACAGCTTTTAGATGTATGTACTATTGGTATATACACTCCAATGATCAGCTCTTAGCAGCCCATGTGAGTCACCTAACACATGTGGGAACCATCATTTAGCAACTAGCATGAAATATCTCATAAGATTACAAAAATATGAGTAATCATTCATGACTTATTTACATGAAAACAAAATTACATATCCTTTATATCTAATCCATACACCAACGACCAAAAACACCTACAAACACTTTCATTCTTCAATTTTCTTCATCTAATTGAACTCTCTCAAGTTCTATCTTCAAGTTCTAAGTGTTCTTCATAAATTCCAAAAGTTCTAGTTTCATAAAATCAAGAATACTTTCAAGTTTGCTAGCTCACTTCCAATCTTGTAAGGTGATCATCCAACCTCAAGAAATCTTTGTTTCTTACAGTAGGTTATCATTCTAATACAAGGTAATAATCATATTCAAACTTTGGTTCAATTTCTATAACTATAACAATCTTATTTCAAGTGATGATCTTACTTGAACTTGTTTTCGTGTCATGATTTTGCTTCAAGAACTTTGAGCCATCCAAGGATCCATTGAAGCTAGATCCATTTTTCTCTTTTCCAGTAGGTTCATCCAAGGAACTTAAGGTAGTAATGATGTTCATAACATCATTCGATTCATACATATAAAGCTATCTTATTCGAAGGTTTAAACTTGTAATCACTAGAACATAGTTTAGTTAATTCTAAACTTGTTCGCAAACAAAAGTTAATCCTTCTAACTTGACTTTTAAAATCAACTAAACACATGTTCTATATCTATATGATATGCTAACTTAATGATTTAAAACCTGGAAACACGAAAAACACCGTAAAACCGGATTTACGCCGTCGTAGTAACACCGCGGGCTGTTTTGGGTTAGTTAATTAAAAACTATGATAAACTTTGATTTAAAAGTTGTTATTCTGAGAAAATGATTTTTATTATGAACATGAAACTATATCCAAAAATTATGGTTAAACTCAAAGTGGAAGTATGTTTTCTAAAATGGTCATCTAGACGTCGTTCTTTCGACTGAAATGACTACCTTTACAAAAACGACTTGTAACTTATTTTTCCGACTAGAAACCTATACTTTTTTTGTTTAGATTCATAAAATAGAGTTCAATATGAAACCATAGCAATTTGATTCACTCAAAACGGATTTAAAATGAAGAAGTTATGGGTAAAACAAGATTGGATAATTTTTCTCATTTTAGCTACGTGAAAATTGGTAACAAATCTATTCCAACCATAACTTAATCAACTTGTATTATATATTATGTAATCTTGAGATACCATAGACACGTATACAATGTTTCGACCTATCATGTCGACACATCTATATATATTTCGGAACAACCATAGACACTCTATATGTGAATGTTGGAGTTAGCTATACAGGGTTGAGGTTGATTCCAAAATATATATAGTTTGAGTTGTGATCAATACTGAGATACGTATACACTGGGTCGTGGATTGATTCAAGATAATATTTATCGATTTATTTCTGTACATCTAACTGTGGACAACTAGTTGTAGGTTACTAACGAGGACAGCTGACTTAATAAACTTAAAACATCAAAATATATTAAAAGTGTTGTAAATATATTTTGAATATACTTTAATATATATGTATATATTGTTATAGGTTCGTGAATCAACAGTGGCCAAGTCTTACTTCCCGACGAAGTAAAAATCTGTGAAAGTGAGTTATAGTCCCACTTTTAAAATCTAATATTTTTGGGATGAGAATACATGCAGGTTTTATAAATGATTTACAAAATAGACACAAGTACGTGAAACTACATTCTATGGTTGAATTATCGAAATCGAATATGCCCCTTTTTATTAAGTCTGGTAATCTAAGAATTAGGGAACAGACACCCTAATTGACGCGAATCTTAGAGATAGATCTATTGGGCCTAACAAACCCCATCCAAAGTACCGGATGCTTTAGTACTTCGAAATTTATATCATATCCGAAGGGTGTCCCGGAATGATGGGGATATTCTTATATGTGCATCTTGTTATTGTCGGTTACCAGGTGTTCACCATATGAATGATTTTTATCTCTATGTATGGGATGTGTATTGAAATATGAAATCTTGTGGTCTATTGTTACGATTTGATATATATAGGTTAAACCTATAACTCACCAACATTTTTGTTGACATTTTAAGCATGTTTATTCTCAGGTGATTATTAAGAGCTTCCGCTGTCGCATACTTAAATAAGGACAAGATTTGGAGTCCATGCTTGTATGATATTGTGTAAAAACTGCATTCAAGAAACTTATTTTGTTGTAACATATTTGTATTGTAAACCATTATGTAATGGTCGTGTGTAAACAGGATATTTTAGATTATCATTATTTGATAATCTACGTAAAGCTTTTTAAACCTTTATTGATGAAATAAAGGTTATGGTTTGTTTAAAAATGAATGCAGTCTTTGAAAAACGTCTCATATAGAGGTCAAAACCTCGCAACGAAATCAATTAATATGGAACGTTTTTAATCAATAAGAACGGGACATTTCAAAAAGGCTCAAGATAGACAAAAGTCGTATGCCGACAAACGAAGGTGACCGATCGAATTCCAAGAATACGACATGGTGATGCTTAAAGTTTCGCCATGGAAAGGTGTTATTCGGTTTCGAAAACGAGGAAAGTTAGCTCCTCGGTTTATTGGTCCTTTTAAGATTTTAGCTCGTGTTGGTGAAGTGACGTATCGTTTGGAATTACCCGAAGAGCTTGCGGGGATCCATAATACATTTCATGTTTCCCATCTCCGTAAGTGTCTTGCGGATGATTCTTCATGGGTACCATTAGACGAGATTGAGCTAAACAACAAGTTAGATTATGTCGAGAAGCCGATTGCTATACTCGATGAAAAGGTAAAGAGGTTGAGACATAAAGAGGTGAGAACTTTTAAAGTTCAATGGAGTCGTAGTAAAGGTTCCGAGTTTACATGGGAACCTGAAGAGTTTGTATTGGTGTATCTTCCGGCTTGTCATGTGGCTTGGATTGCGAGGACGTGCTCCAATTCAAGTGGGGGAGAGTTGTAACATCCCGTTTTCTTCATACGTGTCTTAAGGTACTTATTTAATCGTTAGAACGTTTATATTTCGCTTGTTTATGTGATTAAACGATATAAAGTGTTAACTCGATGTATACGAGATATATTCATATGTATATGTTTGAGAATGTATGCATGTATAAGTATATGCATGGGTTTTGATAGTGTTAAGTCATGTGAGACTTAAAGACGAAGTTTAAACGTATGTAGGAAGCGTAAACGAGGTATACAAGTCGAATAAATTAATTGTTGTATTAAGTTGTCAAAATGGCCAGTTACAGGCCATTGTCGCGCCGCGGAGATCTTGGGCACGCCGCGACAAATAAAGCAAATCAAAGTCAGGAGTGAATTAAGACAGCTCAAAAATCCAGTGTATTGTCGCGCTGCGACAATTGAGGTCGCGACGCGACAAAGCTGCTGATCTGATCCGTTTTTCCTATTTAAAAAGGGGTGGTCCAAGGGTATTTTCATCTTTTCACGTATGGATCTGATTAGAGCTTTAAACCTCAACCACTTATCTCACTCATTTAATTTCTTTTCTCTTTTCTTCCCATTTTCTCTTCCAAAGCATAAAACCCATTTGGATTAAAAGTGAGATTCGAAGGTGCAGACTTGTGATTCGATCTTTGGAGCAAATAAGAAATTTGTTCTCCTCGTTCTTAGCTATGACTAGATAGTATTTTTAAGTCCTAACTCCATGTTTTGAGTTTTAGTTAATTTATAATAGGGTTTTGGCCATTTGAGTCTTGTGAGACTCATTTGGAAGTTAAATGGGTGAATTTGGGTTATATTGATGAAAGGAAACCCTAATAGCTATAACCTAGGGTTTGGTCTTATGAATTGAGGTTGTAAGTGTCAAATGGTGTTGTTAGTCACTAACACACTTGTTTAATGTTGAAAGACTTGTAAATGGGTTAAGTGTGACTTAAATTATGAGTCTAAGTGCTAAAATGGGTCAAATGGGTAATGGTTGACCTAATTGGGTGAAATGGGTATGAAATACTCTAAGTTTGTGTTAGTTAAGGTTAGTAGACTTTAAATCACTCGCTTTAGTGATTTAAGATGAGTCTTGGCCATCTATGGGCGGTTTTGGTGTAGTTGAGTTATTTAATGCAATATGGTCATTAAATGCTCAAGTGTATGTAATGTGGTTAGTTCCACAAGTTGTGTATTGAATGTGTACTTAATGTATTAGGTACCTTGCTCGAAGCATACAGAAGTGTTAAATCACCACCGACGTGTTAAGGTGAGTGAAATAATTATATATGTAGGTATATGATTTATTTGCTTGTGGGATATGGGTTTAAGTTCGATGTTGACGATACTATATCCTAGATTATATTGTTTGTTTGGATGAGGGTTAAAGTTCGATGTTGACGATGAAGGAAAATCGTGTGTACTTTTAACAATTCAGATTAACGCAGCGGATAATTAAAATAATAATCTTTTATTATTTTATGAACAAAAATTACAAAATTAAATAATCACTTATTTAAAAACATGCACACGATTAATTTATCCCATGGATCCAGTTACACCATAAAGATTGTCATGAATATAAAAATACAAAGTGGAGTTAAACGGTATACCTTTACTTAAGAAACTGGTGAACGGAGAGAAACCTACGATCAAAGGGAATGACCGTCTCTTTGGATAGTCCACTACACTTTCAAATAACGCCAATGGATGCTAGTCCAAACCCAAGTGATTTATTAATATAATCTAGTTATATTAATAAATAAATAATACTCCGAATATGACAACTTCATATTATAACCACGAATTGAAAAAGCAATTGAAAACGAATGTTGTTTTCGGTTTTTGTGCGAGACAAAAATAATATGAATAATAAACTCTTGCCACTTTTTCTTCTTACATTGACTAAATCAAGAGGAAAAAGAACCTTACATTTATACGGAGTATGATTTTTTAATTTAACCCGGCTCAAGGTCGGTGTGTAAAAAGACGCATACAAATATTTACTTTCCAAATCCAATTTGATACTGGACGTACCAAGCAAGTAAAACTTGTTAATTAATTAAAGAATTAATTTATTTAGTCTAACCATTTTATTATTCATTTAATTAGTCATAATTAATTAATTCAAAACTAATTAATTACTCAATTAATTTGAAGCGGAGTATTTTAACTTATTTTGTCACTTGAGTAATATATATACTTCATATATATAAATTTTATTTGATGTCTAGGTGTATATATGTGTGACCCCGAAGGCTCAAATGAATTTAGCCATATAGTTATATGTTGTACCTTGCGCATTAATCTTACAGACTCCCACTTGTGCATGGTACAACACCAGGTAACTATACAAACAATGGATACCGTCTAGCAACAGGCCATTGTCCCTAAATTCACGTGAGGGTAGTTTCTCGGAACTGCTTATAGTAAGTGTTAAATGTCATTCGTCCCTTTGTTTCAGATACTTTAGTTAAACTTGAGATATGGATCATCAGTCATTCTCATTTGTTCAACAATTTTTATTTCTCAATCTTAGAACTGAATTAGATCACCAGACTAATTAAGTATCATCTTACTTACATCTGGGTGCGGCCACACAAATATCTTATTCATTCATCGAGGAGCTCAAAAGTATCTAACTCCAAACATTTTGGAGGAACAAATCCTATTTTGCATACACGTGTCTCTCATGAGCTTTACATTATACCCAATGATGGCCTTTATTACAACCTTATTCAGGACAGCGTTTAACCATATCAAAGTACAATGTTCCACACATCAAAACCGGCGTGCATATCAAGTCTAAGGACATAAAGACATAATCACTAAAAGATTCACTACTGACAACGATCCATGTAGTGACATCTCGGATGGGTCATTCCAATATTCATTATCAATGAATACATATGAATTTTGGACTTTGCAAGTTAACTATTTATCATCAATAAATATAACTAAACATTCATATTAATCTTAATTCATGTTATTCCCATAACATGATCGATTATGGAGATTTTGAATAATCAACAACTATTCATGGATTAAACATGCTAATATAGAACACAGTGATATAAATGAAAACGATCATACCAACTATATATCAATTCATTAAGATAAAACTGCTTAATGTTCCAAAAAATTCCAAATACTAAATTACAAATTAAAAAGATCAGCAGCATATCGAAGTCCAATACTACTAGCATGATCATCATGCTTGTTATGTGTCATGGGCTTCGTAAACGGGTCAGCCACATTATCATCTGTATGAACCTTAAGAATACTAATATCATTCCTCTCAACGACTTCTTGAATGTAGTCAAACTTTCGAAGAATGTGTCTGCTACCCTTACGTACACATGATTCTCTCGCAAGTATAATAGCACTTGAATTATCACAGTACATTTCCATAGGGGATTCAATGCTGGGAACTACTCCGAGTTCAGCAATAAACTTCTGAATCTAAATAGTTATATATATATATGTATATATATATATATATATATATATATATATATATATATACTTGTTGTGCAGCTTCTGAGGCAGCAATGTATTCTGCTTTCGTTGTAGACTGTGCAACTGTGCTCTGCTTCGAGCTCTTCCAATCAACTGCCCCACCATTCATGACAAAGACATTTCCTGACTGGGATCGAGAATCATCTCGATCAGTTTGAAAACTAGCATCTATATAGCACTTAATACTCAACTCTTCTTTCAAACCACCGTAAACCAAGAACATATCTTTAGTTCTCCGCAAATACTTAAGAATGTTCTTAACAGCCATCTAATATTCTTCACCTGGATTCTGTTGATAGCGACTCCTCAAACTCAAAGCTAACGAGACATCAGGTCTAGTACATAACATGACATACATGATGGATCCTATAGCCGAAGCATACGGGATACCTTTCATTCGTCTTATCTCATCAGGTGTGACAGGACTTTGAGACTTGCTCAAGATTACACCCTTTTGCACGGGCAATGCTTCGCGCTTAGAGTTCTGCATGCTAAATCTACGCAAGATTTTATCAATGTATGTACTTTGACTTAAACCAATAAGCCTTTTAGATCTATTTCTATAGATCCCGATTCCAAGAATATATTTAGCTTCTCCAAGATCCTTCATGGAAAAACATTTACTAAGCTAAGATTTGACATCTTGCAAAGTTGGAATGTCATTTCCAATAAGTAGTATGTCATAAACATACAAGATCAAGAAGACTACTTTACTCCCACTAGCTCTAATGTAAACACAGGGCTCATCTCCGTTTTGAGAAAAACCAAACTCTTTAATTTTCTCATCAAACTTGAGATTCCAGCTCCTGGATGCTTGCTTCAATCCATAAATGGATTTTAGAAGCTTGCATACTTTATTAGGATGCTTAGGATTCATAAACCCTTCCGGCTAAACCATATATACGTCCTCGCTTAGGTCGCCATTTAAGAAAGCGGTTTTGACATCCATTTGCCATATTTCATAATCATGAAAAGCAGCTATGGCAATAAGTATCCTAATTGATTTAATGCTCGCGACTGGTGAAAAAGTTTCCTCATAATCAATTCCTTGAGTTTGAGTATAACCTTTTGCCACCAATCGAGCCTTAAAAGTGTTTACATTACCGTCCATGTCAGCCTTCTTCTTGAAGACCCATTTACACCCCACTGTCTTGCAATTGGGTGGAAGATCAATCAAGTCCCATACTGGATTATCTTTCATGGACTGCATCTCTGCCTTCATAGCATCTTGCCATTTTTTAGATTATGGATCTGATATGGCCTCACCGTAGCTAGAGGGTTCATCATAATCCCCTAGATGAGGTTCATCTGAATTAATCAGAAGATTTAGCCTCTCAGGTCGATGAGGAGTTCTACTAGATCTACGAATTACAGGTGCAACACGTTCTGGTTCACCAACAGTGTGTTCAGCTTCAACGTGCGGTTGGCTAGTGTGTTCAGAAGGTATGTTACTTTGTGGTTCTTGATTTTCTTCAAGATCTACTTTACTCCCACTGACTTCTTGTAAGAGAAGATCTCTTTCAAAGAATTCAGCAAACCGAGCAGTAAACACTTTGTTTTCAGCTTGGTAGTAAAAGTAGTAACCCATTGTTTCCTTTGGGTATACCACAAAGTGACATTTGATACTTCTGGGTTCTAACTTGTTTGAAGTGTCACGTTTCACATACGCTTCACAACCCCAGACTTTCAAATAAGACAACTTGGGACTCTTCCCATGCCATAGCTCATATGGTGTCTTTTCTACCTTCTTGGTTGGAACCATATTGAGTATGCGTGCAGCAGACTCTAATGCATAACTCCAAAAAGACATTGGTAGAGTAGTTAGACTCATTATAGATCGAACCATATCAAGTAAAGTTCGATTCCTCCGTTCAGATACACCATTGTGTTGTGGTGTGTAAGGTGGAGTGAACTGTGAGATGATCCCACAATTCTTCAGGTGGTCCAAAAACTCTTGACTCATGTATTCCCCTCCTCGATCAGAGCGAAGGGCTTTAATGGTCTTTCCAAGTTGATTCTCTACTTCATTTTGGAAGATTTTAAACGTTTCAAAAACTTCATGTTTATGTTTCAGCAAGTAAACATAACCATATCTACTATAATCATCAGTAAATGTAACGAAGTATGATTCACCATGTCTAGACATAGTTCTAAAAGGGCCACATACATCAGTATGTATTAGTCCTAAGAGATCTTCAGCTCTTTCACCTAAACCGGAGAAAGGAGCCTTTGTCATCTTTCCACATAAACATGACTTGCACACATCAAATGACTCAGAGCCAGTTGATTCCAAAAGCCCATCAGATTAGAGTTTTGAAATACGTTGTTTGTTTATATGACCAAGACGACAATGCCATAGATAGGTATTATTCAAGTCTTGCTTGATTCGTTTGGCAGTACAGGTATATACAGAATTATTATTTGAAATCACACCATGCATATCAATTTCAAAAATACCATCACGTGGATAAGCATTAAAATAAAAGATATTATCCTTAGAAACTGAAATACCAAAGTGCGTAAATGTAAGTTCAAAACCAACATCTTTTAAAAGAGAAACTGAAACTACGTTGCTCGTAATACTAGAAGCATAATGACATTGTTCCAACAAAACAATAAGACCACTAGGCAGAGTAAGCTCATAGGTGCCAATAGCTTCAACAATAGCTCGATCCCCATTGCCCACTCTTAAATCTAGTGTGCCTTTCTTCAGTCTCTTACTTCTTCTCATTCCCTGCATATTGTTACAGATGTGAGTACCACAACCAGTATCAAAAATCCAGGAATCACTAGAAAAAGTATATAACTGTATATGAAATATACCTGATTTGCTGGTTTCGCCAGCTTTGCCTTTTCTCAACTCAGATAGGTAGGAGGGATTGTTCTGTAGTGACCCGAACTTTTCCATGTTTATATATATTAATTGAGATTGATATTTACATGATTAAATGTTTCCAACATGTTAAGCAATTAAACTTGTTAAGACTTGATTAATTGAAATATGTTTCATATAGACAATTGACCACCCAAGTTGACCGGCGATTCACGAACGTTAAAACTTGTAAAAACGACATGACGATATATATATGGATATACATATGGTTAACATGAGATTATGATAAGTAAGTATCTCTATAAGTATATTAACAATGAGTTATATACATATAAACAAGACTACTAAACATATATGTAACGATTATCGTTGTAACGACATTTAAATGTATATATGTCATATTAAGATATATTAATATATCATAATATCATGATAATATAATAATTTAACATCTCATTAGATATAATAAACAATGGGTTAACAACATTAATTGAGATCGTTAACTTAAAGGTTTCAAAACAACACTTACATGTAACGACTAACGATGACTTAACGACTCAGTTAAAATGTATATATATGTAGTGTATTTAGATGTATTAAAATACTTTTGGAAGACTTCAAGACATATATCAAAATACTCATACTTAACGAAAATGGTTACAGTTACTTTTCCATTCTTTTCTTTCATCAAGAATTCTAGTCGTATTCTTACCCGTATTATACACAGCTTCAAAACGTACTTACTATGAGTATATACTAATAGGAACTAGCATGGGATTCCACTCTTGATTATGTCATGTATGACTAATCAATTTTAACTTCTACCATGAGCTAGTCAACTAACTAGAACTCCTTTTAACCCCACTCACCACTCACCAATTACCACTCATTATGAACGTATTTTTCTAGTAGTTAATCATCATCTTCATCAAAAATCACTTCAAGAATCAAGCTATAATCATCATAGGAAGAACACTTCAAGAACACTTCAAAAATCCCTTCAAGTTTACTAATTTACTTCCAAGCTTTCTAATCCATTCCAAGTAATCATCTAAGATCAATAAACCTTTGTTATATACAGTAGGTTATCTTTCTTATTCAAGGTAATATTCATATTCAAACTTTGATTCAATTTCTATAACTATAAACTATCTTAATTCGAGTAAAAATCTTACTTGAACTTGTTTTTGTGTCATGATCCTACTTCAAGAACTTTCAAGCCATCCAAGATCCTTTGAAGCTAGATCATTTCTTGTCACTTCCAGTAGGTTTACCTACTAAACTTGAGGTAGTAATGATGTTCATAACATCATTCGATTCATATATATAAAACTATCTTATTCGAAGGTTTAAACTCGTAATCACTAGAACATAGTTTAGTTAATTCTAAACTTGTTCGCAAACAAAAGTTAATACTTCTAACTTGACTTTTAAAATTAACTACACACATGTTCTATATCTATATGATATGCTAACTTAATGATTTAAAACCTGGAAACACGAAAAACACCGTAAACCGGATTTACGCCGTCATAGTAACACTGCGGGCTGTTTTGGGTTAGTTAATTAAAAACTATGATAAACTTTGATTTAAAAGTTTTTATTCTGAGAAAATGATTTTTATTATGAACATGAAACTATATCCAAAAATTATGGTTAAACTCAAAGTGGAAGTATGTTTTCTAAAATGGTCATCCAGACGTCGTTCTTTCGACTGAAATGACTACCTTTACAAAAACGACTTGTAACTTATTTTTCCGACTATAAACCTATACTTTTCTATTTAGATTCATAAAATAGAGTTCAATATGAAACCATAGCAATTTGATTCACTCAAAACGGATTTAAAATGAAGAAGTTATGGGTAAAACAAGATTGGATAATTTTTCTCATTTTAGCTACGTGAAAATTGGTAACAAATCTATTCCAACCATAACTTAATCAACTTGTATTGTATATTATGTAATCTTGAGATACCATAGACACGTATACAATGTTTCGACCTATCATGTCGACACATCTATATATATTTCGGAACAACCATAGACACTCTATATGTGAATGTTGGAGTTAGCTATACAGGGTTGAGGTTGATTCCAAAATATATATAGTTTGAGTTGTGATCAATACTGAGATACGTATACACTGGATCGTGGATTGATTCAAGATAATATTTATCGATTTTTTTCTGTACATCTAACTGTGGACAACTAGTTGTAGGTTACTAACGAGGACAGCTGACTTAATAAACTTAAAACATCAAAATATATTAAAAGTGTTGTAAATATATTTTAAACATACTTTGATATATATGTATATATTGTTATAGGTTCGTGAATCAACCAGTGGCCAAGTCTTACTTCCCGACGAAGTAAAAATATGTGAAAGTGAGTTATAGTCCCACTTTTAAAATCTAATATTTTTGGGATGAGAATACATGCAGGTTTTATAAATGATTTACAAAATAGACACAAGTACGTGAAACTACATTCTATGGTTGAATTATTGAAATTGAATATGCCCCTTTTTATTAAGTCTGGTAATCTAAGAATTAGGGAACAGACACCCTAATTGACGCGAATCCTAAAGATAGATCTATTGGGCCTAACAAACCCCATCCAAAGTACCGGATGATTTAGTACTTCGAAATTTATATCATATCCGAAGGGTGTCCCGGAATGATGGGGATATTCTTATATATGCATCTTGTTAATGTCGATTACCAGGTGTTCACCATATGAATGATTTTTATCTCTATGTATGGGATGTGTATTGAAATATGAAATCTTGTGGTCTATTGTTACGATTTGATATATATAGGTTAAACCTATAACTCACCAACATTTTTGTTGACGTTTAAAGCATGTTTATTCTCAGGTGAATACTAAGAGCTTCCGCTGTTGCATACTAAAATAAGGACAAGATTTGGAGTCCATGTTTGTATGATATTGTGTAAAAACTGCATTCAAGAAACTGATTTCGATGTAACATATTTGTATTGTAAACCATTATGTAATGGTCATGTGTAAACAGGATATTTTAGATTATCATTATTTGATAATCTACGTAAAGCTTTTTAAACCTTTATTTATGAAATAAAGGTTATGGTTTGTTTTAAAAATGAATGCAGTCTTTGAAAAACGTCTCATATAGAGGTCAAAACCTCGCAACGAAATCAATTAATATGGAACATTTTTAATCAATAAGAACGGGACATTTTAGTTGGTATCCGAGCGTTGGTCTTAGAGAACCAGAAAATTTGCATTAGTGTGTCTTATCGAGTTTGTTAGAATGCATTAGTGAGTCTGGACTTCGACCGTGTTTTCTTTAAAAATGATTGCTTAACATTTTTGTTGGAAACTATATATTTTTAACGTATGAATATTATGTGATATATTAATCTCTTAACGTGTTTGATATTATGTGATAGATGTCTACCTCTAGAACAAGTCCCATTGACTCACCTAATAATAATGAAGAGTCAAATGTAAATTGGAATGATTCGTGGACTGATTCACAAGTTTCCGAAGAGGAACCGGAAGAAGAGTCGGAACCGGAAGAAGAATCGGAACCGGAAGAAGAATCGGAACCGGAAGAAGAAATAGAACCGGTGGGGGAAATAATAAAACGGTTAAGTAAAAGAGAATCCTCAACCAACCGACCAAGGTTAATTATGGTCAATGGTGTTTCCGCCAAGGAAGCAAAAATTGGGAGGATTACCAATTCTCCGATGAATCGGATTCCGACGAGAATTCCGATGATGTTATAGAAATTACCCCAACTGAATTTAAAAAGGCAAAAGAAAATAATAAAGGAAAGGGCATAAAAATAGAGAAATCTAATTCCAACCCCGATGAACTTTATATGTATCTTCAACCCCCGAAGTCCTTAAGTTGTAACAATGACCCGGGAACCTCTAAACCACCAGGTTTTTCTAAACCAATGTGGACAACGACGGCTCGTATTTGGGGAACATCATATATCCCTAGAAACTTGGCAAAACGAACCAAAACCGAACAAGAAGAAACGAGCGAGTCAGAATAAGATAGTTGTATTCGTGTGGTGTAATATATGTAATATAGTGTGCTTATGCTTTATGATATATGTAAAAATTTCTTGTATTAATAAGTATTTTTTTTATGAATCTAACTCTTGTCTATTTTACAGTATAAAAACACAAAATGGATAGACAACCCAATATTTTAAGAGACCTACCCGGAGACATGATTGATGAAATCTTGTCTAGAGTCGGTCAGAATTCCTCGGCACAACTATTTAAGGCGAGATCAGTTTGTAAGACATTCGAAGAACGTTCCAAGAATGCCTTGGTTTATAAAAGGCTTTCGTTCGAAAGATGGGGGATATCACATTGGGAAATCCATAAGTTACGATGTGTTTACTTTGACGCATATATTGTGGGGAACCCAAATGCTATTTTACGCAACGGGTTAAGAAATTATTTTGACTCAGTATATCCGAATATAGGACTTCGTGATTTAGAAAAAATGGCTAACATGCAACATAAAGAAGCATGTTATGCTTACGGGTTAGTAATGTTCGCTTCTCACCAAAGTGAGAACAAGAACATCGGGCTACAACTATTAAACAAAACGTTCCCACAAGTGATGGAGTCGGTAATTGGGGTAAGAAATGAGGTTTTTAGGTTATTACGAGACTGTTGGTCATTACGTAACCCTCGTCCCTTTGACGACGTTACAACACACTGTCTTATCAACGGCCATAACGGTTATGTTCCACAAGACCAAGAATGGGAAGTAGTCCTAGTAAAACCAGAATGCATGACTTGTTTCTGGACGTATGAATTACGTGTCTTTATTGCCTTTGCTGAACTACTTGTGTACTAGCTAGAATTATCTTCACAACTATCTTGTATCAAAGTTATTGTGTGCTATATTTCATGCTTTATGTAAAATAAGCGGTATTGTAAGTTTGTAAAATATTGTATAAAAGTTTGAACGTGAAATATTATTACAATCAGTTTTTCATATAGAATTGTAGTAGTTGAATTGTATATTAGCTACTAAGTATGAACTTAACGGGTAGGTACTACCCGAATTTAAACTTATAAAACGCTAATATGAAGAAAAAGCTTTTATAAATGAGTTCATATTATGCTACGAAATACTATTAACTACTCTTAATATTCTGTATGATTAACTTGTTCCATTTGACTATTTTGAAGGAAATGGCACCGACTACTCGACACACCGTGAATATGAATGAAGAGGAATTCCGTACTTTTCTAGCTTCAAACATAGCAGCAGTACAGGCTGCGCTACATACCAACAATAACCTTGGATCTGGCAGTACAGGAAATCGTGTAGGATGCACCTACAAAGAATTCACTGCCTGCAAACCTTTGGAATTTGATGGAACCGAAGGACCGATCGGATTGAAACGGTGGACCGAGAAGGTCGAATCGGTGTTTGCCATAAGTAAGTGTACTGAAGAGGACAAAGTGAAGTACGCTACGCATACCTTCACAGGTTCTGCGTTAACATGGTGGAATACCTATCTAGAGCAAGTGGGACAAGATGATGCGTATGCACTACCGTGGTCAGCATTCAAGCACTTGATGAACGAGAAGTACCGTCCCAGAACCGAGGTCAATAAGCTCAAGACAGAACTTAGAGGGTTACGAACCCAAGGATTTGATATTACCACGTACGAAAGACGATTCACAGAATTGTGCCTATTGTGTCCGGGAGCATTCGAAGATGAGGAAGAGAAGATCGACGCGTTTGTGAAAGGATTACCGGAAAGAATCCAAGAAGATATAAGTTCACACGAGCCCGCCTCCATACAACAGGCATGTAGAATGGCTCACAAGCTAGTGAACCAGATTGAAGAAAGAATTAAAGAACAGACAGCTGAAGAGGCCAATGTGAAGCAAGTCAAAAGAAAGTGGGAGGAAAACGGCGATAAGAATCACCAATACAACAACAACAGCAATTACAACAATAATCGCAACAATTATCCCAACAATCGCAACATCAATCGCAACTACAACAAACGGCCCAACAACAACAACAACAACAACAACAACAACAAAAACAACAGCAACTACAACAATAATAACCGCAACAACAACAACAATCAGAAGCAGCTATGCCAAAGGTGTGAAAAGTATTACTCGGGGTTCTGCACCAAATTTTGCAACAAGTGTAAAAGAAATGGTCATAGTGCGGCGAAGTGTGAGGTCTACGGACCAGGGGTTAATAGAACGAAAGGAACAAATGGTGTCGGAACGAGTAATGGCGGAGCAAGTAGTGTCGGAGCAAGTTATGCCAATGTAGTTTGTTATAAATGTGGAAAACCGGGCCACATTATTAGAAATTGCCCGAACCAGGAGAACACGAATGGACAAGGCTGTGGAAGAGTTTTCAATATTAATGCGGCAGAGGCACAGGAAGACCCAGAGCTTGTTACGGGTACGTTTCTTATTGACAATAAATCTGCTTACGTTTTATTTGATTCGGGTGCGGATAGAAGCTATATGAGTAGAGATTTTTGTGCTAAATTAAGTTGTCCATTGATGCCTTTGGATAGTAAATTTTTACTCGAATTAGCAAATGGTAAATTAATTTCAGCAGATAATATATGTCGGAATCGAGAAATTAAACTGGTTAGCGAAACATTTAAGATTGATTTGATACCAGTAGAGTTAGGGAGTTTTGATGTGATAATCGGTATGGACTGGTTGAAAGAAGTGAAAGCAGAGATCGTTTGTTACAAAAATGCAATTCGCATTATACGAGAAAAAGGAAAACCCTTAATGGTGTACGGAGAAAAGGGCAACACGAAGCTACATATTATTAGTAATTTAAAGGCACAAAAACTAATAAGAAAAGGTTGCTATGCTGTTCTAGCACACGTCGAGAAAGTACAAACTGAAGAAAAGAGCATCAATGATGTTCCCATTGCAAAAGAATTTCCCGATGTATTTCCGAAAGAATTACCGGGATTACCCCCACAGCGATCCGTTGAATTTCAAATAGATCTTGTACCAGGAGCTGCACCAATAGCTCGTGCTCCTTACAAACTCGCACCCAGCGAGATGAAAGAACTGCAAAGCCAATTACAAAAACTTTTAGAGCGTGGTTTCATTCGACCAAGCACATCACCGTGGGGAGCTCCTGTTTTGTTTGTCAAGAAGAAAGATGGTACATTCAGGTTGTGTATCGACTACCGAGAGTTGAACAAACTTACCATCAAGAACCGCTACCCACTACCGAGAATCGACGACTTATTTGGTCAACTACAAGGCTCGTCTGTTTATTCAAAGATTGACTTATGTTCCGGGTATCATCAAATGCGGGTGAAAGAAGATGATATTCCAAAGACTGCTTTCAGAACACGTTACGGTCATTACGAGTTTATGGTCATGCCGTTTGGTTTAACTAATGCACCAGCTGTGTTCATGGACCTTATGAACCGAGTGTGTGGACCATACCTTGACAAGTTTGTCATTGTTTTCATTGATGACATACTTATTTACTCAAAGAATGACCAAGAACACGGTGAACATTTGAGAAAGGTGTTAGAAGTATTGAGGAAGGAAGAATTGTACGCTAAGTTTTCAAAGTGTGCATTTTGGTTGGAAGAAGTTCAATTCCTCGGTCACATAGTGAACAAAGAAGGTATTAAGGTGGATCCGGCAAAGATAGAAACTGTTGAAAAGTGGGAAACCCCAAAAACTCCGAAACACATACGCCAGTTTTTAGGACTAGCTGGTTACTACAGAAGGTTCATCCAAGACTTTTCCAGAATAGCAAAACCCTTGACTGCATTAACGCATAAAGGGAAGAAATTTGAATGGAACGATGAACAAGAGAAAGTGTTTCAGTTATTGAAGAAAAAGCTAACTACGGCACCTATATTGTCATTGCCTGAAGGGAATGATGATTTTGTGATTTATTGTGACGCATCAAAGCAAGGTCTCGGTTGTGTATTAATGCAACGAACGAAGGTGATTGCTTATGCGTCTAGACAATTGAAGATTCACGAACAAAATTATATGACGCATGATTTGGAATTAGGCGCGGTTGTTTTTGCATTAAAGACTTGGAGGCACTACTTATATGGGGTCAAAAGTATTATATATACCGACCACAAAAGTCTTCAACACATATTTAATCAGAAACAACTGAATATGAGGCAGCGTAGGTGGATTGAATTATTGAATGATTACGACTTTGAGATTCGTTACCACCCGGAGAAGGCAAATGTGGTAGCCGATGCCTTAAGCAGGAAGGACAGAGAACCCATTCGAGTAAAATCTATGAATATAATGATTCATAATAACCTTACTACTCAAATAAAGGAGGCGCAACAAGGAGTTTTAAAAGAGCAAAATTTAAAGGATGAAATACCCAAAGGATCGGAGAAACATCTTAATATTCGGGAAGACGGAACCCGGTATAGGGCTGAAAGGATTTGGGTACCAAAATTTGGAGATATGAGAGAAATGGTACTTAGAGAAGCTCATAAAACCAGATACTCAATACATCCTGGAACGGGGAAGATGTACAAGGATCTCAGGAAATATTTTTGGTGGCCGGGTATGAAAGCCGATGTTGCTAAATACGTGGGAGAATGTTTGACGTGTTTTAAGGTCAAAGCTGGGCATCAGAAACCATCAGGTCTACTTCAACAACCTGAAATCCCAGAATGGAAATGGGAAAACATTACCATGGATTTCATCACTAAATTGCCAAGGACTGCACGTGGTTTTGATACTATTTGGGTAATAGTTGATCGTCTCACCAAATCAGCACATTTCCTGCCAATAAGAGAAGATGACAAGATGGAGAAGTTAACACGACTGTATTTGAAGGAAGTCGTCTCCAGACATGGAATACCAATCTCTATTATCTCTGATAGGGATGGCAGATTTATTTCAAGATTCTGGCAGACATTACAGCAAGCATTAGGAACTCGTCTAGACATGAGTACTGCCTATCATTCACAAACTGATGGGTAGAGCAAAAGGACGATACAAACGCTTGAAGACATGCTACGAGCATGTGTTATTGATTTCGGAAACAGTTGGGATCGACATCTACCATTAGCAGAATTTTCCTACAACAACAGCTACCATTCAAGAAATGAGATGGCGCCGTTTGAAGCACTTTATGGTAGAAAGTGCAGGTCTCCGATTTGTTGGAGTGAAGTGGGGGATAGACAGATTACAGGTCCGGAGATTATACAAGAAACAACCGAGAAGATCATCCAAATTCAACAACGGTTGAAAACCGCCCAAAGTCGACAAAAGAGCTACGCTGACATTAAAAGAAAAGATGTAGAATTTGAAATTGGAGAGATGGTCATGCTTAAAGTTGCACCTTGGAAAGGCGTTGTTCGATTTGGTAAACGAGGGAAATTAAATCCAAGGTATATTGGACCATTCAAGATTATTGATCGTGTCGGACCAGTAGCTTACCGACTTGAGTTACCTCAACAACTCGCGGCTGTACATAACACTTTCCACGTCTCGAATTTGAAGAAATGTTTTGCTAAATAAGATCTCACTATTCCGTTAGATGAAATCCAAATCAACGAAAAACTCCAATTCATCGAAGAACCCGTCGAAATAATGGATCGTGAGGTTAAAAGACTTAAGCAAAAGAAGATACAATTGTTAAGGTTCGATGGAATGCTCGTAGAGGACCCGAGTTCACCTGGGAGCATGAAGATCAGATGAAGAATAAATACCCGCATCTATTTCCAGAAGATTCGTCAACACCTTCAACAGCTTAAAATTTCGGGACGAAATTTATTTAACGGGTAGGTACTGTAGTGACCCGAACTTTTCCATGTTTATATATATTAATTGAGATTGATATTTACATGATTAAATGTTTCCAACATGTTAAGCAATCAAACTTGTTAAGACTTGATTAATTGAAATATGTTTCATATAGACAATTGACCATCCAAGTTGACCGGCGATTCACGAACGTTAAAACTTGTAAAAACGACATGACGATATATATATGGATATACATATGGTTAACATGAGATTATGATAAGTAAGTATCTCCATAAGTATATTAACAATGAGTTATATACATATAAACAAGACTACTAACTTAAGGATTTCGAAACGAGACATATATGTAACGATTATCGTTGTAACGACATTTAAATGTATATATATCATATTAAGATATATTAATATATCATAATATCATGATAATATAATAATTTAACATCTCATTAGATATAATAAACAATGGTTTAACAACATTAATTGAGATCGTTAACTTAAAGGTTTCAAAACAACACTTACATGTAACGACTAACGATGACTTAACGACTTAGTTAAAATGTATATACATGTAGTGTATTTAGATGTATTAAAATACTTTTGGAAGACTTCAAGACATATATCAAAACACTCATACTTAACGAAAATGGTTACAGTTACTTTTCCATTCTTTTCTTTCATCAAGAATTCTAGTCGTATTCTTACCCGTATTATACACAGCTTCAAAACGTACTTACTATGAGTATATACCAATAGAAACTAGCATGGGATTCCACTCTTGATTATGTCATGTATGAATAATCAATTTTAACTTCTACCATGAGCTAGTCAACTAACTAGAACTCCTTTTAACCCCACTCACCACTCACCAATTACCACTCATCATTCACTCCATTTCACTTCCAATTCTCTTTCTAATTCTCTCTCAACACACACACACTATTATGAATGTATTTTTCTAGTATTTAATCATCATATTCATCAAAAATCACTTCAAGAATCAAGCTATAATCATCATAGGAAGAACACTTCAAGAACACTTCAAAAATCCCTTCAAGTTTACTAATTTACTTCCAAGCTTTCTAATCCATTCCAAGTAATCATCTAAGATCAAGAAACCTTTGTTATATATAGTAGGTTATCTTTCTTATTCAAGGTAATATTCATATTCAAACTTTGATTCAATTTCTATAACTATAAACTATCTTAATTCGAGTAAAAATCTTACTTGAACTTGTTTTTGTGTCATGATCCTACTTCAAGAACTTTCAAGCCATACAAGATCCTTTGAAGCTAGATCATTTCTTGTCACTTCCAGTAGGTTTACCTACTAAACTTGAGGTGGTAATTATGTTCATAACATCATTCGATTCATATATATAAAACTATCTTATTCGAAGGTTTAAACTCGTAATCACTAGAACATAGTTTAGTTAATTCTAAACTTGTTCGCAAACAAAAGTTAATCCTTCTAACTTGACTTTTAAAATTAACTACACACATGTTCTATATCTATATGATATGCTAACTTAATGATTTAAAACCCGGAAACACGAAAAACACCGTAAATCAGATTTACGCCGTCGTAGTAACACCGCGGGCTGTTTTGGGTTAGTTAATTAAAAACTATGATAAACTTTGATTTAAAAGTTGTTATTCTGAGAAAATGATTTTTATTATGAACATGAAACTATATCCAAAAATTATGGTTAAACTCAAAGTGGAAGTATGCTTTCTAAAATGGTCATCTAGACGTCGTTCTTTCGACTGAAATGACTACCTTTACAAAAACGACTTGTAACTTACTTTTCCGACTATAAACCTATACTTTTCTATTTAGATTCATAAAATAGAGTTCAATATGAAACCATAGCAATTTGATTCACTCAAAACGGATTTAAAATGAAGAAGTTATGGGTAAAACAAGATTGGATAATTTTTCTCATTTTAGCTACGTGAAAATTGGTAACAAATCTATTCCAACCATAACTTAATCAACTTGTATTGTATATTATGTAATCATGAGATACCATAGACACGTATACAATGTTTCGACCTATCATGTCGATACATCTATATATATTTCGGAACAACCATAGACACTCTATATGTGAATGTTGGAGTTAGCTATACAGGGTTGAGGTTGATTCCAAAATATATATAGTTTGAGTTGTGATCAATACTGAGATACGTATACACTGGGTCGTGGATTGATTCAAGATAATATTTATCAATTTTTTTCTGTACATCTAACTGTGGACAACTAGTTGTAGGTTACTAACGAGGACAGCTGACTTAATAAACTTAAAACATCAAAATATATTAAAAGTGTTGTAAATATATTTTAAACATACTTTGATATATATGTATATATTATTATAGGTTCGTGAATCAACCAGTGGCCAAGTCTTACTTCCCGACGAAGTAAAAATCTGTGAAAGTGAGTTATAGTCCCACTTTTAAAATCTAATATTTTTGGGATGAGAATACATGCAGGTTTTATAAATGATTTACAAAATAGACACAAGTACGTGAAACTACATTCTATGGTTGAATTATCGAAATCGAATATGCCCCTTTTTATTAAGTCTGGTAATCTAAGAATTAGGGAACAGACACCCTAATTGACGCGAATCCTAAAGATAGATCTATTGGGCCTAACAAACCCCATCCAAAGTACCGGATGCTTTAGTACTTCGAAATTTATATCATATCCGAAGGGTGTCCCGGAATGATGGGGATATTCTTATATATGCATCTTGTTAATGTCGATTACCAGGTGTTCACCATATGAATGATTTTTATCTCTATGTATGGGATGTGTATTGAAATATGAAATCTTGTGGTCTATTGTTACGATTTGATATATATAGGTTAAACCTATAACTCACCAACATTTTTGTTGACGTTTAAAGCATGTTTATTCTCAGGTGAATACTAAGAGCTTCCGCTGTTGCATACTAAAATAAGGACAAGATTTGGAGTCCATGTTTGTATGATATTGTGTAAAAACTGCATTCAAGAAACTGATTTCGATGTAACATATTTGTATTGTAAACCATTATGTAATGGTCGTGTGTAAACAGGATATTTTAGATTATCATTATTTGATAATCTACGTAAAGCTTTTTAAACCTTTATTTATGAAATAAAGGTTATGGTTTGTTTTAAAAATGAATGCAGTCTTTGAAAAATGTCTCATATAGAGGTCAAAACCTCGCAACGAAATCAATTAATATGGAACGTTTTTAATCAATAAGAACGGGACATTTCATGTTCCTCCTCCAGTGGCCAACTTTTCCACAGTGGAAACATTCAGCGTCTTTCGTTGGGTTTTCTTTCTTGGGAGGTGGTGGAATCTTCTTCTTAGCAATTGACTTTCCTTTTCCTTTTCCTTTTCCCCAAGTTTTCGGCTTATTCTTTTTCACCTTACCATCCCTAATCATCAGGATACCCGGATTGGAAACCTTAGATAGAATATTCTGTTCAGCAGTTTTGAACATCGAGTGCACCTCTGCCAGAGATTTCTCCCAACCTTGCATATTGTAATTCATTACAAATTGGTGATACGATTTTGGTAGTGAAGCCAAAACCGTGTTCACAGCCAAGTTAGGCGGCAAGGTAGTTCCAAGTTTTTCCAATCGGTCAATGTAGCTTTTCATTTTCAAGACATGAGAGCTCACTGATTGACCCTCCTCCATTTTGCATGTTTGAAGAAGCTTATAAGTTTCATATAACTCTTGACTAGCTTGTTTCTGAAACATATTTTTCAGCTCAGTCATCATATCATATGCTGTTTGATCTTCCATTTCCTTTTGGAGATCAGAAGTCATACTAGCAAGCATGATTAAAGCTATCTTCTCTTACTCATCAAACAACTTCTAATAAGCATTCTTTTGAGCAGCAGTAGCTGTCTCAGGAGGAGCTTCGGGTAAGGGTTCTTCAATTTTGTTCAACTTCCCTTCATATTTGAGAACGATTCTCAAGTTGCAGTACCATTCTAGGAAGTTTGAACCATTGAGTTTCTCCTTCTCCAACAAAGAACGGAGAGTGTTTTGGTTTGCGTTTTGATTGTTTGACATCTACAAAAGAACAAGATTCAATTTAGTATTTTCGATATAAAACTTTAATAAATTAACTACCCAAGTTTTTTTATATATTTAAAAACAATTAATTTACGAAAGTCTAAGATCCACATAGAGGTTCCATTGCCACATCTGTTGATCAGCTAGCAGTTATGGAGTCTATTGTTAGGTAGCGGGTACCAATTGCATTACAAGTGCAACTCTTAGATCTTTATGGGACCTTGAGATATGTGTAGTCCAACAAACCACTATTATCTACTGGCATGTTTGTCCCATCCTTGCCTCGAACTCAGGTCTCACCGTGAATAAGATTAAGTCGTCCAATTTGGAAACAGTGGAAATTCAGCCTAGTCTCACTCGTAACTGAAAATCCACCTCGTGGCTATAATTTGATTAGGTCTTACCATAATCAAAAAATAACGAGGAGTGTTTGCAAGCTCATTGGATGGCAAGACATAGCTCCCACTTGATTTAAGATCCAAGTGAAAACTTGCCGAACGCCATCGTTGTTAACTTGACCTGTTCGCCATCTTCTAAGTCAAGCTCCAAGTTGCATCTTTATCTTCAATCTTCATCTTATTACATTTATTCAAAATTGAAAATACGACTAGTCTAGTACATTTACAAATTGAAATAAACCTAAATACAATACTATGAAATTGAAAATAAACAAAATACAACTTTGGCTTCTATGGCCTCCAATTAAATCAAAAATAACATGGCATAAAATTGTCGTAACCAACAATCACAACAATCACACATTGGTCAGGCATCATGGGCTATGTATGCAATCATAATTTAATAACAACATTATTAAACCTATATATGGCTTGTCCATGGTTACAATGCATGTGTATAACCATGGAATAAAATAAATATTAAATAACCAACAATTATCCAAGCCATAACTTTCTAAATTCAAAATTTAAATAGTGAATTTCTTCAGATCTTATTTGTGCGTCATGAGGTAATCAACAAAGTTGACTTACAAAACCATAAGGGTTTTGACTTTTACCAATTCACCACAAAGCTAGATCTAAGAAAATCACGCGACAATTAAGACGGTGTAAAAGCGGCTCTTGATACCACTGAAGGAAAATCGTGTGTACTTTTAATAATTCAGATTAACGCAGCGGATAATTAAAATAATAATCTTTTATTATTTTATGAACAAAAATTACAAAATTAAATAATCACTTATTTAAAAACATGCACACGATTAATTTATCCCATGGATCCTGTTACACCATAAAGATTGTCATGAATATAAAAATACAAAGTGGAGTTAAACGGTATACCTTTACTGAAGAAACTGGTGAACGGAGAGAAACCTACGATCAAAGGGAATGACCGTCTCTTTGGATAGTCCACTACACTTTCAAACAATGCCAATGGATGCTAGTCCAAACCCAAGTGATTTATTAATATAATCTAGTTATATTAATAAATAAATAATACTCCGAATATGACAACTTCGTATTATAACCACGAATTGAAAAAGCAATTGAAAACGAATGTTGTTTTCGGTTTTTGTGCGAGACAAAAATAATATGAATAATAAACTCTTGCCACTTTTTCTTCTTACATTGACTAAATCAAGAGGAAAAAGAACCTTACATTTATACGGAGTATGATTTTTTAATTTAACCCGACTCAAGGTCGGTGTGTAAAAAGACGCGTACAAATATTTACTTTCCAAATCCAATTTGATACTGGACGTACCAAGCAAGTAAAACTTGTTAATTAATTAAAGAATTAATTAATTTAGTCTAACCATTTTATTATTCATTTAATTAGTCATAATTAATTAATTCAAAACTAATTAATTACTCAATTAATTTGAAGCGGAGTATTTTAACTTATTTTGTCACTTGAGTAATATATATACTTCATATATATAAATTTTATTTGACGTCTAGGTGTATATATGTGTGATCCCGAAGGCTCAAATGAATTTAGCCATATAGTTATATGTTGTACCTTGCGCATTAATCTTACAGACGATACCTCATGTGTGGATTTAAAGTTCGATGTTGACGAAGCCATACCACTATTGTAGTGACGTTAGTTGATGAGGGTTTAAGTTCGATGTTGACGATACCTCATATGTGGGTTTAAGTTCGATGTTGACGATGCCACATTTATTGGGAAGAATGGGGATTAAGTTCGATGTTGACGATACCATTCATAGGGCTAGCCTTGGGATTTGAGTACTAATGGATGTTGTGAACATCAATGTTTGTGTATTGTGTTATAGCATATTATATTGTGCGTGATTATATGATATTGTTATACTAGCGTGCGTTATCAGAGGTTTTGCGTTATACTTTGAGATGGTATGCTAATTGTAATGCTAGTATGTATGCGGAATTGTGTAAGTGTTTGCAAGTGAGTAAGTTATATATGTATATGTATAATTATTGCATTCACTAAGCTTTGCTTACCCCTCTCGTTGTTTACTTTTTAGGTACGAACGCGGATAAAGGGAAAGGGGTTGCCGGGAATTAGATATTCCATTATTGATGCTTGTGGAAGCTTTTTGGAAGTCGACCTAGCGTTTTGGGTAGTTTAGCCCCAAACCATGCTCGAGTGTCGTTTGGTTTAAAACTATCAAATATGGGTCGATTTTGTATTACTTTTGATTAAGGGTCTTCGTGCCCGTGATATAACTTTAAACATGTTTGTACGTTCAAGTGATTTATATGAAATGGTTTACGTTATGTAACCAATTATTTGGGCGTAAATGGTTGATTAATAAAAAAAAAATTATCCTTTTGATTACGGGTTGGGTTGTTTCATGGGTGCATTAATATACATGTGTATATACTTATGATGCGAGTATGCTATCTAATAACTTATACGTCACTGCTATCATCACTGCTTATCACAACCTATCGCTACTTATCATTACCACCACCACTCATTGCTACTAGTAAGTACTACTTGTTACCATATCCCTTCTCATTCTGTTCTAACGTACTTTTCTTAAGCGGCAATCATTTTCCTTATACCTAAAAACATTACCGACCGATTTTGAACACATTGACGTGAACTACACTTCATCTGTTTCCAGCAAGACACATATGTTTGGAAGTTTGCACCAACTCTTTTTAATTAAATATCAGATTTTATTTGAGTTGCCATTACACCTTGTTCAGTATCGTTCCCCATGAAATTCGTCATGAGTTTGTTCTTACTCATCTATCATAATGTTTATATATACTGTCAACACCGGTGCTGATAGAAGCTTTAACGCTATAGAATTTAGTCACAAAGTTTATAATCCTGTACCTTCCTTAGACAACGTGTACTCTATGGAACTATTAAACTAGGAAGTTTTAACCTCGTGGTTGAAACAAACTGGTTATCTGACGACACAACCGAGACAGCTGTGACCAGAAGACTATTCGAAATCCTTTCACCGATAGCGAATCAATGATGGTGTACGGAGAGAAGATCAGTACACCGTCATCTTACATTAATTACTCAAAGGTCCAGAAGTACAGGAGATGAGAATGTCTCGCAATTCTGGCACATGTGAGCAAAGTTGAATCAACATTTAAGAGACCCGAAGATGTCCTAGCCGTAAGAAACTTTCCTTAAGGTCCTTCCGGAGGAGTACCTGGTCTTCCACCTCACCAGGAAGACGAATTTCAAATTGATTTAGTGCCAGCAGTGGCACCAGTGGCACGGGCACCATATAGACTTGCACCCCCAGAACTATAAGAGTTATCTAGCCAATTGTAAGAGTTGTTATACAAGGGATTTATACAACCGAGTTCTTCACCGTGGGGAACTTCGCTCTTATCCGTTAAAAAAAAGATGGGTTAATGAGGTTATGTATCGACTATAGAGAATTGAACAAGTTGACAATCAAGAATAAATATCCATTACCGAGAATTGATGACTTATTTAACCAATTACAGGGATCTAGTTGTTACTCGAAGATTGATATGAGATCTGGGTATCATCAATTGAGGGTCAAAGAAGCTGATGTCCCGAAGACAGTGTTTAGAACACGTTATGGACAATATGAGTTTACAGTGATGCCATTTGGTTTGACGAACGCACCGGCAGTGTTCATGGATCTCATGAACCGTGTGTGTAAGCCATACCTAGATAAATTCGTCATTGTGTTTATTGATGATATATTGGTGTACTGCAAGAACAAAAAAGAACACGAGAAACATTTACGTTCGATACTGACTATGCTTAGAGAAGAGCAGTTGTATGCATAGTTCTCGAAGTGTGACTTTTGGTTACAAGAGGTACAATTCCTTGGTCATGTTGTAGGTGCCAATGGAATACAAGTTGATCCGGAGAAGATTGAAACGGTTAAGAATTGGGAAACCCCAAAGACACCAACACCGATCCGACAATTCTTGGGTTTAGCTGGTTATTACATGAGATTCATTGAAGGATTCTCCAAGATTTCCCGACCATTAACCGCGTTGACTCATAAAGGCATGAAATATGAGTGGTCAGAACCACAAGAAACTGCATATCAGTTATTGAAGGAGAAGCTAACAACTGCACCGATATTGTCTCTACCCGAGGGAAATAAAGATTTTGTTATCTATTGTGACACCTCGCGTCAAGGAATGGGTTGCGTGCTTATGCAACACAATAATGTTATTGCTTATGGATCGCGACAGTTAAATATTCACGAGCAGAATTACACTACGCACGACCTGGAACTAGGAGCTGTAGTCTTTGCACTCAAAATGTGGAGACATTACCTGTATGGGACCAAGTTTACTATCTTCACCGACCATAAGAACCTACATCACATATTCGATCAGAAACAGCTCAACATAAGACAGCGACGCTGGATGAAATTGCTTAACGATTACCATTGTGAACTTCAATACCATCTGGGCAAGGCGAATGATGTAGCTGATGCTTTGAGCAGAAAAGAGAGAGAGAAACCTCTCAGAGTTAAAGCTCTTAACATGATTGTACGTAGAACCTTACCTCACAGATCCGCGAAGCACAACTGGAAACCGTGAAACAAGAGAACGTTGATGTTGAATTTATTAGAAGATTGGATAAGAAATTCGACATTAAAGAGGATGGAACACGGTATTTTGCTAACCGAATTTGGGTACCAAAGTTTGGTGGATTAAGAGAACTAGTGTTGGAGGAAGCACACAAGTCAAGGTACTCAATTCATCCAGGGTCAGATAAAATGTACCAAGATTTGAAGGCATTTTATTGGTGGCCAAATTTGAAAGCTGACATCGCTACCTATGTCGAAAAGTGCTTGACTTGCGCTAAGATCAAGGCTAAACACCAGAAGCCATCAGGGTTACTGACTCAACCAAAGATTCCCCAGTGGAAATGGGAATGTATTACAATGGACTTCATCACCAAACTGCTGAAAACGGTGGGAGGTTACGATAGCATTTGGGTTGTCATGGATCGTCTCACTAAGTTCGCACACTTCTTAATGATAAGAGAAACTGATAAGATGGAGAAGTTGGCTCAAGTCTACATTAAGGAAGTCATTTCTAGGCATGGTGTACCTATATCCACTATCCGATCGCGACAGCAGATTCACTTCTAGATTCTGGGAGGCATTACAGCAAGCAATGAGGACTCATTTAGATATGAGTACAGCATATCACCCCAAGACAGATGGCCAAAGCGAACGAACTATTCAAACTTTAGCGGACATGTTGCGAGTATGTGTCATTGATTTTGAAAACGGATGGGATAAGTACCTACCGCTAGCTGAGTTCTCATACAACAACAGCTACCATATGAGCATTAAAGCTGCACCTTTCGAAGCGTTGTACAGAAGAAAGTGTAGATCTCCCGTGTGTTGGAGCGAATTGGGAGATAGTCAGTTGACAGGTCCTGAGATTATTCAGGAAACAACGGAGAAAATCATACAGATTCAAGAGCGATTGAAAATGGCTCGGAGTCGTAAAAAGAGTTATGCCGATGTTAGAAGGCGGGATTTAGAATTCTAAGTTGGTGATAAAGTCATGCTTAAGGTATCACCCTGGAAGGGTGTTGTACGGTTCGGAAAACGAGGTAAAATGAGTCCTAGATACGTTGGAACATTCGAGATAACTGAAAGAGTTGGAGCAATGGCTTACAGATTGAAACTGCCATAAACACTTAGTGGAATACACGACACTTTCCATGTAACCAACCTGAAGAAGTGCATAGCCGACGAAAACTTGGTGATTCCTTTAGAGGAACTGCGTATTGATGACAAACTTCATTTCATTGAAGAACCAGTCGAGATCTTGCGCCGAGAGGTTAAGCAGTTGAAGCAAAGCAAAATTCCTATCATTAAGGTTCGGTGGAACGCACGCAGAGGACCAGAGTTCACATGGGAGCGTGGAGATCAAATGAGACAAAAATACCTGCAACTGTTTCCGTAGGAAGCTACTTCAGCGGACGTTCACTAAAATTTCGGGACGAAATTTTCAATAACAGGTGGGTAATGTAACAACCCTGCTTTTTCCGTCACTTCCGTTAACTTTCTATTAGTTGATTTAACGGCGATTATTTAACTTTTTATGTGTTTAACTGTATTAAATTCATACTTGATCCTTGGAGGGTTACGCGAATTAATATGGGTTAATATTAATTTCTATATATATTTCACATAAGGAAATACGATAAAAAACGCATCGGTTTGAATAACTGTAAAAACTGTTTTTCGAGTAACGAAACGTTTGGGTTTATTTTAATAATTATTAACTTTTAAAAATATTTAATTTATTTGGTATTTTAATAAATTAAACGATTGGTTGCGTTTTAACGATTGGTTTAGTGTTCCGGGCCTTCGGTACGTTTAAAAGACACTTGAAATGGATCACGAATACACGTAATTGGACCACACGAATCCGGGAACACCCCTTGGGTAACCCTTGGCCAAAATCCCTCCCCCCACACTCTTATTGGACTTCTTGTTGTGTTTTGGGTCACTGGTGAGTTTATTTTAGGCCCTAGACTAATTTTAATTAGGAAAGTAAAACATTGGACTTTCCCTAAACCCTAATCTAATCGACACTTCTTCCCTCCTCTCCTCCTCTCTTCGTCGACTGCTCACCCACACTAACACCAAAATTTTTGCTCAATCGATTAAACGTTCTACACAAAGTTTGTAATTCACATCGTTCTCTACGCGTTAGTGTTAACAATTTGTTGATCTAAGGTATAATCACATGAACCCTAATTTCTAAAAATTTGATTTTATTGAAGTTTCATAGTGTATGTTGTCAGGGGCGTCTCATCGATTGAAAATTTTTATATGGGCCCTGTTCAATTAATAAAAACTAGGCCCTTTGTATACAATAATTAGGTTAAGTACAAACATTAGTCATAACAATATTATTCATAATTACTACATATTGTTAGATTATAGGCCCCTTTAAATTATGGGCCCTGTGCAAATGCACATGTTACACACCCTAAATTCCGCCCATGTATGTTGTCAATTGCTCAAGTCCATACGCGTACATGTTAATTGCTTTCATTAATTTGATCGTATGATGTGATTAGGGTTAATCCCGAATTTGTTTTGTGTGATTACAGAAACTTGGTTTTATTGAATGTTAAATATTATGATATATTTGAAATCCTCTCGAAAAACTAATAATTTTAAGCTTTGGATTCGCGTATTTTCGTTTCCGAATGTGTAAGTTATGGTTGATTGATGTTTTGTTGATGAATCTGTGATTATGTCGAATTCTGGAAAATTGTGTATAGAATTGATTTTCATACTGATCATAAATGGATAGAGGACTTAAAACACTCAAGTAAGACTAGGATATCGTGCTATTTGGATTTGTAATGCTCATGTTATGCTTAATTGAACGTTCTTGAAAAACTGATTTGCTCGGTATCATAAAACTGACTTTTAAATTCATTTGAATTGTGATATTGAATTAGGACTTTGCATATCTGAAAAGTTCATATATTTTAGTTAACTTTTCATCTAGGCCTTGCGTCATTTGGATTTGTGAAACTTGTGTAATATGCGTGTCGAAATGGTAACTTATATTCTGTCCAAATATGTAACGTAAGCACCTATAACTTTGTATCATGAGTTGTGGACCTTTTGAGACCTTGGCCTTCTGAATTATTGAACTTTGTATGTTATGTGATAAAAGTCTAGTTTATTTCAAACCTGAAAACCTTATACATTGTGCACACTAAGGCCATAGTTTTGGTAACTACTGAATTGAGCTGAAATAGAATGTCCAATTTGCACGAATAAACTGTACCAATTGGCTAAACAAGAGTTTCTCATTTTTGGATATTTGGCAATTTGACTTGTACTTGAACCATGGCCACTAACCTAGCTTAATTTCATGACCCTAGCTCTGGTTATAACCATTACGAGATTGGTGCGCAGTCAGAAACTGATTTGGTGAACTATGACTGCACCCCTTCTGAAACCCGACATGTAGACATCGTATGAGACCCTGGCCATGTTTTTTGGAAACGTTTATAGGTCTAGTTGAGATCTGGAGTTTTCCATATTACCATTATTTATATGCTATGAGATATTATGCGTTGTTTGCAACTTGTACATGAACTTTATGCTAGACGATAAACTGTGATCGCGTACTTGACGAATTATGAACTGAAACGTGATAGTTGATTTAGGATTGACATGTTGACCAATATTTGACATGAACCTACTGATGTTGACTTTAGTTGACTACTTTGACCAAGTTTGACTTTTGTTGACTTGCATGAACTAGTTGACTATATGTTGACTTTTACTTTGAAACGCGTAGAGTCGATCAATAAGACAACTTACTCTATGAAACCACTATTGTATAAGATATAAATATTGACCAACCTAAATACGTACACTTAAGTTGCATTACTCAGCAATAAACCATACAAGTTACTTGCTTACCTGTCGTTCAAGAGCTTTTCAAATGTGAGTCTACAGTCCCACTTTTACTTACTATTTTATGGGATGAGAATACACGCTGTTACTTACACATTTTACAAATGCTTTTATGTTTGACACGAGTACTTATTATAAATATTAAGTTATTGTTCACAAAGCCCCTAGCTTGAATACTTTTATTACCTTCTGGTAAGCACAATTTAGATGGACGGATCCGTTAGGTTAGACAAACCTCACCCTACATTAACTGTGGTGCATTTACTTTGAACTTTAGATACACACGAACAAGTGTATACATTTTTATGGGGTAAAGGAGGTCTTTATGCTAGTATTCAGGTGCTCATGGAAATCTCGTGGTCAAATGCAAATGAACTATTTTTCTGAATAGTGTTTTCAGATACTATTTTGCGCTACTTAAAACCGTGGGTTATAAACAAGAAAAATAAAACTTGACATGATATTGTCCATAAACATTTGAAACAGGACACATGGTTGTCTACAAACTTTAAACATGAAACCATTGTGGTCACATACGTTGTAATTGGTCACTTAAACTTGTGTTTTACAAATAGGAGAAACAAAACATTTTTGAATGTCATACACAACTAAACTTGACATTGATGTACACAAAACAGACTAAAACTTGACAAACGTTGTCTGCAAACTTTTAATGTTAAACCTTGATGGTCTTTCACTAATAAACGTTATCTGAAAACCGTTTCGTAAACATACTGTATTGTTTACCTAAAACATGTAGATTCACTCAACATTATTGTTGACCCATTTTTCGTGTTTTATTCTCAGGTATTAATTGCTTCCGCTGTAAAACATTGCTGTTACGTAGAAGTCAAGTCAAGTACTGGGACCAGAGTTAACATTCCGGTAATGGATTTTGACGGGGTGTTATACCTATGGCCACTAATTATCATCTACATATTTAGTATAGTGTTCTTATTGATAATATTATCGAATATCGTACACTTGTAAGGAGCTTGCAATATGTAACATCCCGTTTTTCCCACACGTGATCTAAGGTACATATTTAACCATTAGTACGCTTATAACTCATTCGTTATGTGATGAAATGAAATGAGTATTAATTAATGCGTAAACATATATATATATATATATATATATATATATATATATATATATATATATATATATATATATATATATATATATATATATATGCATGCATGCATGTATAAGTATATGCATAGGTTTTGTTGATGTTAAGTCTTGTGAGGCTTAAAGACGAAGTTTAGACGTATATAGGAAGCGTGAACGGGGTGTACTAGTCGTATAAATCAATTTTTAAGCTAAGTTGTCGAATGGGTCAGTTACAGGCCATTGCCGTGCCGCGAGGCTCTTGGCCGCGCCACGACAAACAACGTAAATCAAAGTCAGGAGAGGATTAAGACAGCTCGAAAAATTAGTTAATTACCGCGCCGCCACATATGGGGTCGCGCCGCGACCCACTGGGTGAACTGGTTCCGGTTTTTGTTTTTAAAATAAGTGGTCCAAGGGCAATTTCATGTTTTCGCGTATAGATCTGATTGGAACATTAAATATCAACCACTTATCCATTTTATTCATTTTCTTTTCCATTTTCTCCTCTATTTTCCTCTCAAAACATAAAACCCAATTGGATTCAAAGTGAGATTAGAGAGTGAAAATTTGAGAGTTGATCTTTGGAGCAAGAATTAAAGTTGTTCTTCTCGTTCTTAGCTACGAGTGGATAGTGTTGGTAAGCCTTAACTCCGTATTTTGAGTTTTAACTAATTTATGGCTAGGGTTTGGCCATTTGAGACTTGTATGACCCATTTAGGGTTAATATGGGTGAATTTGGGTTATATTGACGAAAGGAAACCCTAAATAGCTATAATCTAGGGTTTGGTCTTATGATTTAAGGTTGTAAGTGTTAGATGGTGTTGTTAGTCACTAATACACTTGTAAATGATGAAAGAATTGTTAATGGGTCATGTTTGACTAAAATTGCAAGTCTAAGTATCAAAATGGGTCAAATGAGTAATTGTTGACCTAGTTGGGTGAAATGGGTATGAATTACCCATAAATTGGGTTAGTTGGAATAGTAGACTCTAATCACTAGCTTTTAGTGATTTATGACGAGTCATGGCCATTGATGGGCAGTTTTGGTGGATGTGAGCCATTTAATGCATTTGGGTCATTGAATGCTCAAGAGTGAGTATTGTGGTTGGTTCCACAAGTTGTGTAGTGAATGTGTACTTAATGTATTAGTTACGTTGCTTTGAAGTTTCGAAAGTGCATAATCATCATTCTTGTATTGTTATTGAGTGGAATAATTATGCGTGTACGTATATAATGTATTTATTTGTGTAGTATGAATGTGGAAGCGTCGTGGTGTTCAAGACACCACATTCTATGTAGCGAGTGGAATTGTCGAGGTGTTCAAGACACCACTCATTGGTTTGATTGACATGTGAAATTGTCGCGGTGTTCAAGACACCACATAGTCATGGGAGTGGAATTGTCGCGGTGTTCAAGACACCACTCATTGTTTTGATTGACATGTGGAATCGTCGCGGTGTTCAAGACGCCACATTGTCATGGGGGTGAGTTAGTCGCGGTGTTCAAGACATCACCCGGGGGATTAGTGATTACGTGGTGTTTAAGTAACACTAATGGATGTTATGAACTCCGACGATCTTTCAAGTACCGTTCCCTTGTACGATTGGTTAACCATGGTTGTGTGAATTTGTATTTAGCATATTAAATTGTGAACCATATGCTATTGTTATTGCTAGCTTACTGTGAATCGCGGATAGTAGTTTATGCATGATGTTTGCATGGTTGTCGAATTGCTAGCTTGTATGCGGTATTGTGTTTGTGAATTGGAAGTAAGTAGGTTATATATGCATATGTATAATTATTGCATTCACTAAGTGTTAGCTTACCCCTCTAGTTGTTTATCTTTTTAGATGCAGGTGCGGATAAAGGGAAGGGGGTTGTGGGATACTAGTTCCCTATGTTGGATTACCGTGGAAGCTTTTGAAGTCGACCTAGCATTTTGGGTAGTTTAGCCCCAAACCATGCTCGGGTGTAGTTTGGATTAAAACTATCAATTTAAGTGGGTCGAACTTGTAATACATTTGGTTAATGGCCTTTGTGCCTTTGTAAACATTTAACTTGTGATATTGTTTGAATGGGTTATATGTAACCGTTATTTTGGACGCTTATGGTTTATTGTTTTAAAAAAAAATATCGTATTAAATACGGGTTGGGTTGTTTCACAATATCTTTCACTTACTCATCTGGATGTGGCGTTTGCGATCAATAGGATCTCCTAGTTTATGCATGCGCCTCGTACTGATCATTCGGGTGCACTTAAACCGTTGCTTCATTACTTGCACGACTCACTTGACAAAGAGATCACGTTGTATCGTAACTCACCGGTTACTCTTCATGCGTTCTCGGATGTTGACTTCATGCCTCCTCGGATGTTGACTGGGCTGGTGGTAAGCATGATTATGTGTCTACTATGGGGTATGTGGTATTCCTTTGACATAATCCAATCTCATGGAGTTTTTTCATAGTCTTTTAACGGAAGTCGAATAGAAAGTTGCCGCCACCACTACTTCTGAAATATTATGACGAAGTATTTTGTTGCAAGAAATGGGAGTGCAATCTCCTACTAAACCTGTGATCTACTGTGGTCTACTAGGCACCGCGAACTGTCTGCCAATCCGGTGTTTCACTCTCGAATGGAGCATCTTGCATTAACTTTTCATTTGTGCGTGAACAGTTTCAGCTAAGAACCATTCGAGTTACACACTTTGCTTCCGGGGACTAGCTGGAGGATCCGCTTACTAAGTCTTTATCTTGAGCTTAGTTCACGTTGTTTATGTCTAAGATGGGTCCCACTTCGAGGTCGTCCGTCTTGCAGCGGCGTGTTAACGATAGTACTGAATCTTGATATATTTAGTGTATATATTTTATATTTAGTATATATCTTTTGTATCCTTGTTAACATATAATTATCTAGACTATAGGGAGTTTGTTATTGTGTAAAGATTATATAGGGTTAAAGCCAAAAATAGGCTACAAACTTACACAAATGTAACGATGTCTCCCACAAACTCATTTCCGTCCTACTGTCGCCTACAAACTTATAAAAAATGTAGCGATGTTAACATTTCGTTACCGGTTACCTGCTGAACCGGTAAAGTTAATTATTTAACTTTTTTATTCATTTTATATGTCCCGATGTCGCCCATATACTTTCAGTTGTGTTTCGATGTCGCCTATATACTTTCAGTTGTGTTTCGATGTCGCCCATATACTTTCAGTTTCTGTTTCGATGTATCACTGATGTGTCATGACTACTTAGAAGCCACGTCATCAACTATTTTGGTTGACGGTTAAAAAAAGTATTTTGTTTATATTAGCACATTTTTTATAAGTTTGTAGGCGACAGTAGGACGGAAATGAGTTTGTGGGCGACATCAGTACATTTGTGTAAGTTTGTAGCCTATTTTTGGCTTTAACCCGATTATATATTGTAACCTCGTTTATTCAACAAAGATAAAGGTTTATTTTATAATATCAACAAATTGATACACTACCTATCACACACCATGGGTGCTAAGGTGGCAACAAACCCACACCCATTATATGTGTTATGGTGTGTTGCTTTTGGGCGTGGGGATAATGAAACCCACTGGCCACGGAAGAAGCAACTGTCCGTTGTGGTTTTTGATCGGTCAAATTGTTTTTTTTTTCTTCTTTTAATTGCTTTAAAAAGGAAAATGATAAACGTAGCCCTTAGGGCTACGTCTAAGCATACCATAAATAATATTAATGCCAAAATTATATAAGGAAGGTCAATATTAAAAAAATGAAAAATCATACTTTGTAATTAATGAAAGAGAGTTTACAAATCTAATTATTGGTATGCTTAAACGTAGCCCTTAGGGCTACGTTTAGCATTTTAATTAAAAAAAAAATTATTCCGTTTTTACTCAACACTCAATCATATTTTACCATATCATCACAACACTTCTCGCACAAACCCACACCACTATAACAAAACATTTTCCACTCATACCGTCATGTCATCAAAAAATCTCCAATCCACGCCACACTATTTCCATAACAAGTGGTCTAATTGGACAGACCATTACTTAATTACTTCATGACATATTGTATGCTATGAACCTTATTGAACCAGATATTTCCTAGCGAGAGCGGCTTAGATAGATAAAGGAGCACAAATAAGGTTGTCTACAAATGAACTGATAAGATAACACACCACTTATATTATTTTTGTATCAATCATTTTACCATTCCGCCCATCAAAATTTAATTTAGTTATATATCTTTAGTAAGAAGTAAGATAAGATGGGATGGGCATTTTTCTTTGTTTATTTTTCAAGAAAAATTTTTTTTTTCTTTGGTTATAATATGGTATACAGACTTGTAGTTGGAACGTGAAAATAAATGACAATAATAAATCCAAATCCGAGTATTCACAAGCATTTAAGTGTGGGGGGGGGGGGGGGGGGGGGGGGGGGGGGGGGGGGAATATGAATACGAGTATGAGTAGTCTTTATACATGTTAATTTGTGATGCGTGAAGTTATGAGTAAATCTGTTTTTACCGACATTCATTTAGATTTTTACACGTTCAATTCAATCAGTGCATGGTGCAAAAGTATCGTTCAACTGTCTCTAGTAGTGTTGAGCTTTTAATCTTGTACTCTATTCGTTTTAAAAAAAAAAATGTTCATCTTATTAATTGTTTAATTGCAGAAAAATTTGTTCATCAATAATATGTGTCTTCTCTCAAACAAGCAAATGTTACCGTTGTCATTTCTCTGACTTGGTAACCGTGTACTTCTCTTTCTCGCCGGAATTTTGTTAATTCTTCAACTGAAACCATCGCCAACCACCACTTTCTATACCCACCTAGCTTCCTCCAACTACAATTAATTCACCACAACATTTTCCTCTATACACCCACTTCAATTCCAAACATGCCTCTTTCAATTCCTTCGAACCCTAATAACCTTAACAGTGTCTTTTCGCCAACAATTACACCGGCTCCAAACTCGTCAATTAATCGACTTACCACTTAACCACTCACCTTCGGTGATTTTTTGCAACCTAATTTCACCGATTCATTGGCTGAAGATGATTTTCCTCCTAGTTTCTCGAAGTCGTGTCGTAGGACCGGTAGAAATTTCGGCGACAGATTTGTAGAAGATGTTGCATATAACACTAACGAGGGTGGTCCCGATTCACAACAACACCGTACTATATTCATTGGTAGGATTGGAAAAACGGTTACTAGAGATGCTCGAATCCACTTTCGAAAAATCCGGGTCGATTACGGAGATCAAATTTTGGATGGCTAGAAGGCCGGTATTCTTTCATCTCTTTTGTTGATGCTAATGACGCGCAGGTTCCTGTGTCATCTATGAATGGATCCTGCTTCTTTGGTCGTCCAATCTTTGTGGGATGGCCGAGGAATGCCAACAGCAGGCATAATGGACGTGGTCGTGTTCCCGTGAGGTCTAAACTTCGATGTAAAATTACCCCTAATTCGACGATTACCAACTTGCTGCGATTTTCTGTTTTGTTGATTGACTCTGTTCCAATCGTTGACACTAAGGTTTCAAGTTATTTAATTTCGTCTAGGGTACAAGTATCTCATATCTCCAAATTTGGGTTGTATGGGTGTATTTGTGTTTGTAGGGATCTTGTTAGATTTAACAACTTGACTAGTGTAGATTCCTCTCGTTTTGTGAATGTGGTCCCATTTGAACCACTAACGAACATCCTTTTCCATGGTGGCGCTAACACCATGAGGATGACGCGACTTCATGTGACAACCCGTAAATTTCCGGCAAAATTTAAACAAAAATCTTTATATGATTTCATTTAACCTCGACTAATTCCGACGATTCACGAACAATTATTTGTAAATAATTACGCATTAATTTGATATATTAATATTATTATTATTAATATCCTTTTTAAACAAGATATCAATAATTAATATCTTTATTATCAGTATTGTTATTATGAATAAAAAAAATATTGACAAATATTCTTGGAAAAGTAGTAAATCAATTTGTTTATTTTAAAATATATATATATATATATAAAAAATTCTTAAAATAAATGATTTTTTTAATAAAATAAATAAATAAATAAATAAATAAATAAATAAATTACTTTTTAATTAAAAATTATAATGGAAAACTACTTTTATAATTTTATTTTGTGCATTATCCCATGACCTAACATTTAATACTTTTGAATTTTAAAATCCCATTAAAAATTAAAATATTTCTTTTTCTTTTAATTATTTTATTCTTTTTACCTAATTAAATACCCCTCATTTCTCATTCAAACTCACACCAAAATTTTTCTCATTCTCTCTTTGAAGAATTACTACTAGTAAGTATTTTTTTCTTACTTTTTACTTTTTACTTTTTACTTTTTACTTTTTACTTCAGTTTATTATTTTTTTACCGAAACATGTAAATAATGTTATAAATTATATGCAATTAAAATTAAAATAAATAACATGTTATAATTAGTAATATATGTTACTAAAAATTATAAAAGTATTTTTATGAATTAATATATAGGAGTTATAATTAAAAACGAATTAATGAATATATATATGTATATACGCACCTAACGTGAAGGTTATAATTAAAGATAGCGTACAAAGACTACAAACATCACCGCTACTTGTGGCCTAGGGTGATCCTTGTTACCATTATGGGTTGTGGATCTCGAATGCCAAGACTTAGATTCTGGTCAAGAGATCATGGGCCGCTCGGTAACAATAGATCATTCGAGTGACTTGCATGTTAGCTACGAAGTTTGGGCGAGATTGTACAACATCTTTGTTAAGAATTATAACCTGAACATTCTTAAACTAGAAGCTTACTATAAGTCAAAGTTTTTCATAAATAGTAGGTTTCCAAAAATAGAAACTTTTGAGAAATAGGAACTTTTCTCGAAAACCATCACTGTCAATATAGTTGCTATATTAATAAACATACTTTATGTCAAGTTAGACATTAACTAATCAAACGTTATACCTCAAGGTTGATATCCAGATCACTTACTTGCTTTACTTTTCTTCTTGCGTGGAATACTTCAACTACTATTTAATGTGAGTTTCATATAATCCCTTTTACTCTTTACATTTTTGGGCTGAGAATACATGCGCAACTTTTATAACTGTTTTACACGTATCAACTATTAAACTGTGATATGTTGGGCTATGACCAGCAAGTCCCCAACCGACAAGTATAAACGATAACTTGTTACGGGGCAAACTTGAAAGTCTAATCTAAATACAAGTACCAACTATTAAACTGTGATATGTTGGACTATGACCAACAAGTCCCCAACCGACAAGTATAAATGATAACTTGTTACGGGGCAAACTTGAAAGTCTAGTCTAAATATCAGTACCAACTATTAAACTATGCTATACCCGGCTATGTCCGACTAAGTCCCTACAGTGATATTTTTAATTGCTGCGGCATTCTTAATTATTGGGGATAGGCCTATCGAGAGTAACGTCCCCGATACATTTGACTAAGTCTTTGTATTACTTGATAATGAAATTAAACGACAAGGACAGAACAAATTGTCACGGGGAAAACAACGTTTAGTCTAAATATCACGCACTGGCATAACTTTTTGATCCTGCAGGAGATCAACTTTACAAACTAAATCTTGTGGTCTATATCTATTACTGAAATTATTGTTTATGACAAACCTATGAACTCACTCAACCTCGTGTTGACTTTTTAAGCATGTTTATTCTCAGGTACTTAAATATTGCTTCCGCTGTATATCTGCTGCTTTGATGATGATTGCTTGCCATGCTTGGAGTCTTCATGCATTACTTACCAATTCATTTAAAAACATTTAATGTAATCTATTTATCTTCCGCTGCAAAACTCAATAAAACGTCTCATATAGAGTCGTTCTCATTTATACAACTGTGATTTGATATATTAAGTCACGTTATTCTTCCAGGACCTATCTGGAGGACGTGACAGATTGGTATCAGAGCAGGTTGTTGTAGAGAACCAGGATTGCATTTTATGTGTGCCTTATACAATTAGGTACCTTAGCAATGTAGGACTACAACTTTCCTTGACCGTAGTGCCTTTACTTGTTGCCTTTAACTGTTAAATGCTGAACTATACTTTAGAAACTTTATTTATCTTAGAATGCCGAGCCAACCTAAGAACTCTGCTCACTTTCCTAAGTATTATCCAATTATGCCACCGCATTTAAATGCAACACCATGATTTCTGAAATTCTTGACATTCCTATGTCATCTATCATGGTTTTGTGTATTACATGTGTATTACATGAAATATTATCCATGATTTTTAAAACTCCTATAATTGTTACTATTCATACTCAAACGTATATAACTCCCTGTTATATCACGTACCTATATGCCTTATACCTTTATGCATCGGTTTGCGAACTGAAAAATGTAATTGGGTTATCACAGTATACGAATTGAAAGTCTTTAATTGAAAGATTATTAGATTACATACTTATCATTTTATAATCTCGACACGTCATACTGCCATTATTGGAGTATAGACTAATCATATCTTATCATATCTATCCCAATAAACTTTGTCTAACTCTTTTTCTAAATTTCCTCCGTAAATTATGAAAATCTTTTTGCTATATATACGTATTCAAGGAGACAAATATATCATTTAGTATTCATTTCATATCAAACCCTATTCCAAACTCATAATATGGATTTCTCACCCAATTCTTCAAATTCCTCTAGTTCCGAAGACAGCATGATGGGGACCCACCAACCGATCAACTACCGTGATTTCTTCAGAAGATGGGGATGGGTTCGTGAAATACTCACCCTATGGAGAAATGAAGAAGGTACTCCTTATCACGAGCCAAACTTACCACCAAACGTCGGAGTACTCGATTCACTTACCAGCGAACCTGTTCGCAATACCATTTTCACTCTTTTCGCAAGGATTTTCCGCCTCGAAGGTCGTCTCACCGTAGTCAAAGACAGTATTCGTCCTCTACTCCCAAATTCTAATCAGATAGGATTACTAGAAGAAGTTAGAAGACTTCGAACTAAATATCAAGAATTGACAAACCTTACGGAGGAATGGGTAGAACAAATCCATAGACTCGAGCGTAAAGTAGAAACCCTAGAGAAAACAGTGCACCATTTGGAAGCTAGGCTCACACCTACTACCCAAATACCACAAGCAACACCAGCAACATAACCAGAACCATCAGTACCACCAACATCACCAACATCATCAACACCACAAGCAATACCAACAGCAACTGCAACACCACCAGCAGTATCGTCAACATCACCAGCACCGACGACACTACCAAAATCAGCAACAGCCTCAACAGTACCGCCAACATCATCAACACAGCAAGCATTATAAGCACCAGCAGTTGCATCAGTATCAGCAACAGCATCAACACCATCAGCTTCATCAACAGCAACAACTGCATCACAAGCCTCAACATCACAGTCTATGCCACGAGCATCAACATCATACGCACCATAGATACCAAGGAATACCAGTAACAACAAACGAAGAAGTATTGATTCATAACTACATTGAAGAAATACTCTGCAGAGAATATATAGTTTCTAAAAGTTTTTGGAGATTATTTATTCTTGTTCTAACCTCAAATCAAATGAGTTTAATATTATATTAACTCATTAAATCCATGATTACATCTGAAGGAAAATATATATGGACGTATATTATTATAAAGATTGTAATTAAATATTCTGTTGTACAAACTGTTGATGGTGAAAATATTTTAACGGGTAGGTAATACCCGAGAAATATTTATATCTCACATTAATATGTTACATTGTACATTCTTCAAAATTCTTGAAAACACCTTAGAACTATAACCAACGATTCAGATTCGTTAACCCTAATAATGCTGATGAAGCAGCAAAGGCCGTAGATGGTCTTAATGACCAGAAGCTTGATAATAAAGAATTGTGCGTTGGAAAAGCTCAAAAGAAAATCTGGTATTGAAAGACGGATTGAGCAAAACATGAAGGAAGCTGTGGACAAATCTCAAGGACTAAACCTGTATTCAAAGAATCTAGATGATTCAGTATCTGCTGAAATCATTAGCAATTACCCTGCTCCTTACTTATCTTAAATCCTTACAGAAGAACTTTCCTCATTATCATTTGATCTTAGAAAATTCTAAGATATCATCGTATCTTTCGTCATAAATATCCTCGATGTTTCTGAAGATATCTTCATAACTATTCTTGTCCGCAATAAATTATCTCTTTGCGATATCTTTGTTACATAATAAAGGAAACTGTTTTAGTTTCTATATTATGTAAAATTCAAGTTTAAATGTTTTGAAGAAGTGTTGGGAATTGAAGCATGAGTTAGTATAATATAATGACGTAGGCCAACGTGATTATATTACAGTAAGTCATGCTAAATTTTTAATGGAAGATGATGATTCATAGACTTATTAATCATCATTTTCCATGTTACACGACTCTTACATTCTACTTAATCTCTGAATATATCAAGAACATATATTCTTGATAGTTCTATCCTCAGTAATTCTTGTAATATAACAAATCAAATCATGATATTACGTTCCTTCCTGCTTAGAACATTATGTTCATTCGAAACTTCATACCTACAAATTCTGGACCATTACTCACTTTCCTTAGAGTCGGGAGGAGAATAAAAAGGCAAAGAGCTTCGACAAATAAGGGAAAATATAAAGCCCGATAACAATACCGAAATTACAAACCGTGTATATCAATGCGTATAGCAATATAAAGACACGGGAGAACTAAAAACACGATAAATCCTAGAGCATAATAGAAGTAAACACACTCCTCTGGTGGGAGTTGAAAAAGAAGGAAGATTGTGGCGATAACCAATATAAGGTCAAGAACAAGAACTAGATTGAGCATATTAAGAAATCATTTGGAAGTATGAATTGAGAAAGAAAGTATAGAAGTGGTGAAGATAATGAAACGGAAGAAGCTAATTTATAGCAAAATTCTAGACACAGCAATCGAGACAATTCATCGCATTTAATTAAAGAAAATCCTAATTTTCTTAATTACCGGAGAATCAAATCTTATAAAGATTATGAAGATTTCTTTAAATCCCTTGAATTCCGGAAATCAACTTTAACCATATCAAAAGTTAAGGTGAACATTTAATTTCCTCATTTCACTCTTTTGTGATAGTTTCATTTATACTCTTTCTATAATCGAATCATTTTATCCATATTATTTAATGTCGGTAAAACTCTATTTTTCAACTCATATTCATCATTCTTGTTGTAAAGAATGACGATCTCTATCAAATTTCATGATTATGATTTTCATGAACTCCTCTCTATTTTATCAACCCTAATATTGTGGCATAAACGCTCAAGGTTTAAATAAGCTCACTATTATTCATCACACATTTCATGTATATTGAAATGCTTGTATAACGTCATCATCTCTTTCTGAGGAAAACCTAATCAATGACACTCTTATTAAATCCTTTAGATAACCTCCGCATTAATAATAAAATGCACTTCGTAGAATTTATGGATTGTAAGGTTTAAACGCTAGAAACAAAACAATATCCTATTAGTTAGAATTCACGAAAGGCCCCGAGCATACCTGGGAACGTGAAGACCAAATAAAACGAAAATATCCTCACCTGTTTACAAACAACGCCGACTGATGGCAACAACTAAATTTCGGGACGAAATTTCTATTAACAGGGGGATACTATGACAACCCGTAAATTTCTGGCAAAATTTAAACAAAAATCTTTATATGATTTCATTTAACCTCGACTAATTCTGACGATTCACGAACAATTATTTGTAAATAATTACGCATTAATTTGATATATTAATATTATTATTATTAATATCCTTTTTAAACAAGATATCAATAATTAATATCTTTATTATCAGTATTGTTATTATGAATAAAAAAATATTAACAAATATTCTTGGAAAAGTAGTAAATCAATTTGTTTATTTTAAAAAATATATATATATAAAAAAAATCCTTAAAATAAATGATTTTTTTAATAAAATAAATAAATAAATAAATAAATTACTTTTTAATTAAAAATTATAATGGAAAACTACTTTTATTATTTTATTTTGTGCATTATCCCATGACCTAACATTTAATACTTTTGAATTTTAAAATCCCATTAAAAATTAAAATATTTCTTTTTCTTTTAATTATTTTATTCTTTTTACCTAATTTTTTCAAGTATAAATACCCCTCATTTCTCATTCAAACTCACACTAAAATTTCTCTCATTCTCTCTTTGAAGAATTACTACTAGTAAGTATTTTTTTCTTACTTTTTACTTTTTACTTTTTACTATTTACTTCAGTTTATTATTTTTTTACCGAAACATGTAAATAATGTTATAAATTATATGCAATTAAAATTAAAATAAATAACATGTTATAATTAGTAATATATGTTACTAAAAATTATAAAAGTATTTTTATGAATTAATATATAGGAGTTATAATTAAAATCGAATTAATGAATATATATGTATATACGCACCAAACGTGAAGGTTATAATTAAAGATAACGTACAAAGACTACAAACATCACCGCTACTTGTGGCCTAGGGTGATCCTTGTTACCATTATGGGACGCTTGTGGATCTCGAATGCCAAGACTTAGATTCTGGTCAAAGAGATCCTGGGCCGCTCGGTAACAATAGATCATTCGAGTGACTTGCATGTTAGCGACGAAGTTTGGGCGAGATTGTACACATCTTTGTTAAGAATTATAACCCGGACATTCTTAAACTAGAAGCTTACTATAAGTCGAAGTTTTTCATAAATAGTAGGTTTCCAAAAATAGAAACTTTTGAGAAATAGGAACTTTTCTCGAAAACCGTCACTGTCAATATAGTTGCTATATTAATAAACATACTTTATGTCAAGTTAGACATTAACTAATCAAACGTTATACCTCAAGGTTGATATCCAGATCACTTACTTGCTTTACTTTTCTTCTTGCGTGGAATACTTCAACTACTATTTAATGTGAGTTTCATATGATCCCTTTTACTCTTTACATTTTTGGGCTGAGAATACATGCGCAACTTTTATAACTGTTTTACACGTATCAACTATTAAACTGTGATATGTTGCGCTATGACCAGCAAGTCCCCAACCAACAAGTATAAACGATAACTTGTTACGGGGCAAACTTGAAAGTCTAGTCTAAATACAAGTACCAACTATTAAACTGTGATATGTTGGGCTATGACCAGCAAGTCCCCAACCGACAAGTATAAACGATAACTTGTTACGGGGCAAACTTGAAAGTCTAGTCTAAATATCAGTACCAACTATTAAACTATGCTATACCCGGCTATGTCCGACTAAGTCCCTACAGTGATATTTTTAATTGCTGCGGCATTCTTAATTATTAGGGATAGGCCTATCGGGAGTAACATCCCCGATACATTTGACTAAGTCTTTGTATTACTTGATAATGAAATTAAACGACAAGGACAGAACAAATTGTCACGGGGCAAACAACGTTTAGTCTAAATATCACGCACTGGCATAACTTTTTGATCCTGCGGGAGATCAACTTTACAAACTAAATCTTGTGGTCTATATCTATTACTGAAATTATTGTTTATGACAAACCTATGAACTCACTCAACCTCGTGTTGACTTTTTAAGCATGTTTATTCTATGGTACTTAAATATTGCTTCCGCTGTATATCTGCTGCTTTGATGATGATTGCTTGCCATGCTTGGAGTCTTCATGCATTACTTACCAATTCATTTAAAAACATTTAATGTAATCTATTTATCTTTCGCTGCAAAACTCAATAAAACGTCTCATATAGAGTCGTTCTCGTTTATACAACTGTGATTTGATATATTAAGTCACGTTATTCTTCCAGGCCCTATCTGGAGGACGTGACACTTCAGAGGAATTCGTCACTCACCGTAACAACGGAGACAATGTTAGTGTCTTTGGAACCATTTATCGGATTAGCTCCACCTAGACTATTAACCCTGCCATTCACAGTCATCCCGCACCCCCAACATAGCAGATTCTTTCTAGAGTTTCTCTTCCGCCTATCCGAACACAACAGTACCGTACTTTCTAATGACAAGACCCCGTTACCTTCCAGTCTTTTCTCCTAGGATAGGAGCTTGCTAGTAACGTCTTCAAACTCCAGAGTTTCTTTCCCATACATCAAAATAGGTTTCATGTACTCATAGGTCGATGATAAAGATAATATCAACCTCAAAGCTTTATCTTCATCATCCACTTTAACTCCAATAGCTTCTAGTTTTGAAATAATACCATTAAGAATACTCAGATTATCTGAAATCTTTGAACCCCCCATCCATACACAAAGTTTGAGACTGTTCTTTAAGACACAACCGATTTGAGATTCCCTTTCCCAGATACAACTGCTCTAGTTTATCCCAAAGTTCCTTAGGCGTTGATAACTCGTGCACATTTGCAAGCACATTCTTTTCAAGACATAAACGACACTTGCCGCTCTCAAATCCATATCATCTCATTCTTCTTCATCGAACTTACTGCTAGAATCACTGCCGGAAACAAAGGTGGGTTTACCATTTAATGCCTTTTGTAAATCGGACTGAATCAACACATCCTTGACTTGAACTTGCCATAAGCCAAAATTGATCCTCCCAACAAATTTCTCTACATTAAATCTCATTAGACTGAACTTCGATATCGTATCTGTATATTATAAACAACACTTTCTCTGATTTTGTCCACATTTTGACTGACCGACAGATGTAGTGGAGAGGTAGGATCCGTTTGGTCCCAATATAATTGGTGACTGTTTGAAAAATCCAGCAACCAAGTCCACAACAAATTCTTGACACTACTTACTTCGAATCACAAAAAGATTGTCTAACTAGATACCCTATACGATCAATAGAAGTAGTTTCTGATGTGAAAGCTCAGTCAAAACCGCGACCACAGAGCATACTCCGACTCCCATAACCGAGACCCCCCCGCGAAACCTGACGCTCTGATACCAGTTGTTGGGAAAAATCGTTACACAAATTCCCAAAAGATGACCAATGAAAGACCTTAAAGAAATAAAGAGAATCCACAACACAAGAATTTAATGTGAAAACTCCAAAACAGAAGAAAAAACACGGGCCTCCAAAGAGAGAAGTACACTTTTTTTAACAGCGATATCGACATCGAATAAGCTCATTTGTCACTCACACACGCGTTAGGAGGAAACCCTAATTGCGATGATGTTGGCAGTACCATCGAAGGTTAGGAAAACCCCCCCAGAGACCTTCCCAAATTGCATTGTTGTTGGCAGTACCATCAAAGGTTGGAAACTCCCTATATCACAAATTGTTACAATGACATAGACAACTCTCTTAAACCAACTACACTCTACAAAATATTCGACTTGAACAACTCTCAAACAAGAGTAAGAAAGAAAGATATAATCAAATACTGAAAGTGTATTAATTGGTGCAAGTTGGAATGAAAGCTTATCCCTCCTTTTTTAACCAAGGAATTCACCTCCAACTTCTTTCACCACTTGACGAGTTTACTCCTCATTTCTTCCGTCTACCAATGTGAGACAAGTAACCATATCATTTTTTTTATTAAAAATAAAACCAATAAAAACATTGTTTGATGTATATAATGGAACTATGTATTAAACATAGTAAAGTGAACAAGCGATTAAAATAATGTTTCAAATATCAAGGCGAATTATTTTTAGAGCAACTCTGATTTATAAACTCTTTTAGTATATATATATATATATATATATATATATATATATATATATATATATATATATATATATATGGGGTGCGATGCTTGGTTAAGCTTAAAAACGGCTAAAATGGATAAGCAAAATTTCAAAATTTTTTTTTTCAAAAATATGTTTTTAGGGTCGCTTAATCTGTAGATTGAAGAAAACGAAAAAATTACAAAAAGATAATAATAACGAAATCGTTGAAAAAAGTCGATGATGAATGATAATACTCGTGATGAATGAATGATTTATTATTCATCTGAATAGTGATGAATGATAAATTAATCATTCATCACTATTCAGATGAATGATAAATTAATCATTCATCACGATTATTATCCTTCATCATCGGTTTCGATTTTTTTTTGCTTATACAAACATAGATTAGGAGAGCATTTTGATGCAGATTTATGAATCTAAATTTTTTTTATAAAAAATTTATTTTGCTTTTTTTCACTTAGCCACTAAAGCTTCTTAGCCATGGATTAAACTACTATATATATATATATATATATATATATATATATATATATATATATATATATATATATATATATATATATATATATATATATATATATATTATAAAAATGTTTCTACCACTTCTCGATACGCGTATTGTAATCATAACAATCAAAAGAGTGTTTATGTATAGTTCTAAATAATTTTTCTACCACTGCTCGATACAGCGGAACAACGTATTGTTCTAAATAATTTTTCACTATGATGCGTGGATAATTTCTGCTACTAAAAAAATATTTAAATTATTGAACAAATCATTTCCCGCAACAACAACACACAAACGATTTATTCCTCTTTCATATCATAAGCGCACCACTTATATTGGTACTTATATGATATATTGTTCCTCGTTACGGTCGAACACAATTATTCTTTTTACCTGTAACATTAACCAAATATCAACATTATTGTTTCTCCGTCAAAAAAAGTAAGTATCAATATTATTATCATTATTTTTTTCTACGAGTTGCAAAATCTCGTATAAGCTAGTTATAAAACCAGTTTTTGTAAAAACTACACTAAATGTAATCAGAGGCGGATTTTATATTAGGCAGGGAGCGGCAATTGCTCTTACTAAATTTTGAGTAACTTGTAGAATTTGTAGTCTTTTGAGTTATGAACGTTTGGACTTTTAAATCAATTAAATCGCAATTCATATGAGAAGATAGAATCAAAATGGTGAAGTCTCGCACAATTTGCATTTATCATCAATATGCATGTTTTTACGTATCTATCGATTATATTTCAAGTGAATTTCGTTTTAGACTAAACTAGTTGTGGAGCCCTCGTTTCGCGCCGGGGGCTCCGTTTTGAATGCGAGTTAAAAAAAAAGTCTTGATCTATTTTGTAAAAAAGAATTTTTTTCGACATAACATTGAAGGGTTGTTCATTTTGTAAAAGTTGCTTCTTTTAGCGTTCGGGTTTTATTTTAAAAAAAAAAGTTAGTAAAGTGGGGGTTCGATTTGTATTTTAATAAAAGTTAGTGGGTTAAGTTTGTGAAATTTGAAAAAAATTTACGTATAAAGTGGGGGTTCGATTTGTATTTTAATAAAAGTTAGGGGGTTAAGTTTGTGAAAATTGAATATTAGTAAAAAAAAAAAGTTAGTAAAGTGGGGATTCGATTTGTATTTTAATAAAAGTTAGGGGGTTAAGCTTGTGAAATTTGGGGAAAAATATACATATAAAGTGAGGGTTCGATTTGTATTTTAATGAAAGTTAGGGGGTTAAGTTTGTGAAAAGTGAAAAGGAATAGTACTATTCATTTCCACTTTAACTTTTAGATATAGGTATATAATAAGCATCGTTAAGTTAATTGTGATTAAAAAATTAATTTAAATGATCTATAATAAGAATCGATATTGTCATCTAAATAGTTACTTCTAGAGTTCTAGATCATTGTTCTTACCTGAGCTGTAAAAATGATGAGTTGTAAATAAGTTGAGGCTTTTCAGTGGGACACACTAAAGTTATGTCACCTCATCATAAAATAAGCGTACCAAAAGATTTGGTGCCACTTACATGAGGTTCATTGACTTGAAATCGATCTTTTGAAGAAATGGCAGACCTTTATACCCTCGTAGAATTTTGGCGTCATTTTCATCAGACTTTTTTTTTTTTTCTTTCTTTTTTTTTAAAGCTAAAATACGTAATAACATTATAACGGGTTCGAAAATAACGAGTCAATCGATGCACACAATCCAAAAACGAGCCCTACCAAACAATACAAAGCTAAATAAAACGGTCTCGCCAACAATGAGAGAACCCGTTTAACTAGGAAACAACACAAGATAAAAGCTGTAACATATCAATAGAGTATACCGCCATACCGGCTATACTAAAGTGTAAAATAAAAACTATTGCCGTGGCAGAGATAACAACCTCCGAACCAAAAGTAATTAAGAATCATCGGATTTGCTTCTAACACCCAATTGTATCAATTTATGATCGTATATTCATATTGTATTATATATATATATATATATATATATATATATATATATATATATATATATATATATATATATATAGTTTCTATTAAAATTCTATAATAATGATGTTATTATTAGGCAAATTTCTTTATTAAAAAAAATTCAAAAAATAAAAGAAAAAAATATAAGCATTGTGGGTGATGTCATTAACCTAAATAAATTTGAATTAAAATTAAATCTTTTTAATTAATTATTATTACTAAATCTTATTAATAATTATTTTAATTATTAAAATTAAATAATTTTAAATTATTTTAATTAATTATTTTGACTTGAGTACGAGAAAGTATACAAGTTAGGCAGAAGGAAATCAATTCTAAATTTATATTTTATTTTACACTTTGAAAATAAAATGACAACCAGTATTATCTCTTATGATTGGATGTGGATTGTTTAATATCATTTTAGGTGTTTGATGAAATGTTCAGCCGACGAGTTTCTTAGTCGGCTCTGTGGCTCCACGGGTCATTAAAATGAAATAAATGACTTTTTTTACGTTTACTTAATACCTAAAACATATCATTAAACTGTTTCGTTTAAACAAACCCGTGATTACACGAGTCATTTCACTAGTGTGTGTGTGTGTATATGTATATGTGTGTGTGTGTGTGTGTATATATATATATATATATATATATATATATATATATATATATATATATATATATATATATATATATATATATTTGGGTAAGCGAGGAAACCCTCATATGAACGAACACATTAGCTCCCCCATAGAAGGTAAAACCTCGGGTAATCAAGCCTCCCGAGCGCGAGACCTGGTTCCAGGTGAATTGCGCATTATGCGCACCCTCTAAAGTCACACTTCCTTTATGAACAATTTGGCATAGCCAGGAATTGAACCCGGGTGGTGTGCTTCATTGGACAACTTGGTGGCCACTCAGGCAAGTCTGAATGGTTATATCATGATGTAGCTCTGTAAGACCCGAATAATTGAAGTGTACACATGTGTATATAAGTGTATTGTGCGGCACTCGAATCGGGGTTTGGTTGTATATATGTAAAAAGGCAAAAGGAGCTGGACTGGGAGAGTTGCGCGCCGCGCGGCCTGGTGGCGCGCCGCGCCATCTGTCTGTGACAGATTCTCTCTTTCTTTTAAATTAGATATTTTGAGGGTATTTTGGTAAAATCACTTGGAGGCCGGATTTAATGCCTTAGATCAGTTTTGGGGAGTTCATTTACTCCTTCCACAACTACCAACACTTATCCAAATCAATTCTAGAGAGAGTGTGGCTTTTAGTGAGGGAACCCCCATTTTGGAGAAGAAGAAGAAGGTTTCTTGCCTAAGTCCAAGCATTAAAGTTGTTCGCCTTCCCTCTAGCTTCGTTGTGATAGTTGTGGTATGCTCTAATCTTAATTTCTTTGTTTAATTTGATTTAGGGCTAGGGTTTGGGGTGAAGATGAACATAAAACCCATTTTGTTAGTGTTTTGGGTGTTCTAGGGTAATTTGAGTCATGTAGACTCAATATTGGGTTAACTAGGGTTTGGAAGAGTTAATTGTTGTTAGAGAACCCTAATTAGCTAGTAAAATTGCTAGAACACCATGATTTATGTAAATGGGTGTAAATGGGTTAGTGGTTGACCCAAAATGGGTAGGTTGACTTTGAAAGTGTCAAATGGGTCAAAATGAACCTAAGCTAATTAATATGTGTGGTTGAAGCCTAAAACTAGTGTTAAAATGTGTAATGAACCTACTTTGGTTAATGATAGGGTTTTGTGATGAGTTAACCCGATTTTAGGGTTAAGGGTGCAAATGGGTCGGATTTGCACCATGGGTCAAATTAACACTAGGAGTGAGCTTTAGAGTGTTGACCAACTCGAGTTGTGATTTTGATATTGTGATAAATGTAATAGGTGCGTTACATTGAAGTGTTCAAGCTCGGTTATCTTTCACCAAGAGATTTGGAGGTGAGTGGAATAATTATGCATTCGTGTATATGGCGTGTTTATTTGTGGGTGTTATGGTATGAACCATCGAGCCGGTAGTATCATAGCATGTGTGTAAATCGAGTGTGAACCACGAGCCGGTAGCACTATAAAATAATTGATGTGAACCACGAGCCGGTAGCATCGAGTGTGAACCACGAGCCGGTAGCACTATAAACAAAGTGTGAACCACGAGCCGGTAGCACTATAAACGAGTGAGACTCAATGCGTATGGTGTGAACCACGAGCCGGTAGCACCATAGCGTCATGGTTAACCATATTAAGATTTGTTGATATTTAGCATGCTAAATTATTTATGGTTGTGTTGAGTATATGCTAACTCGGTTATGTTATTGTATGACTTGTTAAGTGTTTGAGGTTGATGACATGCTTTTGTGTTACACGTTTCGTACGAGGTATCTTGTGTTGTGATTGCAAATAGATGGGCGATATATATGTATGTGTAATTATTGCATTCACTAAGCTTTGCTTACCCTCTCGTTGTTTACCACTTTTATAGGTTCGGTGTTGGACAAGGGTAAGGGCATCGTTTTGGACTAGGGATCCCGCTTGTTGCTAAGGGACGCTTTTGGTTTTAGTAGCTCTCGGAGTTTGACCGATAGTTGGGTAGTTTAATCCCAAACGCCATGCTCATTGTGTAGTTTGGAACTTAAACTTTTTGGTGGTCGAAACTCCTAAATTGTACTAAACTTGTAATTTGGGTCGTGTGGGCCCCGCTTGTAAAACTTTAATTTTATGTTTGAAACATGTTAGTTTTACATATTTGGTTGTATGGCAAAAAGCGTTTTGTCTAAAAGTGTCGGGAACTAGTCAATCTTTTCGCGGTTAAAAGTCCCGAGGACAGCCAGATATGGCGCGGCGCGCGGGCAATATGGCGCGGCGCGCCGATGGTCTGCAACAGAAAAAAAAATTTATTTCGTATTTTCACAAGGTTTTGTCGGGTGTTGGTTTGGGTTGTTACAAGTGGTATCAGAGCATGGTCTAAGGATTTAGGTGACTTGAGATAGGCGCCTAGACTTAGACTTTTGTGTGCGTGATTATGCGGGACTTGTAGGACTTTGGGTCGGATCGGAATGATTAGTGCATAGGTTTATGTGAACTAATCATGCACTATTTGTTTGTGTTGTGTTTAGCAATCATCAAGCGAGATGGACGTTGTACTAGCGAGTTAGCACGACGTGCTCGCGTAGTAATGACTAGCTACCATTACTACGGGTGCAAATCGGGTCAAACAAGCAATGTACGACGATTGTTGAGCGAGATGGTGTAGTGAGGCGTATATGTATGTAATTGTGTATATTTGCCCTTTCGTTTCGTGGTTTAACCTAATTCGTTTCATAGAATGAAGACGAGAAACGGTCCCGATCACGATAACGGAAGTACAAGTGAAGACGCCGAGTTCTCGACCAAGGTCGAGGCCGTCTTTAAGAAGTTGAAATCGGATTTTCTTGCGGACGTTCGAAAGGTCTTCCAAGAGTCGGTCGATGGGCAAGTGACCGAAATGATAAACGAACGAATGAAGGCCACTATTGAAGAGGCCCTTGATGCTAGAAACGTTTATCCTCGAGGTGAAGGGGGTGATGGAAAGAGAGACTTCCACTACAAAAATTTTAAGGATACTCAACCTCCGACGTTTAATGGGGTGAGGGATCCGTTGAAAAGTACTTGTTGGATTTCGGACATCGAGGAGGCCTTCCGTACCGCGGAGTGTCCTCCCGAGAAGAAGACGAGGTTTGGGTCTAGCATGTTACGTGAAGAGGGCAAGTTGTGGTGGGATGATAAAATCAATTTGTATTGCGAAGAGCAATGCATGGACTTGACATGGGAGGAGTTCAAGAAAGAATTTTTCAAGGAATACCGAACTTCATCCGATCTTGATCGAATCCGGGACGAGTTGCATCATTTGCAACAAGGTTCCATGGATTTAGTTACCCTCAAGTCTACATTCTTGGCAAAGACTCGTTTTTGCCCGGAGTATGTGGGTGATGATCATAAGCTTATGAAAGATTTTTATCGTACCTTGAATGCCGACTACAAGAGCAAGATTAGCCGGGGTATGGCTAAGACTTTTGATGAATTGTTTGAGTTGGCTCGGGGTTTTGAGCCGGAGGTGCCTAGGAAGAGTGATTTTACTTTTTCGAAAAGGAAGTTTGAAGGATCGAGCCATTCGAATTTTTCAAACAAGAAGTCCAAAAGAGGCGCCGAGAGCGTTAATAGTGCGAAGAAGGGTGGTTCCGGGAGTTTTGGACCCACTTGCTTTAATTGTAATCAAAGAGGGCACATGGCTCGCGAATGTCCTAAGGCGTCGACCAAGGTTACTTGCTTTAATTGCGGCAAAGAGGGGCATAAGAAGCCGGAGTGTCCCGACTTGCGAAATGATAATGTGAAAAGGTTGGAGAGGGCGGCGGGTACGGCTAGGGGTCGCAACTATTTGATGACTAATGATGAAGCCAAACAATCGAACGAAGTTGTCTCAGGTACTTTTATGGTTAATTCTAATCCGGCGAGAATTTTTTTTGATAGCGGTGCAAATTTGTCGTTTGTTTCTCCTAAATTTGTGCCTAAACTTGATAGACCATTAGCTAAGTTAAGTCGTCCGGTAGAAGTCGAAATAGCGGACGGCAAGACGGTGCTAGTGGTTGATGTGTGTAGGAATTGTGATGTTGTTTTTGGTGCCGAAACTTTTAAAATTAATCTCATTCCAATGACCTTGGGCGATTTTGATATTGTCGTTGGTATGGATTGGCTCGATCATTACAGAGCCGATATTGCATGCCATGACAAGTTTATTCGTGTTAAGGCCCCAAGTGGGGGAGAAATGATTATTCATGGTGATAAGAGAAGAAGAATGGTGCCGATATGCACTTTTGCACGGGCGCGTCGTTCCGTTGTTACCGGTGGCATGGCTTTCCTTGCTCATGTGGTTGATACTCGTAATGAGCCACCACCTATTCGTGAAATTCCGGTAGTTAATGAGTTTGAAGACGTTTTTTCGGATGAGTTACCGGGTGTTCCGGCGGAAAGACAAGTCGAGTTTAGCATTGAGTTGGTTCCGGGGGCTACCCCCATCGCTAAAACTCCTTATCGTTTAGCACCAACGGAAATGCAAGAGTTGTTGAATCAAATTCAAGAGTTGCTTGAGAAAGGTTTTATCCGACTGAGTGCTTCGCCGTGGGGCGCTCCGGTCTTTTTCGTGAAGAAGAAAGATGGTAGTATGCGTATGTGCATCGATTACCGTGAGTTAAATAAAGTGACGATCAAGAATCGTTATCCGTTACCTAGGATTGACGATTTGTTTGATCAACTTCAAGGCGCGACGTATTTCTCTAAGATCGACCTACGGTCCGGCTATCATCAAATACGGGTCCGTGAGGAAGACATTGAGAAAACGGCTTTCCGAACGCGTTATGGGCATTATGAGTTTGTGGTTATGCCTTTTGGTCTTACGAATGCACCGGCGGCATTCATGGATCTTATGAACCGGGTGTGCCAACCTATGTTGGACAAGTCGGTCATTGTGTTCATTGACGACATACTAGTCTACTCGAAGAGTATGCACGAACATGAACGTCACTTGCGTGAAGTTTTGAAGACATTAAGAAAGGAGAAGTTGTATGCAAAATTCTCTAAATGTGAATTTTGGCTAAGAGAGGTCCAATTTCTTGGCCATATTGTGAACGAAGGCGGTATCCAAGTGGATCCGGGGAAGATTGAGACGGTGAAGAGTTGGGGAAGACCGACTACGCCTACGGAAATCTGGAGTTTTCTCGGGTTGGCCGGTTATTATCGTCGGTTTATCCAAGATTTTTCTAAGATCGCTTCTTCGTTGACGAAATTGACAAGGAAGAATGCGAAGTTTGTTTGGGAGAACGAGCAAGAAATTGCTTTTCAATTGTTAAAAGAGAAGTTATGTCAGGCTCCGGTGTTAGTGTTACCGGAAGGTGTCGAAGATATGGTAGTTTATTGTGATGCTTCCTTAAATGGGCTCGGGTGTGTTCTTATGCAAAGGGGTAAAGTCATTGCTTATGCCTCTCGACAATTAAAGGAGCACGAGACGAGGTACCCGACTCACGATTTAGAGATGGCGGCGGTTGTGCATGCGTTGAAAATTTGGCGCCATTACTTGTATGGTGTCAAGTGTACGATATATTCGGATCATAAAAATTTGAAACATCTTTTCACTCAAAGAGATTTGAATTATCGTCAACGTAGGTGGATGGATGTGGTGAAGGACTATGATTGTGAGATACTTTATCATCCGGGTAAGGCGAATGTGGTCGCGGATGCGTTAAGTCGAAAGACTCAACATCCGGCGATACGTGTAGCATCGTTACGTTTGGTTATCACTAACGACTTTCTTGAAAAGATGGGTGAAGATCAAATAGAGGCTTATGTTCACAATAAGCATGCGGAGCGAATTGTGGGCCAATCGGAATTCATTACTATGGGCCCGCGGGGTTTATTGTCGTTTCAAGGAAGGGTGTGGGTGCCTAAGATGGGTGATTACCGATGGGTGCTACTTGACGAGGCACATAAGTCAAAATATTCTATTCATCCGGGCGCGACAAAAATGTATCACGACTTGAAGAAAGACTATTGGTGGCCGGGCATGAAACGCGATGTTGTGAAATATGTTGAACGATGTGTTACTTGCTTGCAAGTTAAAGCCGAGCACCAAAAGCCGTATGGTAAGTTGCAACCGTTAGAGATCCCGAAGTGGAAATGGGAGCACATTACCATGGATTTCATCACTAAGTTACCTAAGACGGCGAGGACTCAATATGATTCGATTTGGGTTATAGTTGATCGGTTGACGAAAAGCGTTTTGTTTCTTCCCATTAAAGAAGCAATATCGTCGGAGACCTTGGCTAAGTTGTTTATCAAGGAAGTGGTCGCTCGTCATGGGGTTCCTATATCTATTATCTCGGATCGAGATACCCGTTTTACATCTCGATTTTGGGAAAAGTTTCATGAAGATATGGGTACGCAATTGAATTTGAGCACGGCGTATCATCCTCAAACGGACGGTCAAACCGAACGTACGAACCAAACTCTAGAAGATATGTTACGGGCGTGCATTATTGATTTTGGTGGTAGTTGGGACGAGCATTTGCCTTTGGTGGAATTCTCGTACAATAATAGTTATCATACTAGTATCGGGATGCCACCGTATGAGATGCTCTATGGGCGTAGATGTCGAACTCCCGTTTGTTGGGGCGAAGTGGGTCAACGAGAGATCGGGAGTACCGATTTGGTTTTGGAGACGAACAACAAGATTGATATTATTCGGGAACATTTGAAGAAGGCTCAAGATAGGCAAAAGTCGTATGCCGACAAACGTAGGCGAACGATCGAATTTCAAGAAGGCGACATGGTGATGCTTAAAGTTTCGCCATGGAAGGGTATTATTCGATTTCGAAAACGGGGAAAGTTAGCTCCTCGGTTTATTGGGCCATTCAAGGTTTTAGCTCGTGTTGGCGAAGTTGCATATCGATTGGAATTACCCGAAGAGCTTGCGGGGATCCATAATACATTCCATGTTTCCCACCTCCGTAAGTGTCTTGCGGATGATTCCTTATGGATGCCTTTAGACGAGATCGAGCTAAACAACAAGTTGGAATATGTCGAAGAACCGGTCGCCATACTCGATGAGAAAGTTAAGAGGTTGAGACATAAAGAAGTGAGGACTTTTAAAGTCCAATGGCGGCGTAGCAAGGGTTCCGAGTTCACTTGGGAACCCGAAGAGTTCGTGTTAGTGTATCTTCCCTCTTGTCATGCGGCTTGGATTGCGAGGGCGCAATCCGAATAAGTGGGGGAGAGTTGTAAGACCCGAATAATTGAAGTGTACACATGTGTATATAAGTGTATTGTGCGGCACTCGAATCGGGGTTTGGTTGTATATATGTAAAAAGGCAAAAGGAGCTGGACTGGGAGAGTTGCGCGCCGCGTGGCCTGGTGACGCGCCGCGCCATCTGTTTGTGACAGATTCTCTCTTTCTTTTAAATTAGATATTTTGAGGGTATTTTGGTAAAATCACTTGGAGGCCGGATTTAATGCCTTAGATCAGTTTTGGGAGGTTCATTTACTCCTTCCACAACTACCAACACTTATCCAAATCAATTCTAGAGAGAGAGTGGATTTTAGTGAGGGAAACCCCATTTTGGAGAAGAAGAAGAAGGTTTCTTGCCTAAGTCCAAGCATTAAAGTTGTTCGCCTTCCCTCTAGCTTCGTTGTGATAGTTGTGGTATGCTCTAATCTTAATTTCTTTGTTTAATTTGATTTAGGGCTAGGGTTTGGGGTGAAGATGAACATAAAACCCATTTTGTTAGTGTTTTGGGTGTTCTAGGGTAATTTGAGTCATGTAGACTCAATATTGGGTTAACTAGGGTTTGGAAGAGTTAATTGTTGTTAGAGAACCCTAATTAGCTAGTAAAATTGCTAGAACACCATGATTTATGTAAATGGGTGTAAATGGGTTAGTGGTTGACCCAAAATGGGTAGGTTGACTTTGAAAGTGTCAAATGGGTCAAAATGAACCTAAGCTAATTAATATGTGTGGTTGAAGCCTAAAACTAGTGTTAAAATGTGTAATGAACCTACTTTGGTTAATGATAGGGTTTTGTGATGAGTTAACCCGATTTTAGGGTTAAGGGTGCAAATGGGTCGGATTTGCACCATGGGTCAAATTAACACTAGGAGTGAGCTTTAGAGTGTTGACCAACTCGAGTTGTGATTTTGATATTGTGATAAATGTAATAGGTGCGTTACATTGAAGTGTTCAAGCTCGGTTATCTTTCACCAAGAGATTTGGAGGTGAGTGGAATAATTATGCATTCGTGTATATGGCGTGTTTATTTGTGGGTGTTATGGTATGAACCATCGAGCCGGTAGTATCATAGCATGTGTGTAAATCGAGTGTGAACCACGAGCCGGTAGCACTATAAAATAATTGATGTGAACCACGAGCCGGTAGCATCGAGTGTGAACCACGAGCCGGTAGCACTATAAAATAATTGATGTGAACCACGAGCCGGTAGCATCGAGTGTGAACCACGAGCCGGTAGCACTATAAACAAAGTGTGAACCACGAGCCGGTAGCACTATAAACGAGTGAGACTCAATGCGTATGGTGTGAACCACGAGCCGGTAGCACCATAGCGTCATGGTTAACCATATTAAGATTTGTTGATATTTAGCATGCTAAATTATTTATGGTTGTGTTGAGTATATGCTAACTCGGTTATGTTATTGTATGACTTGTTAAGTGTTTGAGGTTGATGACATGCTTTTGTGTTACACGTTTCGTACGAGGTATCTTGTGTTGTGATTGCAAATAGATGGGCGATATATATGTATGTGTAATTATTGCATTCACTAAGCTTTGCTTACCCTCTCGTTGTTTACCACTTTTATAGGTTCGGTGTTGGACAAGGGTAAGGGCATCGTTTTGGACTAGGGATCCCGCTTGTTGCTAAGGGACGCTTTTGGTTTTAGTAGCTCTCGGAGTTTGACCGATAGTTGGGTAGTTTAATCCCAAACGCCATGCTCATTGTGTAGTTTGGAACTTAAACTTTTTGGTGGTCGAAACTCCTAAATTGTACTAAACTTGTAATTTGGGTCGTGTGGGCCCCGCTTGTAAAACTTTAATTTTATGTTTGAAACATGTTAGTTTTACATATTTGGTTGTATGGTAAAAAGCGTTTTGTCTAAAAGTGCCGGGAACTAGTCAATCTTTTCGCGGTTAAAAGTCCCGAGGACAGCCAGATACGGCGCGGCGCGCGGGCAATATGGCGCGGCGCGCCGATGGTCTGCAACATAAAATTTTTTTTATTTCGTATTTTCACAAGGTTTTGTCGGGTGTTGGTTTGGGTTGTTACAAGCTCAACTCACTTCGGTTTAATGAACAAAAATATGCATCTTAGACTTCTGTTCAAAAGTTTAGTGTTGAAAAGTGTTATGATTGTCTACTTTGGCAAATTGAACACGTTTTTCATTCTTTATTATAGAAGTCGAACATGTTGTAGACAAATGAATTGAAGATGGTTATATCATTAATGATTTGTTTCATCATTGTAAGCGTATATTGTAAATAATCGGTACTGATATTTACGCATTTGGATATTAGATTTTTGATTTTCCATATATATGCCAAATAAACAATTAACAATTCGAATTTAGTTGCATTAATCAATGTGTTATGTTTGTACATGGACAAATCAAATATCTTTTATAATCAGTTATATTATATCCATCGTACATCACACGGGCTCAAAAATCTAGTATATATATATATATATATATATATATATATATATATATATATATATATAATAAAGCACTTTGCTTAGGTGACAGCCTCTTACTAACCAATGATGACGTGTAATTACCACAATTAATCTAATTATAATTACAATTACAATTATACATATATATGTATATATATGTATTTATTAATACATATAGAAAATATATTTATATAAATAAATTATGCTCTATATATTTAAAGAAAGTCCACCAAAAATTTTGAACGAATTTATTTTTTTGTTCGTCGCGAGTTACGTTTCACCGCCATTACCATTCTACTCGAAATAATTTTACGAACTAAATGCAATAGATGGTATTCGATACGGAGCTTCGATACAATACTAACGGGGCATTTCTTTTTAACAATAAATATGGAAATTATTTGAATTTACAATTTAAGTCCTTAAAATATTTATGAACATGCAAATATAACTACTATAATATTATTTATACATTACGACTCCCACGAGTATCCTTATTTTGCTAATATGACCAACAATTTTTCTAAAATTAAACACGCGGGTTACACTTTTATTCAAAAAATAATTGTATATAATAATTGTAAAATATTTTACCACCGTCCAACGCACGAGCTCTAAAACCAACACCACGAGCTCTTAAACTCAAAAGAATAATTAAAAAGATGTTAAGGTGAGAAAAAAAATTGTAGACATTAAGTTACTAGCACAACTTTTAAAATTTAATCGACACAACGTGCTATTATACTCACAAGAATTTATAAAATTTGTCAACACCACGGGCTTTTAAATAATTGTTATATTTTTTCTAACTTTTTCAGTAACATATCAATATGAAAATACTATTTACATACCAATATGAACTGCAAATTACATTTTTTACACGGTTTTTTATACACCTGTGCAACGCACGGGCTCAAAAACTTAGTATATATATATATATATATATATATATATATATATATATATATATATATATATATATATATATATATATCAATTATATTTTGTTGGTCTTATTGGCCAAATATTTCTATATTATTGTTATTAGTTTTTATTTTCTTTTCTTTTTTTAATCACTCGCATGTCCCTATAGTATTTTTCATACAACGTTCTACTCCAGAAATCTTATTTCTTGTGTTCAAAACCAAAAAGGAGCATGAATGGCTATTATGAAATAGCAAAAAAATTGAAATAGTGAACTTGTTCTCAATAAACCACTATTACCAATAATAAATATATGAATTTTGCTAACGACAACTTTTAAGTTTGTCATTAACGCGTATAAAAATATTCTACATAGCGGTTATAAATTGAGTTTAAGTTGACAATTACTGAATTATACAACACATTTATGCGCGTTAACGGCAATCCTAACAAAATTCTACATTTATTATACACAAAATTTAAAACATAATTAAACCAAAAATGTTAGCTCCAGTTTTAAAAACGCCTAAGGTATTATATTATATAGTGAACCACTTGGGCTGCCACCGAGTTCTTTGTGAAGCAAGAGACTTAGGTTCGAATCTTGGTAACCTCTAAGTTCGAATTAAAATGGGCTCTTGATCGGTGGGGTGTCAATGTGCACAATTCACAAGGTTACGAGTCTTGTCGCTCGGAGCGCTCATCACCTAGGGGTTTTACTCACTAGTGGGACCCAATATCGTTGTTGCTAGGGAAGTTTTCTCTGTGAAAAAAAGTAAGATACTAGTGAAATTGTACAGTTACATTATACATATTATATTTTGGATTACACATCAAATCTAACCAATTAATATTACCCTTCTTACGCCTTCCTCGTAAATCGTAATTCATGTGAGCAAAATAAGTTTAATATCATCACATAAAACATCTATTTTTGACTTAATCTGGGTGAAAGTGAGTCCTTTCTATAACGCTCAAAATACAAAATCTCAATTGCACCACAACATCAAATTTTGCACCTTTTTAATAATGGTGAATGTAAGTTCATCCAAAGACCACCATAAAAAGATACTTTTTCAAACGTCATTACCCACTCGGCATTCTCCACAAAATATGATATTTTTTCTTGAGCATCATCATAAATAGAACATCTTGTTGGAAGCCATTCATTTTGAGTTCTACACATTGAGACCATAACTTTTTCTAGAAGAAGCATGTTCCACCTTACTTGATGATTACCATTGTCAAACTGTAAAAGTCAAAAGCTTTCCAAAGAGCTTCGACCATAAATGTTTGAGGCACATCCAAAATGAACTCCCAAATATCATGCGCATTAAAGAAACACAATTGTGAAAGCCAATCTTGTCGATGCATATTTTGTATGGATATTACCTAGCGAATATTTCATTAATGTTTATTACATATGATGTTCATCAAGCTAGATTGATGTCAACGAGTGAAACTCATTATTCGCGGGAACTTATGCGGATGAAAGCCACACCGGTTAAAAATGTCCATCTGTACATATGAGTGGGCTTATTCGTACGGACCAAAAGCCCACCAGTACGGATCGGTCTGCAAGCCTATAAATACAAGTTTCATGTGCCATTTAGGGTTAAGAGTTTAATCTAATTCTGGAGAGCCGTATTTTCTGAATCCAGAGCTTGAGGGAGATCATTCGCAATCTCCCTTGGCAACCAATGTTTCTCCGTTTGAACGATTTGTAATATCGACATTTATTAATGATATTACATGTTTTTACATATGGTTTTTGTAACACCGGCCATTTTTTTTATTTATTTATTTTTTTTATACACAGCGGAAGACTTTATTAACAAACACAGTATAGGTCACGTCATTACATTAATCCATGTAATTAAGTTTAAGTTTACACCACGGTGTTACGTTATCACAAAACATGATTTATACAAAAGTCCACATCAGAGTTGGGTTGTCAAACATGTCTTCTGCATCAACACCCATCCCGACTAGCAGTACCTAAACCTGCAAGGGGAGAATATGTGGGGGATTAGCGCACCGCTAAGTGAATGGAATCTATCTAACAGATATAGCTTAAGCCACACACAAGCTATATACTAACAACAACACTTGCTAACTACCAACTAGCATACAATAAGACAATACGAGGATCAGCGGCTTGTACGTGCACACGACTCTCAGCTGATCGGGCCTGAGTCTACCGATAGTCCCTGCTACTCAATTCACAGTATAGTTATCCAGATGCAGGGGATGCATCATTCACACTATACTCCACAATCAGTAGCCTATGGACCCAACCTCCCTTTGGCACGGTTGACCTCTCCTAGGCACGGTCTCGAGTCCCCAGTCTCCCTAGGCCCGACTGGTGCCATTCACACAGTGTACACATAATTCACATACAACATCAGGCAAACGATATTATTCTATCATGGCAATTCCTACACTATACATGGTAAAAGAGTCAACCACAGTAGCATGATATGCTACTTAAACTCTATCCGTAGATAGACCCACTCACCGAATACCAGCAACTAGCTCAGATAATCTATCACTGAGCGGCTTCCTTATCCTTATCACCTGAACATAAGGCAAATCAAGTTAGTTTATGTCCGTTAACACAAAACAGCACAGTACAGAAAATCAGTCACAAAAAGTGCCACAAAAGGTCTACTTAACACTTATGCACTTTCAAAATTTACATCCTGAACACCAAAATACAAACGGACAGCATAACGGCTAGAAAAAGGCACTTTGGTAAAACATTCTGCCCTGGACACAGTCGGTCGACTGTCTCCTCAATCGGTCGACTGACATAGACAGTCGGTTGACTGTTGACACAATCGGTCGACTGACTTTCCCAATCGGTCGACTTATTTTGTATTTCCACAATCGGCCGAAAGTCAAACTCAGTCGGTCGGTTCACTCGCCAGTCGGCCGACTGTGTTCATCATCTGCAGATTCTGAACACAACCTACGGACTTAAAGCTAAATTCACCAAAACTCGATCTAGAGCTCTTTTTCGACACCAAAACTTACCACACCTCAATTACTACATGTTATAGACTATTAACCCACAAAGTTTTGACCATAACAACATCAAATCCATGGATTTTGACACAAAATCAAGCTTTTGAACAAATACACTTAATACACCATTTTAACACTAAATTGATCATGAAAGCTCATGATTCATACCTTAAAAGAATCAGTAGAGTGTAAAGAACGTGATTTCAAGACCAATTCGAGCTCAAGGTCAACAATGGGAAATTAGGGTTTGGTTAGGTGGGGATGTAAAGGACGGGAGGTGGATTTGGGGATTTTTGTGAAAATGAAAGTATTACCTCTAAGATACTCACTTAAGGCTGTCTTTTCCCCCCACTACCCAACACACGGGTATTTACCAGTTATCTAACAACTTAACACAACTGGTAAAGTACTCTAACGAGGTCCAAATTAAATAAACCAACCACCCCTGGGACCCTGGTCACAAAGCGCATCTAACCATATAGATAAATTATAATAAAGCACAATATTAATTAAAAGCATATAAAACACATAATAAAACCCTAAGGGCAAAATAGTCTACTTACAACTAGCCCGGGTTTCAGTCTGTTACAAATCCACCCCCTTAAGGAGATTCCGTCCTCGGAATCTGGTCTTGGTCAAACAAATGAGGGTAGCGGTTTCTCATCAACTCTTCCATTTCCCACGTAAGATTAGAACCCAAACTATGTTTCCACTCGATCAACACCATCGGTATCTCTTTATTTCTCAACTTAGTCACCTTTCGGTCAACTACACGGACCGGCTCTTCCACCAATTTCTTATTCAAATCGACCCTTAAATCTTCTAAAGGAAGGAGTTTCGTTTCATCATCTACTTTACACTTACGAAGATAACACACGTTGAATGTATTATGAATACCGGCTAACTCTAGTGGAAGATCTAATACCACAGTCTGATCGTTCAACACTTCACTGATCGGAAACGGACCAATAATTCTTGGTGCTAACTTACCACGTTTATCAAATCTGATAACCCCTTTCCACGGCGAAACTTTTAGATACACTCGTTCACCCACATTAAAGGTAACCGGACGCCTACGCGGATCAGCATACATTTTCTGCCTATCTCTAGCTGCTTTCAACTTTTCTCTCGCAATTGAAACTTTTTCGGCTGTCATTTGAACAATTTCGGGACATGCAAACTGTTTCTCTCCGGCTTCTAACCAACAAGTCAGAGTTCTGCAACGAAGACCGTATAATATTTCATAGGGCGGCGTCCCTATACTCGAATGATATGAATTATTATACGCGAATTCGACCAACGGTAAATGTGTATCCCACGAACCACCGTATTCTAACACACAAGCCCTTAACATATCCTCCAAAGTTTGTATCGTTCTTTCACTTTGACCGTCTGTTTGAGGATGATAAGCTGTACTTAAATTCACACGTGTACCCAGATTCTGTTGAAGACTATTCCAAAAATTCGACACAAATCTGGAATCTCTGTCTGAAACGATTGATAACGGCACACCATGTCTACTAACTATTTCCTTCACATACAATTCGGCTAACTCACTCAACGAAGCTGTTTCACGAGTAGCAAGAAAATGAGCACTTTTAGTTAGACGATCCACTATTACCCAAATCATATCACGTCTTTTCTGAGTTCGAGGTAATTTAGTCACAAAATCCATCGTTATATGTTCCCATTTCCACTCTGGAATCTGTAACTGACTTAACGAACCATATGGTTTCTGATGTTCTGCCTTCACTTGAGCACATATATGACACTTTTCAACATATCGAGCGATATCTGTTTTCATTGTCGGCCACCAATACACTGTTTTCAAGTCATGATACATCTTATTACTACCCGGATGTACTGTCAATCTGGATTTGTGAGCTTCTGTCATGATTAAATCCCTCAAATCTCCAAGATTAGGCACCTAAACACGATTGTTTAAGGTCTTTAGTCCACGTGAGTCATCAATTAAGTCTACTTTTTGTTTGGTCATTTGTTCAGATTTAATATGTTCGTCCTCTAAAGCACAGGCCTGAACGGTTCTTAAGCTGTTAATCAAATCTGAAGTTATATTCAAACGAAGAAATTTCACATTATCACTTGACCTTTTACGACTTAGCGCATCTGCAACCACATTTGCCTTACCCGGATGGTATTTAATTTCACAATCGTAATCTTTAATCAACTCTTGCCACCGTCTCTGACGCATATTCAATTCTTTCTATGAGAAGATATACTGCAAACTCTTGTGATCTGTACAAATAACACAATGGGTTCCATACAAATAGTGTCTCCACAGTTTCAACGCAAACACTACTGCAGCCATTTTCAAGATCATGCACTGGATAATTCTTCTCATAAACTTTCAACTGTCGAGAAGCGTAAGCGATTACTTTTTCTCTTTGCATTAATACACAACACATCCCAGCATATGACGCATCACAGAATACCACGAAGTCGTCTGAACCTTCTAGTAAAGCTAACACTGGTGCCTGACACAGTAGCTGTTTTAAAATTTGAAAAGCCTTTTTCCTGTTCATCAGTCCATCGAAAGGCTACATCTTTACGAGTAAACTTAGTCAACGGACCTGCTATTTTAGAAAAATCTTTGATAAACCTGCGATAATAACCAGCCAATCCCAGAAAACTCTTAATCTCAGTCGGAGTCTTCGGAGAATTCCAATTCATTACCGCTTCTATCTTTATCGGATCAACCTTTATACCTTCAGCACAAATCACATGACCCAAAAACTACACTTCACGTAACCAAAATTCACATTTTGAAAATTTTGCAAATAGCTGCTCACGTTTCAGCAAATTCAAAACCTGTCTCAGGTGTTCAGCAAGTTCACTCTCTGTCTTTGAATACACTAGTATATCATCTATAAACACAATCACAAACTTATCTAAGAACGGACGACACACTCTATTCATTAAATCCATGAAGACTGTTGGCACATTCGTCAACCCAAACGGCATGACAAGAAATTCATAATGTCCATACCTTGTTCTGAATGCAGTTTTTGGTATATCTGATTCAGCAACACGAACCTGATGATATCCGGATCGTAAATCTATCTTGGAAAAGAATGAAGTACCCTGTAACTGATCGAACAAATCGTCTATTCGAGGTAATGGATACTTATTTTTCACTGTTCTTTTGTTCAATTCACGATAATCAATACACATGCGCATTGACCCATCTTTCTTTTTATCAAACAATACCGGAGCACCCCACGGTGAAGAACTCGGTTGGATAAACCCACGATCTAATAACTCTTGAATTTGTGACATCATTTCACGGAATTTAGACGGCGCTAATCGGTATGGAGCTTTTGCAACTGGAGTTGTTCCAGGAACCAACTCAATCTTATATTCGACTTCCCTTACCGGCGGCAGACCTGGTAACTTATCTGGGAACACTTCGGGAAATTATGATACTATCGGAATATCAGCCACTGTTCTCTTTTCTTTCTTCGCATCAATCACATACGAAAGAAATGAATCACAACCCTTTGCCATCGACTTTTTCGCTTTCATCATGGTTATCAATGGAAAATTATACCCGCCCCGCTCCCCTCGGGCCACAACACGGGTTCCATCGGTCGAACGAAAGGTAATCATTTTCCTATCACACTTACTATTAGCCCTAAGCGAGCTCAACCAATCCATTCCTAATACTACATCAAAGCTAGGAATAGGTAACACTAAACAAGTCACCGGGAAAGACTTCCCTTCGATCTCTATACAAACCTCAGACACATATGTTGTGACGGGTGTGATCTTACCATCGGCTACTTCTACACTAACCGGCTTGGGTAACACAGTAACTGGTAATTTCAACTTAGCAAAGAAATCTAGGGATATAAAACACCTATTGGCACCAAAATCAAACAATACGCGAGCAGGTATTGAGTTGATTAGAAACATATCGGTGATCACTTCGTCGGTTGCTACAGCATTCTCAACTGACATCTGAAAAGCTCTAGCCTCTGCTGTTGGAGGGTTCTTCCTCTTCTGCCCACTCGAGGCAGTTGACCCTCCGGCTGATACCGAACGCGCCCCTGACCCTGCCCCGGAACTACCACTCTTTGACGGACAACTAACCGCACGATGCCCTAGTTTGTGACAACTTCAACACACACTATTCAGATACGGACATGCTGAAGACTCATGCCCAACTACACCACACTTTAAACATCTTCTTGTAGCCTCAGAACATTGACCACTATGAGAAGATCGACACGTGTAACACCAATTCCCTTTACCTGATCCAGACCCAGAACTACTCTGACCACTTTTACCCTTCGATTTAAACCCACTAGACATCTTTGATTTAGATCCTAATTGACCAGATACTTGCCCACTTTGTTGTAGCACATTACCAAACATTCTGTTTCTGGCGGCCTGAACATCACTTTCTACCATTTTAGCCATCACAACCACTTGAGACAACGACGTAGCCGTTCTATCAAAAGTTCGATACTCTGGCAAAATGATATTAACAAAGTGCTGCATACGAGACGCTTCGTCTGGCACCCACTGTTGTACAAACCTCAGTTTATCCATATACTTCTCTACTACCTCGTCGATTGTCATTTGAGGTGTCATCTTCATTTCAAGAAACTCAGTATTGATTCGGTTCATATCAAACGGATTACAGTACTGTTCACACACCTTCCCATGAAACTGCTCCCATGTGATCATACTCACTTGCTCTTTCGGTATACTGAAAATCAATGAATCTCACCAAATCATAGCCCTACCTTTTAACATTCGACTAGCATATGTTACTTTCAGCTCAGGTTCACACTGGCACACTTCAAATACCCTTTCAATTTCTCGCAACCAATTGAGAGTTACAGTCGGATCAGTACTTCTAGAGAACTCGGAGGGTTTGCAATCACGGAAGTTCTTATAAGTACACATTTTGGGTGGTTGCATGTAATGTTGTTGAAACATTTGCATTTGGTATGGGTTCATTATCATGGGATTTTGGTAAGTAAAAGTGTTTTGTGGTGGCATATAGTATTGGTTAGGTATTTGATTTTGAAACTGGTTCTGGTGCACATTAGGTATCGTTTGGGATTGCGCGGTTGGGAATCCAGGTGGTGTATCATCATTTCCAGAATGCCTTGCCAATTCAAGCTCATTAATTTTGTCTTCAGCCTCTTTTAGCTTGCTTTCTAATTGAAGGATGTAACTATTCTGATCATCATCAGACTCAACACCCTCTTCTGGTACTTTGAATGTTCCGAGGTTGGATGGGCCAGTTGCGTTTCTATCAGCCATACCTTTGCTACAAAAACAGCTCACACAAAAGCTTAGTGGATATCAGTTAGTTCAATCACAACTAACGCACATATATCCTATATTCCGTTAGCCCCCACTCCCACAGACATGTTTGACTTGCCTTAGGGTTTGGGAACAAAATACGCGCATGTATTTACTGCCAAACCTTGCTCTGATACCAACTTGTAACACCGGCCATTTTTTTTTATACACAGCGGAAGACTTTATTAATAAACACAGTATAGGTCTTATTAAGTTTAAGTTTACACCACGGTTTTACGTTATCACAAAACATGATTTATACAAAAGTCCACATCAGAGTTGGGTTGTCAAACATGTCTTCTGCATCAGCACCCATCCCGACTAGCAGTACCTAAACCTGCAAGGGGAGAATATGTGGGGGATTAGCGCACTGCTAAGTGAATGGAATCTATCTAACAGATATAGCTTAAGCCACACACAAGCTATATACTAACAACAACACTTGCGAACTACCAACTAGCATACAATAAGACAATACGAGGATCGGTGGCTTGTACGAGCACACGACTCTCAGCTGATCGGGCCTGAGTCTACTGATAGTCCCTGCTACTCAATTCATAGTATAGTTATCCAGATGTAGGGGATGCATCATTCACACTATACTCCACAATCAGTAGCCTATGGGCCCAACCTCCCCTTGGCACGGTTGACCTCATACGGACTCTAACCTCTCCTAGGCACGGTCTCGAGTCCCCAGTCTCCCTAGGCCCGACTGGTGCCTTTCACACAGTGTACACATAATTCACATACAACATTAGGCAAACGATATTATTCTATCATGGCAATTCCTACACTATACATGGTAAAAGAGTCAACCACAGTAGCATGATATGCTACTTAAACTCTATCCGTAGATAGACCCACTCACCGAATACCAGCAACTAGCTCAGATAATCTATCACTGAGCGGCTTCCTTATCCTTATCACCCGAACATAAGGCAAATCAAGTTAGTTTCTGTCCGTTAACACAAAACAGCACAGTACAGAAAATCAGTCACAAAAAGCGCCACAAAAGGTCTACTTAACACTTATGCACTTTCAAAATTTACATCCTGAACACCAAAATACAAACGGGCAGCATAACGGCTAGAAAAAGGCACTTTGGTAAAACATTCTGCCCTGGACACACAATCGGTCGACTGTCTCCTCAATCGGTCGACTGACGTAGACAGTCGGTCGACTGTTGACACAACCGGTCGACTGACTTTCCCAATCAGTCGACTTATTTGGTATTTCCACAATCGGCCAAAAGTCAAACGCAGTCAGTCGGTTCACTCGCCAGTCGATCGACTGTCGACCGATAGTCGGCCGACTGTGTTCATCATCTGCAGATTCTGAACACAACCTACGTACTTCAAGCTAAATTCACCAAAACTTGATCTAGAGCTCGTTTTCGACACCAAAACTTACCACAACTCAATTACTACATATTATAGACTATAAACCCACAAAGTTTTGACCATAACAATATCAAATCCATGGATTTAGACACAAAATCAAGCTTTTGAACAAATACACTTAAAAACACCATTTTAACACTAAATTGATCATGAAAGATCATGATTCATACATTAAAAGAATCAGTAGAGTGTAAAGAACGTGATTTCAAGACCAATTCGAGCTCAAGGTCAACAATGGGAAATTAGGGTTTGGTTAGCTGGGGATGTAAAGGACGGGAGGTGGATTTGGGGATTTTTGTGAAAATGGAAGTATTACTTCTAAGATACTCACTTAAGGGTTCCTTTTTTCCCCACTACCCAACACACGGGTATTTACCAGTTATCTAACAACTTAACACAACTGGTAAAGTACTCTAACGAGGTCCAAATTAAATAAACCAACCACCCCTGGGACCCTGGTCACAAAGCGCATCTAACCATATAGATAAATAATAATAAAGCACAATATTAATTAAAAGCATATAAAACACATAATAAAACCCTAAGGGCAAAATAGTCCATTTACAACTAGCCCGAGTTTCAGTCTATTACAGTTTTGAGGCAATACCGGAGTTATTTTTTTTATGTATCTTTGAATCATTTATGTGATCATACTTAATGGATTATAGTTAATTACATATATATTCAGAGTTTTGATGATATTTTGGAGCTAAATGGAGAATCGGGTTATAAAGTCAAAGATGATTGGATGCTTGAAATCCGAGTTTGGAAAGGAGAGAAAGATGATTTTCCTCTTGCAGACAGGAAGCACCGCTTTCCTCTTTGAAAGCGCTGCTTGGGAGCTGATGCGGAATATAACTAATTCATGTGAAAGATCCTCTTCGAAGATGGAAGAGCCGCCTGGAGGTCTAAGAGCCGCCCGATTTGAGTATTTTTTCGAGAACGTCTATATGTTTAAATTTTTTTATAACCAAATGAAAATCGTAATAATGGTAATTATATATATCCAAACTAATTAGAATGAAGTGTGTGTAGTAATAACAAAACAATATACTAGATCTTAATATAGCTTGAAGCCTTGGATTGATATAAAACTTCAACCTTTGTTTTCACTCATATGTGGGACAAGTTGAAATTAACCTGAGGGCAAATAGCTCGAAATATAAGTTACTCAATTTGCAATAAAGGTAATATGGATTTGGTGATGCCCGAGAAAGATGATGTGTTTCAATTTTTGCTCGAAAAGGAGTATGATTTAAAAAATTTGCAATTGAGGTAATATCGTCAAATTCATTAATTACCATTAGTCAAATTTCGTTAAGTTTCACATTTACTTGACATATGAAGGACAAAATTACACAGTTGGTTCCCGAACCTTATAAAACATAATAATAAATAAAAAAACGTAATAAAAAGCACAAAATAAATTATAATATTAAAAATTAAAAATAAATGCAAATTCTTATAAATTTTTTAATAAAAATAAAAAGAAAAAAATTCAAAAAATTGAAAAAAATGAAAAAAATAAAAAATTAGAAAATTGTTAACAATAAAAAAAATTAATTTCAAATTTTTTATTTATTACTTATTTATTTCTAATTTTTCTAATTTTATTACTTTTTTAAATTTTTATAAGGTCCAGGTACCAACGTATAATATTGTCTCTCACATGTAAAACACTTAACGAAATTTGACTAACGGTCGTCAATGAATTGACAATATTACCTCAATTGCACATATTTTAAAATCATAACAATTTTCGTACAAAAATTGTAACACGTGATTCTTTTAGAGTAGCAGCAAAACCCATATTACCTTTATTGGCAAATGGTGTGACTTATGTTACCATTTTGGATCATTTGCCCTGAAACTAAGGATGGAAAAAAAATCCTTATTGATGGGAAGTTTGAAACAAATTATATGTGATCTGTGTTTGGGTCTAGGTTTGTGGGTCTAGGTATGCGGGCCTAGGGCAAGTTATGGAGATGGTTTTAATATTTGCGTGGTCAGGTCTAGGGATGACTTTAGGTCAGGTCTGGGGATAACTTTAGATACAAACCCGCATACTCGTCTTGTATACCTGTAAATTGACCCTAATTCGTATATCTGACACGTTTACATTAATAATAATTCACGGCTAAATAGGGTACGGAAGGTGTTCTAATTTTAATAATAATAATAATAATAATAATAATAATAATAATAATAATAATAATAATAATAATAGTAATAGTAATAGTAATAATAATAGTAATAATAATAGTAATAATAATAATAATAATAATAATAATAATAATAATAATAATAATAATAATAATAATAATATTTGTATTTCCTACGTTCTTCAACTCAGAAGTAAGAACGTTGCTGTAATTTTCACCAAATCCTAACTTGTGACATTTCATTCTCCGAAATTTCCTTTTTCAAGAATCATTCGTATATTTCATACAACGGGGATCCCCGATACCCGTGGGGAATCCATTAACCCGATACCGAATACCCGACCCATATCGTACATGTTGCCATACCTAAATCAAACAAATCACTTTGAACTGTGCACCAAACAATCAAATTTGAGATTTGATACCCGATTTACATTTATTATATATTTGACACTCCTTAGTTCGTTGTAAAGCTCTCGTAAGGACTATAAATTTCATTAAATAATTTTTAATGTATGTCACTTAATCATATATTACTTGGGGTGTGTTTGTTTACTTCTTAATTGAATGGTGACTGAATGTTAAACCATTTAGCATTCAACACATTTTTTTCTGAATTCTGAATGACATATGATGCTAAATTGTTTAGCATTCGGTACTGAACCATTAAGAGTAGAAACACTTTATTAACCATAAACAACATTTTCTGTAATATCTTTCTTAAATTGTATTAAGAACATTTATCAAACAAGTATATTTAATTTTTTATTTATGTAAAAGGTTTATAACGCATTTTTACCTCATTAATTTTGTCATTCATAATAACTGTTAAATATGTTATTATCATTTAGATTAAAGTTCATTCAGAATTTTTGAATCATTCAGGTTATGAATCAATCAACGTTTAACTACTCTATTGTATCAAACACAACCTTACTTTTAACGGTTGATAGAAACACAATTTTCAAACACATTTTTTTCAACACTTCGCTTGTTATTTTATCATCAGTTTTCTTATAATTCATTTTATAAACTCATACTCCGTACTATATACTAATAATATACTAATAACTAGATTTAAGAGCCCGTGCGTTGCACAGCTACTCTTAATCAAATAAATCAGAATCGTAAAATGTTATATCAATTAACGGTATGATAAAGACATTGTAAGTAAATAGGGGGGGGGGTGAATAGTTACTTAGTTGATTTTTAAAAATTTTCTTTGGCGATTTGTTGAACTTAAACTTGATATAGTGTGATTTGAAACGTTTGTTCTCTAACAATGCTAGCAATACAAATATATGTTAAATTGTAAATAAAAGATAAGGGAAGAGAGAACAAACACAATGATTTATAGTGGTTCGGGAAGATGTTAACTAATCTTCCTTAATCCACTCCTCAATTCTACGAATTGAGATTTTTCTTCACTATGATACTCCAAACTCGGTGGAGTGTCCGGATACAACACTAGTACTTCGATAAGCCGCACCTTGTGAACTCTTACATCCCTTTGAAGACTTCACAAACACCTATATCTCTTACCACAAGATCCTAATGAACTTATCCTAGTGAAAACACAACTATCCTCTAGATCCCTTTAAGAAGATAGTTTACAAGTAAACTTACAACTTTAAGCTTACAAGTACTCTTGCTAGAATCACTCTAAAAGATTACAAATTAAGTATAAGAATGATATCATTAAGTATGAGAAAATATGAGTGCAAGAGGTGAGTCTTCAAATGCATCAAGGCTTCGCTTTTATAGGAAAGAAAAATCTGCCTGGAAGTCATACGGCTCACTGTACGGTCGACCGTGGTTCGACCGTGTACCTCTGACATCTAATTCTTATGGCCATTTTTGTCCTTTGAAAATTGTCATTTTTCCTTGTTGAATAGCTGCAACTAAAGGCCAATTACTTCTGAAATTATCCTCATTACCCTTTATATTTTGGACATAAGCTTGGAGGTTGACATGTCCTCTAAAGAAGAAAGTCTTCAATCTTTGACCATTTGTCATTGATTACCAAAAGAAGTAATTGCAGATTTTTGTCCATTGACAAACCATTAACTTCCAAAATCTTCATCTATCTTTCTTAATCACTTGTCATTTAGCTTATGGGAGTTTCTTACCCTTTAGAACATTGTTACAACTTAAATGAACTAGTTTGAATCTAGTTTGTATATGATGATTCTTGTTACATCTTGAGCTAATTACATTTTCATACAAATAATGATACATAGAACTAATGGGAGAGCAACTCTTTAGTTGAGACTTTAATTACCATTATTAGTATGTTTAGATGATACTATGTATTGGGGTAAAGAGATATGACACTTGAGTGTTTTAGCCTAAATCAAGCTTAAAGTGTCATTAAGATGTCATTAGGTGTGATTAGTGAAAATTAACATCTTTTGGTTCAAAACTCTTTTTAGATCAAAGAGGGTAACTATTATAAGCATTTTGAAAAAGGTTTTGTAAATTATAGATGCCGGGAACTAGTCAAATTTTATTTGGTCAAGATTGGTAACAGAGAAAACTGCGGTTGGGCTGCGGTCGTCCGTAAGGTCAGTCGTGGGTTTGCAATTTTTGAAAAGCTTGAACTCGTTGGTGCAGGACATACACGGTTGATGTCACGGTCGACCGTGGTGCAGCCGTGTAGCATTTTTCTCAAGATGATTTCTTAAGTATTGGTCTTTTGCTAGAGATAGTTTAGGCTCATGAACTCATGTCGTCCTACATATGATTTAACTACTTAGTTCTTGTGTGTCATCATCAAAACAAAGTGATTAACTTTTGAATATTATGCTTTGAATCTTAACCAACATTCTCCCCCTTTTGATGATGACAAACATATGAGTAAGTGGTAACTATGTAGGTCAACATAAGTGTTAACATCACTTACCATACACTTTCTCCCCCTTTTGTCGAAGCAAAAAGGTTAGTCACACTTGGAACTAAGCGCGCCCTAGAGTAATGCTCCCCCTTAAATTGTACACACTTATCAATTGTTCTTGTTAATAAAATTGCTCCCCCTTGAACCAATAGTAGACATAAAAAGTAACAAACATGATAAGCATAGCAAGTGCATTACAATAATAAATTCATAACAAGCGTTAATCCTTGGACAAGTGTTGTTTCTGCCCACCCTTATAATTGTTCTTAACCAACATTAAGTTCTTTTAAGGATAAATTCCATTGGTGCTAAACGCATCCGAGATTGTCGAGCTTTCATTGTCAGACGAGAGAATGATCACTTGATGAGCCTCCCAATAAGTAATAGGAATTGTTGACACGGATTGAGGGACATGAGAAGCGTTGATGGCATTATCGAATCGGAAAAGCCGATTAAGATGATTTGAATACGGAAGTGGACGAGTTTCTAGTTCTCGAAGGTAACCTATTCTTTGAGTAGTAAGATAAGCAAGATTTATGGGTTCTTGAGTGAGAAGTGACCACATGACAACGACTTCGATTTCGGAGATGTGAGTGGCGGTAGGTTCCCGACAATAGACATTGTTCCGAATGACATTAAGAATAAGTTGAAGATCATGGCGGATGTCGTCATCTTGAATGCATAGCCATTGATTGGGGCTTCGTTGTACTCCCGGAGTGGTGATGAGATCTAAGATGGGTTGCAACGGAAACGTAGGATTGAGTGATCTTAGATCGGTTGAAGGAGTATAGAAGGAACGCCCATTCAAAGGAATTGCCATAACGGTTCTGAATTGTTCAAGGGACCAAGTGTAAGGTGTATTAAAAAGTCGAAATGCTACTTGATCGTGGTTGGAAACAACAAGATAAGCATAGAATTCCCTAATGAGAGTTATATAAATGGTTTCATCAAGCTCAAGAAATGAGAAACAATTGTTATGGGTAAAAAGTTGAGTTAGCTCGGGAAACTCGGTACGATGAACAACACGCTCCTCATGAAGTGTTCTAGTCTCCATGTGTTGCCTATTGTTCGTGATACGTTGATTTCTCGTGTTGGTCATTTCCTAGAAAAACCACAGATTTAGCAAACTAATCAAGTTGTTAAGTTTGAAAATCTATATGCTAAACATGTGTAGATTAGTCCTTGTCTAGACTCATTTTGAAAACTATGAATTTGAAATTAAATTGTACTATTTTTCTTTTGAAAATTTAGACAAGTTTCATCTTGAATTTTGCTCTATGTTTGTCAAAAGTAGATACTAGTCATGAGATTGACAAGTATCATAATGATTTGTTCAAACATATCTGTGTGTGCATGAGTGAGTTTAAAAATTCAAAGCATATATGAGTTAAAAAAAAATTACAACAATTTTACTCATATATTTAAGTAATTCATGCAAGAAATAAGTGTTCCTATGATTTTGGAATATAATCACTTTAGTAAAATTTGAAGTAAGTTTTAGGTGTTTACCTTGAATAGATTTGAAAGAGTATGGACCACTTTTTGAAGGATACTTGAAGGTAGGACAAAAGTAAAACCATAAATTCAGTGGTTAGGGTTTAAGGAAGATATGTGGTTGGCGGAAAAGTTGTTTGGATATTAAAGGAGTTGCATAAAAGACAAAGAAATTCGTCAGACATCAGGCGGCTCTCATCACGGTCGACCGTGGTTCGACCGTGCGTGATCAGGAACAAATTTTAAGGAGTATGTTCCATCATTCCTAACCCATTCCTAAGCAAGTTAAAGGTTTCCTTTTTAAGGGGCTTAGTGAATATGTCAGCTATGTTTTCAGCAGAATCTACCTTATCTATCACAATATTACCGTTTTGGACGTGGTCACGAAGGAAATGGTGCCTAATGTCTATGTGTTTAGTCCTAAAGTGTAATATTTGATTTTTCGATAGGTCTATAGCACTTTTAATATCACAACATATGGGTATTTTAGATGAGATTATACCGTAATCGAGGAAGGTTTGCTTCATCCATAGCACTTGTGCGCACGCTCTTCCCATCGCTACATATTTGGCTTCGGTGGTTGACAATGCGACGGATGTTTGTTTCTTTGAGAACCATGACGTTAAGCAAAGCCCCACAAACGCGCATACTCCACTTGTGCTTTTTCTATTAATCATTGATCCACCATGATCGGAATCCGCAAAGCACATAATATCAATCCCGGTAAACTTTGAATACTATAACTCAAGATGCATTGTTCCTTTTAAGTATCTAAAGATCCTTTTAATGGCCTCTACGTGCGACGTCTTTGGATTCTCTTGAAATCTTGCACATAAGCACACGCTAAACATGATGTCGGGACGACTTGCCATTAAATAAAGAAGGGATCCAATCATTCCCCTATATTTAGTACTATCAAATGGTTCTCCTTCTCCTTCTAAAGTAAGTTTCACATTTGTTGCCATCGGAGTCGCCATTGGTTTCGAGTTCTCCATTCCGAATTTCTTGAGCATTTCATGAACGTATTTTTGTTGATTGATGAATGTTCCGTCTTCTAGTTGCTTGATTTGTAGTCCAAGAAAGAACTTGAGTTCACCCATCATGCTCATTTCAAACTCATCATGCATTAATTTAGAAAACTCATTGCTAAGAGACTCGTTAGTAGATCCAAATACAATATCATCAACATATATTTGAATTATGACTAAATCCTTTTCATGCCTTTTGATAAAGAGTGTATTATCAATTTTTCCCATTTCAAACCCATTATTTATTAAGAATGTTCTAAGTCTTTCATACCATGCTCTAGGGGCTTGTTTAAGTCCATAGAGAGCCTTTTTAAGTTTATAAACATGATAAGGTTTTTCAAAATCTTCAAACCCCGGAGGTTGTGATACATAAACTTCTTCATTTATTACACCATTTAAAAAGGCACATTTGACATCCATTTGATAGAATTTGAAATTATGAGCACATGCATATGCAAGAAGTATTCTTATTGACTCTAGTCTAGCGACGGGAGCAAATGTTTCATCATAATCAATTCCCTCTTGTTGGCTATATCCTTGTGCAACTAGTCTAGCTTTGTTTCTAACTACTTTGCCATCCTCATCTAGTTTATTTCAATAGACCCATTTTGTACCTATGATGTTGCTTTCACTTGGTAAAGGAACCAAATCCCATACATCACTTCTTTGGAATTGATTTAATTCCTCTTGCATAGCTTCTATCTAACTTTCATCTAATAGGGCTTCCTTAATATTTTTGGGTTCTATTTGTGAAATAAAAGCATAGTTGGCAATTAGGTTAAATATTTGTGACCTAGTGGTTCTAGTGTTGATGTCTCCTATGACTTGGTCTATAGGATGATCTTTTACATGTTTAATATCTATTGAGGATGCTAAGTTATCCTTACTTGGTTTCAAATGAGATCCGTCCTCATTTATGTCATTGAACTCGACTTGAGTTGGCATCATTTCTATAGCATCTTGTTCGATCACCTCATCATCCTCTAAAGGTTTAGTCTTAGGTGGTGGAGGAGTTTCATCAAAGGTGACATCTAGGGATTTTTCTATGACATTTGTATATTTATTTAGAACCCTATATGCCTTACTTTCTAACGAATATCCTAAGAATACTCCTTCGTAAGCTTTAGGCTCAAACTTTGTAAGATATTCCTTTTTGTTTAGGATAAAGCATTTGCACCCGAATACTCTAAGATGACTTACGGTTGGTTTTCTACCATTTAAAATTTCATAAGGAGTTTTATCCATTGATGGCCTAATTAAGACTCTATTTTGAATGTAGGTAGAGGTGGCAACGGCTTCACTCCAAAAAATTTGAGGTATTGATTGTTCATTTAACATAGTTCGACTCATTTCTTGAAGAGTTCAGTTTTTCCTTTCAACAACCCCATTGGATTGACGTGTGCGAGGAGCCAAGAAGTTATGAGTAATACCATTTAAATCACAAAAGACTCCAAATTGAGCATCATTATCAAATTCTCTACCATGATCCGTTCTTATTGTTACTATAGTACAACCAAGCAAGTTTTGTATCTTAGTAGCAAAAATTATAAATCTTTCGCATGCTTCATTTTTATGTTTTAGAAATAGTGTCCATGTATATCTTGAAAAATCATCTACTATTACTAAAGTATAAAAATTTCCTCCATAACTTTGAACGGCCGATGGCTCAAATAAGTCCATGTGCAAAAGTTCTAAACATCTTGTAGTAGAAATGAAATTCTTAGGTTTATGACTTGTATGAACTTGTTTTCCTACTTTGCATGCATCACAAAAATGGCTTTCATATTTTAATTTAGACAAGTCTCTAACTATGTCTTTTGAGGATATGTTATTGATGCGGTAGCGGAGTGTATATAAAATAGCTTTAAATTTTAGCAGGAAAATACTATTAAATACGATACAATTTTACCCAAGATATTTATTTATTTAGAGAATGGATATACTTAAACCTTGCTACAACACTTATAGGCAGTGTACCTAATCGTACAGTAGTGTAGTTTTTAGTAAGTCCGGTTCGTTCCACAGGGAAAATCTTTAAACAAAGCTTAACGCTATATTAGTTTATTTTTATAAAAATACAAATATATATATAAGTAATATTATTATTATAAAGGGGGTTTTTACCGTTTAATGACCGGTTTGTCGATTTTAAAACTTTAGTCGCAGTTAAAACCAAATGTAAAATAATAAATAAATACAAGACTTAATTTAAAGCGTAAAGTAAATAACGATAATGAAATTTCGAATAATAAAAGTGCGATAAAATAAACTTGCGATAATTAAAAAGTACGATAATTAAAAGTGCAATTAAATACAATAACAATAAAAATGCGATAATTAGAAGTGCAATTAAATATAAAATAAAGGAAATTAAATATGAAATAAATGAATTATGCTTATTTAAACTTCCGTAATCATGATGTTTGACGTGTTGATTTTAGTTTTATGCCCATGGGTTAATTGTCCTTTGTCCTGGATTATTTAATATGTCCGTCTGGTTTTTGTCCATAACAGTCCATCAGTCATAAATATAAAGTGCGAGTGTCCTCGTCAAATTATCCTTATACCCGAAGTTAAATATTCCAACTAATTGGGGACTTAAACTGTAACAAGATTTTAATACTTTGTTTAATAATTACACCAGGATGTCGACTGAGTGTAACCCAAGGTTTTAATATTTTGTTATCAATTATACCAAGTGTCCTTGTACATAATTTCACCCCTGTTTTAATTATTCTAGTGGCTATTAATCCATTCCCGTGTCCGGTTAAATGAACGATTATTCGTACATATAAATACCCCGCCCATCGTGTCCGATCGAGTGTATATGGTAATTTATAGGGACGCCCAATTATAAATCTTTATATTAACATTAACAAACTATCATTTAGTTAAACAAATATAAAGCCCATTAATAGCCCATAATCTAATTTCCACAAGTGTCGTTCTTTTGTCCAAACCTCAATTATGGTACAAAGCCCAATTACCCAATTTTAGTAATTAGCCCAACATCATGATTACTTCGGATTAAATAAGCATAATAATAACTTAGCTACGAGACATTAAATTAAAAAGGTTGAACATAACTTACAATGATTAAAAATAGCGTAGCGTTACACGGACAGAATTTCGACTTACACCCTTACAATATTCGCTAACATACCCTTATTATTAGAATTATAATTAAAATTAAAATTAAAATATAAATTATAAATATATATTACGATATAGATAGAGAGATGGATGGATATATGTTATGTAAAATGATCAGAATTCGGTTGGCTTTATAGGGAATTTCAAAATTTGGGGCTCCGCGACTCGCGGCATTTTTTGCCTTCAAACTCCGCGAGTCGCGGAGTTTGAAATTACAGCTCACAAACTTTGGAGTCTTTCTTGCCGACGAATTTTTATTATTTATATAATATATAAATAATTATAAGAATTATTTAAATATTATATTATATTTACGTGCATAGTTGACTTGTAATTTTTAGTCCGTTGCGTCGAGCGTTGAGAGTTGACTCTGGTCCATGTTCCGGATTTTCGAACGTCCTTGCGTACAATTTAATATCTTGTACTTTGCGTTTTGAATCTTGTACTCTTATAATTTCGAGACGTTTCTTATCAATAATTGGAACCTCTTTGATTGTCTTTTGTACTTTTGAGCTTTTTGGTCGTTTGCGTCTTCAATTTGTCGAATCTGTCTTTTATCTTCACTTTTTATTATTTAAACGAATATCACTTGTAAATAGAACAATTGCAACTAAAAGCTTGTCTTTCTTGAGGAATAATGCTATGAAATATATGTTCGTTTTTAGCATTATCAAATATTCCCACACTTGAGCGTTGCTTGTCCTCAAGCAATATCGTCTTGAAATACTAGAATCACTTCTTTATTCTTCACACTTTGTACATCAATGATTTCTATACGGCGGTATAAACAATGGTAGTAACGATATGGTTTACAGTCCCACATGACTATAAAAATTTAGATCCATTAAGGAAATTGGATCTTTATGAAAACATTTGATTTTTTGAAAATTAAATCTAGTTTTTTCCCTAGATAAGTTTTCCGGAATAACCCTTCACCGGTGTTTGCAAAATATTTTTGTGGGTTTGGTGGGTTTCAGATTTGAAAATTTTAGCTCAAAACTTGCGGTTTTGTGTCACCCACTTGCTAACCTTGTATTTGGAAAGCAACACGTCCATTTTACTTGTCCCGTATATTACCTTTCGGTAAACTACCGTCCGGTTGTAAAGGAAAGCGTTGAACAAGCAACTGTTAAGGCAATGTCCCCTGACATGCTTTTAATTATGGTCTATAACGTGTCGGACGTAATTACTATCCTTGGTAGGAGCAATAGTAAAGCTCACCCTTATAATTTTTTGGTCTGGCACAAGGTCCCGTCTTTGACCACTATGCAACCACCGTTCTTACGGTTGACACCCGATTTAGTTCAGGTGACCTAATGAATTCCCGGTGAATTCCTAGGATTTTACGTTCAATGGTAATGAACGCATTGAAAATAGGGTTTTCAGAAAACAAATCGGTTTGTAATTTTGATCAAAATATTTTCTCGTTCAAGCTCGAGTTTAGATATCATTGAATTCCATGAGTTTGTAATTCTCAATCTTTAAGGTCAATCTCAAGGATTGAGTAACATCAGGCTTAAAAGCTAATTTTTAGTCTTTAAGGAGATTATCCTTTCTGGGGATTTGATTCATTAGTCTTATCAAGCTAATTTGCACGGCACCCTCCCCATTTTACGAGATAAATCCTTCTCATGGTTAGGATAAATCTGACCACTTGGCGACCCTGTTTAATGCTGAGGTCCGTGGATTTCCTGCTGATTTTAGTGATGACTTTTCTAGATTTTTTGTCAACCTACAGCTGGTCTGGACGACAACTTCTTGACCTAAATCAAGAAGCGCGTGTCTTTTTCGGAAGACTTTACTTCCTTTTAATGATGGAATTGATTCATCGTGTAGATCCATCTTTCTTACAGTAAATCAGGTAAAACTTTTTAGTTTAGTCCAAAGCAAAAGTATTTTCAGTTATTTGTACAAAAATATGTGATATATGTTTTGAATAACTTGGAGAATTTTCCCACACTTGGCTTTTATTTTCCTTTTTATTGTCCTCTATTCCATTTTAAATGAATTTTAACATTTTGGTTTGTTTCTCAATTTATGTCCTTTCCGAGGTAACAATAATTTCGGTGTTAAAACCTAGTTTTATCGTTCATAAATATGTATAAACATGATTTTGAGTTCATTTAATTGAAAATTTTGAAAAATTTTACTAGAATTGGGTAGTCAGTATATAAGACTAGGGCTGTTCTTTATTATCAGAGAGCACTAGATTCTAATACAACTACTGCTTTACTAGTATTTTTAATGGTAACCAAGTGTTTAAGATAAAAATTATAAAATTCGAAAGAATTTAACCCCTTCCCACACTTAAGATCTTGCAATGCCCTCATTTGCAAGAAATCAGTAACAATTTAAATTATTGAGGGTGATTTGTGTGAAAATGATTAAATTTTACCAAAGTTTCCAAACATATTTGTGTTTGTTTGCTGAATGATAAATGGTGCACATCATTTGTTCATTCCGTCTTGTTGTTATTTCACATATATTTTGCATCTTGTCGTCAAAATTAGTTGCTTTTGCTGAACTTAATGCCAATCTTTGAAAATGCGTTGTTTTACCCTGTTGTATACATAAGATAAACTGCAAACATATATACATATTTTTGAAGTTTGGTATATTACCCCACATTCAAAAATTATTAAAATCTAAGAATAAAAGTTAGAAAATTATAAAAACTATTACAATATTAACATAAGTATTAAACGTATCAACATTAAAAATTACAAAATAAATAAAACTAAGTAGACTAGGGATGATACTGATACCAATAGGGGTTCCTTGCATAACCATAGGTGCTATAGAATGCTTCGGCTGGGTTATACGTAGGATACGGTGGTTGCATCTCTATAGACCAGGGAGGGAATATGGGTTTTGGAGTAGGAATATAGTTTCTACCTATATGTTGGCAATGAGCTATGATTTGGTTTTGATGAACTTGCCAATCTTCAAATGCTCTCTGTCTAGCATTTTCGTACTCCTGTGAAGCTATAAACCTTTGCATTTCTTGCATTTCATTTACCCCTCCTACATTACCTTGATGTTGGTTTCTCTCAACCTGTGGATGTCTACCATGGTATTGTACTGCGGCGTTATTTCGCCTCTTCAAAACTTTCGCACCATGGTATACATTTAAACCTATAGTATCGCGGGGTTCTGGTTCTTCGACTAATAATCCTGATAATGCTAAAAACGAACATATATTTCATAGCATTATTCCTCAAGAAAGACAAGATTTTAGTTGGTATTGTTCGATTTACAAGCGATATTCGTTTAAATTTTAAAAAGAGAAGATAAAAGGCAGATTCGACAAATTGAAGACAAAAAGGTCCAAAGAGCTAAAAAGTACAAGATACAATTAAAAAGGTTCAAAATATTGATGAGGAACGTCTCAAAATGACAAGAGTACAAGTTACAAGACGCAAAGTACACGATATAAAATAATACGCGAAGACGTCCGAAAATCCGGAACCGGGACCTGAGCCAAGAAGAAACGCCCGACGCAACGGACCAAAAATATCTAGTCTACTATGCACAAGAATATAATATAATATATATATAATTATATATAATTATATATTATATTATATATTATTATTATATTACGTCGGCAAGAAGAAAACAAATCAATTTGGCTGGATCCAGGGTGGCCATGCGACTCGCATGGCCAGAGGCACAAAATCCATGCGAGTCGCATGGAGTGAAAATGTTGGTCAGGTCCTATATAAAGCCAGTTTTCTGCCGAGTTTAAAGCCAGTTTTCTGCCGAGTTTTACACACATAATTTCTATCTCTCTCTCAATATATACGTAATATATATATATAATATTTTAATTTTAATTTTAATTTTAAATCCTAATAATAAGGGTATGTTAGCGAATGTTGTAAGGGTGTAAGTCGAAATTCTGTCCGTGTAACGCTACGCTATTTTTAATCATTGTAAGTTATGTTCAACCTTTTTATATTAATGTCTCGTAGCTAAGTTATTATTATGCTTATTTAAAACGAAGTAATCATGATGTTGGGCTAATTACTAAAATTGGGTAATTGGGCTTTGTACCATAATTGGGGTTTGGACAAAAGAACGACACTTGTGGAAATTAGACTATGGGCTATTAATGAGCTTTATATTTGTTTAATTAAATGAAAGTTTGTTAATGTTAATATAAAGATTTACAATTGGACGTCCCTATAAATTACCATATACACTCGATCGGACACGATGGGCGGGGTATTTATATGTACGAATAATCGTTCATTTAACCGGACACGGGAATGGATTAATAGCCACTAGAATAATTAAAACAGGGGTGAAATTACATTCAAGGGTAATTGGTGTAATTGTTAACAAAGTAGTAAAACCTTGGTTTACACGCAGTCGATAACCTGGTGTATTCATTAAACAAAGTATTAAAACCTTGTTACAATTCGAATCCCCAATTAGTTGGAATATTTAACTTCGGGTATAAGAATAATTTGACGAGGACACTCGCACTTTATATTTATGACTGATGGACTGTTATGGACAAAAACCAGACGGACATATTAAATAATCCAGGACAAAGGACAATTAACCCATGGGCATAAAACTAAAATCAACACGTCAAACATCATGATTACGGAAGTTTAAATAAGCATAATTCTTTTATTTCATATTTAATTTCCTTTATTTTATATTTAATTGCACTTCTAATTATCGCACTTTTATTTATTGTTATTTTATTTAATCGCACTTTTAATTATCGTACTTTTTAATTATCGCAATTTTATTTTATCGCATTTTTATTATTCGCAATTTCATTATCGTTATTTACTTTACGCTTTAATTTAAGTCTTGTATTTATTTTATATTTTACATTAGGTTTTAACTGCGACTAAAGTTTTAAAATCGACAAACCGGTCATTAAACGGTAAAAACCCCCCTTTATAATAATAATATTACTTATATATATATTTGTATTTTTATAAAAGTAAACTAATATAGCGTTGAGCTTTGTTTAAAGATTTCCCTGTGGAACGAACCGGACTTACTAAAAACTACACTACTGTACGATTAGGTACACTGCCTATAAGTGTTGTAGCAAGGTTTAAGTATATCCATTCTATAAATAAATAAATATCTTGTGTAAAATTGTATCGTATTTAATAGTTTTTCCTAGTAAAATATAAACTATTTTGTATACTACCCCGCTGCACATAAAGTATTTTTGGCGCCGCTGCCGGGGAACTCGCCGAAGCGAAACGCCATATTTTTAATTTTTAAGTTATAATTAGTTTTTGTAAAATTTATATTTTTGTTTAAAAATTAAAAATATAAAAAAAAAAATATATTTTAAAGTGTATTTTAAGTTTTTCTTTATTATTTACAAAATATTAAAGTATTTGTATTTTATTTTAGTATTTTATTAAGTTTTTATTTAAATTATATATTTATATCTTATATTATATATAAAACAGAAATTAAAAATAAATATTAAATAATTACGTGACCTGTCATTTGAACCAGTCCAATTGAACCAGTTCAGGGTGTCCATGCGACTCGCATGACCCACCCCCTTATTCCATGCGACTCGCATGAAGGGGTTGACCAGGCCACATCCAAACCCTAATCACGCATTTATTACGGATATTATTAAATTATTATTACTTAAACCCTAAAACTATTATTATTATTATAATTAAAGTTTTTAATTTATTTAGTTATTTTTACTTTTGTTTAAGTTTTATTATTTATTTACTTAATACTATAATATAAAAAAAATATAAAAATAATATTTTTATAAAATCTAATATTTTTATAACTTTTTATAACTTTTATATTTTGTACCTTTTTAATCGTTGTAGCGTAATATTTGTAATTTTTATCTCATATTTAATTTTAAACTTAGTTTTTGCTATAGTCATTTTTACTCCTAGATTTTTAGGCTTTGCCGTAGAATTCCTAAGTGCTTTTTCTTTAGACTAAGATTTAGGTGCTTTAGAATTTTGCGACGCCTTTTTAAGTTTTAGTTTCTTTTTAAGTTATTTCCATTTGGGATTTAGTTTTTCCTTGTAAGCTTTAATATTTTTAGACACCTTTTACTATGTACCAATTATCATTCCAATTAGTAATCTCAATTTGCGATTATAATTTTAAGTTAGTTGTAGTAATAAGGTTAGGTTAGTCAAGTATTTTTAAGTTTTTATAAGTTTCTTTTATTTTTCCGTCACCTTTTATTTTTCAACCATTTTTTTCTTTTTCGACCTTTTTTCGACGAACTCTTTTTCTTTCTTATTTCTCGCTATTCTAGTTTTTAGGACTTAGAATTTTTTCTACTTCTTATCTAAATTTCTTAAAATTACGAAAATTTATTTTAAGTGGTTAAATTAATAGACATCAAAATTTTCTGGTTCGTAGTAATAGTTGGATTTGTACGTGGACCGGGTTATTGGAGCCAAACAGTCCTCAATTATATTGAGACCAAACGAATCCTGCCCCTCTGCTGCATCTTTTGGCTATTCGAAACGTGGGCAAAATCAGAAAAGTCTATTAATTGGATAACTTATTATAATTTTTCTTTCCTTTTAAAAACTAATAGGATATTCAGTGAATGCACCGAGCAAGACGTTCATCACCTTTTGTACGTTCACCACCTGTAACTCGATCAAGACATCGTTTAACAAATATAACCGCCGTTGATTTTTCTTTAGAATCGTCATCCAGTCGACCAAGTACTTCAGTTCAAATTTCCGATAATCCATTTTTTGAACCCGACCTCACAATTGAGAATCCAGAAAATATTCAGGAACGGTTCGTAGATCCTGAACCACTAAACTTTCCTCCGGAACCACCAATCATTCAAACAGAGATTGTTGAGGAACGAACCATTAAATCAGAATCATCTAGTGATACCGATTCAACAAATTCAATTATGGAGAATCTGGAACCTTTAAGTATGGAAGACCGAATGAGAGCTAAACGCACCGGCCAAGGTCACGCAATTACTCATCCAGACATTAATGCGCCTGATTATGAAATCAAAGGACAAATTCTACACATGGTGACTAATCAATGCCAATTTAGTGGTGCGCCGAAGGAAGATCCAAATGAACATCTACGTACCTTTAATAGGATCTGCACACTATTTAAAATACGAGAAGTGGAGGATGAACAGATATATCTCATGTTATTTCTCTGGACTTTAAAGGGAGAAGCCAAAGATTGGTTGGAATCGTTACCTGAAGGGGCGATCGATACATGGGACGTTTTAGTTGACAAATTTCTTAAACAATTCTTTCCTGCATCTAAAGCCGTAAGACTTCAAGCAGAAATTGTTACGTTCACACAAAAGCCAAATGAAACTCTATATGAGGCGTGGACAAGATATGGAAAGTTATTAAGAGGATGTCCGCAACATGGTTTAGACACCTGTCAAATAGTACAAATATTCTACCGAGGATGCGACATCACTACAAGAAAAGACATAGATATAGCAGCTGGTGGTTCTATTATGAAGAAAACCGAAACTGATGCTTACAAAATTATTGATAACACTGCTTCCCACTCACATGAGTGGCACCAAGAAAAAGACATCATTAGATCATCTAAAGCAGCTAGAGCCGATTCTAGCCATGACTTAGATTCCATTTCGGCAAAAATAGATGCTTTCGAGAGACGAATGGAAAAGATGACTAAAGATATTCATGCTATACGAATTAGTTGTGAGCAGTGTGGAGGACCACATTTGACAAAAGATTGTCTCAGTATTGAATTAACAATGGAACAAAGAGAGAATATTTCATACATAAACCAAAGGCCTGGAAATAATTATCAGAATAATTATCAACTGCCAAGACCGATTTACAATCAAAACCAGAATTATAACCGAAATATTCCATACAACAACCAACAAGGTCCTAGCAATCAACAAGTATCCAATAATACTTACAATCAGCAAAGACCTAATTTTCAAAACAAACCACCACAACAAACCGATGATAAAAAGCCGAATTTAGAAGATATGATGACGAAGCTAGTTGAAACTCAAACGCAGTTTTTCACATCTCAAAAACAAACCAATGAACAAAATGCTCAAGCATTTAGAAATCAACAAGCTTCTATTCAAAATCAGGAACAAGAAGTAAGTAACCTAGCAAGGTTAATAGGTGAAAGAAAACCGGGAAGTCTACCTAGTGATACAAATGCTAACCCCCGGAATGAAACAGCTAAAGCTATTACCACAAGAAGTGGTACAACACTTAAACCACCTGAAATACCTGTAACTTCTGATGAAACTATTCCTACTCCACAAGAACCACAACCTGATCAAGATAAGGAAAAAGAACCGGTAGTTGAAAAGGTTAATGAAAATAACACAGTTAAGGATAAACCTTATGTTAAACCATACCAACCACCACTTCCTTATCCGAGTAAAATGAAGAAGGAAAAACTTGAAGCCGAGCAATCCAAATTCTTGGATATGTTTAAACAGATAAATGTAAATCTTCCTTTCATTGATGTGATTTCAGGAATGCCAAGATATGCTAAATTCTTGAAAGATCTAATCACGAATAGAAAGAAAATGGAAGAACTCTCGGCTGTTACTATGAATGCTAATTGTTCAGCAGTGCTGTTGAATAAGATACCAGAAAAACTATCTGATCCAGGAAGTTTCACAATTCCATGTTTTCTGGGTAGTCTTAGTTCAATAGAAGCAATGGCAGACTTAGGTGCTAGTATAAATCTAATGCCGTATTCACTATACGCTAAACTAGACCTTGGAGAATTGAAACCAACCAGAATAAGCATACAACTAGCCGATAGATCAATAAAATATCCTAGAGGGATAATGGAGAACATGCTAGTTAAAGTTGGTACTTTAGTATTTCCAGTAGATTTTGTTGTTCTGGACATGGAAGAAGATTCTCAAGTTCCTCTCATATTAGGAAGACCATTCTTAAACACGGCTAAAGCAATGATAGACGTGTTCGGTAAGAAACTGACCCTAAGTATAGAGGATGAGAGTGTTACCTTTTCAGTGGATAGAGCAATGCAACAACCGCAATCTGCAGATGATACATGTTATTATATTCAAACTATAGATGCACAGGCGGAATTATTAGAAGAATTTCCAGAATTACAAGGAACAGGAGAATGTTCTTTAGGAGAAGGTAATGAACCAATTGATGAAGCTGAAATGTTAGCTACACTTATAGCTAATGGATATGAACCAACAACAGAAGAAATTCAAATGCTAAAAGAAGAAGACAGATATCGATATAAATCATCGATAGAAGAACCTCCGAAATTAGAGTTAAAGCCACTTCCAAACCATTTGGAATACGCTTATTTACATGGTGAATCTGAATTACCTATAATAATATCGTCTTCTCTTACTGAAAATGAGAAATCACAACTCATTTCTGTGTTAAAAGCTCATAAACCAGCCATTGCATGGAAGATTCATGATATTAAAGGAATAAGTCCTTCGTATTGCACACATAAAATCCTTATGGAAGAAGGTCATAAAACGTATGTGCAACGCCAACGAAGACTAAATCCTAATATGCAAGATGTAGTTAAAAAAGAGATTATTAAACTGCTAGATGCAGGTTTAATTTATCCAATCTCTGATAGTCCATGGGTAAGCCCAGTTCAATGCGTGCCTAAGAAGGGTGGCATGACTGTCATTACAAATGAGAAAAATGAGATTATTCCTACTAGGACTGTAACAGGATGGCGTGTATGTATTGATTATAGAAAATTAAATGACGCCACCAAAAAAGATCACTTTCCCTTACCTTTCATAGATCAAATGTTGGAAAGATTAGCCGGAAATAGTTACTATTGTTTTCTAGATGGATTTTCCGGATATTTTCAAATTCCAATAGCACCCGAAGATCAAGAGAAAACCACATTCACGTGCCCTTATGGTACTTTTGCTTACAAACGCATGCCATTTGGACTTTGTAACGCCCCTGCAACCTTTCAAAGGTGTATGATGGCGATTTTTCATGACATGATAGAAGAATGCATGGAAGTTTTCATGGATGACTTTTCAGTCTTCGGTGATACATTTAAATCATGTCTAGTTAATCTGGAACGAATGCTAATTAGATGCGAAAAATCAAATCTAGTACTTAATTGGGAGAAATGCCATTTCATGGTTAAAGAAGGCATCGTTCTTGGACATAAAATTTCAAAAGAAGGAATCGAAGTGGATAGAGCTAAAGTAGATGTAATTGCTAAACTTCCACATCCCACCAATGTTAGAGGAGTTAGGAGTTTTCTAGGGCATGCCGGTTTTTACCGACGTTTCATAAAAGATTTTTCTAAAATTGCCACTCCTATGAATAAACTCCTAGAAAAGGATGCGCCATTCATCTTTTCAGATGAGTGTATCAAATCTTTTAATATTCTTAAAGAAAAACTCACTAATGCGCCGATCATGATAACACCAAATTGGAATCTACCATTTGAACTACTGTGCGATGCAAGTGATTTTGCAATGGGAGCCGTTTTAGGACAAAGGATTGAAAAACGATTTCAACCTATATATTATGCTAGTAAGACATTACAAGGAGCACAAACAAACTATACAACTACTGAAAAAGAACTCCTTGCTATTGTCTTTGCTTTTGACAAATTTCGATCATATCTCGTTCTAGCAAAAACGGTGGTCTATACAGATCATTCTGCTCTTAGATACCTATTTTCAAAACAAGATGCTAAACCAAGATTAATCCGTTGGATCTTACTCTTACAAGAGTTTGATATTGAAATCCGAGATAAAAGAGGAGCAGAAAATCTCGCCGCTGATCATCTTTCTCGTCTTGAAAATCCTGAGTTAGAAGTTCTGAATGAATCGGCCATACAAGACAAATTTCCTGATGAATATCTATTGAAGATAGATTATAAAGAAATCCCATGGTTTGCAGACTATGCAAACTACTTAGTTTGTGGATTCCTTGAAAAAGGATTATCGTACCAAAGACGAAAGAAATTCTTCAGTGATATAAAACACTATTTCTGGGAAGATCCACATCTGTTTAAAAGTTGTCCCGATGGAATAATACGCCGATGTGTATTTGGAGATGAAGCTAGTAAAATTTTAAACCATTGTCACACAGGACCAACAGGAGGGCATTATGGGCCTCAACTAACAGCAAGAAAAGTTTATGAAGCTGGATTCTATTGGCCTACAATTTACAAAGACGCACACCTTCTTTGCAAATCCTGTGATGCATGTCAAAGGGCCGGAAAAATAAGTCAACGTGATGAAATGCCACAAAATGTCATCCAAGTATGTGAAGTATTTGACATTTGGGGTATTGACTTTATGGGTCCATTTCCAAAATCTCATAATAATCTATATATACTCGTAGCCATTGACTATGTATCTAAATGGGCGGAAGCACAAGCTCTCCCAACTAACGATGCACGAGTTGTAGTCAACTTTTTAAAACGTCTTTTTGCAAGGTTTGGAACACCGAAAGCTTTAATAAGTGATCGGGGTACTCATTTCTGTAATAATCAACTTGAGAAAGTTCTTAAAAGATATGGAGTAACTCATAAAATCTCCACCGCATATCATCCACAAACAAGTGGACAAGTTGAAAATACCAACCGAGCTTTAAAACGTATTCTAGAGAAAACCGTAGGATCAAATCCGAAGGAATGGTCCATTAAATTGGAGGATGCACTCTGGGCTTTTAGAACAGCCTACAAAACTCCAATTGGAACCACACCTTTTAGACTTGTTTATGGAAAAGCATGTCATCTTCCAGTAGAAATTGAACACAAAGCATTTTGGGCTTTGAAGACATGTAATCTTGATTTACATGAAGCCGGACGTCTACGATTAAGTCAACTAAACGAATTAGAAGAATTAAGACATGAAGCATACGATAATTCGTTAATCTATAAAGAAAGAACGAAGAAATGGCATGATAAAAGAATCAGAAGTTCAAAAGAATTTAAAGAAGGAGACAGAGTTCTTCTTTTCAATTCACGATTCAAGCTATTTCCTGGAAAATTGAAATCAAGATGGTCTGGACCATTCATAGTCAAAAGAGTTTTCCCATACGGAACGATAGAATTAATAAATTCAAATGGGATAGAATTTAAAGTTAATGGTCACAGAGTTAAACATTACATACATGGTCCGATGGAAGTCGACAACGAAGTTAATCACAATTTCGACACCACAGCTAACTAAGTGTGGGGAGAATCAAGTCTTTAAAGGATAATATATATTTCTGTTAGAGTTAGATTGTCTGTTTTCGTGTAGTTCTCGAAAATGGAACCCGAATGGTCTTTCCCTAGCAGACCCTAAAGAACTAGTCTTCTCCCCCCATTCTGAATTTTTATTTTTTTTAGGTTTTTACAAAATGAAGACTGCCTGTGAACTAAACCATGGTCTAATGCTACACGCTTTGATCACTAAAAGAAATAATGATATACTACCGAGCGAATTAGTATCAGTAATCAGAGAAAGAATGGACGGAGTTAGAAAAGGATCCAGATGCGAAGATAATAAGTTACAATTTGGTAAAGGAAAATCAAAATCCGCAGCGAAAAGAAGAGCACGACACCTAGAACGATGTCACAAATGCGGAAAATGGTCACATGGAGGTAAATGTTCAAATAATCAAACCTATTCAAATACCGAATTTGTTACTTTATGCAGAGACGGACCGTTCATATGTTTAGAAGAAAAGACACTGAATGCTCGAGGTTACGCTTATGTAGCAATGGAAAACCAATTAAACCGACTATCTTATGAATGGAATAGATCATATAACTAAGAAATCTATTTCACAGGTATGTCTGTACAGTTTTTATTTTTATTTTTATTTTTTAACCTTTTGATAATAAACGCTAATTTGTTCGCTAAAAAGTATTAAATTGGTATTGAATAAAATTAGGTTTGGCGACCGAAATTATTGATATCATTCAAAAATTTATTACATCACTGCGAAATTTAACGTTTATTCTTAAGGTATAAATATCTTTAATCAATCAACCCAAAATATTTCAAAAATTCGTCATGAGTTAAATTAGGTCTTGGAACCGAAATTACTTTACCGAAAAGAGGGGCGCATATTTTTGATAATATTTGATTGATTAAAGTGGGATAAAAAGACAAAAAGATTTTTAATTTTATTTTTACCATATTTTTAAAATTAATATTTAAATCTTAAATTAATATTGTAAATTTTGTAAAAACAATATATTTAAAATTGTAAATATTTGAAAAATTAATATAAGTTTGGTATGAATTTATAATATGAATTTTTAAATTAAGTTTGGTGTGAATTTTTAATTTTTAAAATATGAAATTTTAATTTTATGCATTTCAAATTTTAATTTTGGTGTGAATTTTAAATATTAATTTTGAATTTTATATTTAAGTTGTGTGAATTTAAAAATAAAAATTTACTTTATCTCATTAAGTTAAGAATATGATTTTTAAAATTCGTCGTAAGTTGAAGACTAGGTCTTTGAACCGAAATTGCTTTACCCGAGGGAGGGACGAGAACTTTTATTATCATTATTTTTAATCTTTTTGATTTAAAGTATGCAAAAAAAAAAATTAAAAAATCCAAAAATCTAAGCTTTTAAAACAATTGCTTGAAATTGACAAATTTTAAAAATTTGTCGAGGGACGGACTAGGGCATCGTCCCGAAACGACCTCGTCTTAAAAAGAAACAAAATTTTTAAATTTTATTAAATTTTATGTTTTAAAAGTATAAGGTTTTATAAAAAATAAAAAAAAAAAAAAAAAAAAATACCTGGAAAATACCCCCATGCGAGTCGCATGGGGATGGGCAGGAAACCATGCGACTCGCATGGCTACAAAAAACTGGACAGGATCAATTTATCCAGCGAATCTGCTTCTGTCTCTCACAATACACACACAAACACATACGAAAACCTCCCAAAATCTCTGAATTTTTCACCAAATTTCTTGCAAAAATTTCACAATAATCATGCCTAGATTCAGTAGTCTCAACCCCTTCAGGAGAAAGGTAAAGATTTCACCCCTAATCTCTTTAAATTCGAATTTTTGTGTTCTTGAGCTAGAAATTTTATATTTTGATTTTGTTAAATTTAGGTGTAATTAGAGTTAAATTGATGTTATATTATGCATGTATATCCTAGATAGAAGCTATTTAACATGAATTGAAGCTAAAAACTTCAAATTTTTAAGAATCTAGGGTTTGTGTTCTTGAGCAATTTGGGGCTTTTTGATATAAACAGGTTATGGCCGATTTTTGTCATGAATTGTTGCTAAATTAAGTAGTGTAACATGTTTAGGTAGTTAATTGATCCAAACTTTGAGCCTAAACATGATTTTGAGAATTAAAGTAGACTTTTTAAGTCTAAAAATTCATGAACTAGGTTAAATTGATATAAAGGCCATTTGAAACTTGTTTCATTGCTAGTAGAGATTATTTTGGCATGTTATTTGAGATAAATGCTTATGAAATTGATGTACATTTTTCGTATATGCTTATTTGACAAAGTGTAGACTTGACAAAAATATGAAAATGAGCACTAGCTTGATTTGAATGCCATGTAACAAGTGTTTAATGATTATTGTTGACATGGTTAAGAGTTTAAATGTGATAAAACATTGTACACATTTTCGTATGTAAAAGTGTAGAATTGTTATTGTTAAGAAAATGTGTATAAAATGTGTTATGAATTGAACATGTCATCATAATTGTTTCAAGTTATTATTTTGCTAACACTAATGCATATTTGGATGCACAAATTTTGTGTTTAATGTGTTTTGCAGAGAAATACAGATACGGACGGTGCATCATCGTCCAGACAACCAGAGCCCGAACCGGAAATGTTTTATGAACAAGAACAACATATGCAACAAGAAGAAGAAGAACATGAGGAGCAACATATTCCTTATCACGATCAAGATCAATTATTCATGAATCAGTTTCGTCAATTCGCTCCACATCAAATGATTCTGAGCTTAGACATTAATGAAGATCAGTTACACCCAAATCTGAGATTTGATCGATGTTGGATAGAGTATCCAGATTATCAAAAGAACATGCACATTCTCTACTTTAAGGTTGTTGAAATGCCAAGGGCAATTGACTGGGTACCTTTGGAAACAGTTGACCTTGCCGAACCGATTCGGGAATTATTGGTGCAAAGGTATGGTAATTCTCAGTTTAACGATTGGATGCGCCTATTTTCAATTCGTAGAACCATATATAGGGAATGGTGTATAGAATTACTTAGTACTATTAAGTTAAACAGTGATGTTAGGAGGATAGATGATAGAAGCTTTATTAGATTTCTGTTAGGTGGACGCATGTACAGAATGTCTATGATAGATTTAGCCAGGGCCTTACAGATTTACACCCCTGCTGAACTTTTGAGCCCCGACTGTAATAGCCTGATTGCCCAAGGAGAAAGGATACATAGGGAATTTGATATTAACGCCGTCTGGAGGCGTATGTCCCACATTAATGAATTTCACGCCAGTGGAAATCATACATACTTAGATATAGACAGAGCTGAACTCTGGGTGATTCATAGATTCTTAGCAAACACAATTACACAAAGGGGTAAGAATAAGGAGAAATTGACCGTAAACGATTTGTTCTACCTCAAGTGTATTAGAGACCCGAGGAGTTTCGTTAACATTCCCTATTGTGTTGGTTATTATCTCGCTAATGTAGTTTCGGGGATGAAATCGGGGAGTATTATAGGTGGTGGTATTTTCATTACTCTCATTGGAGAGTATTTAGGTGTGGATAAGCACCAAGGGGGTCCAATGAACGAAATAGAGGACGAAGGTGAAACTATAAGTTCAAACCTTTATCACGGTGCAAGGGTATTATTGATGAGACGTGGTCGGGTATATCGATACGAGGGACCTCAGCGACAGGTAGAAAGAGGTTCGGATGACGAGATGGAGGAGGCGAACAACATTATAGGAGTTGTTCGGGAGACTGCTCTTGATTTAGGCGTTCGTATGGAGGATGAATACATGACGAACTATGATAGGCATATGCAGTACGAGGCATGGCAACGTCGGAATGACTACGAGCATTCCCGGCAACGAGAGCATGGCCGATGGGATTATCATCAGTGCCAAATTATAAGCCAGTTGCAGCCTGGCGAGATGTATTATCCGACCCGACCCGCATACTATCCCGCACATCAGCCAGAAATGAGACCACCCTATGATTCATATGATTATGACGCAGCATACCAGTTCACCTATAATCAGCCATGGAACCCGGACGCGAACATGAATTGGGATCCATATCCTAATTTTCCTCCTAACCCACCTCCTGATCAGTAGAGATAAGTTGGTAATTTATAATTTTTATTTTTATTTTAAACACTTAACATTTTATTACGTTTATGTAATGTTTGATATTTCTATTATTATTGTATACTAATATTTTTCTTATAATTTGAAAGTGGGATGCCAAAGTTCCATTTCAAATTGCATGTATGATTATATTTGTATTGTATGTATTTTATGTTATGTACACAACAGGGTAACAACAACGCATTTTCAAAGACTGGCATTAAGTTCAGCAAAAGCAACTAATTTTGACAACAAGATGCAAAATATATGTGAAATAACAACAAGACGGAATGAACAAATGATGTGCACCATTTATCATTCAGCAAACAAACGCCAATATATTTGGAAACTTTGGTAAAAATTTAATCATTTTCACACAAATCACCCTCAATAATTTAAATTGTTACTGATTTCTTGCAAATGAGGGCATTGCAAGATCTTAAGTGTGGGAAGAGGTTAAATTCTTTCGGATTTTAAAATTTTTATATTAAACACTTGGTTACCATTAAAAATACTAGTAAAGCAGTAGTTGTATTAGAATCTAGTGCTCTCTGATAAAAAAGAACAGCCCTAGTCTTATATACTAACTACCCAATTCTAGTAAAATTTTTCAAAATTTTCAATTAAATGAATTCAAATCATGTTTATACATATTTATGAACGATAAAACTAGGTTTTAACACCGAAATTATTGTTACCTCGGAAAGGACATAAATTGAGAAACAAACTAAAATGTCAAAATTCATTTAAAATGGAATAGAGGACGATAAAAAGGAAAATAAAAGCCAAGTGTGGGAAAATTTACCAAGTTATTTTAAACATATGTCACATATATCTGTAACAAATAACTGAAAATACTTTTGCTTTGGACTAAACTAAACTGTTTTACCCGATGAAAGAAAAGAAGAGATGGATCTACACGATGAATCAATTCCATCATTAAAAGGAAGTAAAGTCTTCCGAAAAAGAAACGCGCTTCTTGATTTAGGTCATGAAGTTGTCGTCCAGACCAGCTGTAGGTTGACGAAAAATCTAGAAAAGTCATCACTAAAATCAGCAGGAAATCCACGGACCTCAGCATTAAACAGGGTCGCCAAGTGGTCAGATTTATCCTAACCATGAGAAGGATTTATCTCGTACAATGGGGGGGCACCATGCAAATTAGCTGGATAAGACTAATGAATCAGATCCCCAGAAAGGATAATCTCCTTAAAGATTAAAAATCAGCTTTTAAGACTGATATTACTCAATCCTAGAGATTGACCTTAAAGATTGAGAATTACAAACTCATGGAATTCGATGATATCTAAACTCGAGCTTAAACGAGAAAATATTTTGATCAAAAATTACAAACCGATTTGTTTTCTGAAAACCCTATTTTCAATGCGTTCATTACCATTGAACGTAAAATCCTAGGAATTCACCTGGAATTCATTAGGTCACCTGAACTAAATCGGGTGTCAACCGTAAGAACGGTGGTTGCATAGCATGGTCGAAGACAGGACCTTGTGCCAGACCGAAAAATTATAAGGGTGAGCTTTACTATTGCTCCTACCAAGGATAGTAATTGCGTCCGACACGTTATAGACCATAATCAAAAGCATGTCACGGGACATTGCCTTAACAGTTGCTTGTTCAACGCTTTCCTTTACAACCGGACGGTAGTTTGCCGAAAGGTAATATACGGAACAAGTAAACTGGACGTGTTGCTTTCCAAATACAAAGTTAGCAAGTGGGTGACACAAAACCGCAAGTTTTGAGCTAAAATTTTCAAATCTGAAACCCACCAAACCCACAAAAATATTTGACAAACACCGGTAAAGGGTTATTCCGAAAAACTTATCTAGGGTAAAAACTAGATTTCGAAAGATCAAATGTTTTCATAAAGATCCAATTTCCTTAATGGATCTAAATTTTTATAGTCATGTGGGACTGTAAACCATATCGTTACTACCATTGTTTATACCGCCGTATAGAAATCACTGATGTACAAAGTATGAAGAATAAAGAAGTGATTCTAGTATTTCAAGACAATATTGCTTGAGGACAAGCAACGCTCAAGTGTGGGAATATTTGATAATGCTAAAAACGAACATATATTTCATAGCATTATTCCTCAAGAAAGACAAGATTTTAGTTGGTATTGTTCGATTTACAAGCGATATTCGTTTAAATTTTAAAAAGAGAAGATAAAAGGCAGATTCGACAAATTGAAGACAAAAAGGTCCAAAGAGCTAAAAAGTACAAGATACAATTAAAAAGGTTCAAAATATTGATGAGGAACGTCTCAAAATGACAAGAGTACAAGTTACAAGACGCAAAGTACACGATATAAAATAATACGCGAAGACGTCCGAAAATCCGGAACTGGGACCTGAGCCAAGAAGAAACGCCCGACGCAACGGACCAAAAATATCTAGTCTACTATGCACAAGAATATAATATAATATATATATAATTATATATAGTTATATATTATATTATATATTATTATTATATTACGTCGGCAAGAAGAAAACAAATCAATTTGGCTGGATCCAGGGTGGCCATGCGACTCGCATGGCCAGAGGCACAAAATCCATGCGAGTCGCATGGAGTGAAAATGTTGGTCAGGTCCTATATAAAGCCAGTTTTCTGCCGAGTTTTACACACATAATTTCTATCTCTCTCTCAATATATACGTAATATATATATATATAATATTTTAATTTTAATTTTAATTTTAAATCCTAATAATAAGGGTATGTTAGCGAATGTTGTAAGGGTGTAAGTCGAAATTCTGTCCGTGTAACGCTACGCTATTTTTAATCATTGTAAGTTATGTTCAACCTTTTTATATTAATGTCTCGTAGCTAAGTTATTATTATGCTTATTTAAAACGAAGTAATCATGATGTTGGGCTAATTACTAAAATTGGGTAATTGGGCTTTGTACCATAATTGGGGTTTGGACAAAAGAACGACACTTGTGGAAATTAGACTATGGGCTATTAATGAGCTTTATATTTGTTTAATTAAATGAAAGTTTGTTAATGTTAATATAAAGATTTACAATTGGACGTCCCTATAAATTACCATATACACTCGATCGGACACGATGGGCGGGGTATTTATATGTACGAATAATCGTTCATTTAACCGGACACGGGAATGGATTAATAGCCACTAGAATAATTAAAACAGGGGTGAAATTACATTCAAGGGTAATTTGTGTAATTGTTAACAAAGTAGTAAAACCTTGGTTTACACGCAGTCGATAACCTGGTGTATTCATTAAACAAAGTATTAAAACCTTGTTACAATTCGAATCCCCAATTAGTTGGAATATTTAACTTCGGGTATAAGAATAATTTGACGAGGACACTCGCACTTTATATTTATGACTGATGGACTGTTATGGACAAAAACCAGACGGACATATTAAATAATCCAGGACAAAGGACAATTAACCCATGGGCATAAAACTAAAATCAACACGTCAAACATCATGATTACGGAAGTTTAAATAAGCATAATTCTTTTATTTCATATTTAATTTCCTTTATTTTATATTTAATTGCACTTCTAATTATCGCACTTTTATTTATTGTTATTTTATTTAATCGCACTTTTAATTATCGTACTTTTTAATTATCGCAATTTTATTTTATCGCATTTTTATTATTCGCAATTTCATTATCGTTATTTACTTTACGCTTTAATTTAAGTCTTGTATTTATTTTATATTTTACATTAGGTTTTAACTGCGACTAAAGTTTTAAAATCGACAAACCGGTCATTAAACGGTAAAAACCCCCCTTTATAATAATAATATTACTTATATATATATTTGTATTTTTATAAAAGTAAACTAATATAGCGTTGAGCTTTGTTTAAAGATTTCCCTGTGGAACGAACCGGACTTACTAAAAACTACACTACTGTACGATTAGGTACACTGCCTATAAGTGTTGTAGCAAGGTTTAAGTATATCCATTCTATAAATAAATAAATATCTTGTGTAAAATTGTATCGTATTTAATAGTTTTTCCTAGTAAAATATAAACTATTTTGTATACTACCCCGCTGCACATCAAATCTCCCCCGACTTATATCCACACCGAGATATTCAGCAATCAAAGTAATAAAAATACCACCTCCTATTATGCTATGCGGTCTCATCCCCCTAACCATAGCTGATAAATAATAACCCACACAATAAGGTATACTTACAGCGCTTTGTGGGTCTCGAATACACATATGGTAAAACAAATCCTGTTCATTTACCTTTTTCTTGTTCTTACCTCTTTGTGTAATCGAATTAGCTAAAAACCTATGAATTACTCTTAATTCAGCTCTATTTATATCCAAATAAGAGTAATTTCCCCCTTTGAATCGGTGATGGCTTGTCATTTGACTCCATACACCATGTGTATCAAAATTTTCATCTATCTTTCTACCATTTAATATCAACCCTCTACAATCGGCAGATGCTAACTCCTCAGGCGTATATATACGTAAAGCCTGAGCCATGTCTAGTAAAGACATGTGGCACATCGAACCTCCTAACAAAAATCTAATAAAAGATCGATCGGTTAAACTAGCTACCCGATCATTTAATTCTATACTTCACAACAATTCTTCACACCATACTTTATATACAGGTCTACGCATGGTGAATAAACGTACCCAGTCGTTAAAAGTAGAATAACCATACCTCTGTGCAAGTAATTCTCTAATTGGCCCGGCCAATTCTACAGCTTCTAATGGTCCCCATTCTATGACCCTCGGTACCTCAACAACTTTAGAATGAAGAGTATGCAAACCCCTTTGGTATTTTGGATAATCTATCCAAAGTCTGTCAAATCTCAGGTTCGGGTGCAAATCTTCTAAGTGCATATCAGAAAATGTCATGACTGGATGAGGTATATCTTGCTTGTAGTAGTTATCTACCTCCTGTTGTTCCGCATTCTCGGCAGGAGCATTGCGAGCTTGGGATGAAGATTCACCCCTTTCAGTCTGCAAAACACATCAAACACAATTTTTTGTGCATCCAAATATGCATTAGTGTCAGCAAAATCATCAATCAAAATAATTACAATGACATGATCAATTTATATCAAACTTAAGCTCATTTTCATATTTTCATCAAATCTACACTTTTTCAAATAAGCATATACGAAAATGTTCGCCAAGTTCATAAGCATTCAACTCAAATAACATGTCAAAATAATCATTACTAGCAATTAAACAAGTTTCAAATGGCATTATCTCTCAAAAATCAAGTTCGTGAATTTTAGACTTGAAAAAGTCCACTTTAATTCTCAAAATATTGTTTAGGCTCAAAGTTTGGATCATTTAACTACCTAAACATGTTACACTACTTAATTTAGCAACAATTCATGACAAAAATCGGCCATAACCTGTTTATATCAAAAAGCCCCAAATTTGCTCAAGAACACAAACCCTAGATTACTCTAAATTTGAAGTTTAAGGCTTCTAATCATGTTAAATAGCATCAATCTAGGTTATACAAGCATAATACATAAACAATTTAAGAATAATTACACTAAAAAGCATCAAAATCAAATTGGGGAAAAAATTGCTCAAGAACACTAATTTTAGGATTAAATGGTGTTTAGGTGTAGAAATTTACCATTTTTCTTGAGTAATTCCTTGATAGCATCCTTCTCAACATAATTTTAGTAAAAGATTTGATGATTAACGGTTAAAAATTGTGATTTTGGGGGTGTTTTTTCGGGTTTTTTCGGCTTTATTTTCGCAGTGTTTTTTTTTTCTGTGTTGGGACTGATCAGTTCGATCAGTATATATTTTTTTTCTGGATTTTTCATTCTTCGCGAGTCGCGGTGGATTTCCCTTTCAAACTCCGCGACTCGCGGAGTTTGTATATTTTTTTTTTATTATATATCTTATACTAATTAAAACAATTAATTAATTAATTTTAAAATTTTGTTTCCCTTGTTATTTAGGACGAGGTCGTTTCGGATCGATGTCCTAGTCCGTCCCTCGACAAAATTTTAAAATTTGTCTTTTTGTAGCGATTGTTTTAAAAGCTAAGTTTTTTTGGGTTTTTTAATGTTTTTGGCATACTTTAATTCAATAAGATTAAAAATAATAATAATAAAAGTTCTCGTCCCTCCCTTGGGTAAAGCAATTTCGGTTCAAAGACCTAGTCTTCAACTTAGGACGAATTTTAAAAATCATATTTTTAACTTAATGAGATAAAGTAAATTTTTGTTTTTAAATTTACACAACTTAAATATAAAATTCAAAATTAATATTAAAAATTCACACCAAACTTAAAATTTGAAATGCATAAAATTAAAATTTATATTTTAAAAATTAAAAATTCACACCAAACTTAATTTTAAAAATTCATATTATAAATTCACACCAAACTTATATTAATTTTTCAAATATTTACAATTTTAAAAATATTGTTTTTACAAAGTTTACAATATTAATTTAAGATTTATATATTAATTTTAAAAACATGGTAAAAATAAAATTAAAAATCTTTTTGGCTTTTTATCCCACTTTAATCAATCAAATATTATCAAAAATATGCGCCCCTCTTTTCGGTAAAGTAATTTCGGTTCCAAGACCTAATTTAACTCATGACGAATTTTTGAAATATTTTGGGTTGATTGTTTAAAGATATTTATACCTTAAGAATAAACGTTAAATTTCGCAGTGATGTAATAAATTTTTGAATGATATCAATAATTTCGGTCGCCAAACCTAATTTTATTCAATACCAATTTAATACTTTATAGCGAACAAATTAGCGTTTATTATCAAAAGGTTAAAAATAAAAATAAAAATAAAAAATAAAAAAAACTGTACAGACTTACCTGTGAGATAGTATTCTTAGTTATATGATCTATCCCATTCATAAGATAGTCGGTCTAATTGGTTTTTCATGGCTACATAGGCGTAACCTCGAGCATTCAGTGTCTTTTCTTCTAAACATATGAACGGCCCGTCTCTGCATAAAGTAACAAATTCGGTATTTGAATAGGTTTGATTATTTGAACATTTACCTCCATGTGACCATTTTCCACATTTGTGACATCTTTCTAGGTGTCGTGCTCTTCTTTTCGCTGCGGATTTTGATTTTCCTTTACCAAATTGTAACTTATTATCTTCGCATCTGGATTCTTTTCTAACTCCGTCCAATCTTTCTCTGATTACTGATACTATTTCACTCGGTAGTGTGTCATTATTACGTTTAGTGATCAAAGCATGTAGCATTAGACCATGGTTTAGTTCACAGGCAGTCTTCATTTTGTAAAAACCTAAAAAAATAAAAATTCAGAATGGGGGGAGAAGACTAGTTCTTTAGGGTCTGCTAGGAAAAGACCATTCGGGTTCCATTTTCGAGAACTACACGAAAACATACAATCTAACTCTAATAGAAATACATATTATCCTTTAAAGACTTGATTCTCCCCACACTTAGTTAGCTGTGGTGTCGAAATTGTGATTAACTTCGTTGTCGACTTCCATCGGACCATGTATGTAATGTTTAACTCTGTGACCATTAACTTTAAATTCAATCCCATTTGAATTTATTAATTCTATCGTTCCGTATGGGAAAACTCTTTTGACTATGAATGGTCCAGACCATCTTGATTTCAATTTTCCAGGAAATAGCTTGAATCGTGAATTGAAAAGAAGAACTCTGTCTCCTTCTTTAAATTCTTTTGAACTTCTGATTCTTTTATCATGTCATTTCTTCGTTCTTTCTTTATAGATTAACGAATTTTCGTATGCTTCTTGTCTTAATTCTTCTAATTCGTTTAGTTGACTTAATCGTAGACGTCCGGCTTCATGTAAATCAAGATTACATGTCTTCAAAGCCCAAAATGCTTTGTGTTCAATTTCTACTGGAAGATGACATGCTTTTCCATAAACAAGTCTAAAAGGTGTGGTTCCAATTGGAGTTTTGTAGGCTGTTTTAAAAGCCCAGAGTGCATCCTCCAATTTAATGGACCATTCCTTCGGATTTGATCCTACGGTTTTCTCTAGAATACGTTTTAAAGCTCGGTTGGTATTTTCAACTTGTCCACTTGTTTGTGGATGATATGCGGTGGAGATTTTATGAGTTACTCCATATCTTTTAAGAACTTTCTCAAGATGATTATTACAGAAATGAGTACCCCGATCACTTATTAAAGCTTTTGGTGTTCCAAACCTTGCAAAAAGACGTTTTAAAAAGTTGACTACAACTCGTGCATCGTTAGTTGGGAGAGCTTGTGCTTCCGCCCATTTAGATACATAATCAATGGCTACGAGAATATAGAGATTATTATGAGATTTTGGAAATGGACCCATAAAGTCAATACCCCAAATGTCAAATACTTCACATACTTGGATGACATTTTGTGGCATTTCATCACGTTGACTTATTTTTCCTGCCCTTTGACAAGCATCACAGGATTTGCAAAGAAGGTGTGCGTCTTTGTAAATTGTAGGCCAATAGAATCCAGCATCATAAACTTTTCTTGCTGTTAGTTGAGGCCCATAATGCCCTCCTGTTGGTCCTGTATGACAATGGTTTAAAATTTTACTAGCTTCATCTCAAAATACACATCTGCGTATTATTCCATTGGGACAACTTTTAAACAAATGTGGATCTTCCCAAAAGTAGTGTTTTATATCACTGAAGAATTTCTTTCGTTTTTGGTACGATAATCCTTTTTCAAGGAATCCACAAACTAAGTAGTTTGCATAGTCTGCAAACCATGGAATTTCTTTATGATCTATCTTCAATAGATATTCATCAGGAAAGTTGTCTTGTATGGCCAATTCATTTAGAACTTCTAACTCAGGATTTTCAAGACGAGAAAGATGATCTGCAGCGAGATTTTCTGCTCCTCATTTATCTCGGATTTCAATATCAAACTCTTGTAAGAGTAAGATCCAACGAATTAATCTTGGTTTAGCATCTTGTTTCGAAAATAGGTATCTAAGAGCAGAATGGTCGGTATAGACCACCGTTTTTGCTAGAACGAGATATGATCGAAATTTGTCAAAAGCAAAGACAATAGCAAGGAGTTCTTTTTCAGTAGTTGTATAGTTCATTTGTGCTCCTTGTAACGTCTTACTAGCATAATATATAGGTTGAAATCGTTTTTCAATCCTTTGTCCTAAAACGGCTCCCATTGCAAAATCACTTGCATCGCACATTAGTTCAAATGGTAGATTCCAATTTGGTGTTATCATGATCGGCGCATTAGTTAGTTTCTCTTTAAGAATATTAAAAGATTTGATACACTCATCTGAAAAGATGAATGGAGCATCCTTTTCTAGGAGTTTATTCATAGGAGTGGCAATTTTAGAAAAATATTTTATGAAACGTCGGTAAAAACCGGCATGCCCTAGAAAACTCCTAACTCCTCTAACATTTGTGGGATGTGGAAGTTTAGCAATTACATCTACTTTAGCTCTATCCACTTCAATTCCTTCTTTTGAAATTTTATGACCAAGAACGATGCCTTCTTTAACCATGAAATGGCATTTCTCCCAATTAAGAACTAGATTTGATTGTTCGTATCTAATAAGCATTCGTTCCAGATTAACTAGACATGATTCAAATGTATCACCGAAGACTGAAAAGTCATCCATGAAAACTTCCATGCATTCTTCTATCATGTCGTGAAAAATCGCCATCAAACACCTTTGAAAGGTTGCAGGGGCATTGCAAAGTCCAAATGGCATGCGTTTGTAAGCAAAAGTACCATAAGGGCACGTGAATGTGGTTTTCTCTTGATCTTCGGGTGCTATTGGAATTTGAAAATATCCGGAAAATCCATCAAGAAAACAATAGTAACTATTTCCGGCTAATCTTTCCAACATTTGATCTATGAAAGGTAAGGGAAAGTGATCTTTTCTGGTGGCATCATTTAATTTTCTATAATCAATACATACACGCCATCCTGTTACAGTCCTAGTAGGAATAAGCTCATTTTTCTCATTTGTAATGACAGTCATGCCACCCTTCTTAGGCACGCATTGAACTGGGCTTACCCATGGACTATCAGAGATTGAATAAATTAGACCTGCATCTAGCAGTTTAATAATCTCTTTCTTAACTACATCTTGCATATTAGGATTTAGTCTTCGTTGGCGTTGCACATACGTTTTATGACCTTCTTCCATAAGGATTTTATGTGTGTAATACGAAGGACTTATTCCTTTAATATCATGAATCTTCCATGCAATGGCTGGTTTATGAGCTTTCAACACAGAAATGAGTTGTGATTTCTCATTTTCAGTAAGAGAAGATGATATTATTATAGGTAATTCAGATTCACCATGTAAATAAGCGTATTCCAAATGGTTTGGAAGTGGCTTTAACTCTAATTTCGGAGGTTCTTCTATCGATGATTTGTATCGATATCTGTCTTCTTCTTTTAGCATTTGAATTTCTTCTGTTGTTGGTTCATATCCATTAGCTATAAGTGTAGCTAACATTTCATCTTCATCAATTGGTTCATTACCTTCTCCTAAAGAACATTCTCCTGTTCCTTGTACTTCTGGAAATTCTTCTAATAATTCTGCATGTGCATCTATAGTTTGAATATAATAACATGTATCATCTGCAGATTGTGGTTGTTGCATTGCTCTATCAACTGAAAAGGTAACACTCTCATCCTCTATACTTAGGGTCAATTTCTTACCGAACACGTCTATCATTGCTTTAGCCGTGTTTAAGAATGGTCTTCCTAATATGAAAGGAATTTGAGAATCTTCTTCCATGTCTAGAACAACAAAATCTACTGGAAATACTAAAGTACCAACTTTAACTAGCATGTTCTCCATTATCCCTCTAGGATATTTTATTGATCTATCGGCTAGTTGTATGCTTATTCTGGTTGGTTTCAATTCTCCAAGGTCTAGTTTAGCGTATAGTGAATGCGGCATTAGATTTATACTAGCACCTAAGTCTGCCAATGCTTCTATTGAACTAAGACTACCCAGAAAACATGGAATTGTGAAACTTCCTGGATCAGATAGTTTTTCTGGTATCTTATTCAACAGTACTGCTGAACAATTAGCATTCATGGTAACAGCCGAGAGTTCTTCCATTTTCTTTCTATTTGAGATTAGATCTTTCAAGAATTTAGCATATCTAGGCATTCCTGAAATCACATCAATGAAAGGAAGATTTACATTTATCTGTATAAACATATCCAAGAATTTGGATTGCTCGGCTTCAAGTTTCTCTTTCTTCATTTTACTCGGGTAAGGAAGTGGTGGTTGGTATGGTTTAACATAAGGTTTATCCTTAATTGTGTTATCTTCATTAACCTTTTCAACTACCGGTTCTTTTTCCTTATCTTGATCAGGTTGTGGTTCTTGTGGAGTAGGAATAGCTTCATCAGAAGTTACAGGTATTTCAGGTGATTTAAGTGTTGTACCACTTCTTGTGGTAATGGCTTTAGCTGTTTCATTCCGGGGGTTAGCATTTGTATCACTAGGTAGACTTCTCGGTTTTCTTTCACCTATTAACCTTGCTAGGTTACTTACTTCTTATTCCAGATTTTGAATAGAAGCTTGTTGATTTCTAAATGCTTGAGCATTTTGTTCATTGGTTTGTTTTTGAGATGTGAAAAACTGCGTTTGAGTTTCAACTAGCTTCGTCATCATATCTTCTAAATTCGGCTTTTTATCATCGGTTTGTTGTGATGGTTTGTTTTGAAAATTAGGTCTTTGCTGGTTGTAAGTATTATTGGATACTTGTTGATTGCTAGGACCTTGTTGGTTGTTGTATGGAATATTTCGGTTATAATTCTGGTTTTGATTGTAAATTGGTCTTGGCGGTTGATAATTATTCTGATAATTATTTCCAGGCCTTTGGTTTATGTATGAAATATTCTCTCTTTGTTCCATTGTTAATTCAATACTGAGACAATCTTTTGTCAAATGTGGTCCTCCACATTGCTCACAACTAATTCGTATTGAGTGAATATCCTTAGTCATCTTTTCCATTCGTCTCTCGACAGCATCTATCTTTGCGGAAATGGAATCTAAGTCATGGCTAGAATCGGCTCTAGTTGCTTTAGATGATCTAACGATATCTTTTTCTTGGTGCCACTCATGTGAGTGGGAAGCAGTGTTATCAATAATTTTGTAAGCATCAGTTTCGGTTTTCTTCATAATAGAACCACCAGCTGCTATATCTATGTCTTTCCTTGTAGTGATGTCGCATCCTTGGTAGAATATTTGTACTATTTGACAGGTGTCTAAACCATGTTGCGGACATCCTCTTAACAACTTTCCAAATCTAGTCCATGCCTCATATAGAGTTTCATTTGGTTTCTGTGTAAACGTAACAATTTCTCCTTGAAGTCTTACGGCTTTAGATGCAGGAAAGAATTGTTTAAGAAATTTTTCAACTAAAACATCCCATGTATCAATCGCCCCTTCAGGTAACGATTCCAACCAATCTTTGGCTTCTCCCTTTAAAGTCCAGGGAAATAACATGAGATATATCTGTTCATCCTCAACTTCTCGGATTTTAAATAGTGTGCAGATCCTATTAAAGGTACGTAAATGTTCATTTGGATCTTCCTTCGGCGCACCACTAAATTGGCATTGATTAGTCACCATGTGTAGAATTTGTCCTTTGATTTCATAATCTGGCGCATTAATGTCTGGATGAGTAATTGCGTGACCTTGGCCAGTGCGTTTAGCTCTCATTCGGTCTTCCATACTTAAAGGTTCCAGATTCTCCATAATTGAATTTGTTGAATCGGAATCACTAGAGGATTCTGATTTAATGGTTCGTTCCTCAACAATCTCTGTTTGTATGATTGGTGGTTCCGGAAGAAAGTTTAGTGATTCAGGATCTACGAATCGTTCCTGAATATTCTCCGGATTCTCAATTGTGAGGTCGGGTTCAAAAAATGGATTATCGGAAATTTGAGTTGGAGTTCTTGGTCGACTAGATGATGATTCTAAAGAAAAATCAACGGTGGTAATATTGGCTAGATATCTTGATCTAGTTACAGGTGGTGAACGTACAAAAGGTGGTGAACGTTTTACTCGGTGCATTCACTGAATATCCTATTAGTTTTTAAAAGGAAAGAAAAATTATAATAAGTTATCCAATCAATAGACTTTTCTGATTTTGCCCACGTTTCGAATAGCCAAAAGATGCAGCAGAGGGGCAGGATTCGTTTGGTCTCAATATAATTGAGGACTGTTTGGCTCCAATAACCCGGTCCACTTACAAATCCAACTATTACTACGAACCAGAAAATTTTGATGTCTATCAATTTAACTACTTAAAATAAATTTTCGTAATTTTAAGAAATTTAGATAAGAAGTAGAATAAAAATCTATGTCCTAAAACTAGAATAGCGAGAAATAAGAAAGAAAAAGAGTTCGTCGAAAAAGGTCGAAAAAGGTCGAAAAAGAAAAATGGTTGAAAAATAAAAGGTGACGGAAAAATAAAAGAAACTTATAACACTTAAAAACACTTGACTAACCTAACCTTATTACTACAACTAACTTAAAATTATAATCGCAAATTGAGATTACTAATTGGAATGATAATTGATACATAGGTAAAAGTCGTCTAAAAATATTAAAGCTTACAGGAAAAACTATATCCCAAATGGAAATAACTTAAAAAGAAATTAAAACTTAAAAAGGCGTCGCAAAGTTCTAAAGTACCTAAATCTTAGTCTAAAGAAAAAGCACTTAAGGAATTCTACGGCAAAGCCTAAAAATCTAGAAGTAAAAATAACTATGGCAAAAACTAAGTTTAAAACTAAATATGAGCGAAAAATACAAATATTATGCTAAAACAATTAAAAAGGGACAAAATATAAAAATATACAAAAAGTTGTAAAAAGTACAAATTTTATAAAAATATTATTTTTATATTATTTATTTATTAAAACTATTAATTTTACATATAATAAAAATAATTAAACAAAATAATAATAAAAACTAAAATAAATAATTAATTAAAACCTAATTAGGGTTTTATAATAATAATTATAATAATTACTCGTAATTAATGCTTGATTAGGGTTCTGTGTACCCGTGTCAGAGTGGCTCCGCGAGTTGCGGTATTTTAAGCAGCAAACCCCGCGAGTCGCGGGGTTCCAGAATTCAACTCAGGTACAGTTTTTTATTAGACGTGTTTTTTTTTTTTTTTTTATTTTTTATGTTTTAAATAAAAATAAAATACTTAAATAAAACTTATATAAAAATAAAGAAACTTTATAAAACTTAAATATTTAACAAAATCTTAAAAATACTTATATTTTTGTTCTTCTTTTTATATTTTTGAATAATTAAAAACGTATTTTTATAAAAACGAATTTTAATAAAAGTAAACTAAAAATCTTTTTTTTTTCTTTTATGTAACGTTGCGCTTCCGGCTTTTAAGCTAGATTGTCCCCGGCAGCGGCACCAAAAATAACTTGATGTGGTAGCGGAGTGTATATAAAATAGCTTTAAATTTTAGCAGGAAAATACTATTAAATACGATACAATTTTACACAAGATATTTATTTATTTAGAGAATGGATATACTTAAACCTTGCTACAACACTTATAGGCAGTGTACCTAATCGTACAGTAGTGTAGTTTTTAGTAAGTCCGGTTCGTTCCACATGGAAAATCTTTAAACAAAGCTTAACGCTATATTAGTTTACTTTTATAAAAATACAAATATATATATGAGTAATATTATTATTATAAAGGGGGGTTTTTACCGTTTAATGATCGGTTTGTCGATTTTAAAACTTTAGTCGCAGTTAAAACCAAATGTAAAATAATAAATAAATACAAGACTTAATTTAAAGCGTAAAGTAAATAACGATAATGAAATTTCGAATAATAAAAGTGCGATAAAATAAACTTGCGATAATTAAAAAGTACGATAATTAAAAGTGCAATTAAATACAATAACAATAAAAATGCGATAATTAGAAGTGCAATTAAATATAAAATAAAGGAAATTAAATATGAAATAAATGAATTATGCTTATTTAAACTTCCGTAATCATGATGTTTGACGTGTTGATTTTAGTTTTATGCCCATGGGTTAATTGTCCTTTGTCCTGGATTATTTAATATGTCTATCTGGTTTTTGCCCATAACAGTCCATCAGTCATAAATATAAAGTGCGAGTGTCCTCGTCAAATTATCCTTATACCCGAAGTTAAATATTCCAACTAATTGGGGACTTAAACTGTAACAAGATTTTAATACTTTGTTTAATAATTACACCAGGATGTCGACTGAGTGTAACCCAAGGTTTTAATATTTTGTTATCAATTATACCAAGTGTCCTTGTACATAATTTCACCCCTGTTTTAATTATTCTAGTGGCTATTAATCCATTCCCGTGTCCGGTTAAATGAACGATTATTCGTACATATAAATACCCCGCCCATCGTGTCCGATCGAGTGTATATGGTAATTTATAGGGACGCCCAATTGTAAATGTTTATATTAACATTAACAAACTATCATTTAGTTAAACAAATATAAAGCCCATTAATAGCCCATAATCTAATTTCCACAAGTGTCGTTCTTTTGTCCAAACCCCAATTATGGTACAAAGCCCAATTACCCAATTTTAATAATTAGCCCAACATCATGATTACTTCGGATTAAATAAGCATAATAATAACTTAGCTACGAGACATTAAATTAAAAAGGTTGAACATAACTTACAATGATTAAAAATAGCGTAGCGTTACACGGACAGAATTTCGACTTACACCCTTACAATATTCGCTAACATACCCTTATTATTAGAATTATAATTAAAATTAAAATTAAAATATAAATTATAAATATATATTACGATATAGATAGAGAGATGGATGGATATATGTTATGTAAAATGATTAGAATTCGGTTGGCTTTATAGGGAATTTCAGAATTTGGGGCTCCGCGACTCGCGGCATTTTTTGCCTTCAAACTCCGCGAGTCGCGGAGTTTGAAATTACAGCTCACAAACTTTGGAGTCTTTCTTGCCGACAGATTTTTATTATTTATATAATATATAAATAATTATAAGAATTATTTAAATATTATATTATATTTACGTGCATAGTTGACTTGTAATTTTTAGTCCGTTGCGTCGAGCGTTGAGAGTTGACTCTGGTCCCGGTTCCGGATTTTCGAACGTCCTTGCGTACAATTTAATATCTTGTACTTTGCATTTTGAATCTTGTACTCTTGTAATTTTGAGACGTTTCTTATCAATAATTGGAACCTCTTTGATTGTCTTTTGTACTTTTGAGCTTTTTGGTCGTTTGCGTCTTCAATTTGTCGAATCTGTCTTTTGTCTTCACCTTTTATTATTTAAACGAATATCACTTGTAAATAGAACAATTGCAACTAAAAGCTTGTCTTTCTTGAGGAATAATGCTATGAAATATATGTTCGTTTTTAGCATTATCAGTTATGAATTAGTTTCATGTTAGCATGCCATAATCTCCTATGCCACAATGTAGTAGTGTCATGTATAGATGTGAGACAAATATCTACGTGCTTAAAGTCGTCCAATTTGCATGTATAAAGGCCTTTCTTCCTTATTCCATTTATGAGACTTTTACCATCTTTTATTATGTGTGATGAATTTTTAGTAAATGTCATGTTATATCCTTTGTCACATATTCTTCCTACACTTAGCAAGTTAAAACTTAAGTTTTTAATGTGCAACACATTATCAAGTGTAATCTTTTGATTAGTAATGTTACCTTTACCGATGATTTTTCCTTTCACATCGCCACCAAAGATTACATCACCTCCATTATGCTCTGAATACTTTGAGAAGAATTCTTTGTTACCCGTCATGTGTGTTGTACATCCGCTATCAATTATCCATTCCTCATTTTGTACAACACCATTGAGACAAACCTATATTTGATTAATCAATAACTTTGGTACCCAATGTTTGTTGGGTTCGGGATGATTAGCATTAAAGATTCCTACTCTAACCCATTTCTTAACAATTTTAATTTTGTTGTTCCTTTTAGTTTTGACTCTATTCTTAGAGTTTTGATTAATCATTTTTCTTGAAGAACTTTTTGCAAATGATTTGATTTCTCTTTCTCTTATCTTAATTTGATTGGTTGTGAAGGCCTTTGGTTTTGGTGTTTCTACTACTTGAGGTCTAACAAACACTATGGGCTTATGTTTGGATGACTTTGTTTCAAGAGTATTTTCCTTGTATCCTAGCCCTTGTTTTTCATTTGTTGATTTTTGAACACTTAAGATGTTTTCTAACACTTTACTACTTCCGTCATATTTTGAAAACTTAATTTTATTTTCAAGTAGTTTGTTAGTTTTGTTCAAGGCATAGTTTTCATGTTTTAAGTCATCACATGTAAGACAATCTTGTGAGTTAGATATTCTTTCTTTAAGTTGTAATATTTCTAACCTAAGCAAGTTATTTTCTTCCTTTAAACTTGTGTTTTTGTCACTTACTTTACTACTCAAGGTACACAATTTAGCAAAGTTGTCAATACTAAACTCAAAGGAATTTCGAAGTACCTCATGCCGGTTTGTCTGACTTGTGATCCTTTGTGGTCATCACTTGGTGTGTCAATGGCCATGAGACATGTTTCATTTCCCTTCTTATTGAGTGTCATTTTCTTCATCATCCCACGCACCTCCAAGAAAAACATTTTCATTCTTTCTTTTAGGATATTCACTTATTAAGTGATTTGGATCACCACACCCAAAACATTTTCGTACAAACTTTTTCTTGGGATCGAATGGCGTCTTTCTTTGTTCCATCGGAGGGCGAACTTGGTTTCCCTGTCTTCGATAGAATTTCTTGAATGAGCGAATAATAAATGCGAGTTGCTCATCATCATTGAGAATATCATCATTGTCATCATCAATGTCACATTCATCATGAATCTTAGCCTTTAGAGCGATTGACTTGTTCTTTTCTGTAACAACCCGGAAATTCTGACCAAATTTAAACTTTATCTTTATATTATTCCGACACGATAAGCAAAGTTTGTTAAGTTGAATCTCAAGAAGTGTACACTGTATTCATACATTCATTTAACCTTGATCAAACCTTGACGATTCACGAACCATTATAATTGGATTGGAAAATATACGTATATATATATATATATATATATATATATATATATATATATATATATATATATATATATATATATATATATATATATATATATATATATATATATATATATATATATATATATATATATATATATATATATTTACAAAAATATAATATTAACTTAGTCGTAAAACGTTTTGGATTTAAAGTAGTATTATTATAATATATATTGGTAAATAACGAGACGTCGATTTATAGAAGCAAATGACCAAAACACTCAAATGAATAAGTTACACTTTGAGTGGGATAATTTTTCATTGATTTGAGTCTTGTTATTGATAAAGGTACATTACACGAAACGTAAAGTACCAGTTTTCTAAGCGTACGAAAATGCGTTCGAAAAACTGGAACCGGTACTTAAGTCGAGGGTCAACGTACTACACGTCGGTGTAAAAATTACAAATCAACTATGCACGAGAATATAATATAATATTTAATTAATTCTAAAGATTAAATATATTATATATTAAATAATATTATTCATATTACACAAATGTGAAATCTGGTGTCGGTAGTTTTGATTCATGGGATATGAGCTGTGATTGAGCCTCATGCGATCGCATGGGCTCACCACACAACCCTCATGTGATCGCATGAGGAGTAGGTGGGCTTGACATGCTTTAAATCTCGAACGAACGCAATTGTAATTCATTTCATCATTCATCTGTCTCTCGCATGCTCTCTTTACATATATATAAATTATAATTATTATTATTATTATTATTAAGATTAATATTATTATTAATCTTATTATTAGTATTAGTAGTATTTTTTTTATTATCATTAAGTAATATACATAAAATACTACGATGGAGTGCTGCTCGAGTGATTTAAAATGAGTTTTCAAAACTGGTTTTCGAGTAGGATAGAGCTAAGGAAATTATAGGTTATGGCTATGGAGGCTATGGGTATGGACCAGGGGTATGCTCGTGAGGTCAAACTAGTGTTTATCATCTCCGTTGCGTCTACGTACTTTTCTACAATATTGAATCACAATATTAATACGTGAGTATTCATATCTTATCTTTTAAATATTAATAGTGTATCCATGTCTAGTGCTCGAGTATATATGTTTATGCATGCTTGTATGCTTTAATTTTGTCGTTAGATAGTCTATGATGAATCACGAATTTGATACATATGTTATTGATAAAAGATATAGGATATGCATGTCGTTGGAAAGCTGTCGAAAAATCAATAACTTTTCATTTAGAAATCGCGTGATTTCGATGAACGGATTAAAAGATACGGTCAATTGAATTATGGTTGACGTTAATTGAAATTGTGTTCGAAACTGTAAATTAATATTTAAATAACTTGTCTATGAGATTGATAAAGTGGATTTTTAGATATTATGAATCGAGTAAATGAATTTCTATATAAGGTACGTTTTGTTTTGTTGACCAATTGTCAAGTTGACTGTCTTATCATGTTTTAAAAGCTTTATAAACACTATAATCTGGTTTTACAAGTATTGGGAAACTATATGAAATGTTAAAATATATCCAATTGCCATGATCATTCAATTACAATATAACTCTTGAGATAAATAATGTTTTGAGTTTAATAAACTATAAATTCGTTATACTATGTTAAATATGATCATTCAACTTTCAAGACTTATACTATGTTAATATAATAAACATGTATAGATTTAAAGATCATATTGTGTCAGATTAACTTTTGAGATGACTTTTGTATGTCAGTCTCGAGCATTAGGATTGTGATACACTATGACCCAACCTAGCTTATTAAACATTTATTGACCAACATATATTCTCTAGGTTGAGATCTACAGTTATTTTGCATTCTGAGTTTCGGTCACATTTCGGTGAATGATCTTATGTGCTGCTAAGGTGAGTTCATTTGATTCCCTTTTACTCTTTACATTTTTGGACTGAGAATACATGCACTTTATTTTAAACACAATGGATACAAGTACATACTAAATTCTACACCGAGTTTGAACCGAAAATCCCTTAGCTTTGGTAACTATTAACTGCCAGTTATAAGAACTGGTGGGCGCGAGTAGTTGTATATAGATCCATAGGGCTTGATATCCCCATCCGAGCTAGAGCACTAGCCTTTTAACGGACGTATGCTATTTGAGAAGTGTACACGTTGGTTTGCGTGTATTATTAAGATGATTATACAAAGGGTATAAATTATATATACGTTAAGTTTAGTTACCAGGGTGCTCAATTTCGTAGAATATTTTGATAAACGTTTCTGGATGAAACAACTGAAAACTTGTGATTCACCTTTATATACAGATTATGCGCAATATTAAAACTATGAACTCACCAACCTTTGTGTTGACAATTTTAAGCATGTTTATTCTCAGGTTTCTAGAAGTCTTCCGCTGTTTGCTTATACGTTATACAAGCTATGTCCATGGAGTCATACATGCTTTATTCAAGAAAACTTTGCATTCACAAAATCATCACCATGTATCTTATTTTGACTGCATTATCAACAGATGTAGTATTGTAAACTATTATATTCAGTAATTGTCTATACGTAGAAATCATCATACGTCGAAAACCTTGGATTTATATATATTCACTTATGGTGTGCCTTTTCAAAAGAATGCAATGTTTACAAAACGTATCATATAGAGGTCAAAATCTCACTATGAAATCGATGAATGATGTATTCATCCAAATGGATTTGGACGGGTCATCACAGTTGGTATCAGAGCTTGAGGTCATAGTGTGTTTAACTGGTAATTGTTAGGATGCATTGGTGAGTCTGGACTATGACCGTATGTGTTTTTACCGAGTTTTGCTTATCATTTCTTGTCAGAAATTACCTGCTTATCATTCCTAAGTCTAGACACATCTTACTGCATTTACTGCATAGACAGTGTACCGAAAAAATTCATATCTTAGCATATCCGTTACTGTAAACTTTTCCTGACATCTTCCGAAAATTTCTCCGTAACTTACGGGATTTTGGTATTATATATACATATGTAAATTATGTATTGAAGAGTACCAATATAAATTCTATAATCTATTTCATATCAAAAATTATCTTTCTAATTATACAAGATGGATCCCGTATCTAGTTCAAATTCCTTAAACTCCGACAGCTATTCCGATATGGATATTCACCTGAACTCCGAAGACAGTGTAAACGGAATGGATCAACCAATCAGCCATCATCTATTCTGGATGAATTGGTGATGGGTTAGTAGCTTACTTAATTATTGGAGACAAGAAGAAGGCGATCCCTTCCATCCACCACATTGCCCTCTTGGCGAAGAACCTGAAGCACTTACCGGCAAACCTGTTCGTAATACCATTTTCTCTCTCATCTCCAGAGTATCTCGTCATGATTATATACTCTCTCAAATTCTAGACCTTATTCATCCGCTCGTCCGAACCAACAATCATCCCAGTGTAATAGAAGAAGTCAACGAGCTTCGCGCTCGAGTATTGGCTTTGGAGAATATAATGCAGAACTTACAAGCATCACAAGCCCCACAACCACCAACCACAACGCCAGCATCAACACCAACAGTACCATTACCACCATCAACAGCAACATCCGCATCCCACACCTCAACATCACAATCTGTACCTCGAACATCAACGTCATAGGCACCATAGATACCAAGGAATACCAACAACAACAAATGATGAAGTATTAATTCATAACTTCATCGAAGAAATATTCTGCAGAGAATATGTAGTTTCTAAAAGTTTTAGAGATTACTTATTCTAGTTCTAATCGTAAACCAGATGAGTGAGCGAATAGAAATGATGAAATAAAACCCTGATCAGAATGGTGCACGATTTACAAGTTAGATCTGTTTTACCAGCAGCATCAACAGTACCGTCAGCATCACCAGCACCGTCAGTACTGTCAGCATCAGCAGCATATACAACATCACAAGCTCCGCCAGATCCATAATCACCACAAACATCATCACTAATCAACAACGCGTATATCGTATCTACGAGTTATGATGTATTAACTCATTCCCTCTGAAGAAATTATATGTATTATATATATATATATATATATATATATATATATATATATATATATATATATATATATATATATATATATATATATATATATATATATATATATATATATATATATATGAATTTTGAGATCAAAATAAATCTTTTCGTACTAAGCTATTACGTGTGAATCTTAACTACTCGGTTAGTTCATGTTATTAATATTCTATGATGTACATCCTTCGTTAATGACTTAACAATCGTTAACTACAATATCCGTTTCAACTCAATGAATTCCATTTCATAATAAACTTAGTGTATTAATCAACCACATGTTTGATTTTACACTTTTATCTTCGATGTACTCGAAACTTTCTAGAAAACATCATTTATATCTTATGAAGTTCATAAGAATTCCACGAGCACTAACATCATTCACCGAGGAAATATCAATAATATTGAATAATGAAGTATTGATTCATAATTTCATTTACGTTGAAGAGATAATCCACGAAGATTACGAAATTTCTAAAGTTTTAGAGATTATTCATTTCTAGTTCCAGCTGAAAATTAAATGAGCTTAATATGATATTAACTCATTAAATCTGTATTACATTTGAAGAAAATATACATACTAATATTTTCATAAAAATTGTGATAAAATTCTCTTGTACAAAATATTATTTGTGAAACTTTTAACGGGTAGGTAATACCCAAAAGATATATAAATTCACAAATAATATGTTACATTCTTCGAATCTGATTCAGCAATCATCAACTATATTCACTACTTTCACAACAATATACATTCTTTCATAAAAATCAAAACAACCATTCGCATCCAAATTTGATTACATATTCTGATTTTGAAAAATCAGAATCCAAGCCTAGATTTAACAGAAAATATCACTCTTAGATTCTTACATCTTTCAAATGCCATACTTTGAATTCAAAACTGTACTAGAACATCATATGTATACATATAACATTCATCTCTTAGAATTATGAGCTTTCATTCTGAAATTCTGAAAAGCAATCAGTCTACGAATCAATACTCTGAATGTTGAAAAAGCTGATGAAGCAGCAAAAACTGTAAACGACTTTAACAGTCAAAAGTTTGATGATAAAGAATAGTGTGTTGGCAAAGCTCAGAAAAGTTGGAACTGGAAAACGGATTGAGCAAACCATGAAGGAGGCTGTGGACAAATCACAAAGACTAAACATGCCTTCAAAGAATCCAAATGATTCAGTATCTGCTGAAGTTATTAACGAATACCTTGCTCCTGACTCTAAACTTTTACGGACAAGTCTTCTTCATCATCCTTCGATATTAGAAATTCTAAGATATCATCATATCTTTTATTATAAATATCCTCAATATTTCTGAAGATATTTTCATAGCTATCCTTATCTGAAATCATTTATCTCCTCGCGCTATCTGTGTTACATTATAAGGGAAACTGTTTTAGGTTCTGAAATATTCGAATTAAAAATTTGAATGTTTTTGAAGTAATGTTGGGAATTGAAGCATGAGTTAGTATAATATAATGACACTTGATCAACGTGATTATATTACAGTAAGTCATGCTGAGTTTCTAATGAAACATGATGATTCACAGCCTATAACGTCATCATGTGCCATGATACATGACTCTTACATTTTATCTAATCTATAAACATATCAAGAACATATTTTCTTGATAATCATATCTTTCCTTTGAATTCTGGTAATTTGACAAGTCAGATTGTGCTATTACCATTTCTTTCATAGAACATTAGTCATGTTCATCTGAAACTTCATACCTACAAATTCTAGACCATTGCTTGCTTCACACAAGGGTTGATAACAGAAGATAAAAGCATGAAGCTTCGAAGTAGCAATGGGGGTATAAATCACATCAAATTAAAGAGAGTATTAACTGTGGATGTCAATGATTATAGAAAGACAGAAGCAGAGACATCGAAATATAAGGGAAGATATAAAACCCAACAACAACTCAGAAATTACAAACCATATATGTCGATGCATATAGCAATATAAAGACACGGGAGAACTAAAAACACTATAAAACCAAGAGTATAATAGAAGTAAATAGATTCTTCCGGTGGCAGATGGAAAAGAAGAATGACAGATATGAAAGTTAGGAATATATCAAGAAGCAGAACTGGATGAAGCATATTGACGAATGCTTTAAAGTATGAGTTGAGAGAGAAAGAATAGAAAGTATGAGTTGTGGGAAATAATGAAACGAAGGGGATGGATTTATAGTAAAATATCCGACACAACAATCGAGACAGATTACCGCATTTAATTAAAGAGATTTTAACTTCTTTTTTCGCTGAAGAATCAAATCTTATAGATTATGAACATTTTCTTTAAATCCCTTGAACTCCGGAAACCAACACTATCTACGTCAAAAGATATGACGAAATTTTTTTTCCCATTTCAATTTTCTGTGATAGCTTCACTCGTACTCTTTACCAAATCAAATTGTTTTGTCTATATTATTCAATGATGATAAAACTCTAATTTTCAGCTCGTTTGCGTCATGAAAACATACTTATTGTCGGCCATGACCATCCCAATCAAATTTCGGGACGAAATTTCTTTAACTGGTAGGTACTGTAACAACTCGGAAATTCTGACCAAATTTAAACTTTATCTTTATATTATTCCGACACGATAAGCAAAGTTTGTTAAGTTGAATCTCAAGAAGTGTACACTGTATTCATACATTCATTTAACCTTGACCAAACCTTGACGATTCATGAACCATTATAATTGGATTGGAAAATATACGTATATATATATATATATTTACAAAAATATAGTATTAACTTAGTCGTAAAACGTTTTGGATTTAAAATAGTATTATTATAATATATATTGGTAAATTACGAGACGTCGATTTATAGAAGCAAATGACCAAAACACTCAAATGAATAAGTTACACTTTGAGTGGGATAATTTTTCATTGATTTGAGTCTTGTTATTGATAAAGGTACATTACATGAAACGTAAAGTACCAGTTTTCTAAGCGTACGAAAATACGTTCAAAAAACTGAAACCGGTACTTAAGTCGAGGGTCAACGTACTACACGTCGGTGTAAAAATTACAAATCAACTATGCACGAGAATATAATATAATATTTAATTAATTCTAAAGATTAAATATATTATATATTAAATAATATTATTCATATTACACAAATGTGAAATCTGGTGTCAGCAGTTTTGATTCGTGGGATATGAGCTGTTATTGAGCCTCATGCGATCGTAAGTGCTCCCCACACAACCCTCATGCGATTGCATGAGGAGTAGGTGGGCTTGACATCCTTTAAATCTCGAACGAATGCAATTGTAATTCATTTCATCATTCATCTGTCTCTCGCATGCTCTCTTTACATATATATAAATTATAATTATAATTATTATTGTTAAGATTAATATTATTATTAATCTTATTATTAGTATTAGTAGTATTTTTTTTATTATCATTAAGTAATATACATAAAATACTATGATGGAGTGCTGTTCGAGTGATTTAAAATGAGTTTTCAAAACTGGTTTTCGAGTAGGATAGAGCTAAGGAAATTATGGGTTATGGCTATGGAGGCTATGGGAATGAACTAGGGGTATGCTCGTGAGGTCAAACTAGTGTTTATCATCTCCGTTGCGTCTACGTAATTTTCTACAATATTGAATCACAATATTAATACGTGAGTATTCATATCTTATCTTTTAAATATTAATAGTGTATCCATGTCTAGTGCTCGAGTATATATGTTTATGCATGCTTGTATGCTTTAATTTTGTTGTTAGATAGTCTATGATGAATCATGAATTTGATACATATGTTATTGATAAAAGATATATGATATGCATGTCGTTGGAAAGCTGTCAAAAAATCAATAACTTTTCATTTAGAAATCGCGTGATTTCGATGAACGGATTAAAATATACGGTCAACTGAATTATGGTTGACATTAATTGAAATTGTGTTTGAAACTATAAATTAATATTTAAACAACTTGTCTATGAGATTGATAAAGTGGATTTTTAGATATTACGAATCGAGTAAATGAATTTCTATATAAGGTACGTTTTGTTTTGTTGACCAATTATCAAGTTGACTGTCTTATCATGTTTTAAAAGCTTTATAAACACTATAATCTGGTTTTACAAGTATTAGGAAACTATATGAAATGGTAAAATATATCCAATTGCCATGATCATTCAATTACAATATAACTCTTGAGATAAATAATGTTTTGAGTTTAATAAACTAAAAATTCGTTCAACTATCAAGACTTATACTATGTTAATATAATAAACATGTATAGATTTAAAGATCATATTGTGTCAGATTAACTTTTGAGATGACTTTTGTATGTCGGTCTCGAGCATTAGGATTGTGATACACTATTACCCGACCTAGCTTATTAAACATTTATTGACCAACATATATTCTCTAGTTTGAGATCTACAGTTATTTTGCACTCCAAGTTTCGGTCACATTTCAGTGAATGACCTTATGTGCTGCTAAGGTGAGTTCATTTGATTCCCTTTTACTCTTTACATTTTTGGGCTGAGAATACATGCACTTTATTTTAAACACAATGGATACAAGTACATACTAAATTCTACATCGAGTTTGAACCGAAAATCCCTTAGCTTTGGTAACTATTAACTGCCAGTTATAAGAACTGGTGGGCGCGAGTAGTTGTATATGGATCCATAGGGCTTGATATCCCCGTCCGAGCTTGAGCACTAGCCTTTTAACGTACGTATGCTATTTGAGAAGCGTACACGTTGGTTTGCGTGTATTATTAAGATGATTATACAAAGGGTATAAATTATATATACGTTAAGTTTAGTTACCAGGTTGCTCAATTTCGTAGAATATTTTGATAAACGTTTCTGGATGAAACAACTGAAAACTTGTGATTCACCTTTATATACAGATTATGCGCAATATTAAAACTATGAACTCACCAACCTTTGTGTTGACACTTTTAAGCATGTTTATTCTCAGGTTTCTAGAAGTCTTTCGATGTTTGCTTATACGTTATACAAGCTATGTCCATGGAGTCATAAATGCTTTATTCAAGAAAACTTTGCATTCACAAAATCATCACCATGTATCTTATTTTGACTGCATTATCAACGGATATAGTATTGTAAACTATTATATACAGTAATTGTCTATACGTAGAAATCATCAGATGCCTTGGATTTATATATATTCATTTATGGTGTACCTTTTCAAAACAATGCAATGTTTACAAAACGTATCATATAGAGGTCAAAATCTCACTATGAAATCGATGAATGATGTATTCGTCCAAATGGATTTGGACGGGTCATCACATTTTCTCTCTTGGCCTTTTCTAAATCATCATCTTTATCTAGGATGACCTCATGTACTTTGAGATTTCCAATGAGTTCATCTAGAGTTAGCTTTTCCGTATTCTTTGATTCATCAATTGCCGTCACCTTTGGTCTCCATCTTGATAGTAGAGCCCTTAAGAACTTACGAACATATTGCTTATCCGTGCAAGTTGTACCTAGAGCTTTCAAACTTGAACAAATATTGTTAAATCTAGTGTAGGCACTATCTATTTTTTCATAATCTTCAATAGCAAATTGTTCATATTTAGTTATAAGCAATTCTACTTTATTTTCTATGACTTGTGGGTTTCCAAGATGAGTAACCATGATACTATCCCAAATTTCCTTGGCACTACCCATCATAAACACCCTCTCATATTCTTTCCTAGGCAATGCATTAAAAATGGTCATTTTAGCCTCATAGTTTTTCCTACTTCTATTTTATGTTCCTTAGTCCATTCTTCTTCGGGTATATATATTTTAGTTTTCTTATCATCACTAAGCTTAAATGGAGCATGATCACCATTAGTAATAATGTTCCAATAGTCTATATCTTTGGAACGGATATATGTTTCAAATCGATGCTTCCAATAGCAAAATCCTTCACTTTCAAGAAGTGGAGGTCTTTGCATGGAACATCCTTCACTATAGTTCAAGTTCTCAAATTTTTGTTCCATGATCTTAAACTCTAAGATTTGCAAAAATTAGTTTTAATTTCGAATTAGTAATTTTTGACAAAACGTTTAGAGCAACCGCTATGATACCAATTGTAAGTAACTAGAGGGGGTGAATAGTTACTTAGTCGATTTTCAAAAAAATTTCTTTGGCGATTTGTTGAACTTGAACTTGATATAGTGTGATTTGAAATGTTTGTTCTCTAACAATGCTAGCAATACAAATATATGTTAAATTGTAAATAAAAGATAAGGGAAGAGAGAACAAACACAAAGATTTATAGTGGTTCGGGAAGATGTTAACTAATCTTCCTTAATCCACTCCTCAATTCTATGAATTGAGATTTTTCTTCACTATGATACTCCAAACTCGGTGGAGTGTCCGGATACGACACTAGTACTTCGATAAGCCGCACCTTGTGAACTCTTACATCCCTTTGAAGACTTCACAAACACCTATAGCTCTTACCACATGATCCTAATGAACTTATCCTAGTTAAAACACAACTATCCTCTAGATCCCTTTAAGAATATAGTTTACAAGTAAACTTACAACTTTAAGCTTACAAGTACTCTTGCTAGAATCACTCTAAAAGATTACAAATTAAATATAAGAATGATATCAGTAAGTATGAGAAAATATGAGTGCAAGAGGAGAGTCTTCAAATGCTTCAAGGCTTGGCTTTTATAGGAAAGAGAAATCTGCCTGGAAGTCATACGTCTCACTGTACGGTCGATCTTGGTTCGACCGTGTACCTCTAACATCTGATTCTTATGGCCGTTTTTGTCCTTTGAAAATTGTCATTTTGCCTTGTTGAATAGCTGCAACTAAAGGCCAATTACTTCTGAAATTATCCTCATTACCCTGTTTTGGACATAAGTTTGGAGGTTGACATGTCCTCTAAAGAAGAAAGTCTTCAATCTTTAACCATTTGTCATTGATTACTAAAAGAGGTGATTGCAGATTTTTGTCCCTTGACAAACCATTAACTTCCAAAATCTTCATCTACCTTTCTTAATCACTTGTCATTTAGCTTATGGGAGTTTCTTGCCCTTTAGAACATTGTTACAACTTAAATGAACTAGTTTGAATCTAGTTTGTATATGATGATTCTTGTTACATCTTGAGCTAATTATATTTTCATACAAATAATGATACATAGAACTAATGGGTGAGCAACTCTTTAGTTGGGACTTTAATGACCATTATTAGTATGTGTAGATGATACTATGTATTGGGGTAAAGAGATATGACACTTGAGTGTTTTAGCCTAAATCAAGCTTAAAGTGTCATTAAGATGTCATTAGGTGTGATTAGTGAGAATTAACATCTTTTGGTTCAAAACTTTTTTTAGATCAAAGAGGGCAACTATTATAAGCATGTTGAAAAAGGTTTTGTAAATTATAGATATCGGGAACTAGTCAAACTTTATTTGGTCAAGATTGGTAACAGAGAAAACTGTGGTCGGGCTGCGGTCGTCCGTGAGGTCAGCCGTTGGTTTGCAGTTTTAGAAAAGCTTGAACTCGTTGGTGCAGGACACACACGGTTGATGTCACGGTCAATCGTGGTGCAGCCGTGTAGCATTTTTCCCAAGATGATTTCTTAAGTATTGGTCTTTTGCTAGAGATAGTTTAGGCTCATGAACTCATGTCGTCCTACATATAATTTAACTACTTAGTTCTTGTGTGTCATCATCAAAACAAAGTGATTAACTTTTGAATATTATGCTTTGAATCTTAACCAACAGACATTATCACATGTATTATTGTAAATGAAATAAACATAATCTGCTCAAGTATTTTTATTTTACACAAAACACGTAGATTAAGGCTGCTAAATTCAACATTAGCAAAACACAAAATACATCACCAACAGTAGCAAATGTGGTAGTTGTGGTAAAACATCAGAACATGGAGAAATATCACCTTTAGACATGGACGACAGTTTTCATGGTTGCATACAAAACTAATTTAATTGGCAAGAACATTTAGAGCAATATAACAACCTCGAGCAATGACTCTTCCTCACAGGTTTATTTAGAGTTACTCAATAGAGTCTTCTTGTTTACTCTTGACTTTTGCAAGTATGTCATGATGGCTGCAAGTCACTCTCCAAAATATACAAATAAAAGCATGGTTTGTGTTGTCTTCAATCTTCGCCGGTTAGCCCACCCATATTGCGATCTATAGGAATAAGAATTTATAAATAAAAAAAACCACTTGTTTGCAAATGTTAAATAAATAAACGTCTAAGAAAAATTTCCCACTGGTTAGCCAGCCCATATTGCGACCTATAGTATGCCTAAGGTTTGAATACTGGAACTTGGTGCACACAGATATACGTGGATGGTTATTAGTCATACTGGAATTTCTACGATAGGGGTCCTCCTCTGTTTTGTGTTTTTCCTATTTAGCTTTCAAAGTCTTTCAGGAAGGTAAACTGTTTTTTGTATTTCAAAGTCACGTATAACTGTTTTGTGTTTTTCCTACTTCATTATTTGAATCACTTTCCACTAAAGACTTTCTTCTTTTTATGACTTCGCACCACATATTAACACGATCATTATCTGCAACCATCCTCAGATTAGGTTTAACCATCATCAGATTGAGGGTATTCTAATCATCGAACTCGGACTTAACCATCATCAAAGTAACATCAAGCCAATAAAATGGGCAAATGTGTACATAGAAATTTTAATAAAAGTATCATCAATCATAAAGTTAAGCCCCATCAAACTCAAGCTTAACTATCTTCAATGTATCGTTAAACGAATTAAATAGTTAGATGTGGAAATAGGTGTGGACTAAAAGTGTCATCAATCACAAAATGAATTAAAGCCTATATTAAGTAACTGATTTGACAGGATAATGACACTTGCACTACTTCTAAAATCACTTTAACTTGTTATCCATCCCATTTGACCCGTTATTCATCCCATTTGGCCTACCCATTTCACCATCTATTATGTGTACATATGATTCAATACTATTACTTATATTCTTTAAGAAATATCACTTTTTTGACTCTACTTTTTTTTTACATTTTTAGACAATCCTCGGTTTTTGATTCATAAAAGCCTGTCGAATACGGTGAAATGTGGTCTTACATCAACCAATTAAAAGCCTATCGAATACAGCTTTATACTAATTTTAAATAAATATGAATGAAATTGTTGCTAGATTGTTACTGTAAAGGCTTGAAATGTGGTCTTACCTCTACCAAGTTTGAGATTGTATGTATAGAGGCAAATTGATACTCTAAATGCCTGAAATATAGAATAATAGAACATCAGTGTTTTAAATAAATATGAATGAAATTGTTGCTAGATTTTTTTTTATTTTATTTTAAAATAACAAATTACTAAAACCTTAACTTAATAATGAAGTCATAATCAAAATAAGATGGAAGTGTTTAAGATGAAATCAAACTACAAAACACAAATACCTTTGTAAAAAATGAATCCTTCAGCATGGATGAAATCGTAATCGAAATTCGATGGGAATGTTATGAAATCGGAATTGAGTTTGTATCAGATTACGACAGATTTAGCGATGAGTAGCGAAATCCAAATTGTAACACGATTAATCGGCGACGATCACGCAATTGGAAAAATTAGGTAGGCCTTTGGTAGGGATAATTGGAAGCGATATTTGCAAGGAGATCGATAGTCAGGCGGAACACGATTGAAATTGACGATGAAGTTTTTGGAATGTGTTTCAGAAAAGGAGGAAGAGAAGGAACCCTAAAATAAGGAACGAAAAAGTATTTGATGGCTATGAGACAATGAACCCTAATTTTTGTGGTGAAGATGATGAGTTTTGATGCATGGATGTTATCTCATCAAGTATTGAAACCCTTATTTTGAACTCCCAAAAACAAATTGGAGCGGCCTAAATGATTTTCAAAAGTGTAACCGCCTAATTGTTTCAAAGTCCCCGTAGTTTGCATTGACACGTGTAATATTGTTGATTTAATTTTAATTAAGCATTTTTAATTAACAAAATTCCATGTCAGCAACATGATTAGTGGGGTGATTAGCAACTGAAACCTAGGATTAACTTCCATGATTTATATAATGTTATAGATAGATTACAGATGAGTAGGTCATCTCAAGTAACGTTGCTCATCCACTATTTTTTTTCTTTTACAAATTTAATTAATGCTATCTAACTTCTCTTTTGTAAAGTAAAACCTAATATCATATATTTTCTTTTGTAAAAAAAAAAAACATAATACTCCCTCACGGTATCATATAGTCATATTAATAGTTTTGTTTTGACTTTAGAGATCTTTTCTTTTTAAATTTAACTTTGAATTATTATTTTTGTGTTGATAATTGTTACACCAGTAAAAATTTATTCAAAATTTGATCCATTGATACAACTTTTATAGAATAATATCTAATACAACAAAAATATTTAAATTTAAAGTTAGAAATAAAAAATCTACAAAGTCAAAACATGATTATTAACACGGTATGTAGGGGGTACGTAGAATCATTCATATTCATATTCATATTATATTATACTTATATCCTATTAGATAAAGTACTGTTCATATTTACTTTTTTTTAATAGAAAGTTGATAATACTAAAAATTATATAGTTAAATTAATTAATTAACTCTTATATACTAAATGTGGTGGGAAAATGTGTAGTTTTAGTTATATCCGATTGTAGTTTTGAGTTTGCGTTTACATTACAATGGTCCCTCAACTTCGGATATATTTACACAACGACCCCTCAAGTTTACACTTTTTCAGGGGTTAAAAGTGTAAATATATAATTTTATTAAAATAAAAGAAACTAATTCCACCCGAAATTATAACGGGCCCTATCTTCTCGCTTGGTGCGACTTAAGTTTTTTCGACAACACCGTTACACTCGAATAAATTTATTGAACAAAACAAAACTAACTACGTTCGAAACGGATACTTTTTAAAAAAATGCTTAACACAACGACATCTAAAACGACGCTTAACACATGGGCCGTGTTCCCCTCTATAAATAGACAACACTACGTTAAATATGAATGCACAGCCGAAAGTTCCTGCAGCAACGCGCGGGCCAGTCCGGACTAGTTTCTTGTATAAATATGAAAGTCATCCTAGCCTAGATGGTTACCATGTTTTGTTTGTATCTAAGACACCACAAGTTTCATTCATTGCTTATTTTTTCCATGTTTTATATATATTTATTATTACTCTCTTTAATCTTTTTTCTTTCTCATTTTTTCCCTCAATTTTAACTCTTTAATTTTACAATTTAAATTTTTACTCTTTAATATTCATTCCTATTTTATTTAAAGTGTCCTAATCACAATTTATTAAAACATTATGTGATGACCCGGAAATTTCTGACCAAATTTAAACTTAATCTTTAACGTTTCGGACACGATAAGCAAAGTCTATGAAGTTGAATCTCAAAATTTTGAACTATTCAATTACCCTTCGATTGTTCTCAATGATTCGCGAACAATTATATGTAAATAGATACATATATTATAACTTGAAAACGTAACAAAGTGTTAAGTAAATGATATTGTGCATTAAACTTATTGGTTTGATTATCTGATTGATATATTCAACTACGGAGTTAAAAGATTATGCCAAACGATTGAATTAAAAGATATTTATTGAGTCCCTTAAGGATTATGATATTATTATGGGTCTCTGTTGTGAGGTCCACGCTGATTTGAGAAATCATTCATTTTTAACGGTATTCGGAATAAATGGTAAAATGTTAGATAATGAAAGTTAGATAAAAGTTAATGAAGAACTAAACTGCATAATATTCAATTGATTGTGTTTCAAATGTGTGAAAATGTTTTAGATATTATAGAATTAATTGTTAATATGTTTTTGTTTAAATAAAGTAATTTGGACACGTACAAAATAAGGAATATTAACTGTTAGAATTAAATCTATGAATAACTTGCGACGTATATTTAAAACATGTTTTTAAATATTAACTTGGTTACAAAATTTTTTGATTTAAAACAATATTATTAAATATACTTTGTTAGATAACGAGCCATTGATTTATAGAAGTAAATGACCAAAACACTCAATTGTATAAGTTACATCTCAAGTGGTGTAGTTTTTGAATAATTTAAATCTATATTTTGACAAAGGTACGAGTCACGAAAGGCAAAGTGCCAGTTTTCTTAGTGTACGAAAGGACGTTCGAAAAATTAAAACCGGGACATAAGTCGAGTGACAACGTACGACTTATCGGAACAAAAATTACAAGTCAACTATGCACGTGAATTTAATATAATATATAATTAATTATTTAAATTAAATATATTATATATATTATATAAAAATATGTCGACAAGCTAAAAGTTAAACAAATGTGAGCTGGATCAGAGGGCCATGCGATCGCATGGCCTTGATGCCCAAAAACCATGCGATCGTATGGTGGGCTGGGACAAGTTAGGTACTATAAAATGCGAAGCCTGGTGATCGAATTCAATATATATTTCATCAATCTATCTCTTGCTCCGTATTATATTTATATAAATTATTATTATTATCATTATTATTATTATTATTATTATTATTATTATTATTGTTGTTGTTATTAAGATTAATATTATTATTAATCTAATTATTATTATTAGTATTATTTTTAGTAATATTATTACATAAAATATTACGACGAGGTTATGAGCGTGTCACTTTCAAAAATGGGTTTCGAGCAAGCTAGAGCTAAGGAAATTATGGGTTATTGCCAAGGAGGTTATGGGTAATGTTCGGGGGTATATTTGTGAATAAAACCTAGTGTTTATCATCTCCATTATGTCTACGTACTTTCCTGCAATATTGAATCACAATATTGATACGTGAGTATTCATATCTTATCTTTTATATATTAATTGTGTATCCATGTCTAGTGCTCGAGTATATATATTTATGCATGCTTGTATGCTAAATTTCGTCGTTAAACATTTTATAATGAATCACGAATTAAATACATATATTACTAGAAAAAGGTATATGATATGCATGTTTTTTGAAAGCTTGCGAAAAATCAATAACTTTTCATTTAGATATCGAATAGTTTCGATGAACGGATTAAAAGATATGATCAACTGAATTATGATTGACGTTAATTGAAATTGCTTTTGAATCTGCAATTAAGATTTAAACAACTTGTTTACGACATTGATAAAATGGATTTTTAAATATTACCAGCCGAGTAAATGAATTCTTATATAAGGCACGTCTCGTTTTGTTGAACAATTGTCAAAACTGATTATTTTATCATATTTTAAAGCCTTATAAAAACTATAGTTTAATTTTACAAGAATTGGAAAACTATGAGAAATTTTAAAATGATTCGATTACAATGATCATTCAACTATTGTATTGAGTCAGATTGACTTTTTGAAATAAATTTTGATAACTTTTGTATGTCGATCTCGAGCATTAGGATTATGATACACCATGACTGAAATGTCCCGTTCTTATTGATTAAAAACGTTCCATATTAATTGATTTCGTTGCGAGGTTTTGACCTTTATATGAGACGTTTTTCAAAGACTGCATTCATTTTTAAAACAAACCATAACCTTTATTTCATAAATAAAGGTTTAAAAAGCTTTACGTAGATTATCAAATAATGATAATCTAAAATATCCTGTTTACACACGACCATTACACAATGGTTTACAATACAAATATGTTACATCGAAATCAGTTTCTTGAATGCAGTTTTTACACAATATCATACAAACATAGACTCCAAATCTTGTCCTTATTTTAGTATGCAACAGCGGAAGCTCTTAGTATTCACCTAAGAATAAACATGCTTTAAACGTCAACAAAAATGTTGGTGAGTTATAGGTTTAACCTATATATATCAAATCGTAACAATAGACCACAAGATTTCATATTTCAATACACATCCCATACATAGAGATAAAAATTATTCATATGGTGAACACCTGGTAACCGACATTAACAAGATGCATATATAAGAATATCCCCATCATTCCGGGACACCCTTCGGATATGATATAAATTTCGAAGTACTAAAGCATCCGGTACTTTGGATGGGGTTTGTTAGGCCCAATAGATCTATCTTTAGGATTCGCGTCAATTAGGGTGTCTGTTCCCTAATTCTTAGATTACAAGACTTAATAAAAAGGGGCATATTCGATTTCGATAATTCAACCATAGAATGTAGTTTCACGTACTTGTGTCTATTTTGTAAATCATTTATAAAACCTGCATGTATTCTCATCCCAAAAATATTAGATTTTAAAAGTGGGACTATAACTCACTTTCACAGATTTTTACTTCGTCGGGAAGTAAGACTTGGCCACTGGTTGATTCACGAACCTATAACAATATATACATAAATATCAAAGTATGTTCAAAATATATTTACAATACTTTTAATACATTTTGATGTTTTAAGTTTATTAAGTCAGCTGTCCTCGTTAGTAACCTACAACTAGTTGTCCACAGTTAGATGTACAGAAATAAATCGATAAATATTATCTTGAATCAATCCATGATCCAGTGTATACGTATCTCAGTATTGATCACAACTCAAACTATATATATATTTTGGAATCAACCCCAACCCTGTATAGCTAACTCTAACATTCACATATAGAGTGTCTATGGTTGTTCCGCAATATATATATATATATATATATATATATATATATATATATATATATATATATATATATATATATATATATATATATATATATATATATATATATATATATATATATATATATAGATGGGTCGACATGATAGGTCGAAACATTGTATACGTGTCTATGGTATCTCAAGATTACATTATATACAATATAAGTTGATTAGGTTATGGTTGGAATAGATTTATTACTAACTTTCACGTAGGTAAAATGTGTAGTTTTTATCAATCTTGTTTTACTCGCCATTTCTTCGTTTCTAATCCGTTTTGAGTGATTCCAGTGGCCACGGTTTTGTATTGAACTTAACTTTATGAATCTAAATATAAAAAGTATAAGTTTATAGTCGTAAATACAAGTTACAAGTCATTTTTGAAAGAGGTAGTCATTTTCGTCGAAAGAACGACATCTTGATGACCATTTTGAAAAACATACTTTCACTTTGAGTTTAACCATGATTTTTGGATATAGTTTCATGTTCATAAGAAAAATCATTTTTCCAGAAGTATAGCTTTTAAATCAAAGTTCTTCTTAGCTTTTAATTATCCCAACCAAACCAGCCCCCGATTTTACTACGACGGCGTATATCCAGTTTTATGGTGTTTATCGTGTTTCCGGGTTTTAAATCATTAAGTTAGCATATCATATAGATATAGAACATGTGTTTAGTTAATTTTAAAATTCTAGTTAGAAGGATTAACTTTATTTGCGAACAAGTTTAGAATTAACTAAACTATGTTCTAGTGATTACAAGTTTAAACCTTCGAATAAGATAGCTTTATATGTATGAATTGAATGATGTTATGAACATCATTACTACCTCAAGTTCCTTGGATAAACCTACTGGAAATGAGAAAAATAGATCTAGCTTCAAAGGATCCTTGGATGGCTTGAAAGTTCTTGAAGCAGAATCATGACACGAAAACAATTTCAAGTAAGATTTCCACTCGAAATAAGATTGTTATAGTTATAGAAATTGAATTAAAGTTTGAATATGATTATTACCTTGTATTAGAAAGATAACCTACTGTAAGTAACAAAGGTTTCTTGATCTTGGATGATTACTTGGAATGGATTTAGAAAACTTGGAAGTAAACTTGCAATCTTGGAAGTATTCTTGATTTTATGAAACTAGAACTTTTGGAATTTATGAAGAACACTTAGAAATTGAAGATAGAACTTGAGAGAGATCAATTAGATGAATAAAATTGAAGAATGAAAGTGTTTGTAGGTGTTTTTGGTCGTTGGTGTATGGATTAGATATAAAGGATATGTAATTTTGTTTTCATGTAAATAAGTCATGAATGATTACTCATATTTTTGTAATTTTATGAGATATTTCATGCTAGTTGCCAAATGATGGTTCCCACATGTGTTAGGTGACTCACATGGGCTGCTAAGAGCTGATCATTGGAGTGTATATACCAATAGTACATACATCTAAAAGCTGTGTATTGTACGAGTACGAATACGGGTGCATACGAGTAGAATTGTTGATGAAACTGAACGAGGATGTAATTGTAAGCATTTTTGTTAAGTAGAAGTATTTTGATAAGTGTCTTGAAGTCTTTCAAAAGTGTATGAATACATATTAAAACACTACATGTATATACATTTTAACTGAGTCGTTAAGTCATCGTTAGTCGTTACATGTAAATGTTGTTTTGAAACCTTTAGGTTAACGATCTTGTTGAATGTTGTTAACCCATTGTTTATTATAAAAAATGAGATGTTAAATTGTTATATTATCATGATATTATGATATATAATATATCTTAGTATGATATATATACAGTTAAATGTCGTTACAACGATAATCGTTACATATATGTCTCGTTTCGAAATCATTAAGTTAGTAGTCTTATTTTTACATATGTATTTCATTGTTAATACACTTAATAATATATTTACTTATCATTTAACATAATTAACCAATTGTATCAATATCTTAATATGATTCATATGTACCTAGTAAGACGTTGTTATAACGATAATCTTATATATATCGTTTTCGAGTTACTTAAATTAATAGTCTCATTTTTTATGTATATAACTCATTGTTAAAATACCTAATGAGATACATACTTATAATAAAATCATTTTAACTATATATATAACCATATATATGTCATCGTATAGTTTTTACAAGTTTTAACGTTCGTGAATCACCGGTCAACTTGGGTGGTCAATTGTCTATATGAAACCTATTTCAATTAATCAAGTCTTAACAAGTTTGATTGCTTAACATGTTGGAAACACTTAATCATGTAAATAACAATTTCATTTAATATATATATAAACATGGAAAAGTTCGGGTCACTACAGTACCTACCCGTTAAATAAATTTCGTCCCGAAATTTTAAGCAGTTGGAGGTGTTGACGTATCTTCTGGAAATAAATGCGGGTATTTATTCTTCATCTAATCTTCATGCTCCCAGGTGAACTCGGGTCCTCTACGAGCATTCCATCGAACCTTAACAATCGGTTTCTTGTTTTGTTTAAGTCTCTTAACCTCACGATCCATTATTTCGACGGGTTCTTCAATGAACTGAAGTTTTTCATTGATTTGGATTTCGTCCAACGGAATAGTGAGATCTTCTTTAGCAAAACATTTCTTCAAATTTGAGACGTGAAAAGTGTTATGTACAGCCGCGAGTTGTTGAGGTAGCTCCAGTTGGTAAGCTACTGGTCCGACACGATCTATAATCTTGAATGGTCCAATATACCTTGGATTTAATTTCCCTCGTTTACCAAATCGAACAACGCCTTTCCAAGGTGCAACTTTAAGCATGACCATCTCTCCAATTTCAAATTCTATATCTTTTCTTTTAATGTCAGCGTAGCTCTTTTGTCGACTTTGGGCGGTTTTCAACCGTTGTTGAATTTGGATGATCATCTCGGTAGTTTCTTGTATTATCTCCGGACCCGTAATCTGTCTATCCCCCACTTCACTCCAACAAATCGGAGACCTGCACTTTCTACCATAAAGTGCTTCAAACGGCGCCATCTCAATGCTTGAATGGTAGCTGTTGTTGTAGAAAAATTCTGCTAACGGTAGATGTCGATCCCAACTGTTTCCAAAATCAATAACACATGCTCGTAGCATGTCTTCAAGCATTTGTATCGTCATTTCACTCTGCCCATCAGTTTGTGGATGATAGGCAGTACTCATGTCTAAACGAGTTCCTAATGCTTGCTGTAATGTCTGCCAGAATCTTGAAATAAATCTACCATCCCTATCAGAGATAATAGAGATTGGTATTCCATGTCTGGAGACGACTTCCTTCAAATACAGTCGTGCTAACTTCTCCATCTTGTCATCTTCTCTTATTGGCAGGAAGTGTGCTGATTTGGTGAGACGATCAACTATTACCCAAATAGTATCAAAATCACTTGCAGTCCTTGGCAATTTAGTGATGAAATCCATGGTAATGTTTTCCCATTTCCATTCCGGGATTTCGGGTTGTTGAAGTAGACCTGATGGTTTCTGATGCTTAGCTTTGACCTTAGAACACGTCAAACATTCTCCTACGTATTTAGCAACATCGACTTTCATACCCGGCCACCAAAAATGTTTCTTGAGATCCTTGTACATCTTCCCAGTTCCAGGATGTATTGAGTATCTGGTTTTATGAGCTTCTCTAAGTACCATTTCTCTCATATCTCCAAATTTTGGTACCCAAATCCTTTCAGACCTATACCGGGTTCTGTCTTCTGAATATTAAGATGCTTCTCCGATCCTTTGGGTATTTCATCCTTTAAATTTCCCTCTTTTAAAACTCCTTGTTGCGCCTCCTTTATTTGAGTAGTAAGGTTATTGTGAATCATTATATTCATAGATTTTACTCGAATGGGTTCTCTGTCCTTCCTGCTCAAGGCGTCGGCTACCACATTTTCCTTCCCCGGGTGGTAACGAATCTCAAAGTCGTAATCATTCAACAATTCAATTAACCTACGCTGCCTCATATTCAGTTGTTTCTGATTAAATATGTGCTGAAGACTTTTGTGGTCGGTATATATAATACTTTTGACCCCATATAAGTAGTGCCTCCAAGTCTTTAATGCAAAAACAACCGCGCCTAATTCCAAATCATGCGTCGTATAATTTTGTTCGTGAATCTTCAATTGTCTAGATGCATAAGCAATCACCTTCGTTTGTTGCATTAATACACAACCGAGACCTTGCTTTGATGCGTCACAATAAATTACAAAATCATCATTCCCTTCAGGCAATGACAATATAGGTGCCGTAGTTAGCTTTTTCTTCAATAACTGAAATGCTTTCTCTTGTTCATCCTTCCATTCAAATTTCTTCCCTTTATGCGTTAATGCAGTCAAGGGTTTTGCTATTTTGGAGAAATATTGGATGAATCTTCTGTAGTAACCAGCCAATCCTAAAAATTGACGTATATGCTTCGAATTTTTTGGGGTTTCCCACTTTCCAACGGTTTCGATCTTTACCGGGTCTACCTGGATACCTTCTTTGTTCACTATGTGACCGAGGAATTGAACTTCTTCCAACCAAAATGCACACTTTGAAAACTTAGCGTACAGTTTTTCTTTCCTCAATACTTCTAGCACTTTTCTCAAATGTTCTTCGTAATCTTGATCATTCTTTGAGTAAATAAGTATGTCATCGATGAAAACAATGACAAACTTGTCAAGATATGGCCCACAAACTCGGTTCATAAGGTCCATGAACACAGCTGGTGCGTTAGTCAATCCAAACGGCATAACCATAAACTCGTAATGACCATAACGCGTCCTAAAAGCAGTTTTTTGAATATCATCCTCCTTTACTCGCATTTGATGATATCCAGAACATAAATCGATCTTCGAATAAACCGACGAGCCTTGTAGTTGATCAAATAAGTCGTTAATTCTTGGCAGTGGATAACGGTTTTTGATGGTATGTTTGTTCAACTCTCTGTAGTCAATACACAACCTAAATGTACCATCCTTCTTCTTGACAAATAAAACAGGAGCTCCCCATGGTGATGTGCTTGGTCAAATGAAACCACGTTCTAATAGTTCTTGCAGTTGGCTTTACAGTTCTTTCATCTCGCTGGGTGCGAGTCTATAAGGAGCACGAGCTATTGGTGCAGCTCCTGGTACAAGATCTATTTGAAATTCAACAGATCGATGTGGAGGTAGTCCCGGTAATTCTTTCAGTAATACATCGGGTAATTCTTTTGCGACGGGAACATCATTGATGCTCTTTTCTTCAGTTTGTACTTTCTCGACGTGTGCTAGAACAGAATAGCAACCTTTTCTTATTAGTTTTTTTGTGCCTTCAAATTACTAATAAGATGTAGCTTCATGTTGCCCTTTACTCCGTACACCATTAAGGGTTCTCCTTCTTTTCGTATAATGCGAATTGCATTTTTATAACATACGATCTCTGCTTTCACCTTCTTCAGCCAGTCCATGCCAACTATTACTTCAAAACTCCCTAACTCTACTGGTATCAAATCAATCTTAAATATTTCGCTACCCAATTTAATTTCTCGATTCTGGCATATATTATCTGCTGAAATTAATTTACCGTTTGCTAATTCGAGTAAAAATTTACTATCCAACAGCGTCAATGGACAACTTAATTTAGCATAAAAATCTCTACTCATATAGCTTCTATCCGCACCCGAATCAAATAAAACGTAAGCAGATTTATTGTCAATAAGAAACGTACCCGTAACAAGCTCCGGGTCTTCCTGTGCCTCTGCCGCATTAATATTGAAAACTCTTCCGCGGCCTTGTCCATTCGTGTTCTCCTGGTTCGGGCAATTTCTAATAATGTGGCCCGGTTTTCCACATTAATAAAAAACTACATTGGCATAACTTGCTCTGACACTACTTGCTCCGCCATTACTCGTTCCGACACCATTTGTTCCTTTCGTTCTGTTAACCCCTGGTCCGTAGACCTCACACTTCGCCGCGCTATGACCATTTCTTTTACACTTGTTGCAAAATTTGGTGCAGAACCCCGAGTGATACTTTTCACACCTTTGGCATAGCTGCTTCTGATAGTTGTTGTTGTTGCGGTTGTTATTGTTGTTGGGATGATTGTTGTAGTTGCTGTTATTGTTGTTGTTGTTATTGTTGTTGTTGTTGTTGGGCCGTTTGTTGTAGTTGCGATTGATGTTGCAATTGTTGGAATAATTGTTGCGATTATTATTGTAATTGCTGTTGTTGTTGTATTGGTGATTCTTATCACCGTTTTCCTCCCACTTTCTTTTGACTTGCTTCACATTGGCCTCTTCAGCCGTCTGTTCTTTAATTCTTTCCTCAATCTGGTTCAATAGTTTATGAGCCATTCTACATGCCTGTTGTATGGATGCGGGCTCGTGTGAACTTATATCTTCTTGGATTCTTTCCGGTAATCCTTTCACAAACGCGTCGATATTCTCTTCCTCATCTTCGAACGCTCCCGGACACAATAGGCATAATTCTGTGAATCGTCTTTCGTACGTGGTAATATCAAATCCTTGGGTTCGTAACCCTCTAAGTTCTGTCTTGAGCTTATTGACCTCGGTTCTGGGACGGTACTTCTCGTTTATCGAGTGCTTGAATGCTGACCACGGTAGTGCGTAAGCATCATCTTATCCCACTTGCTCTAGATAGGTATTCCACCATGTTAACGCAGAACCTGTGAAGGTATGCGTAGCGTACTTCACTTTGTCCTCTTCAGTACCCTTACTTATGGCAAACACCGATTCGACCTTCTCGGTCCACCGTTTCAATTCGATCGGTCCTTCGGTTCCATCAAATTCTAAAGGTTTGCAGGCAGTGAATTCTTTGTAGGTGCATCCTACACGATTTCCTATACTGCTAGATCCAAGGTTATTGTTGGTATGTAGCGCAGCCTGTACTGCGGCTATGTTTGAAGCTAGAAAAGTACGGAATTCCTCTTCATTCATATTCACGATGTGTCGAGTAGTCGGTGCCATTTCCTTCAAAATAGCCAAATGGAACAAGTTAATCATACAGAATATTAAGAGTAGTTAATAGTATTTCGTAGCATAATATGAACTCATTTATAAAAGCTTTTTCTTCATATTAGCATTTTATAAGTTTAAATTCGGGTAGTACCTACCCGTTAAGTTCATACTTAGTAGCTAATATACAATTCAACTACTACAATTCTATATGAAAAACTGATTATAATAATATTTCACGTTCAAACTTTTATACAATATTTTACAAACTTACAATACCGCTTATTTTACATAAAGCATGAAATATAGCACACAATAACTTTGATACAAGATAGTTGTGAAGATAATTCTAGCTAGTACACAAGTCGTTCAGCAAAGGCAATAAAGACACGTAATTCATACGTCCAGAAACAAGTCATGCATTCTGGTTTTACTAGGACTACTTCCCATCCTTGGTCTTGTGGAACATAACTGTTATGGTCGTTGATAAGACAGCGTGTTGTAACGTCGTCAAAGGGACGAGGGTTACGTAATGACCAACAGTCTCGTAATAACCTAAAAACCTCATTTCTTACCCCAATTACCGACTCCGTCACTTGTGGGAACGTTTTGTTTAATAGTTGTAGCCCGATGTTCTTGTTCTCACTTTGGTGAGAAGCGAACAGTACTAACCCGTAAGCATAACATGCTTCTTTATGTTGCATGTTAGCCACTTTTTCTAAATCACGAAGTGTAACGACCCGCACTTTTTCGATCGTTCTATACTTATAAGATTAATATTTACATAAATTAAACCTTACCAACATGATAAGCAATCCAAATTGTCGAGATTTATATTTCCGAAAAGAGTTTACACAACGTTTGACCGTCTAGTTTGACCGATGATATCACGAACTATATAACATATGATAATTATACGTTTGTGTATATATATGTATATATACATATTTAACATGATCTAAGAATGTTTTAATATCTCATTTTGTATTAATAACAACAAGTTATAAGTATATTTTAAAACTACTAACTTAAGTTTTCAAAACGATAACTATACGTAATGTTTTTCGACGTAAATACTTATAACCTATATTACTTATACATGCATCGTATAGATATGTATTTTATCACTTTTAAAGGGCTTACATACATAAAACAATATAAGTATATTTACAAAAGATAGCTATATTTGAATCCTCGTTCCGTTTCCTCAAAGATTTCTATACGTATACCTAGAGTATATGTACCCGTATCATACGCAGCTTCTAGATGTATTTACTATTGGTATATACCAATAAAAATCTGCTCCTTAGCAGCCTTAAATGATTAAGAAACATGTGGAACCAACCATTTGTCAAGTAGCATGAATTATTTAGCAAGAAAACAAAGTTAGGTATCTTTTTTTTCCTTTATAACCTAAAAACGTTTTTATGCATGCACACCATTTCTTCACCCCATTTTCTCATACTTACACTTCCATTTCTCTCTCAAAATACTCTTAACTTCATACTTGATCATCTCCAAGCATTTTCCCCATCATTTAGCTTCAAAAACCTTACTTAATCACTATAAGAAAACCATACAAAAACACTTCAAGAAATCCTTCCAAGAACACAAACTTACTTCCAATCTTTCATCCAATTCCATCACCCTTTTGGTTCTAGCTTTTTACTCCTCTTTTACAGCAACCTTGTCCAAGGAACTTGAGGTAGAATCTATGTTCATAACCTTATTCGATTCATATATATATAGCTATCTTATTTTGTGGTATAAAATTTTAACAACAAGAACATAGTTTGAATGTTTTCAAACTTGTTTGCAAACTAAATAGATCCTTCTAACTTAACTTTTAAAATACTTCAAGACCTGTAATATATCATAAATATATGCTAATTTAACAAGGTATAACTTGGTTTTTCAAAGAACACCTTAAAAACTGAATTTACGACGTCGGAGTGCAACCGGGGGCTGTTTTGGGTTGGATAATTAAAAACCATCTTAAACTTTGAATTGGAGGTTTATTTTCTGGAAAAATGATTTTTACTATGAATATGATAACACATAAAAATTTCATGATTTAACTCAAAGTATAAGTATTTTTAGAAAAATAATCATTTAAGGTTGTTTACATGATGGAAAATGATTAACTTCATAAGTTTCACTAAAGTTTGACCTATGATCTGTGATTTCGAATACAAACTAAGGTATTTACAGTTCATAGTCTTAAATAGGGACTCGATCCAAGGAAGTGACAAGTTGAATCAACGAAAACGGAGTTGTAACGAAGAAACTATGACCAAAACGAGATCGGATATCTAAGACTTGTTTAACTTCGGGATTAATTGGGAAAAATTAAATAAAATCACATATTTCTAAGATAACATGATATTTTATATATATGTACTTATAATTCAATTTTATATGGTTCAGGATCACCCGCAAACAATACGAGAAGATTAATCATAAGATCCCATGTTTGTACGCAACACGTCATTTGACAACACCGGTACTTTATGTACGCAACACGTCATTTGACAACACCGGTACCGTGGGTCAAGATTAATCTCGACCAATACATATACGATGGGGTTTTATTTATTTCGTTAGGGGGTTTTATTTATTTCATTGCGGGTATATTAAACATCTAAAAATGAACCATTAAAATTGAATTACTAACAACGAACTGCTAACTACGGACTAAGGAATTAATCAAAGTATTAAAAGTATAACAAGTATATATATGTGACGTTTGTTTAAAAAGAAAAGGTACTGATATATTATATATGGATAGGTTCGTGATATCAACCGGAGACCAAGTCAAATTATATATATCTTCAAGACAACAGTGAGTATATAGTCCCACTTTTAAACTCTAAATATTTCGGGATGAGAATACATGTATTTTATGTTTTACGTTATGGACACAAGTAACTGAAAAATATATTCTACGTTGAGTTGTACCACTGGCATACTTCCCTGTAGCTTGGTAACTAATATTTACAGCGGTATTGTAAACGCGAATCCTGTTGATAGATCTATCGGGCCTGACAACCCCAACCGGACTGGACGACCAGTATTCAACGGTTGCACAGTACTTCGTTCTGTGACTACACTTGGTACGGTGTAGTAAGATTTCATATTAAAGGGAATATGCGACGTGATTAAATGTTAAGTATGGTTACCAAGTGCTCAACCACTTAGAATATTTTTATTAAAATGTTTATATATGAAATCTTGTGGTCTATATTTATATCGCTGCCGGCATTAAACCTATATCTCACCAACTTTATGTTGACGTTTTAAACATGTCTATTCTCAGGTGATAATTAGAAGCTTCCGCTGCATTATGTTGAATCTAAGCAGGATCTTGCGTACGCATATTTGTGTCAAAAATAAGACTGCATATCCAAGAACTTGTGTTGTAAAATATGCTAGAAATCGGGTTGTTATTATCATTTGTAAAGTTTGTAAGTCGAAGATTATCGCTAAACGATAATCATCTTTATTTTGTCCAAAGCTTGTATCAAAAATAAGGATCATGGTTTGTAATGTATAATATATGCAGTTTTTCTTTAAAAAAATGTCGCATATAGAGGTCAATACCTCGCAATGAAATCATACGTTATCTAACACGTTCTTATGGTTAAGGATGGGTTATGACATGTGGTATCAGAGCGGTGGTCTTAGCGAACCAGGTTTGCATTAGTGTGTCTAACTGATAAGTCGTTAGGATACATTAGTAAGTCTGGACTTTGACCGGGTTTGATTTAAAAACCATTGCTTATCATTGTTGGTTAAAATTTATATGTAAATATTATGTAGTACTAATGGGTTAGTTGTTGTGTGATAGATGTCGGGCTCAAAACTTATCATCACGTTCAGCGACTCCGAACCAGAATCTTCAGATGGTGTTCCAGTCATTAACCTATCCGATGACGAAAATAATATCTTTGGGGAAGACTCACAAATTCCGGATGAACCGACTATAGAGAACCCGGAAAGTGAACCCGAGGAGGAAAGTGAACCCGAGGAGGAAAGTGAACCCGAGGAGGAAAGTGAACCCGAGGAAGAAATACAGGAAATTACAAAAGACGAGTTCGAACTAGGAAAGAAACGAAAGGCTAATGAATTAGAAAATTCAAATCCCGAGTTTAGTAAGGACGATGTGGCACCAACTCCACTAGACACTACCACCCCTATTCCCGCTATTCCTATTCGTTCTATCCCGGCATCCAGTTCTTTAGTCCCACAGCCAAAATATAGGCAGACAGCCAGGATAAGCGTTAAGCGATTCTTTGAACCTAAACGTCCTAGAAAATAGACCAAACGATGCGCTGCCGTATTAAACCATGGGATCATATAATGTTTTGTATAATATTATTAGTGTGGTTTGTTTAATGTTCGATGTAAGATAAGCATATGTAAAATAGTGAAGTGTGAAATGCAATAATTTTCCATGGTTAAGTATTATTTAGATGGTAGTAATTGATTCTGTACTAAGCTATTAAGTATGGACATTAACGGGTAGGTACTACCCTAGAAATAATTATAAAACGCTAATAAGAAGAAAAGGCTTTTATAATAATACCTGGTTCATATTATTAATAAGCTATAATGTACTGTAAATATACACTACATCTATAATATTCCATGTGAATAATTATTTTCTTTTCATTCTTATAGAAGAATATGGCGCGATTGAACCGAATGACGGAACAAGAAATCCAGGAACTCATCAATCAGCGAGTGAACGACAGAATGTTATGGGTCGAGGCTGCAAGAGGTGCTGCAGTTAACCCAAATCCTCGTGTGGGGTGCACTTACAAAACTTTTCAAGCTTGCAAGCCCTCATCATTCAGTGGAACAGAAGGACCGATCGGTTTAACCCGGTGGATAGAAAAGATGGAGACTGTGTTTAAAATCAGTGGTTGTGTTGAAAAGGACATGACCAAGTATGCATCGTGCACTTTACAAGATAGTGCACTCACGTGGTGGAAAAATTATGTGAAGGCTGTAGGAGGAGATGTAGCTTATGATACTCCGTGGGAAGAATTCAAAACAATGTTAATCAACGAATATTGTCCAAGGAACGAGGTTAGGAAGTTGGAAGATGAGTTACGAAGTCTGAAGGTTATTGGTACTGAAATCACCAACTACAATCAGCGATTCATGGAATTAGTTTTGCTATGTCCTGAATTGGTTCCAACTGAAGAACGGAAGATTGAAATGTACAAAGATGGTTTGCCCAAAAAGGTCAAGGCAAATGTTACAGCATCGAAACCTAAGACAATTCATGAAGCTATAACCATGGCAAACGAGCTAATGGATCAGGTCATCATGGATAAGAAAGTATCCAATACTGATGTGAAGGTATCAGGTAACAAAAGAAAGTGGAATGGAAATTATGATCGGGGTAACCAACAACAATCTTTTAAGAAACAAGAAAACACGCAAGGTGCGGGTAGTGGTTTAAGCTTTGGTTATAAAGGAAAAAATCCTTTATGCAACCGATGCCACAAACATCACTCTGGTTACTGTAATGTGGTATGCAACAAATGTAATCGAAAGGGTCATCTTGCTGAAAATTGTAGGGCTCTCGTTACAAATACAAATGGTACCAAGACTCCTGCCACCAATGCAAATAGAACTGCTTTGGCTACCATTACTTGTTTTGGGTGTGGAAAACAAGGTCACTATAAGAGCCAGTGCCCGAATCCAGAGAAGAATATCGGACCTGCACGTGGGAGAGCATTTGTTATTAATGCTAGAGAGGCATGTGAAGACCCGGAGCTTGTTACGGGTACGTTTACCATTAATAACTTATCCGCATCTATTATATTTGATACTGGTGCTGATAGAAGTTACGTGTGTAGAGACTTTCACGCTAAATTGAATTGTTCATCATTACCTCTAGATGCTAAGTACATGATTGAGTTAGCTAATGGTAAACTAATTAAAGCCGATAAAATTTGCCGTGATTGTAAAATAAATTTAGCCGGAGAAACATTTAAGATTGATTTGATACCCGTAGAATTAGGAAGTTTTGATGTAATAATCGGCATGGACTGGATGTCCAAAATAGGAGCTGAAGTTGTGTGCGCCAAGAAGGCAATTCGCATTCCTCGTAAGGATAAAACGCCAGTAATGATTTATGGAGAGAAGGGTAAATCAAAGCTAAAACTCATTAGTTATTTGAAAGCTCAAAAGTGCTTGAAGAAAGGGTGCTATGCTATCTTAGCACATGTTAATAAAGTCAAAAAGAAAGAAAAAGAGAAGTGCATCAATGACGTGCCTGTGGCAAGAGATTTTCCTGAAGTATTTCCGGAAGAGTTGCCGGGATTACCTCCATTTAGATCTGTAGAATTTCAAATAGATCTTGTACCAGGAGCTGCACCGGTTGCCCGTGCTCCATATAGACTTGCATCGTCCGAGTTAAAAGAACTTCAGAGTCAGTTAAAAGAATTACTGGATCGTGGATTCATACGACCAAGTACTTCACCGTGGGGAGCTCCAATTTTATTCGTCAAGAAGAAAGACGGATCTTTCCGAATGTGTATAGATTATCGTGAATTAAATAAGTTAACTATCAAGAATCGGTATCCACTACCGAGAATTGACGACTTATTTGATCAACTCCAAGGATCATGTGTGTACTCGAAAATTGACCTAAGATCGGGCTATCATCAATTACGTTCAAAGAAGAAGATATACCGAAAACTGCTTTTCGGACACGCTACGGTCATTACGAATTTTTGGTCATGCCGTTTGGATTGACGAATGCGCCAGCTGTATTCATGGACCTCATGAATCGAGTTTGTAGTCCATATTTAGATAAGTTTGTTATCGTTTTCATTGATGATATTCTTATCTATTCCAAGAGTGAGCAAGAGCATGAGCAGCATTTAAGGTTGATATTAGAGTTGTTGAGAAAAGAACAGCTATATGCTAAATTTTCTAAATGTGCTTTCTGGTTGAAAGAAGTGCAATTTCTTGGCCACGTTGTTAGTAACAAAGGAATTCAGGTTGATCCAGCAAAAATTGAAGCCATTGAAAAATGGGAGACTCCTAAGACACCAATGCAGATACGCCAATTTTTGGGTTTAGTCGGTTATTATAGAAGGTTTATTCAAGATTTTTCCCGAATAGCTAAGCCGTTGACAGCGTTAACGCAAAAAGGGAAGAAATATGAATGGACTTCTGAGCAGGAGAGTGCATTTCAATTACTGAAAAAGAAGTTGACTACGGCGCCTATTTTATCGTTACCAGAAGGGAACGATGATTTTGAAATATATTGTGACGCTTCGCGACAAGATTTTGGTTGCGTTCTTATGCAACGGAAGAAAGTTATTGCATACGCATCCCGACAATTAAAGGTTCACGAGCGGAATTATACGACGCATGATCTAGAACTGGGAGCAGTCGTGTTTGCATTGAAGATATGGAGACACTACTTGTATGGGGTTAAATGCACTGTGTTTACTGATCATAAAAGCCTTCAACATATTTTCGATCAAAAACAGCTGAACATGAGGCAACGTAGGTGGGTCGAGCTGATAAACGACTATAATTGTGAAATTCGTTATCATCCCGGGAAGGCGAACGTGGTGGCCGATGCTCTAAGCAGAAAGGAACGAGAACCAATTCGAGTACGAGCGATGAACATAAAAATTCGAATGAATCTCAACTCACAAATCAAAGAAGTTCAACGAGAAGCACTTACTAAAGAAAACATAAGAAATGAAATAATGAAGAAGTATGAGAAGCAACTCGTTATACGGGAAGACGGAATTCGATATTTTGCAAACCGTATTTGGGTACCGAAGTTGGGTGGATTAAGGAAGTTGATATTGAATGAGGCACATAAGACAAGATACTCGATACATCCTGGAGTTGGAAAGATGTATCAAGATCTTAAGACGCATTATTGGTGGCCTAATTTAAAGACAGACGTTGCAACATATGTTGGGGAGTGTTTAACTTGTTCCAAAGTCAAAGCAGAACACCAAAAGCCGTCAGGATTACTTCAACAACCAGAAATCCCAGAATGGAAATGGGACGGTATTACCATGGATTTCATCACGAAGTTACCAAAGACTGCCTGGGGATACGACACTATTTGGGTAATTGTTGATCGTCTTACCAAATCTGCACATTTCTTGCCTATAAAGGAAACGGATAGAATGGAGAAATTATTACGATTATATATAAAGGAAATAGTTTCAAGGCATGGAATATCTATTTCCATTATATCTGATCGTGATAGTAGATTTACCTCAAAGTTCTGGCAATCACTACAGGAGGCACTAGGAACTCGTTTGGATATGAGTACCGCATATCATCCGCAAACTGACGGGCAGAGTGAAAGAACAATTCAGACTCTTGAAGACATGCTCAGGGCATGTGTGATCGATTTTGGAAACGGATGGGATAAATATCTACCGTTAGCAGAATTCTCGTATAATAATAGTTATCATGCGAGCATTGGAGCTGCGCCATTCGAAGCATTGTATGGAAGGAAGTGTAGATCTCCTATCTGTTGGAATGAAGTAGGAGATCGACAATTAACGGGTCCCGAGATCATACACAAAATGACTGAGAAGATTGTACAAATCAAGGAGAGATTGAAAACAGCCTGTAGTCGCCAAAAGAGCTACGCCGATGTTCGAAGGAAACCATTAGAGTTTCAGATCGGTGACATGGTTATGTTAAAAGTGTCACCATGGAAAGGTGTAATACGTTTCGGCAAAAGGGGTAAACTGAACCCAAGGTACGTAGGCCCGTTCAAGATTATTGAACGCATTGGACCGGTAGCTTATCGACTCGAGTTACCGCAACAACTCGCCGGAGTACATAATACCTTTCACGTCTCGAACCTTAAGAAGTGTCTTGCAAAGGAAGATCTCACCATTCCTCTTGAAGAAATCCATGTCGATGAGAAACTACAATTCATCGAAGAACCAATCGAAATCATGGACTGTGAAGTTAAACAGCTCAAGCAGAGCAACATACCGATCGTTAAGGTTCGTTGGAATGCTCGAAGAGGTCCTGAGTTTACTTGGGAACGAGAGGATCAGATGAAACAAAAGTATCCACACTTGTTTCTCGATGACGCAAAATAGGTACAATTTTAAAATTTCGGGACGAAATTTATTTAACGGGGAGGTAATGTAACGACCCGCACTTTTTCGATCGTTCTATACTTATAAGATTAATATTTACATAAATTAAACCTTACCAACATGATAAGCAATCCAAATTGTCGAGATTTATATTTCCGAAAAGAGTTTACACAACGTTTGACCGTCTAGTTTGACCGATGATATCACGAACTATATAACATATGATAATTATACGTTTGTGTATATATATGTATATATACATATTTAACATGATCTAAGAATGTTTTAATATCTCATTTTGTATTAATAACAACAAGTTATAAGTATATTTTAAAACTACTAACTTAAGTTTTCAAAACGATAACTATACGTAATGTTTTTCGACGTAAATACTTATAACCTATATTACTTATACATGCATCGTATAGATATGTATTTTATCACTTTTAAAGGGCTTACATACATAAAACAATATAAGTATATTTACAAAAGATAGCTATATTTGAATCCTCGTTCCGTTTCCTCAAAGATTTCTATACGTATACCTAGAGTATATGTACCCGTATCATACGCAGCTTCTAGATGTATTTACTATTGGTATATACCAATAAAAATCTGCTCCTTAGCAGCCTTAAATGATTAAGAAACATGTGGAACCAACCATTTGTCAAGTAGCATGAATTATTTAGCAAGAAAACAAAGTTAGGTATCTTTTTTTTCCTTTATAACCTAAAAACGTTTTTATGCATGCACACCATTTCTTCACCCCATTTTCTCATACTTACACTTCCATTTCTCTCTCAAAATACTCTTAACTTCATACTTGATCATCTCCAAGCATTTTCCCCATCATTTAGCTTCAAAAACCTTACTTAATCACCATAAGAAAACCATACAAAAACACTTCAAGAAATCCTTCCAAGAACACAAACTTACTTCCAATCTTTCATCCAATTCCATCACCCTTTTGGTTCTAGCTTTTTACTCCTCTTTTACAGAAACCTTGTCCAAGGAACTTGAGGTAGAATCTATGTTCATAACCTTATTCGATTCATATATATATAGCTATCTTATTTTGTGGTATAAAATTTTAACAACAAGAACATAGTTTGAATGTTTTCAAACTTGTTTGCAAACTAAATAGATCCTTCTAACTTAACTTTTAAAATACTTCAAGACCTGTAATATATCATAAATATATGCTAATTTAACAAGGTATAACTTGGTTTTTCAAAGAACACCTTAAAAACTGAATTTACGACGTCGGAGTGCAACCGGGGGCTGTTTTGGGTTGGATAATTAAAAACCATCTTAAACTTTGAATTGGAGGTTTATTTTCTGGAAAAATGATTTTTACTATGAATATGATAACACATAAAAATTTCATGATTTAACTCAAAGTATAAGTATTTTTAGAAAAATAATCATTTAAGGTTGTTTACATGATGGAAAATGATTAACTTCATAAGTTTCACTAAAGTTTGACCTATGACCTGTGATTTTGAATACAAACTAAGGTATTTACAGTTCATAGTCTTAAAGAGGGACTCGATCCAAGGAAGTGACAAGTTGAATCAACGAAAACGGAGTTGTAACGAAGAAACTATGACCAAAACGAGATCGGATATCTAAGACTTGTTTAACTTCGGGATTAATTGGGAAAAATTAAATAAAATCACATATTTCTAAGATAACATGATATTTTATATATATGTACTTATAATTCAATTTTATATGGTTCAGGATCACCCGCAAACAACACGAGAAGATTAATCATAAGATCCCATGTTTGTACGCAACACGTCATTTGACAACACCGGTACTTTATGTACGCAACACGTCATTTGACAACACCGGTACCGTGGGTCAAGATTAATCTCGACCAATACATATACGATGGGGTTTTATTTATTTCGTTAGGGGGTTTTATTTATTTCATTGCGGGTATATTAAACATCTAAAAATGAACCATTAAAATTGAATTACTAACAACGAACTGCTAACTACGGACTAAGGAATTAATCAAAGTATTAAAAGTATAACAAGTATATATATGTGACGTTTGTTTAAAAAGAAAAGGTATTGATATATTATATATGGATAGGTTCGTGATATCAACCGGAGACCAAGTCAAATTATATATATCTTCAAGACAACAGTGAGTATATAGTCCCACTTTTAAACTCTAAATATTTCGGGATGAGAATACATGTATTTTATGTTTTACGTTATGGACACAAGTAACTGAAAAATATATTCTACGTTGAGTTGTACCACTGGAATACTTCCCTGTAGCTTGGTAACTAATATTTACAGCGGTATTGTAAACGCGAATCCTGTTGATAGATCTATCGGGCCTGACAACCCCAACCGGACTGGACGACCAGTATTCAACGGTTGCACAGTACTTCGTTTTGTGACTACACTTGGTACGGTGTAGTAAGATTTCATATTAAAGGGAATATGCGACGTGATTAAATGTTAAGTATGGTTACCAAGTGCTCAACCACTTAGAATATTTTTATTAAAATGTTTATATATGAAATCTTGTGGTCTATATTTATATCGCTGCCGGCATTAAACCTATATCTCACCAACTTTATGTTGACGTTTTAAACATGTCTATTCTCAGGTGATAATTAGAAGCTTCCGCTGCATTATGTTGAATCTAAGCAGGATCTTGCGTACGCATATTTGTGTCAAAAATAAGACTGCATATCCAAGAACTTGTGTTGTAAAATATGCTAGAAATCGGGTTGTTATTATCATTTGTAAAGTTTGTAAGTCGAAGATTATCGCTAAATGATAATCATCTTTATTTTGTCCAAAGCTTGTATCAAAAATAAGGATCATGGTTTGTAATGTATAATATATGCAGTTTTTCTTTAAAAAAATGTCGCATATAGAGGTCAATACCTCGCAATGAAATCATACGTTATCTAACACGTTCTTATGGTTAAGGACGGGTTATGACATGAAGTCCTATATTCGGATATATTGAGTCAAAATAATTTCTTAACCCGTTGCGTAAAATAGCATTTGGGTTCCCCGCAATATATGCGTCAAAGTAAACACATCGTAACTTATGGGTTTCCCAATGTGATATCCCCCATCTTTTGAACGAAAGCCTTTTATAAATCAAGGCATTCTTGGAACGTTCTTCGAATGTCTTACAAACTGATTTCGCCGTAAATAGTTGTGCCGAAGAATTCTGACCGACTCTAGACAAGATTTCATCAATCATGTCTCCGGGTAGGTCTCTTAAAATATTGGGTTGTCTATCAATTTTGTGTTTTTATACTGTAAAATAGACAAGAGTTAGATTTAAAAAAAAATACTTATTAATACAAGCAATTTTTACATATATCATAAAGCATAAGCACACTATATTACATATATTACACCATACGAATAAAACTATCTTATTCCGACTCGCTCGTTTCTTCTTCTTCGGTTTTGGTTCGTTTTGCCAAGTTTCTAGGGATATATGATGTTCCCCTAATACTAGCTGTCGTTTTCCACAACGGTTTAGAAAAACCTGGTGGTTTAGAGGTTCCCGGGTCATTGTTACAACTTAAGGACTTCGGGGGTTGGCGATACATATAAAGTTCATCGGGGTTGGAATTAGTTTTCTCTATTTTTATGCCCTTTCCCTTATTATTTTCTTTTGCCTTTTTAAATTCAGTTGGGGTAATTTCTATAACATCATCGGAATTCTCGTCGGAATCCGATTCATCGAAGAATTGGTAATCCTCCCAATATTTTGCTTCCTTGGTGGAAACACCATTGACCATAATTAACCTTGGTCGGTTGGTTGAGGATTTTCTTTTACTTAACCGTTTTATTATTTCCCCCACCGGTTCTATTTCCTCCTCCGGTTCCTCCTCTTCCGGTTCTGATTCTTCTTCCGGTTCCTCTTCGGGAACTTGTGAATCAGTCCAATATATATTCGACTCTTCGTTATTATTAGGTGAGTCAATGGGATTTGTGCTAGAGGTAGACTTCTATCACACAATATCAAACATGTTAAGAGATTAATATATCACATAATATATACATGTTAATAATATATAGTTTCCAACAAAAATGTTAAGCAATCATTTTTAAAGAAAACACGGTCGAAGTCCAGACTCACTAATGCATCCTAACAACTCGATAAGACACACTAATGCAAATTTTCTGGTTCTCTAAGACCAACGCTCGGATACCAACTGAAATGTCCCGTTCTTATTGATTAAAAACGTTCCATATTAATTGATTTCGTTGCGAGGTTTTGACCTCTATATGAGACGTTTTTCAAAGACTGCATTCATTTTTAAAACAAATCATAACCTTTATTTCATAAATAAAGGTTTAAAAAGCTTTACGTAGATTATCAAATAATGATAATCTAAAATAACATGTTTACACACGACCATTACATAATGGTTTACAATACAAATATGTTACATCGAAATCAGTTTCTTGAATGCAGTTTTTACACAATATCATACAAACATGGACTCCAAATCTTGTCCTTATTTTAGTATGCAACAGCGGAAGCTCTTAGTATTCACCTGAGAATAAACATGCTTTAAACGTCAACAAAAATGTTGGTGAGTTATAGGTTTAACCTATATATATCAAATCGTAACAATAGACCACAAGATTTCATATTTCAATACACATCCCATACATAGAGATAAAAATCATTCATATGGTGAACACCTGGTAACCGACATTAACAAGATGCATATATAAGAATATCCCCATCATTCCGGGACACCCTTCGGATATGATATAAATTTCGAAGTACTAAAGCATCCGGTACTTTGGATGGGGTTTGTTAGGCCCAATAGATCTATCTTTAGGATTCGCGTCAATTAGGGTGTCTGTTCCCTAATTCTTAGATTACCAGACTTAATAAAAAGGGGCATATTTGATTTCGATAATTCAACCATAGAATGTAGTTTCACGTACTTGTGTCTATTTTGTAAATCATTCATAAAACCTGCATGTATTCTCATCCCAAAAATATTAGATTTTAAAAGTGGGACTATAACTCACTTTCACAGATTTTTACTTCATCGGGAAGTAAGACTTGGCCACTGGTTGATTCACGAACCTATAACAATATATACATATATATCAAAGTATGTTCAAAATATATTTATAGTACTTTTAATACATTTTGATGTTTTAAGTTTATTAAGTCAGCTGTCCTCGTTAGTAACCTACAACTAGTTGTCCACAGTTAGATGTACAGAAATAAATCGATAAATATTATCTTGAATCAATCCACAACCCAGTGTATACGTATCTCAGTATTGATCACAACTCAAACTATATATATATTTTGGAATCAACCCCAACCCTGTATAGCTAACTCCAACATTCACATATAGAGTGTCTATGGTTGTTCCGCAATATATATATATAAATGGGTTGACATGATAGGTCGAAACATTGTATACGTGTCTATGGTATCTCAAGATTACATAATATACAATATAAGTTGATTATGTTATGGTTGGAATAGATTTATTACTAACTTTCACGTAGGTAAAATGTGTAGTTTTTATCAATCTTGTTTTACTCGCCATTTCTTCGTTTCTAATCCGTTTTGAGTGATTCCAGTGGCCACGGTTTCGTATTGAACTTAAATTTATGAATATAAATATAAAAAGTATAAGTTTATAGTCAGAAATACAAGTTACAAGTCGTTTTTGAAAGAGGTAGTCATTTCCGTCGAAAGAACGACATCTTGATGACCATTTTGAAAAACATACTTTCACTTTGAGTTTAACCATGATTTTTGGATATAGTTTCATGTTCATAAGAAAAATAATTTTTCCAGAAGTATAGCTTTTAAATCAAAGTTCTTCTTAGCTTTTAATTATCCCAACCAAAACAGCCCCCGATTTTACTACGACGGCGTATATCCAGTTTTATGGTGTTTATCGTGTTTTCGGGTTTTAAATCATTAAGTTAGCATATCATATAGATATAGAAAATGTGTTTAGTTAATTTTAAAAGTCTATTTAGAAGGATTAACTTTATTTGCGAACAAGTTTAGAATTAACTAAACTATGTTCTAGTGATTACAAGTTTAAACCTTCGAATAAGATAGCTTTATATGTATGAATGGAATGATGTTATGAACATCATTACTACCTCAAGTTCCTTGGATAAACCTACTGGAAATGAGAAAAATAGATCTAGCTTCAAAGGATCCTTGGATGGCTTGAAAGTTCTTGAAGCAGAATCATGACACGAAAACAATTTCAAGTAAGATTTCCACTCGAAATAAGATTGTTATAGTTATAGAAATTGAATTAAAGTTTGAATATGATTATTACCTTGTATTAGAAAGATAACCTACTGTAAGTATCAAAGGTTTCTTGATCTTGGATGATTACTTGGAATGGATTTAGAAAACTTGGAAGTAAACTTGCAATCTTGGAAGTATTCTTGATTTTATGAAACTAGAACTTTTGGAATTTATGAAGAACACTTAAAAATTGAAGATAGAACTTGAGAGAGATCAATTGGATGAATAAAATTGAAGAATGAAAGTGTTTGTAGGTGTTTTTGGTCGTTGGTGTATGGATTAGATATAAAGGATATGTAATTTTGTTTTCATGTAAATAAGTCATGAATGATTACTCATATTTTTGTAATTTTATGAGATATTTCATGCTAGTTGCCAAATGATGGTTCCCACATGTGTTAGGTGACTCACATGGGCTGCTAAGAGCTGATCATTGGAGTGTATATACCAATAGTACATACATCTAAAAGCTGTGTATTGTACGAGTACGAATACGGGTGCATACGAGTAGAATTGTTGATGAAACTGAACGAGGATGTAATTGTAAGCATTTTTGTTAAGTAGAAGTATTTTGATAAGTGTCTTGAAGTCTTTCAAAAGTGTATGAATACATATTAAAACACTACATGTATATACATTTTAACTGAGTCGTTAAGTCATCGTTAGTCGTTACATGTAAATGTTGTTTTGAAACCTTTAGGTTAACGATCTTGTTGAATGTTGTTAACCCATTGTTTATTATAAAAAATGAGATGTTAAATTGTTATATTATCATGATATTATGATATATAATATATCTTAGTATGATATATATACAGTTAAATGTCGTTACAACGATAATCGTTACATATATGTCTCGTTTCGAAATCATTAAGTTAGTAGTCTTATTTTTACATATGTATTTCATTGTTAATACACTTAATAATATATTTACTTATCATTTAACATAATTAATCAAGTGTATAAATATCTTAATATGATTCATATGTACCTAGTAAGACGTTGTTATAACGATAATCGTTATATATATCGTTTTCGAGTTACTTAAATTAATAGTCTCATTTTTTATGTATATAACTCATTGTTAAAATACCTAATGAGATACATACTTATAATAAAATCATTTTAACTATATATATAACCATATATATGTCATCGTATAGTTTTTACAAGTTTTAACGTTCGTGAATCACCGGTCAACTTGGGTGGTCAATTGTCTATATGAAACCTATTTCAATTAATCAAGTCTTAACAAGTTTGATTGCTTAACATGTTGGAAACACTTAATCATGTAAATAACAATTTCATTTAATATATATATAAACATGGAAAAGTTCGGGTCACTACAGTACCTACCCGTTAAATAAATTTCGTCCCGAAATTTTAAGCAGTTGGAGGTGTTGACGTATCTACTGGAAATAAATGCGGGTATTTCTTCTTCATCTGATCTTCATGCTCCCAGGTGAACTCGGGTCCTCTACGAGCATTCCATCGAACCTTAACAATCGGTTTCTTGTTTTGTTTAAGTCTCTTAACCTCACGATCCATTATTTCGACGGGTTCTTCAATGAACTGAAGTTTTTCATTGATTTGGATTTTGTCCAACGGAATAGTGAGATCTTCTTTAGCAAAACATTTCTTCAAATTTGAGATGTGAAAAGTGTTATGTACAGCCGCGAGTTGTTGAGGTAGCTCCAGTTGGTAAGCTACTGGTCCGACACGATCTATAATCTTGAATGGTCCAATATACCTTGGATTTAATTTCCCTCGTTTACCAAATCGAACAACGCCTTTCCAAGGTGCAACTTTAAGCATGACCATCTCTCCAATTTCAAATTCTATATCTTTTCTTTTAATGTCAGCGTAGCTCTTTTGTCGACTTTGGGCGGTTTTCAACCGTTGTTGAATTTGGATGATCATCTCGGTAGTTTCTTGTATTATCTCCGGACCCGTAATCTGTCTATCCCCCACTTCACTCCAACAAATCGGAGACCTGCACTTTCTACCATAAAGTGCTTCAAACGGCTCCATCTAAATGCTTGAATGGTAGCTGTTGTTGTAGAAAAATTCTGCTAACGGTAGATGTCGATCCCAACTGTTTCCAAAATCAATAACACATGCTCGTAGCATGTCTTCAAGCATTTGTATTGTCCTTTCGCTCTGCCCATCAGTTTGTGGATGATAGGCAGTACTCATGTCTAAACGAGTTCCTAATGCTTGCTGTAATGTCTGCCAGAATTTTGAAATAAATCTGCCATCCCTATCAGAGATAATAGAGATTGGTATTCCATGTCTGGAGATGACTTCCTTCAAATACAGTCGTGCTAACTTCTCCATCTTGTCATCTTCTCTTATTGGCAGGAAGTGTGCTGATTTGGTGAGACGATCAACTATTACCCAAATAGTATCAAAACCACTTGCAGTCCTTGGCAATTTGGTGATGAAATCCATGGTAATGTTTTCCCATTTCCATTCCAGGATTTCAGGTTGTTGAAGTAGACCTGATGGTTTCTGATGCTCAGCTTTGACCTTAGAACACGTCAAACATTCTCCTACGTATTTAGCAACATCGGCTTTCATACCCGGCCACCAAAAATGTTTCTTGAGATCCTTGTACATCTTCTCCGTTCCAGGATGTATTGAGTATCTGGTTTTATGAGCTTCTCTATGTACCATTTCTCTCATATCTCCAAATTTTGGTACCCAAATCCTTTCAGCCCTATACCGGGTTCCGTCTTCCCGAATATTAAGATGCTTCTCCGATCCTTTGGGTATTTTATCCTTTAAATTTCCCTCTTTTAAAACTCCTTGTTGCGCCTCCTTTATTTGAGTAGTAAGGTTATTGTGAATCATTATATTCATAGATTTTACTCGAATGGGTTCTCTGTCCTTCCTGCTCAAGGCGTCGGCTACCACATTTGCCTTCCCCGGGTGGTAACGAATCTCAAAGTCGTAATCATTCAACAATTCAATCCACCTACGCTGCCTCATATTCAGTTATTTCTGATTAAATATGTGCTGAAGACTTTTGTGGTCGGTATATATAATACTTTTGACCCCATATAAGTAGTGCTTCCAAGTCTTTAATGCAAAAACAACCGCGCCTAATTCCAAATCATGCGTCGTATAATTTTGTTCGTGAATCTTCAATTGTCTAGACGCATAAGCAATCACCTTCGTTCGTTGCATTAATACACAACCGAGACCTTGCTTTGATGCATCACAATAAATCACAAAATCATCATTCCCTTCAGGCAATGACAATATAGGTGCCGTAGTTAGCTTTTTCTTCAATAACTGAAACGATTTCTCTTGTTCATCCTTCCATTCAAATTTCTTCCCTTTATGCGTTAATACAGTCAAGGGTTTTGATATTTTGGAGAAATCTTGGATGAATCTTCTATAGTAACCAGCCAATCCTAAAAATTGACGTATATGCTTCGGAGTTTTTGGGGTTTCCCACTTTTCAACGGTTTCGATCTTTGCCGGGTCCACCTGGATACCTTCTTTGTTCACTATGTGACCGAGGAATTGAACTTCTTCCAACCAAAATGCACACTTTGAAAACTTAGCGTACAGTTTTTCTTTCCTCAATACTTCTAGCACTTTTCTCAAATGTTCTTCATGCTCTTGATCATTCTTTGAGTAAATAAGTATGTCATCGATGAAAACAATGACAAACTTGTCAAGATATGGCCCACACACTCGGTTCATAAGGTCCATGAACACAGCTGGTGCGTTAGTCAATCCAAACGGCATAACCATAATCTCGTAATGACCATAACGCGTCCTAAAAGCAGTATTTGGAATATCATCCTCCTTTACTCGCATTTGATGATATCCAAAACGTAAATCGATCTTCGAATAAACCGACGAGCCTTGTAGTTGATTAAATAAGTCGTCAATTCTCGGCAGTGGATAACGGTTTTTGATGGTAAGTTTGTTCAACTCTCTGTAGTCAATACACAACCTAAATGTACCATCCTTCTTCTTGACAAACAAAACAGGAGCTCCTCATGGTGATGTGCTTGGTCGAATGAAACCACGTTCTAATAGTTCTTGCAGTTGGCTTTGCAGTTCTTTCATCTTGCTGGGTGCGAGTCTATAAGGAACACGAGCTATTGGTGCAACTCCTGGTACAAGATCTATTTGAAATTCAACAGATCGATGTGGAGGTAGTCCCGGTAATTCTTTCAAAAATACATCGGGAAATTCTTTTGCGACGGGAACATCATTGATGCTCTTTTCTTCAGTTTGTACTTTCTCGACGTGTGCTAGAACAGAATAGCAACCTTTTCTTATTAGTTTTTTTGTGCCTTCAAATTACTAATAAGATGTAGCTTCATGTTGCCCTTTTCTCCGTACACCATTAAGGGTTCTCCTTCTTTTCGTACAATGCGAATTGCATTTTTATAACATACGATCTCTGCTTTCACCTTCTTCAGCCAGTCCATGCCAACTATTACATCAAAACTCCCTAACTCTACTGGTATCAAATCAATCTTAAATATTTCGCTACCCAGTTTAATTTCTCAATTCCGGCATATATTATCTGCTGAAATTAATTTACCGTTTGCTAATTCGAGTAAAAATTTACTATCCAACAGCGTCAATGGACAACTTAATTTAGCACAAAAATCTCTACTCATATAGCTTCTATCCGCACCCGAATCAAATAAAACGTAAGCAGATTTATTGTCAATAAGAAACGTACCCGTAACAAGCTCCGGGTCTTCCTGTGCCTCTGCCGCATTAATATTGAAAACTCTTCTGCGGCCTTGTCCATTCGTGTTCTCCTGGTTCGGGCAATTTCTAATAATGTGGCCCGGTTTTCCACATTTATAACAAACTACATTGGCATAACTTGCTCCGACACTACTTGCTCCGCCATTACTCGTTCCGACACCATTTGTTCCTTTCGTTCTGTTAACTCCTGGTCCGTAGACCTCACACTTCGCCGCGCTATGACCATTTCTTTTACACTTGTTGCAAAATTTGGTGCAGAACCCCGAGTGATACTTTTCACACCTTTGGCATAGCTGCTTCTGATTGTTGTTGTTGTTGCGGTTGTTATTGTTGTTGGGATGATTGTTGTAGTTGTTGTTGTTATTGTTGTTGTTGTTGTTGTTGTTGGGCCATTTGTTGTAGTTGCGATTGATGTTGCGATTGTTGGGATAATTGTTGCGATTATTATTGTAATTGATGTTGTTGTTGTATTGGTGATTCTTATCACCGTTTTTCTCCCACTTTCTTTTGACTTGCTTCACATTGGCCTCTTCAACCGTCTGTTCTTTAATTCTTTCCTCAATTTGGTTCAATAGTTTATGAGCCATTCTACATGCCTGTTGTATGGAGGCGGGCTCGTGTGAACTTATATCTTCTTGGATTCTTTCCGGTAATCCTTTCACAAACGCGTCGATCTTCTCTTCCTCATCTTCGAACGCTCCCGGACACAATAGAAATAATTCTGTGAATCGTCTTTCGTACGTGGTAATATCAAATCCTTGGGTTCGTAACCCTCTAAGTTCTGTCTTGAGCTTATTGACCTCGGTTCTGGGACGGTACTTCTCGTTTATCGAGTGCTTGAATGCTGACCACGGTAGTGCGTAAGCATCATCTTGTCCCACTTGCTCTAGATAGGTATTCCACCATGTTAATGCAGAACCTGTGAAGGTATGCGTAGCGTACTTCACTTTGTCCTCTTTAGTACCCTTACTTATGGCAAACACCAATTCGACCTTCTCGGTCCACCGTTTCAATCCGATCGGTCATTCGGTTCCATCAAATTCCAAAGGTTTGCAGTCAGTGAATTCTTTGTAGGTGCATCCTACACGATTTCCTATACTGCTAGATCCAAGGTTATTGTTGGTATGTAGCGCAGCCTGTACTGCGGCTATGTTTGAAGCTAGAAAAGTACGAAATTCCTCTTCATTCATATTCACGATGTGTCGAGTAGTCGGTGCCATTTCCTTCAAAATAGCCAAATGGAACAAGTTAATCATACAGAATATTAAGAGTAGTTAATAGTATTTCGTAGCATAATATGAACTCATTTATAAAAGCTTTTTCTTCATATTAGCGTTTTATAAGTTTAAATTCGGGTAGTACCTACCCGTTAAGTTCATACTTAGTAGCTAATATACAATTCAACTACTACAATTCTATATGAAAAACTGATTATAATAATATTTCGCGTTCAAACTTTTATACAATATTTTACAAACTTACAATACCGCTTATTTTACATAAAGCATGAAATATAGCACACAATAACTTTGATACAAGATAGTTGTGAAGATAATTCTAGCTAGTACACTAGTCGTTCAGCAAAGGCAATAAAGACACGTAATTCATACGTCCAGAAACAAGTCATGCATTCTGGTTTTACTAGGACTACTTCCCATCCTTGGTCTTGTGGAACATAACCGTTATGGCCGTTGATAAGACAGCGTGTTGTAACATCGTCAAAGGGACGAGGGTAACGTAATGAACAACAGTCTCGTAATAACCTAAAAACCTCATTTCTTACCCCAATTACCGACTCCGTCATTTGTGGGAACGTTTTGTTTAATAGTTGTAGCCCGATGTTCTTGTTCTCACTTTGGTGAGAAGCGAACAGTACTAACCCGTAAGCATAACATGCTTCTTTATGTTGCATGTTAGCCACTTTTTCTAAATCACGAAGTCTTATATTCGGATATATTGAGTCAAAATAATTTCTTAACCCGTTGCGTAAAATAGCATTTGGGTTCCCCGCAATATATGCGTCAAAGTAAACACATCGTAACTTATGGGTTTCCCAATGTGATATCCCCCATCTTTCGAACGAAAGCCTTTTATAAATCAAGGCATTCTTGGAACGTTCTTCGAATGTCTTACAAACTGATTTCGCCGTAAATAGTTGTGCCGAAGAATTCTGACCGACTCTAGACAAGATTTCATCAATCATGTCTCCGGGTAGGTCTCTTAAAATATTGGGTTGTCTATCAATTTTATGTTTTTATACTGTAAAATAGACAAGAGTTAGATTCATAAAAAAATACTTATTAATACAAGCAATTTTTACATATATCATAAAGCATAAGCACACTATATTACATATATTACACCATACGAATACAACTATCTTATTCCGACTCGCTCGTTTCTTCTTCTTCGGTTTTGGTTCGTTTTGCCAAGTTTCTAGGGATATATGATGTTCCCCTAATACTAGTTGTCGTTTTCCACAACGGTTTAGAAAAACCTGGTGGTTTAGAGGTTCCCGGGTCATTGTTACAACTTAAGGACTTCGGGGGTTGGCGATACATATAAAGTTCATCGGGGTTGGAATTAGTTTTCTCTATTTTTATGCCCTTTCCCTTATTATTTTCTTTTGCCTTTTTAAATTCAGTTGGGGTAATTTCTATAACATCATCGGAATTCTCGTCGGAATCCGATTCATCGGAGAATTGGTAATCCTCCCAATATTTTGCTTCCTTGGTGGAAACACCATTGACCATAATTAACCTTGGTCGGTTGGTTGAGGATTTTCTTTTACTTAACCGTTTTATTATTTCCCCCACCGGTTCTATTTCCTCCTCCGGTTCCTCCTCTTCCGGTTCTGATTCTTCTTCTGGTTCTGATTCTTCTTCCGATTCTTCTTCGGGAACTTGTGAATCAGTCCAATATATATTCGACTCTTCGTTATTATTAGGTGAGTCAATGGGATTTGTGCTAGAGGTAGACATCTATCACACAATATCAAACATGTTAAGAGATTAATATATCACATAATATATACATGTTAATAATATATAGTTTCCAACAAAAATGTTAAGCAATCATTTTTAAAGAAAACACGGTCGAAGTCCAGACTCACTAATGCATCCTAACAACTCGATAACACACACTAATGCAAATTTTCTGGTTCTCTAAGACCAACGCTCGGATACCAAATGAAATGTCCCGTTCTTATTGATTAAAAATGTTCCATATTAATTGATTTCGTTGCGAGGTTTTGACCTCTATATGAGACGTTTTTCAAAGACTGCATTCATTTTTAAAACAAACCATAACCTTTATTTCATAAATAAAGGTTTAAAAAGCTTTACGTAGATTATCAAATAATGATAATCTAAAATATCCTGTTTACACACGACCATTACATAATGGTTTACATTACAAATATGTTACATCGAAATCAGTTTCTTGAATGCAGTTTTTACACAATATCATACAAACATGGACTCCAAATCTTGTCCTTATTTTAGTATGCAACAGCGGAAGCTCTTAGTATTCACCTGAGAATAAACATGCTTTAAACGTCAACAAAAATGTTGGTTAGTTATAGGTTTAACCTATATATATCAAATCGTAACAATAGACCACAAGATTTCATATTTCAATACACATCCCATACAAAGAGATAAAAATCATTCATATGGTGAACACCTGGTAACCGACATTAACAAGATGCATATATAAGAATATCCCCATCATTCCGAAACACCCTTCGGATATGATATAAATTTCGAAGTACTAAAGCATCCGGTACTTTGGATGGGGTTTGTTAGGCCCAATAGATCTATCTTTAGGATTCGCGTCAATTAGGGTGTCTGTTCCCTAATTCTTAGATTACCAGACTTAATAAAAAGGGGCATATTCGATTTCGATAATTCAACCATAGAATGTAGTTTCACGTATTTGTGTCTATTTTGTAAATCATTTATAAAACCTGCATGTATTCTCATCCCAAAAATATTAGATTTTAAAAGTGGGACCATAACTCACTTTCACAGATTTTTACTTCGTCGGGAAGTAAGACTTGGCCACTGGTTGATTCACGAACCTATAACAATATATACATATATATCAAAGTATGTTCAAAATATATTTACAATACTTTTAATACATTTTGATGTTTTAAGTTTATTAAGTCAGCTGTCCTCGTTAGTAACCTACAACTAGTTGTCCACAGTTAGATGTACCGAAATAAATCGATAAATATTATCTTGAATCAATCCACGACCCAGTGTATACGTATCTCAGTATTGATCACAACTCAAACTATATATATATATATATATATTTTGGAATCAACCCCAACCCTGTATAGCTAACTCCAACATTCACATATAGAGTGTCTATGGTTGTTCCGCAATATATATATAGATGGGTCGAAATGATAGGTCGAAACATTGTATACGTGTCTATGGTATCTTAAGATTACATAATATACAATATAAGTTGATTAGGTTATGGTTGGAATAGATTTATTACTAACTTTCACGTAGGTAAAATGTGTAGTTTTTATCAATCTTGTTTTACTCGCCATTTCTTCGTTTCTAATCCGTTTTGAATGATTCCAGTGGCCACGGTTTCGTATTGAACTTAACTTTATGAATATAAATAGAAAAAGTATAATTTTATAGTCGGAAATACAAGTTACAAGTCGTTTTTGAAGGAGGTAGTCATTTCTGTCGAAAGAACGACATCTTGATGACCATTTTGAAAAACATACTTTCACTTTGAGTTTAACCATGATTTTTGGATATAGTTTCATGTTCATAAGAAAAATCATTTTTCCAGAAGTATAGCTTTTAAATCAAAGTTCTTCTTAGCTTTTAATTATCCCAACCAAAATAGCCCCCGATTTTACAACGACGGCGTATATCCAGTTTTATGGCGTTTATCGTGTTTCTGATTTTTAAATCATTAAGTTAGCATATCATATAGATATATAACATGTGTTTAGTTAATTTTAAAAGTCTATTTAGAAGGATTAACTTTATTTGCGAACAAGTTTAGAATTAACTAAACTATGTTCTAGTGATTACAAGTTTAAACCTTCGAATAAGATAGCTTTATATGTATGAATTGAATGATGTTATGAACATCATTACTACCTCAAGTTCCTTGGATAAACCTACTGGAAATGAGAAAAATAGATCTAGCTTCAAAGGATCCTTGGATGGCTTGAAAGTTCTTGAAGCAGAATCATGACACGAAAACAATTTCAAGTAAGATTTCCACTCGAAATAAGATTGTTATAGTTATAGAAATTGAATTAAAGTTTGAATATGATTATTACCTTGTATTAGAAAGATAACCTACTGTAAGTAACAAAGGTTTCTTGATCTTGGATGATTACTTGGAATGGATTCAGAAAACTTGGAAGTAAACTTGCAATCTTGGAAGTATTCTTGATTTTATGAAATTAGAACTTTTGGAATTTATGAAGAACACTTAGAAATTGAAGATAGAACTTGAGAGAGATCAATTAGATGAATAAAATTGAAGAATGAAAGTGTTTGTAGGTGTTTTTGGTCGTTGGTGTATGGATTAGATATAAAGGATATGTAATTTTGTTTTCATGTAAATAAGTCATGAATGATTACTCATATTTTTGTAATTTTATGAGATATTTCATGCTAGTTGCCAAATGATGGTTCCCACATGTGTTAGGTGACTCACGTGGGCTGCTAAGAGCTGATCATTGGAGTGTATATACCAATAGTACATACATCTAAAAGCTGTGTATTGTACGAGTACGAATACGGGTGCATACGAGTAGAATTGTTGATGAAACTGAATGAGGATGTAATTGTAAGCATTTTTGTTAAGTAGAAGTATTTTGATAAGTGTCTTAAAGTCTTTCAAAAGTGTATGAATGCATATTAAAACACTACATGTATATACATTTTAACTGAGTCGTTAAGTCATCGTTAGTCGTTACATGTAAATGTTGTTTTGAAACCTTTAGGTTAACGATCTTGTTGAATGTTGTTAACCCATTGTTTATTATAACAAATGAGATGTTAAATTGTTATATTATCATGATATTATGATATATAATATATCTTAGTATGATATATATACAGTTAAATGTCGTTACAACGATAATCGTTACATATATGTCTCGTTTCGAAATCATTAAGTTAGTAGTCTTATTTTTACATATGTATTTCATTGTTAATACACTTAATAATATATTTACTTATCATTTAATATAATTAACCAAGTGTATCAATATCTTAATATGATTCATATGTACCTAGTAAGACGTTGTTATAATGATAATCGTTATATATATAGTTTTCGAGTTTCTTAAATTAATAGTCTCATTTTTTATGTATATAACTCATTGTTAAAATACCTAATGAGATACATACTTATAATAAAATCATTTTAACTATATATATATAACCATATATATGTCATCGTATAGTTTTTACAAGTTTTAACGTTCGTGAATCACCGGTCAACTTGGGTGGTCAATTGTCTATATGAAACCTATTTCAATTAATCAAGTCTTAACAAGTTTGATTGCTTAACATGTTGGAAACACTTAATCATGTAAATAACAATTTCATTTAATATATATATAAACATGGAAAAGTTCGGGTCACTACAATGACCTGACCTAGCTTGATAGATATTTATTGACCAACATATGTTCTCTAGGTTGAGATCTACGATTATTTGATATTCCAAGTTTCGGTCACATTATGTTGAACAATTTAATGTGCTGCTAATTTGAGTTTCATTGCTCCCTTTTTAATTGCTTTTGCAATCTATATTTTTGGGCTGAGAATATATGCACTTTATTTTAAACGCAATGGATACAAGTACATACTAAATTCTACACTGAGTTTAAACCGAAAATCCCTTAGCTTTGGTAACTAGTAACTGCCAGCACATAGGATATGGACTGGTGGGCATGAATAACATTATATGGATCCATAGGGCTTGACATCTGATAGTGCTCCAAATGAACATATATTTAGTAGCAATATCCTTCCAATATATAAAGCTTTTAGTTGCAATTGTTCTATTTTTATGTAATATTCGTTTAAATAAATAAGTGCGAAGATAAAAGGCGAAAATGACGATTTGAAGACGCAAACGTCCAAAAAGCTCAAATGTATAAGATACAATTCAAGTGGTTCAAATTATTGATGAGAAACGTCCAAAAATTACAAGAGTACAAGCTGCGAAACGCAAAGTACAAGATATCTACGCGTACGAAAGGAGGTTCCAAAATCCGGAACCGGGACATAAACCGGGCGTAAATGCGCGACGCAACGGACCTAAAATTACAAGTCAACTATGCACAAGAATAAAATATAATATACAAATAATTATATAAATTATTTATATATTATATATATATAATAAATATGTCGACAAAGCTAGGATTCAAAATTTGGTGAGCTGGAATCCTAAGCTCCGCACTCGCGGAGCTTTAAAGGGTAAAAACTCCGCACTCGCGGAGCTGTCTGTTTCAGAAATGGCCTATAAAAGCCAACAAATTCTGCCGAGTTTTTCACACCATCAATCTATCTCTCTATCTATAATATATATATATATATATATATATATATATATATATATATATATATATATATATATATATATATATATATATATATATATATTAGTTTAGTTTTATATTAGTTATTTTGGGTAATGTAACGGTTATTTTACGGGTTTTAAAGTCAGAGTTCTATTCGTGTAACGCTACGCGATTAATAATCACTGTAAGCTATGTTCTTCTTTTTTAAATTAATGTCTCGTATTTAAGTTATTATTATGCTTATTTGAGCTAAAGTAATCATGATGTTGAACTAAATATTAAGATGGGGTTATTGGGCTTTGGACCATAATTGGAGTTTGGACAAAAGAACGACACTTGTGGAAATGGGACTATGGGTTATTAATGGACTTTATATTTGATTAATATAGAGATTTACTATTTAACATAGTTATATATAACCACATACGCTCGATCGGATACGATGAGCGGGATATTTATAAATACGAATTATTGTTCATTTGACTGGACACGGGGATGAATTAATAGTCACTGGACTCATTAAAACAGGGGTGGATTACATTCAAGGGTAATTGGTGTAATTGTTAATAAAGTATTAAAACCTTGGATTACACACAGTCGATAACCTGGTGTATTCATTAAACAAAGTATTAAGACCTTGTTACAGTTCGAATCCCCAATTAGTTGGAATATTTGACTTCGGGTATAAGGTTAATTTGGCGAAGACCCTTGCACTTTATAATTATGACCGATGGACTATTATGGACAAAACCAGATGGACTTATCGAATAATTCAGGACAAAGGACAATTAACCCAGGGTAATAAATTAAAACATCAAACATCATGATTACGGAAGTTTAATTAAGCATAATTCCTTTATTTTATTTCTTATCGCATTTTAATTTTTGCTACTTTAATTATCGTCATTTATATTTTGCATTAGGTTTTAATTGTGATTTAAAATATAAAATCGACAAACCGGTCATTAAACGGTAAACCCCCTTTTATATATTATTACTATATATAATATATTTTGTACAAGTATAATTGTTTAAAAATATAGTGTAAAATAAGTCGTCTCCCTGTGGAACGAACTGGACTTACTAAAAACTATAGTACTCTACGATTAGGTACACTCCTATAGTGTTGTAGCAAAGTTTAGGTATATCCCATCTGTAAATAAATAATTAAAACTTGTGTAATTTGTAACGTATTTCGTATTAAAAATATTTAGTATTTCGTACCCCACCTCGCACACATCAAGTTTTTGGCGCCGCTGCCGGGGACTCGGTGAAACTCTATATTTTTAACTTATATTTTTATAAATATATTTATATATAATTTTTAGAAAAACAATATAAAAGTTAAAAAAAAACACGTTTGAACCTGCAATTAAAATCTGATTCTACATAACTCCGCGATCGCGGAGAGGAACACCTATAAATCCACGCGATCGTGGGACCAGGTCTGACAGGTCAAGCCTTTGCATTTATTACGAATTTAGTGTTAAATTTTTATTTATTATTTATTATTTAGGGTTTAATTAAATAACATATATATTTCTAGTTTTAATATTTATTTTGTAATATTAAGTTTAAATATTATTATTAATTATAAAATTAATACTTTTATAAAATAATAATATAAAAATAATATTTTTATAAAAATAAGTAATTTTATCATTTTTTTTCTTTTTATAAATTGTATATTTTAAACATTTGTATATTTATCGTTCGTAATTAGTTTTATACTTCTAGATTTTTAGGCTTTGCCGTAAAATCTCTTAAGTGCTTTTCTTTAAATTAAGATTTAGGCGCTTTAGAATTTTGCGACGCCGTTTATATATTTTAGTGCCTTTTAAGTAATTGCCGTTTTCTGATTAGAATTGCATTGAAGTTTTAATACCTTTAGGCGCAACTTTTTAGATTTAGTTTTTAGAGTTTAAGTTTCGACGCTTTATTTTCTTATTTTTATTTTTCGACCTTTTATTTTTCGACGTTTTTCGACGCTACTGTTTTTCTTTCTTATTTCTCGACGCTCTAGTTTTTAGGACTTAGAATTTTCTCTATTTCTTCTCTAATAATTCAAAACGAAAAATTATTTTAAGCGGTTAAATTGATAGACATCCAAATTTTCTGCTTCGTAGTAATAGTTGGATTTGTTAGTGGCTGAGTTGTGAGCTTCCGATTTAAAGGGTTCTGGCTCCCTGCTACATCTATTGGCTATTCGAAACGTAGGCAAAAGCAGAAAAGTCTATTAATTTGATAACTTATATAATTTTTAGTTTATAACTAATAGGATAATTAGTAAATGCACCACATTATAGCTAAAATTTGGTAATAAGTGTAGTATGGAAAATCTCGAAAATATTTTGGAAACTCTTTATGACATATGAAATCAATACTCTCAAACGGGTGTTGATAAAAATTCGTTCGGTCAATCTTGGATCATGAATGACGAAACAATAACTGGTTGTGAAATCTGTGGAGATTATCATTCAACATGGGAATGTTATTATTATGTTCCTATGGAAAATTACGCACCCATGGAACCTGAATGTAATGATTATGAAGAATACAATTCAAATTGGGATTATTCTCAAGAATATATCCAAACTCAACAACCAGAGGACGAGGAAAATTATGTGTCTGAAAATCTTTTAGATTATATGAAAATCAAACTCGAAGAACTTGATGCTCAAAATGAACAAATGAGCGAGTTTGTAAATAGGCAAGCTGAAACTCTATCAGACTACACACCTGTTGATCTGAGGAGTATTGTGCAAGAAAATCTCATATCATCGAATATTGATGAATTCGAGTGCTCCGAAATCACCAATTATCCCGATGATACTTTTTATTCAGTTTTACCAATTTCACAACATATCGACACATTAGCCTCAACCGACGAAATCATCGATCCATCAATGGATGAAGAAGAAGTAAGGGTGACAGATTGGTACTCTTGGAAAAACGATAACGTTAAAAATTTTACCACCGAGACCAGACTGGTGGGACCAATAAGGACCGTTAAAGAAGAAGAATTTGCTTCGATCTCGAAATTCACCATTCCACAACCTTCCAACCTAATATTCTCAATAGACGAGTCATCTACCGAAGATGAACTACGAGCTGTAATAGATAACGACACCTCAAATTTTTCCCAATTGGGTAATAGAGGTAAAAACTTTGATCCCGAGAATGAACGGAAGGAAATGTTAGGAATTGTCCACCCTAAAGAAATATGTATGTCGGTGTGTAACGATCCATTTGACCAAGAACCAGAAAAGAGACATATCCATTTACTAAAAGCTACACTTAGAAAAGAATTAAGTAGTGACGATCGGGTGGGTCTACACTTTAAACCCATTGATATATTATACACCACCCGAGATGTAAATAACTGGCTCACTATTTTAATTCTTGAAACTTACTCTACCGACTTCACATATCGTCAGCTAAGTGTGGGGAAGTCTAACCCCACTTAACGTTAAATTAGAGGTTCGGGTTAGTGCATAACTCGTTAATAAAAATGCACGATGAGGGTAAAAGACGTATTTTCAAATATTAGTAAACAGTTCAGAAAAGCAGCCGTTTTTGAAGAAAAACATGTGTAATAAAACAAGAAGGAATGAACGATGAGGTGCACCATCTATCATTCGACGAGCTTTGAAATTACAAACTGGGTATTCTTAATCACTTTTCTACACTAATCACCCTCATGAATTTATAATTATAGTCTAATTTCATGCAAATGAGGGCATTGCATGATCTCAAGTGTGGGGAATGGTTATAAATTCTCTCGGGTTTATACTTGGTTTATTTTCTAAATTTTATGAAATTATGAAAAAATTTCAACTAAATGAATTCAAAATCATGTTTATACATATTTATGAACGATAAAACTAGGTGTTAATGCCGAAATTATCGTTATCTCGAAAAGGACATAAATTGAGAAACAACTAAAACGCTTGAATTTATTTATTAAGATATAAAAAGACGCATGAAAAAAGCCAAGTGTGGGGAGAATGTACCAAGTTATTCAATTAAAAACTATCTATCACATGTTTATGTAAAGTATATTGCAGGTGCTTTTGTTTTGGACTAAATTAACTGTTTTACCCGGTTTACTGTAATATATTTGAAAGAGAGATGGATCTACACGATGAATCAATTCCATCATTAAAAGGAAGTAAAGTCTTCCTAAAAAGACACGCTCTTCTTGATTTAGGTCAAGAAGTTATCATCCAGACCAGCTGTAGGTTGACGAAAAATCTAGAAAAGTCATCTCTAAAATCAGCAGGAAATCCACGGACCTCAGCATCAAACAGGGTCGCCATGTGGTCAGACTTATCCTAACTATGAGAGGATAATCTCCTTAAAGATTAAAAATCGGCTTTTAAGCCTGATATTACTCAATTCTTGAGATTGACCTTAAAGATTGAGAATTCAAACTCATGGAATTCGATGATATCTAAACTCGAACTTAAACGAGAAAATATTTTGATCAAAATTAAAACCGATTTGTTTTCTGAAAACCTATTTTCAATGCGTTCATTACTATTGAACGTAAAATCCTAGGAATTCACCTGGAATTCATTAGGTCACCTGAACCAAATCGGGTGTCAACCGTAAGAACGGTGGTTGCATAGCATGGTCAAAGACAGGACCTTGTGCCAGACCGAAAAATCATAGGATGATCTTTACTATTACTCCTACAAAGGATAGTAATAGCATCTGACACGTTTTAGACCATGAACGAATGCATGTCATTAGACATTGCCTTAACAGTTTCTTGTTCATCGCTTTCCTTTACATCCGGATGGTAGTTTACCGAAAGGTAATATACGGAGCAAGTATATTGGACATGTTGCTTTTCCAATACAAGGTTAGCAAGTGGGTGACACAAAACCATAAGTTTTGAGCTAAAATTTTCAAATCTGAAACCCATAAAACCCACAAAAATAATTTGCAAATACCGGTGAAGGGTCAAATCAGAAAAATTATCTAGGGTAAAAGCTAGAATGAATTTTTAAAAGATCAAATGTTTTCATAAAGATCCAATTTTATTAAAGGATCTAAATTTTCATAGTCATGTGGGACTGTAAACCACATCGTTACTATCATTGTTTATACCACCGTATCAAAATCACTGATGTATAAAGTGTGAGAATAAAAAAAATGATTCGAGTGAAGTGTGATTTAATTTCAAGTTCTGTATTGCTTGAGGACAAGCAACATTCAAGTGTGGGGATATTTGATAGTGCTCCAAATGAACATATATTTAGTAGCAATATCCTTCCAATATGTAAAGCTTTTAGTTGCAATTGTTCTATTTTTATGTAATATTCGTTTAAATAAATAAGTACGAAGACAAAAGGAGAAAATGACGATTTGAAGACGCAAACGTCTAAAAAGCTCAAATGTACAAGATACAATTCAAGTGGTTCAAATTATTGATGAGAAACGTCCAAAAATTACAAGAGTACAAGCTGCGAAACGCAAAGTACAAGATATCTATGCGTACGAAAGGACGTTCCAAAATCCGAAACCAGGACATAAACCGGGCGTAAATGCGCGACGCAACGTACCTAAAATTACAAGTTAACTATGCACAAGAATAAAATATAATATATAAATAATTATATAAATTATTTATATATTATATATATATATATATTATAAATATGTCGACAAAGCTAGGATCCAAAATTTGGTGAGCTGGAATCCGAAGTTCCGCACTCGCGGAGCTGTAAAGGGTAAAAACTCCGCACTCGCGGAGCTGTCTGTTTCAGAAATGGCCTATAAAAGCCAATGAATTCTGCCGAGTTTTTCACACCATCAATCTATCTCTCTGTCTATAATATATATAAATATATATATAATATAAATATTAGTTTAGTTTTATATTAGTTAGTTTGGGTAATGTAACGGTTATTTTACGGGTTTTAAAGTCAGAGTTCTATCCGTGTAACGCTACGCGATTAATAATCACTGTAAGCTATGTTCTTCCTTTTAAAATTAATGTCTCGTATTTAAGTTATTATAATGCTTATTTGAGCTAAAGTAATCATGATGTTGAACTAAATATTAAGACGGGGTTATTGGACTTTGGACCATAATTGGAGTTTGGACAAAAGAACGACACGTGTGGAAATGGGACTATGGGTTATTAATGGACTTTATATTTGATTAATATAGAGATTTACAATTTGACATAGTTATATATAACCACATATGCTCGATCGGATACGATGAGCGGGATATTTATAAATACGAATTATTGTTCATTTGACCGGACACAGGGATGAATTAATAGTCACTGCACTCATTAAAACAGGGGTTAATTACATTCAAGGGTAATTGGTGTAATTGTTAATAAAGTATTAAAACCTTGGATTACACACAGTCGATAACCTGGTGTATTCATTAAACAAAGTATTAAGACCTTGTTACAGTTCGAATCCCCAATTAGTTGGAATATTTGACTTCGGGTATAAGGTTAATTTGGCGAAGACCCTCGTACTTTATAATTATGACCGATGGACTATTATGGACAAAACCAGATGGACTTATCGAATAATTCAGGACAAAGGACAATTAACCCAGGGTAATAAATTAAAACATCAAACATCATGATTACGGAAGTTTAATTAAGCATAATTCCTTTATTTTATTTCTTATTGCATTTTAATTTTCGCTACTTTAATTATCATCATTTATATTTTGCATTAGGTTTTAATTGTAATTTAAAATATAAAATCGACAAACCGGTCATTAAACGGTAAACCCCCTTTTATATATTATTACTATATATAATATATTTTGTACAAATATAATTGTTTAAAAATATAGTGTAAAATAAGTCGTCTCCCTGTGGAATGAACCGGACTTACTAAAAACTATACTACTCTACGATTACGTACACTGCCTATAGTGTTGTAGCAAGGTTTAGGTATATCCTATCTGTAAATAAATAATTAAAACTTGTGTAATTTGTAACGTATTTCGTATTAAAAATATTTAGTATTTCGTACCCCACCTCGCGCACATCAACATCCCCGTCCGAGCTAGAGCACTAGCCTTTTAACGGACGTGTGTTATTTGAGTTTAGGACACGTTGGTTTGCGTGTATTAAAACGAATGGGGTATTTATCGTTATAACATTAAAGTTTAGTTACCAGGGTGCTCTGTTAAGTAGAATCTATTGATAAATGTTTCTGGATGAAACAACTGAAATCTTGTGATCCACCTTTATTTACAGATTATGTGAAACACTAAAACTATGAACTCATGAACCTTTATGTTGACACTTGTTAGCATGTTTATTCTCAGGTTACCTAGAAGTCTTCCGCTGTTTGCTTATATGTTAGACAACCTATGTGCATGGAGTCTTACATGACATATTTTTCAAGGAAACGTTGCATTCACCAAATCATCACCATGTATCTTATTTTGACTGCATTGTCAACGGAAGTATTATTGTAAACTATTATATTACGGTGATTGTCTATATGTAGAAATCATCAGATTTCGAAAACCTTTGATTTAAATATTCATTTATGGTGTGCCTTTTCAAAAGAATGCAATGTTTACAAAACGTATCATATAGAGGTCAAATACCTTGCAATGAAATCGATGAATGACGTGTTCGTCCATATGGATTTGGAGCGATCGTCACAGTTGGTATCAGAGCGTTGGTCCTAGTGAACCAGGTCTTGCATTAGTGTGTCTAACTGATAGTTGTTAGGATGCATTCGTAAGTCTGGACTTCGACTGTGTCTGCATGTCAAAAGTTTTGCTTATCATTCTTAGTCTAGACACGTGTTACTGCATTGATTGCATGAATAGTGTATAGACAAAATTTGTATCTTAGCATATCTGTTACTGTAAACTTTGCCTGACAGCTTTCGAAAGATTCCTCCGTAATTTGCGGATCCCTTGTACTATATATAGGTATTCTATGTAATTAGAATATCATCCGATATCCAAAAATCATTTCATATTGAAAATCGTTTATCTAACCATGTAAGATGAATTCTGCATCTAGTTCGAATTCCTCATATTCCGACAGCTATTCCGATATGGATTTCCATTCGAGCTCCGAAAGCAGCGTAACCTGAATGGATCAACCAATTAGCCATCATCTATTCTGGATGAATTGGGGATGGGTTCGTAATCTACTTAATCATTGGAGATAGGAAGAAGGCGATCCCTTCCATCCACCACATTCACCTCTTGGCGAATAACCTGAAGCACTTACCGGCGAACCAGTTCGTAACACCATTTTCACCCTCATTTACAGAACCGCTTGCAACGACTACGTAATATCTAATATTCCAAAACTTATTTATCCGATCGTAAGAAACACCGATCATCCCAGTATAATAGAAGAAGTCAACGAGCTTCGTGCTCGGGTAGTGGCTTTGGAGAATATGGTGCAAGGATTTCAAACGCCAGCAGCAGCAGCACCAGCAGCATAAACAGTACCACCAACAACAACACCAACAGTACCATTACCACCACTAAAAACAACATCCCCATCATACGCCTCCACATCACAATCTGTACCTCGAATATCAACATCATATGCACCATAGATACCAAGGAATATCAACAACAACAAACGATGAAGTATGGAATCATAACTTCATCGGAGAAATATCCTACGGTGATTATATAATCTATAATCTTAGAGATTATCTATTCTAGCCTTAATCATAAATCAGATAGAGTAGAAACCCTGATCGAAATGGTGTATGATTTACAAGCTAGACTTGTTATATCACAACATCAACAGTATCGTCAGCATCATCAGCACCGTCAGTACTGTCTGCATCGTCAGCACCAGCAGCATCTGCTACATCACAAGCTCCGCCAGTTCAAGAAAGCACCGTGGAAATCATTACGAGTCAACAACAAGTATATTGTATCAATGAGTTATGAAGTAATAACTCAATTCCTCTAAAGAATTTATATGTATATCTTATATATATAAATTTTAAAACCATCACAAATCTTTTTGTACTAAGCTATTATGTATGAATTGAAAAAGGGTAAATATTACTCGGTTAAATTCATATTACTAATATGCTATGATGTACATCATTCGTTAACGACTTAACCTTCGTTAACTACAATCTCTATTTCAACTCAATGAATTCCATTTCATAATAAACCAAGTGTATTAATCAATTACATAATTGATTTTACATTTTCAATTTTGATATACTCGAAACTATCCAGAAAACATCATCTGTGCCTTGCAAAGATCACAAAAATTCCACGAGCATCAACATCCTTCACCGAGGAATATCAATAAGAATAAATAATGAAGTATCGATTACATTAGCGAAATACTCCGCAAAGATTATGTAATCTTTAATATTTTAGAGATTATTCATTTCTAAGTCAAGCCGAAAATCAAATGAGCCTAATATGATAATAACTCGTTAAATCTGTATTACATCAAAAGAAAATATACATACATACATTTTCATAAAGACGGTAATAAAAATTCTTTTGTACAAAATATTAATTGTGAAATCTTTAACGGGTAGGTAATACCCGAGAAATATATAAGTTCACAATTAATATGTGATACTGTACATTCTTCAACTTTGATTCAAAAATTATTAACAATGCTCACAATGATATACAATCATTTTCATACAAATTCAATTACATATTCTGATATTGACGGATCAGAATCCAAGTCATAACTCTGAACCAGTAAAATCATTCTTAGATCTCTACATCTTTCAAAGCTATACTTTGACTTCAAAACTGTGAAAGATCCTTTAGTATTGTTATTACCGAAAATAATCTTGCAATTCATTTTCAAAGTATCCAGTTTTACCACACTTCCAACCAGTCAACTTCGATTTTTCAGATTAAGCCTTATTGTAACCTTGATATATACGTTTTTGTTACCGGGGAACCTTTTATGTTCCACCACATTAGCAGTAAATTTACCAACAACTTCATTGATTCTTGACCTTCTGAAAAATCATTTTACTCATTGAAACCCTATCATGTACTCGTCTACATCTTCTAACAATAATTGCCATACCAACTACCGGGAATTAGCAATCAGTATTTTGAATTTTGCAGCAATTCTACGCCAACAGTTATATATAAACATATAATGTCTATCTTCTAGACTTACATACTTCGAATGTGAAGTTTCTGAAAAACACCCCAAACTGTGAAACTAGTCCTCCGAATTTTAGAAAAATGCTGATGAAGCAGCAAAAACTGTAAACAACTTTAACAGTCGAAAGTTTGATGATAAAGAGTAGTGTGTTGGAAAAGCACAGAAAAAGAGAAGGTTTGGAACTGGAAAACGGGCTGAGCAAAGTATGAAGGAAGCTGTAGACAAATCACAAGGACGAAATCTACCTTCAAAAAATCCAAATGATTCAGTGTCTGCTGAAACCATTAGTAAGAACCTTACTTCTTATTCTAAACCTTCACAGACAGATTTTCCGCATCATCCTCTGATATTAGAAATTCTAAGATATCATCGTATCTTCCATTATAAATATCCTCCATATTTTTGAAGATATTTTCATAACTATTCTTATCTGAAATCATTTATCTCTTCGCGCCATCTGTGTTACATCATAAAAGAAACTATTTTAGTTTCTAAAATCTGAAGAAAAAAAATCGAAAAATGAATGTTTTGAAGTAGTGTTGGGAACTGAAGCATGAATTAGTATAATATAATGACACTTGATCAACGTGATTATATTACAGTAAGTCATGCTGAGTTTCTAATGGAACGTGATAAAGGTTCACAGATCCCACCCTCATCATGAACCATGTTACATAACTCTTTCATTCTATATAATCTCTAAATATATCAAGAAAATATATTTCTTGATGATTCGGTCTTTTCCTGATATTCTGGTAATTTGACAAATCAAGATAGTACCATTACAATTTCCTTCTTAGAACATTAACTATGTTCATCCAAAACTCCATACCTACGAATTCTGGACCATTATTCGCTTGACTTGAAGGCGGGAAGAGAGAACGAAAGCATGAAGCTCCGAAATATAACGGAGAATATAAATCCCGATAAAAACACATAAATTACAAACCATGTATATCAATAAGTAATGCAACGTAAAGACACGGGAGAACTAAAAACACTATAAAGCCAAGAGTATAGTAAAAGTGAATAGATTCCTCCGGCGGCAGATGAAAAAGAAGAATGATAGATATGAAAGTTAGGAGTATATCAAGAATCAGAACTGGATGAAGCATTTTCACAATCTATTAAGAAGTATTAAATAAGGAAGAAGATTATAGGAGTGGTGAAAATAAATGAAACGGAAGAGGTCAATTTATAGCGAAATTTCAGACATAACAATCGAGGCAGATTACGCATTTAATCAAACGAAATCTTAATTTCCTTAATTCCCGAAGAATCAAATCTTATTTAGATTATGAAGATTTTCTATTCCTTAAATTCCGGAAATCCACCATTACTACGTCAAGAGATAAGACGCATCTCTATTCTTTATTTCACTCTATTACGATAACTTCCCCCGTACGCTTCGAGTAATTGGATTTTTTTATCCATATTATTCAACGGTGATAAAAATTCTATTTATCAACACATATTCGTCATGAAAACATTTTTATTGTTAGCCATGACGACCTCACTCAAATTTCGGGACGAAATTTCTTTAACGGGGAGGTACTGTGATGACCCGGAAATTTCTGACCAAATTTAAACTTAATCTTTAACGTTTTCGACACGATAAGCAAAGTCTATGAAGTTGAATCTCAAAATTTTGAACTATTCAATTACCCTTCGATTGTTCTCAACGATTCGCGAACAATTATATGTAAATAGATACATATATTATAACTTAAAAACGTAACTGTGATGACCCGAAAATTTCTGACCAAATTTAAACTTAATCTTTGTATGATTAACATTTCCGACACGATAAGCAAAGTCTGTAAAACTAAATCTCAAAATTTTTGAACTACTTTCATATATTCAAATACCTTTCGGTTGTTCTTGACGATTCGCGAACAATTATATGTATATAGATACATATATATATACTATAACTTGAAAACGTAACAATGTATTAATTGTTTGATACCATACATTAAACTTTTTAGTTTAAATATTTATTTGAATATATATGATAAGTTGGAATATTAATTATATGAATAACTTGCGACGTATATTTAAAACCTGTTTATGAATGTTGAAAATATATATTAACTTGGTCATAAAATGATTTGTTATTATATATATATATATTAATAAATAGCGAGACAATGATTTATAGAAGTAAATGACCAAAACACTCGAAAGTTTAAGATACACTTTGAATGATATAGTTTATTGATAATTTAAGACTATATTTTAACAAAGGTACGAATCACAAAACGTAAATTGCGAGTTTTCTAAGCATACGAAAATGCGTTAGAGAAACCAAAACCGGGACATAAGTCGTGTGACAATGTACGAGTCATCGGAACGAAAATTACAAGTCAACTATGCACGAGAATATAATATAATATATAATTAATTAATATAAATTATATATATTATATATTAATAAATAAATATGTCGACAAACAAGAAAACAAAAGTTTGTGAGCTGGATCAGAGGGTCATGCGATCGCATGGCCTTGAAGCACAAATCCCATGCGATCGCATGGGGTGCTTTTTCAGAAAAGGTTCTATAAATTGCACAATTTCAGTTCTGTTTTTCTCACACTCTTAATATTACTCCGTAAGTATTTATTTATATTATTATTATTATTATTATTATTATTATTATTATTATTATTATTATTATTATTATTATTAAGATTAATATTATTATTAATCTTATTATTATTAGTATTATTAATTAGTATTATACGTAAAATACTACGACGAGATTATGAGCGTGTCACCTTCAAAATGGGTTTTCGAGCGGGATAGAACTAAGGAAATTATGGGTTATAGCTATGGAGGTTATGGGTAATCTTCGTGGGTATTGTTCGCAAGTCAAACCTAGTGTTTATCATTTATGTTACGTCTACGTATTGTCCTACAATATTGAATCTCAATATTGATACGTAAGCACTCATATTTTATCTTTTATATATTAATTGTGTATCCATGTCTAGTGCTCGAGTATATATATTTGTGCATGCTTGTATGCTAAATTTCGTCGTTAAACAGTTTATGATGAATCACGAATTAAATACATATATTACTGATAAAAGGTATATGATATGCATGTTTTTGGAAAGCTGGCGAAAAATCAATAACTTTTCATTTAGATATCGAATAGTTTCGATGAACGGATTAAAAGATATGATCAACTGAATTATGTTTGACGTTAATTGAAATTTCTTTTGAATCTGCAATTAAGATTTAAACAACTTGTTTACGAGATTGATAAAATGGATTTTTGAATATTATCAACCGAGTAAATGAATCATAATATAAGGCACGTCTCTTTTGTTGAACAATTGTCAAAACTGATTGTTTTATCATATATAAAAGCCTTATAAAAACTATAGTTTAATTTTACAAGAATTGGGAAACTATGTGAAATATTAAAATGGTTCGATTGCCATGATCATTCAACTATTGTATTGAGTCAGATTAACTTTTTGAAACGACTTTGGATAACTTTTGTATGTCGATATCGAGCATTAGGATTGTGATACACTATGACCTGACCTAGCTTGATAGACATTTATTGACCAACATATGATCTCTAGGTTGCGATCTACGATTATTTGATATTCCGAGTTTCGGTCACATTACGATGAACAACTTTATGTGCTGCTAAGGTGAGTTTCATATGCTCCCATTTTAATTGCTTTTGCAATCTATATTTTTGGGCTGAGAATACATGCACTTTATTTTAAAAACAATGGACACAAGTACATATTAAATTCTATACTGTGTTTGAACCGAAAATCCCTTAGCTTTGGTAACTAGTAACTGCCGGTTATAAGAACTGGTGGGCGCGAGTAGTAGTATATGGATCCATAGGGCTTGATATCCCTGTCCGAGCTAGAGCACTAGCCTTTTAACGGACGTATGCTATTTGAGAAGCGTACACATTGGTTTGCGTGTATTATTAAGATGGTTATACAAAGGGTATAAATTATATATTCGTTAAGTTTAGTTACCAGGGTGCTCAATCTTGTAGAATATTTTGATAAACGTTTCGGATGAAACAACTGAAATCTTGTGATCCACCTTTATATACAGATTATGCGAAACACTAAAACTATAAACTCACCAACCTTTGTGTTGACACTTGTTAGCATGTTTATTCTCAGGTTCCCTAGAAGTCTTCCGCTGTTTCCTTATATGTTAGACAAGCTATGTGCATGGAGTCTTACATGACATATTTATCAAGGAAACGTTGTATTCACCAAATCATCACCATTTATCTTATTTTGACTGCATTGTCAACGGAATTACTATTGTAAACTATTATTTACGGTGATTGTCTATATGTAGAAATTATCAAATGTCGAAAATCTTTGATTTAAGTATTCATTTATGGTGTGCCTTTTCAAAAGAATGCAATGTTTACAAAACGTATCATATAGAGGTCAAATACCTCACAATGAAATCGATGAATGACGTGTTCGTCCATATGGATTTGGAGCGATCGTCACAGAAGGTATCAGAGTGTTGGTCCTAGCGAACCAGGTCTTGCATGAGTGTGTTTAACTGATAGTTGTTAGGATGCATTAGTAAGTCTGGACTTCGACCGTGTCTGCATGTCAAAAGTTTTGCTTATCATTTCTTGTCAGAAATTACCTGCTTATCATTCCTAGTCTAGACACATTTTACTGCATTGATTGCATGAATAGTGTATAGACAAAATTCATATCTTAGCGTATCTGTTACTGTCAACTTTTCCTGACATCTTCCGAAAATTTCTACGTGATTTATGGAACTTGGTATTATATATACATATGTAAATTATGTATTAAAGAATACCAAACTAAATTCTATAATCTAATTCATATAAAAAATCATCTCCCTAATTATACAAGATGGATCCCGTATCTAGTTTAAATTCCTTAAACTCTGACAGCTATACCGATATGGATATTCACCTAAATTCCGAAGACAGTGTAACCAGAATGGATCAACCAATTAGCCATCATCTATTCTGGATGAATTGGGGATGGGTTCGTAGCCTACTTAATTTTTGGAGACAAGAAGAAGGCGATCCCTTCCATCCACCACATTGCCCTCTTGGCGAAGAACCTGAAGCACTTACCGGCGAACCTGTTCGTAATACCATTTTCTCTCTCATCTCCAGAATATCTCGTCATGATCATATACTCTCTCAAATTCTGGATCTTATTCATCCGCTCGTCCGAACCGCCAATTATCCCGGTGTAGTAGAAGAAGTCAACGAACTTCGCGCTCGGGTAGTGGCTTTGGAGAATATGGTGCAAAGGTTACAAGCACCAGCAGAATCACCGACATCAACAGTACCACCGACAACAACACCAATAGTACCATTACCACCACCAACAACATCCACACCGCAAGCCTCAACATCACAATATGTACCTTGAACATCAACGTCATACGCATCGTAGTTACCAAGAAATACCAGCAACAATAACCGATGAAGTATTAACTCATTTCCCCTGAAGAAATTTTATGTATATTTAATATATATGAATTTTAAAATCAAAATAAATCTTTTCGTACTAAGCTATTACGTGTGAATCTTAACTGGTAGGTACTACTCGGTTAGTTCATATTACTAATATGCAATGATGTACATCCTTCCTTAATAACTTAACCATTGTTAACTACAATCTCTGTTTCAACTTAATGAATTCCATTTCATAATAAACCAAGTGTATTATTCAATTACATAATTGATTTTACATTTTCATTTTCGATGTACTCGAAACTTTCCAGAAGACATCATCTGTGCCTTGTAAGGTTCATAAAAATTCCACGAGCATCAACATCCTTCACCGAGGAATAAGAATAAATAATGAAGTATCGATTACATTAGCGAAATACTCCGCAAAGATTATGTAATCTTTAATGTTTTAGAGATTAATCATTTCTAAGTCAAGCCGAAAATTAAATGAGCTTAATATGATATTAACTCATTAAATATGTGTTACATCTGAAGAAAATATACATACATATATTTTCATAAAGACGGTAATAAAAATTCTTTTGTACAAAGTATTAATTGTGAAATCTTTAACGGGTAGGTAATACCCGGGAAATAAATAAGTTCGCAATTAATATGTTACACTATACATTCTTCAACTTTGATTCAAAAATTATTAACAATGCTCACAACAATATACAATCGTTTTCATACAAATTCAATTACATATTCTGATATTGACGGATCAGAATCCAAGTCATAACTCTGAACCGGTGACATCATTCTTAGATCTCTACATCTTTCAAAGCTATACTTTGACTTTAAATCTGTGCAAGATCCATTAGCATTGTTTTTACCGAAAATAACCTTGCAATTCCTTTTCAAAAGTATCCAGTATTATCAACCATTCAACCAGTCAACGACGACCTTTCAGACTTGTAACTTTGGCATATACGTTTTTGTTATTGTAGAACCTTTCCTGTTCCACCACATTAATAGTAAATGTACCAACAAATTCATTAATCTGTGACTTAAAGTCTCTCCGAAAAACCATTATAATTGTTCATTCAAACCCTATCATGTACTCATCCACATCTTGTAACGGTAATTTTCATACCAACTACCTGGAATTAGCAATCAGTATTTTGAATTTCGCAGCAATTCTACGCCAACAGTTATATATACGTATAATGTCTATCTCCTAGACTTATTTACTTCGAAGGTGAAGTTTCTAAAAACACCCAAACTGCAAAACTAGTTCTCCGAATTTTGGAAAAATGCTGATGAAGCAGCAAAAACTGTAAACGACCTTAACAGTTAAAAGTTTGATGATAAAGAATAGTATGGTGGTAAAGCTGAGAAAAAGAGAAGGTTTGGAACTGAAAACGGATTGAGCAGACCATGAAGGAGGCTGTGGACAAATCACAAAGACTAAACCTGCCTTCAAAGAATACAAATGATTCAGTATCTGCTGAAGTCATTAACGAATACCTTGCTCCTGACTCAAAATTCGTTACGAACAAATCTTCTTCTTCATCCTTCGATATTAGAAATTCTAAGATATTATCATATCTTTCATTATAAATATCTTCGATATTTCTGAAGATATCTTCATAACTATTATCATCCGAAATTATTTATCTCTTCACGCTATCTGTGTTACATCATAAAAGAAACTATTTTAGTTTCTAATTTCTGAAAATTTCGAAAAATGGATGTTTTTGTAGTGTTGGGAATTGAAGCATGAGTTAGTATAATATAATGATACTTGATCAACGTGATTATATTACAGTAAGTCATGCTGAGTTTCTAATGGAACGTGATAAATGTTCACAGATCATACCCTCATCATGAACCATGTTACATAACTCTTTCATTCTATTTAACCTCTAAACATATCAAGAAAATAATTTTCTTGATGATTCGGTCTTTTTCGAGGTATTCTGGTAATTTGACAAGTCAGATTGTGCCATTACCGTTTCTTTCTTAGAACATTAATTATGTTCATTCCGAAATTCATACCTACGAATTCTGGACCATTATTCGCTTGACTTGAAGTCGGGAAGAGAAAATGAAAACATGAAGCTCCGAAATATAAAGGAGAATATAAGCCCGATAACCACCCCGAAATTTACAAACCATGTATATCAATGCGTATAGCAATATAAAGAAACGGGAGAATGAAAAACACTATAACCCCAAGGTAATGGTAGAAGAAAATAACTTCCTCTGGTGGTAGATGAAAAAGAAGAATGACAGATATAAAAGTTAGGAGTATATCAAGAATCAGAAATGGATGAAGCATTTCACAATCTTTTGGAAGTATGAAATAAGGAAGAAGATTATAGGAGTGGTGAAAATAATGAAACAGAAGTGGTTAATTTATTGCAAAATATCAGGCATAGCAATCGAGGCAGATTACGCATTTAAAGGAAATCTTAATTTCCTTAAATTTTGAAGAATCAAATCTTATTTAGATTATGAAGATTTTCTATTCCTTAAATTCCGAAAATCAATCGTAACTACGTCAAAAGTTAAGATGAATCTCTATTCTTTCATTTCACTCTTTTACGATAACTTCTCTCATACGTTTCGAATAATCGGATTGTTTTATCCATATTATTCAACGGTGATAAAACTCTATTTATCAACACATATACGTCATGAAAACATTTTTATTGTTAGTCATGACGACCTCACTCAAATTTCGGGACGAAATTTCTTTAACGGGTAGGTACTGTGATGACCCGGAAATTTCTGACCAAATTTAAACTTAATCTTTGTATGATTAACATTTTTGACACGATAAGCAAAGTCTGTAAAACTAAATCTCAAAATTTTTGAACTACTTTCATATATTCAAATACCTTTCGATTGTTCTTGACGATTCGCGAACAATTATATGTATATAGATACATATATATATATATATATATATATATATATATATATATATATATATATATATATATATATATATATATATATATACTATAACTTTAAAACGTAACAATGTATTAATTGTTTGATACCGTACATTAAACTTATTGGTTTAAATATTTATTTGAATATATATGATAAGTTAGAATATTAATTATATGAATAACTTGCGACGTATATTTAAAACGTGTTTATGAATGTTGAAAATATATATTAACTTGGTCATAAAACGATTTGTTATTATATATATATTAACAAATAGCGAGACAATGATTTATAGAAGTAAATGACCAAAACACTCAAAAGTTTAAGATACACTTTGAATGATATAGTTTATTGATAATTTAAGACTATATTTTGACAAAGGTACGAGTCACAAAACGTAAATTGCGAGTTTTCTAAGCGTACGAAAATGCGTTTGAGAAACCGGAACCGGGACATAAGTCGAGTGACAACGTACGAGTCATCGGAACGAAAATTACAAGTCAACTATGCACGAGAATATAATATAATATATAATTAATTAATATAAATTATATATATTATATATTAATAAATAAATATGTCGACAAACAAGAAAACAAAAGTTTGTGAGCTGGATCAGAGGGCCATGCGATCACATGGCCTTGAAGCACAAATCCCATGCGATCGCATGGGGTGCTTTTTCAGAAAAGGTTCTATAAATTGCACAATTTCAGTTCTGTTTTTCTCACACTCTTAATATTACTCCGTAAGTATTTATTTATTTATATTATTATTATTTATTAAGATTAATATTATTATTAATCTTATTATTATTAGTATTATTAATTAGTATTATACATAAAATACTACGACGAGATTATGAGCGTGTCACCTTCAAAATGGGTTTCCGAGCGGGATAGAACTAAGGAAATTATGGGTTATAGCTATGGAGGTTATGGGTAATCTTCGTGGGTATTGTTCGCAAGTCAAACCTAGTGTTTATCATTTCTGTTACGTCTACGTACTGTCCTACAATATTGAATCTCAATATTGATACGTAAGCACTCATATTTTATCTTTTATATATTAATTGTGTATCCATGTCTAGTGCTCGAGTATATATATTTGTGCATGCTTGTATGCTAAATTTTGTCGTTAAACAGTTTATGATGAATCACGAATTAAATACATATATTACTGATAAAAGGTATATGATATGCATGTTTTTGGAAAGCTGGCGAAAAATCAATAACTTTTCATTTAGATATCGAATAGTTTCGATGAACGGATTAAAAGATATGATCAACTGGATTATGATTGACGTTAATTGAAATTTCTTTTGAATCTGCAATTAAGATTTAAACAACTTGTTTACGAGATTGATAAAATGGATTTTTAAATATTACCAACCGAGTAAATGAATCATAATATAAGGCACGTCTCTTTTGTTGAACAATTGTCAAAACTGATTGTTTTATCATATATAAAAGCCTTATAAAAACTATAGTTTAATTTTACAAGAATTGGAAAACTATGTGAAATATTAAAATGGTTCGATTGCCATGATCATTCAACTATTGTATTGAGTCAGATTGACTTTTTGAAACGACTTTGGATAACTTTTGTATGTCGATATCGAGCATTAGGATTGTAATACACTATGACCTGACCTAGCTTGATAGACATTTATTGACCAACATATGATCTCTAGGTTGTGATCTACGGTTATTTGACATTCTGAGTTTCGGTCACATTACGATGAACAACTTTATGTGCTGCTAAGGTGAGTTTCATATGCTCCCTTTTTAATTGCTTTTGCAATCTATATTTTTAGGCTGAGAATACATGCACTTTATTTTAAAAACAATGGACACAAGTACATATTAAATTCTATACTGAGTTTGAACCGAAAATCCCTTAGCTTTGGTAACTAGTAACTGCCGGTTATAAGAACTGGTGGGCGCGAGTAGTAGTATATGGATCCATAGGGCTTGATATCCCTGTCCGAGCTAGAGCACTAGCCTTTTAACGGACGTATGCTATTTGAGAAGCGTACACGTTGGTTTGCGTGTATTATTAAGATGATTATACAAAGGGTATAAATTATATATTCGTTAAGTTTAGTTACCAGGGTGCTCAATCTTGTAGAATATTTTGATAAACGTTTCGGATGAAACAACTGAAATCTTGTGATCCACCTTTATATACAGATTATGCGAAACACTAAAACTATGAACTCACCAACCTTTGTGTTGACACTTGTTAGCATGTTTATTCTCAGGTTCCCTAGAAGTCTTCCGCTGTTTGCTTATATGTTAGACAAGCTATGTGCATGGAGTCTTACATGGCATATTTATCAAGGAAACGTTGCATTCACCAAATCATCACCATGTATCTTATTTTGACTGCATTGTCAACGGAATTACTATTGTAAACTATTATTTACGGTGATTGCCTATATGTAGAAATTATCAGATGTTGAAATCCTTTGATTTAAATATTCATTTATGGTGTGCCTTTTCAAAAGAATGCAATGTTTACAAAACGTATCATATAGAGGTCAAATACCTCGCATTGAAATCGATGAATGACGTGTTCGTTCATATGGATTTGGAGCGATCGGCACAGTAACAAAGTGTTAAGTAAATGATACTGTGCATTAACCTTATTGGTTTGATTATCTGATTGATATATTCAACTACGGAGTTAAAAGAGTATGCCAAACGATTGAATTAAAAGATATTTATTGAGTCCCTTAAGGATTATGATATTATTACGGGTCTCTGTTGTGAGGCCCACGATAATTTGAGAAATCATTCCTTTATAACGGTATTTGGAATAAATGGTAAAATGTTAGATAATGAAAGTTAGATAAAAGTTAATGGAGAACTAAACTGCATAATATTGAATTGATTGTGTTTCAAATGTGTGAAAACGTTTTTAGATATTATAGAATTAATTGTTAATATGTTTTTGTTTAAATAACGTAATTTGGACACGTACAAAATAAGGAATATTAACTGTTAGAATTAAATCTATGAATAACTTGCGACGTATATTTAAAACGTGTTTTTAAATATTAACTTGGTTACAAAACGTTTTGATTTAAAACAATATTATTAAATATACTTTGTTAGATAACGAGCCATTGATTTATAGAAGTAAGTGACCAAAACACTAAATTGTATAAGTTATATCTCAAGTGGTATAGTTTTTGAAAAATTTAAATCTATATTTTGACAAAGGTACGAGTCACGAAAGGTAAAGTGCCAGTTTTCTTAGTGTACGAAAGGACGTTCGAAAAACCGAAACCGGGACATAAGTTGAGTGACAACGTACGACTTATCGGAACAAAAATTACAAGTCAACTATGCACGTGAATTTAATATAATATATAATATATAATTAATTATTTAAATTAAATATATTATATATATATTATATAAAAATATGTCGACAAGCTAAAAGTTAAACAAATGTGAGCTGGATCAGAGGGCCATGCGATCGCATGGCCTTGATGCCCAAAAACCATACGATCGCATGGTGGGCTGGGACAAGTCAGGTACTATAAAATGCGAAGCTTGGTGATCGAATTCAATATATATTTCATCAATCTATCTCTTGCTCCGTATTATATTTATATATTATTATTATTATTATTATTATTATTATTATTATTATTATTATTATTATTATTATTATTATTATTATTATAATTATTAAGATTAATATTATTATTAATCTTATTATTATTATTAGTGTTATTTTTAGTAATATTATTACATAAAATATTACGACGAGGTTATGAGCGTGTCACTTTCAAAAATGGGTTTCGAGCAAGCTAGAGCTAAGGAAATTATGGGTTATTGCCAAGGGGGTTATGGGTAATGTTCGGGGGTATATTTGTGAATCAAACCTAGTGTTTATCATCTCCATTACGTCTACATACTTTCCTGCAATATTGAATCACAATATTGATACGTGAGTATTCACATCTTATCTTTTATATATTAATTGTGTATCCATGTCTAGTGCTCGAGTATATATATTTATGCATGCTTGTATGCTAAATTTCGTCATTAAACAGTTTATAATGAATCGCGAATTAAATACATATATTACTGGAAAAAGGTATATGATATGCATGTTTTTGGAAAGCTGGCGAAAAATCAATAACTTTTCATTTAGATATCGAATAGTTTCGATGAACGGATTAAAAGATATGATCAACTGAATTATGATTGACGTTAATTGAAATTGCTTTTGAATCTGCAATTAAGATTTAAACAACTTGTTTACGAGATTAATAAAATGGATTTTTAAATATTACCAGCCGAGTAAATGAATTCTTATATAAGGCACGTCTCGTTTTGTTGAACAATTGTCAAAACTGATTATTTTATCATATTTTAAAGCCTTATAAAAACTATAGTTTAATTTTACAAGAATTGGGAAACTATGAGAAATTTTAAAATGATCGGATTACCATGATCATTCAACTATTGTATTGAGTCAGATTGACTTTTTGAAATAACTTTTGATAACTTTTGTATGTCGATCTCGAGCATTAGGATTATGATACACCATGACCTGACCTAGCTTGATAGACATTTATTGACCAACATATGTTCTCTAGGTTGAGATCTACGATTATTTGATATTCCGAGTTTCGGTCACATTACGATGAACAACTTAATGTGCTGCTAAGGTGAGTTTCATTGCTCCCTTTTTAATTGCTTTTGCAATCTATATTTTTGGGCTGAGAATACATGCACTTTATTTTAAACGCAATGGATACAAGTACATACTAAATTCTACACTGAGTTTAAACCGAAAATCCCTTAGCTTTGGTAACTAGTAACTGCCAGTACATAGGATATGGAGTGGTGGGCGCGAATAACAGTATATGGATCCATAGGGCTTGACATCTCCGTCCGAACTAGAGCGCTAGCCTTTTAATGGACGTGTGTTATTTGAGTTTAGGACACGTTGGTTTGCGTGTATTAAAACGAATGGGGTATTTATCATTATAACGTTAAAGTTTAGTTACCAGGGGGCTCTGTTATGTAGAATCTATTGATAAACGTTTCTGGATGAAACAACTGAAATCTTGTGATCTACCTTTATATACAGATTATGTGAAACACTAAAACTATGAACTCACCAACCTTTGTGTTGACACTTGTTAGCATGTTTATTCTCAGGTTACCTAGAAGTCTTCCGCTGTTTGCTTATATGTTAGACAAGCTATGTGCATGGAGTCTTACATGACATATTTTTCAAGGAAACGTTGCATTCACCAAATCATCACCATGTATCTTATTTTGACTGCATTGTCAACGGAAGTATTATTGTAAACTATTATATTACGGTGATTGTCTATATGTAGAAATCATCAGATGTCGAAAACCTTTGATTTAAATATTCATTTATGGTGTGCCTTTTCAAAAGAATGCAATATTTACAAAACGTATCATATAGAGGTCAAATACCTCGCAATGAAATCGATGAATGACGTGTTCGTCCATATGGATTTGGAGCGATATTCACACATTACGACAAACGTTCATTTTCAAGCACAAATATTGTTGAGACCAAATGTATATACGAAAATGTTTTCGTACAGACGCCTTACTACAAATAAAAGGAGGTCCACAACAATGCGCATCAAACACCAACCCTCGTTCATACCATATGCTAATAGTAGATCGGTCATCTAGTGAGTTTCCTCATCCACTAACTTTTTTTTTTTTTTTTTTTTTTTTACAATTCTAAGTAATGTTTTTTCAATTCTCATTTGTAAAAGTAAAACATAATATCACTGATGTAAAAAATTCGGATTACTCCCGACTAAATCTCGATCAATCCTTTTCAAAAGTAGTCCGTTCCAATTTTCCAAAATCTATTTAATTAATCTGTAAACGTCGATTAATGGTTCAAAATCGGATTTGTAGATCAAAATCGATCAAAGTCATAATTGGTCAACATTTAATATGAATTTAAATTATTATTTTAGAGTTTTTGAACAAAATAAACGACTTTAAACAATTATGTTAAATGTTTGTGCTTATGATCTTTTGTAATAGAAAAACACGATATGTAGTATCACTAGCTAGTAGGGATGGCAATGGATGTTAAAAAATTCGAGATCTGCGAGTACCCGCACATGTTATAGGCGGATTAATCTTGAAAATTTCACCCGCGAATCTGTAGCGGGTAAAATCTTGTACTCGTGTTGCGGAAGGGTGATGCATCTATTAAGTTCGTTGCGGGTAAAATACGATCTGAGATTCTATAATACCTGTTTGAAGAATATGTCGGTATACTCATCAAACAATTCATGAACCAACATACGTATGCTCTTAAATTAAGATTTATTGAGAAATATTCAAATGAAACCAACTTTTAAGTTGAGATTCAAGGGATCAATCAGAGTGCGACACGTGGCGCGATAATCACATATGATTGAAAAAAATAAAAAAAATTTTAAAAAAAAATTTTTTTTTTAAATTTTTTTTTCAAAAAAAAAAATTTCGAAACTTTTTTTTTGGAATTTTTTTTTAATCACATGTAATTGAATTTTCACATGCAGTAAATCACATGTGATTCTGCATGTCAATCACATGTGATTGTAAAAATCCAATCACATGTGATTCTGCATGTTAAATCCAATCACATGTGATTGAAATTTTTTATTTTTTAGTAAAATGACGAATTTTAGTAAGTTTATGCTAAATCCTTTAAACACCAAGTTTTTGATCAAAAGTTGATTAAATCACCGAATTAAAGTCTGAAAATTTTAAGATATGATCACGAAATGATAAAAAACTTGATCAAATCACCGATTCAAAGTTTGTTTCCGGTTGAAATTTTTTTTTTTTTTGAAAAAAAAATTTGAATTTTTTTTTCCAATCACATGTGATTGGATTTGAAATACAAATGTAAAAAAAAATAAATTTTTTTTTAACAAAAAAGATGTTTTTTTAACAAAAAAAATGTTTTTTTAAATTTTTTTTTTTAAAAATGTATTTAAAAAAAATTTGAATTTTTTTTCTACTCACATGTGATTGTCGCGCCACATGTCGCGCTCTGATTGGTCTATTTAATTTAAAGCAAATTATTGGTTTCAAGTGATTACAACTCAAGATTTATTATGCATTTAACCTTATATTTTTAATTCAATTAATTATTACCGACATTAAAATATTAAATCTTCAAAGAATAGTCAAGATTTGTTTTCCATGCATTAAGTGGAGAGTTAACTTCTCAATGCCTTTAAAATATGAAAAGTTTTTTTTTTTTTTTTTTAAATTCTATAAACAAAGTTCTTTACATAAAATCTCTTCAATTTTTCAAATGTTTTAAAATTACATCACAATGTAAAACAAGAAAAAAAAATACTTTTCTTAAATAAAAAGTGTAACTTCAATCCGTATATATAAATCATGAACAAGATCCGAGGTTAAATCCGTGACTCACAGATATCCACGGGTACGAACATGGATAAAAAATAAATAAATCCGTCAATGAACATCCAAGGATTAACAGGTTCAAAAAAATTGCAGTGCAGATGACGGATATAATGAATCTGTGACGGATATAATGAACCTGCGTTCACAGACCCGCAAGTGTCATTCCTACAAGCTAGAAACATCTCATGTATGGTATATGGATATTTACAAAAAGATAGATCCAATTCGTAATAAGGTTGTACACTTTTGAATCACGGTTATTTATCAGCATGCATTACTATTATTTTTTCATCACATAATATATAACTAAAATTATCCAATTATTTTTTCGGTTATACTCGACCCATATAAAACATTGTAATGAAAAACATATATTAAAATTATTATCCCGCATCAATGCACAATTAATCCGACTCATTATAAATCATAGTTACACTCTTTATAAACTAATCATAGTTATTCTTCAAATACTCCATATATGGTTTGTGTGTTTTTACTTCTTTTTAGATGTTAAGAGAATTAAAACGTGGAGCTAATTTACCACCATTAAATTTGTAGCTATGTGTCTTCATGAACACCATCGACGCCAACCACCATTATCTTGTGGAGCTTTCTAGCTTTTGTCTTTACGAACACGAGTTTGACCTTTAATCAATGCTTTAGTCTACAAAAAGAATATAAGCGGTAATATATTGATTAAGCATATTTTAGCCTGAGTGCGACTATTGTTGGGTTTAAAGATGTTAAATGAATAGAACGAAAAATGAAAAACGGGAGCTGTGTTGATCTTGCTGATCGAGCAAAAGAGCTTTCAAAACCCGAGCTTGGTTCCGAAGATTAATCATTGGTGGTATTTTCGCATTTGAGATCAGAATCTAGCGTTTGAAGGTCTCGCGAAACGCGAGGGGTAGCTCGCGTGTTCGTAGCCAGTAAGTTATTCGATTTTGGAAAGGATTCGTTTTTGCCCTATAAACTGTAACCCTATTCTCATTGTATCTACAACACCTACGAAAAATCAATAAGGAAACCCTCTCTATTTGGCAGTTGACTAAACTAATCGATAGAAAAAATAATTGGACATAACCACGTAAATTTCTTTTTCTTTACGTTTCTTGCACTTAATTGTTCATTATCTTTCCGTGCTTTTGTGAATTATCTGTTTGTTGCACGGTAGGTGAGGGCTAGGGTTATTAGGTTCTTTTTAGGGATCACTAAATTCCTAACAATTGGTATTATAGCTTGCATTGCGAGCGTTACTGGAACAATGACAGATAATAAAACGATTAAGATAGATAAGTTTGATGGGTCGGATTTTGGCTTCTGGAAGATACAAATCAAAGATGTATTTTATTAGAAGGGATTATATTAGCCAATCACTGGTAATAAACCGGAAGATATGAAACAGGAGGATTGGAATTTACTGGATAAGAAGGCACTTGGTGTAGTCAGGCTTTCTCTAGCCAAGAGTGTCGCCTACAACATCGTGGTTGAAACCACGACTCAAGGAGTGTTGAATGCATTGTCCAGCATGTACGAGAAACCCTCAACTTTAAATAAAGTCTTCTTGATTAGGCAGCTAGTTAACGCAATAATGAAGGAAGGAGCTTTTGCGGCAGATCATGTTAACAAGTTTAACCTGATTTTGGCTCGTTTAAAATCAGTTGGGGTTAAGTTTGAAGATGACCTGGAATCCTTGTTTCTTTTGTATTCATTGCTCAAGAGTTGGTCTGGCACGGTTACAGTATTTAGTGGTTCATCTAGAACTACTAAGTTGACTTTTAAAGGGTTCGAGATTTAATTCTCAATGAGGAGATTAGGAGGATAGATTCGACTGGCAAATCAGGTTATCTTTGGAGTGCTGTAGGCAGAGGTAGGGGTAGAAGTAGAAGCAGGACAAGATCTAAGAGAGATCCATCAAAGGTGAGAAACATTGTTTGCTGGAATTGTCAGCAAGTCGGCTACTTTAGATCGTAGTTCCCGGTCTTGAAGGCAGATAAGAATACAGCGGCGGTGGTTGAAGATGCTTTGATTTTCCATGAGGAGTTACTGGACGAATCTTGAATTTTAGATTCGGGTGCCTCGTATCATGCATCCCTATACATGAACAAGATGTTTAATTTCGGGTGGTATTCCAGTAGAGTTCGAATTGCGGACGAGAAATTACTTGATGTTGCAGGTATTGGTGACCATGCAATAAAACACTTAGATTATATTTGAATCTTGAGTAACACAAGGTTCATTCTTAAGCTCACGAAAAGGTTGATCTCGTCAGGGATGATTAAAGGTATCATGTATATGGTTGACATTCCTATTGAGGAACGGCTAGGTGGTAGGTTAAGTGTTGATAATCCTAGCGGATTTTGTTGAAGGATCTTGGTCGAGTGGGAACTTGAGAAGAATTGGAACTAGTGGGTAATCGGGTTTTAGTGGGAGCATTGAAGACAATAAACAATTTGGTCGATTCAAAAGCACTAGAGATTTCAAGTCTTCAGTTAGATCACCTCTAACGACAATTATGTTGCAACTGACTGGAGAAGATGAACATGATATTCTTGTGGGAGTCACTGGTATTACGACATTTGTACAGTGTGAGTTGACTCAGGTTAAAGAATTGGGTTCGTCTGAATTCGTGGAAACGTATATGGTCAGTTTTCTAAGGTGAAAGAAAAAGCGTTAAGGTGGAAGGTCAAAGATATGCTTGTATTCTCTCACAAGTACCTTAATGGTTGTGTCCATGGATGGATCACTTGGTTGATGAGGTTGATAAAGTCGGGTCAGACTCTGACCCAGTATCTCATAGTCTGGTGAGATGATTGCCAGAAATATAGAGAGTTGGATTGTTCCTGAAAACGAAGATTAGATTATGGCTCAGTTTAAGTTGTCGAAAGTCTTCCTTCCGACGGCATACAAGTGCGGCGTGTCTCGAGTTTGTTTATCAGATGGTATTTTCAAAATGAGTTGTGGTTAGGTAATCAATTGTAGTTGTGGGATGATATAGTAGAAGTTTACAATATGAGATTGTTTATTACATTTTTGACAAGAAAAGTTGAAGTGCTCTTTATCGCAAGCTTCTAGCTCGTTGTGGTTGGAATGTGATTGTCCCAAGAAGCTTTGTCAGCGGTATAAATGAGTAGGTTCAATAAAGAAAAATGGTGATCCGATCATGATTTGTTCAAAATCTTCTAATTGGAAGACTTGTCTGGTTGAAGATGTTAAACGAATAGAACGAAATCTGGAGTTGTGTTGTTCTCGCGGATCTCGAGAAAGAACTCACGGATCGTAAGAAAGAGCTCACGAAACGCAAGCCTGGAGTCCTTTCAAAAATCAATCCCTAGTGGTATTTTCGTGTTTGAGATCGGAATCTCGCGTTTGAAGGTCTCGCAAAACGCGAGGGGTAGCTCGCGAAAAGCGAGATAGTTTTTAGCCACTAAGTTAGTCGATTTTGGAAAGGATTAATTTTTTTCCAATAAATTTTAACCCTATTCTCAATGTATCTGCAACACCTAGAAATAATCAATAAGAAAACTCTCTGTGTTTGGCTGTGAACTAAACCAATCGTTAGATTAAACGATTGGACATAACCACGTCGAATTTCTTGCTCTTTAAGTTTCTAGCACTTATTTGTTCATTATATTTGTGTGTTCTTGTGATTTATCTGTTCGTTGCACTGTGGGTGATAACTAGTGTTATCTGGTTCTTGTTAGGGCTGACTAAATTTCTAACAACCATTGGGGAGTTTCCGTGTGATTGATCGTTAACACTCCGTAATCGTAGTAACATGTCTTGTGATAAGCTCAAGCGAGAGTCGTTAAGAGGACCAACTACTCATAATATGCAGAGATATTATTAGTTATGAGGTTCTGGAAATATCCAAGAGTATAAACTTAATGAATCCTGTGTCTTTTTCGAATGCCTAAAATTTTGTTATTAAAATAACTAGCAAGGGGCTAGTGAAAAAATTTCAAAGGGTGGTTTAGCCACAAATTTCAATGAACATTAAATTTAAATTTACATCGCGGAATCTTGTGTTGACTGAATATTCTCCACTTTTGTTAAACAATTAGCACTCTGATATTATTTATAGGTAAACCTCAACTTCTAGAAGCTTCAAGAAGTTTCATTGCGAGGATATCATGCTTGTGGCGAGGAAAGATGTGGGAATGTTAAAGTAGATCAGCCATAAAGGATGGAATGTTCTTAGAGACCATACTGATACTAACATATCAATAACACGATTATTGTTGGAACTTCTGCAAGGCCATTGATGTTATTGTACCCTAGAAGATATATGTTATTAGTTCGAGCTTGGTCAATGTGCAAGGCGTCGATAGAATTTAAATCATTATGTTACAATTGCTAGAGACCTTAACAGGTCTGCTTACAAGTGTAGATCCTGTGATTTACTTGGAAACTTTCTTTAAAACGGAAAAATCAAGCACCCTATGTAACATCCCGCATTTTTTCCGTTAAATTTATTTTTAACACCTTCTTTTTTTAGATAATATCTTTCGTTATCTAAATTCATATCTTTCGTTAACTAACGTTCTTAATATTTCGTTATTCGATTATAACATCTCCCGTTTACTCTCGCGTATTTAAATTAATTCGTTTGGTAAATTCACGCACCCGCTTTTAAACTCGAGGGACTATTGGCGTCAAGTGGGCAAACTAGTTGACTAGGTCAACTAGTCAACCCACCATCTCATCCATTCATTTCCATCCATCTCCTACATCCCTTTTTTTTATTTTCTCTCTAGTTGCAAGAACACCCATAACACCCAAATCATTCATTCATCATCTAAATTCGATCTAGGAGGCTTACAACAAAACAAATTACATATTCGTGATCCTCTCATCATCCTCTACATTTTTGGTACCAATTTCATCTCGTTTGGGTAACATTTCTAAAACTCTAGATTTCATGTTCTTATTTTTTTTACTTGAAATGGTGTTAATTAGTGTCTATGGCTCAAGTCTAACATGAATATGTGTTTAGTTTGCTCAATTTGTTGTTTTGAGTAGCTAGCTTGAATATGAAAAATGGGTGTGCTTAATCTTGAATTTTGGATGATTAAATGTTGTTTAAATGTTAAAGTTCATGTATTAAATGTGTTACTAGCATCATTAACTTCATTTTGATGTGTAGGTTGATTTAGAAAAGCTTCAATTCATTTTGATGTGTAGGTTGATTTAGAAAAGCTTCAATTGCAAAATGGTTGCATTCTTGATTTTGGTTAGGGTTTGATGAACTTTGAAATGAATTTTGATACATTGAATGCTATGACATGTTGTTAGTAAATGTTTAGTTGCAATGTATATTTAATTACCTTCGAAACGGCGTATCGTATGCGTAAATTGGATTCCCGAATCACCGTTTGCATTTTTGAGCTTGAAACGTTAAATAATGATCATTTATTGAGGTTTTCATTATTGTTAATGATGGATTTGATTGATAAAATGTGTTTAGTTGTATTCCTCGTCAAATTACCTTTCCAACGATATAAGATACGTGTTTTGAATGTTTACGGTTTATAAGTTATGGTTGTTTGAAGTTGGATTCGTGCTTGAGTGTTCAAAAACTGCCAGACTTGCTGAACAGACATACTGAGCGCCGCTCAGGGTATTGGAGCGCCGCTCCGGGCCTCGGCTGTCCAAAAATGCCCGTTTTCGTTTAATTCTAACTATGCTACGCACCCCCGATCAACATGAAACTTGGCCAACATGCTTATATATGATTAAAAACCTCAGAAAAATTGTCGGATACCCGACCCGACCCCGTTGACTTTTTTGTTGACTTTGACAAAGTTTGACTTTTAGTCAGACTTAACAAAACACTTATGCAATTGTTCTAATCTTATTTTATACCTGATTCTTGCATGAAACTTGATAACTTGATTCACATGCTTTATAATCAAGTCGTAATGAGCCATAGGACTAATTGAACATATTTCGCCCGACCTTGTGTCGTAACCGATTAATTTATACAACTTACTTGTTTAGGTCAAGGCTAAACAACTTTCATGCACACGTTTACTTTGTGAAGTACTTTTATACTCGTGCACCCGAGGTAAGATCATAGTCCCATCTTTCAACAACTGTTATACTTTTAAATCATGGGATGAGAAACATATACAATTTTATACTACATACTTTTATACTTTGAACACAAGTACGGAAATAAACATTCCACAGCGAGTTAGAACATAAATCCTCAATTCGATTATCATTAGTTACACTTGCAGGGTGTAAGCGAGAACTTATGTTGTGTGGCCATACGGGTTTGACAAACCCTCATTCGGACGGTTCGCTACCGTTATGCTGATGAAATATATTGTTGAGAAATAGTGTATGTTCTAACACTATTATGATGGGGTAAAAGAAATGTTAAGCCTTGATAATTGGGTGCTCGCGAATAACAACTTTTGGAATGCAAACGATTTGGATAATCAACGTTATGGAAATACAAAATCTTGTGGTTCAAAAACAACGTTTACAAAAACACCTATGATTTCACCAACGTTTTTCATTGACAGTTTTCTATATGTTTCTCAGGTTCATACTTGGCTAATTGATACATGCTTCCGCACACTTTGATTACTTGCTTGGGGTCAAGCATACATGCATACGCTAGTGATAGCACATTTGGATTCAAACTAAATGTTTACATGCATACGCTATTGATAGCATTCGAGATTTACAACTTATATTATGTCGCAAATTATTTCATTTATACTTTATAACTTTTATAAACTTAAACTCGTTGTCGAACCGTTGGTAAACTTAAAACTTTTCAAGTCTTACACGTTTTAAATGAATGCGACATAATTTTGGTCAAACGCATCTCATATAAGGACTATGACCACGTAACGGGACCTAAGTAGACGGCGGCGTCAATGACGATTTTGTCGGGTCGCTACAGATGGTATCAGAGCGTTGGTTGTAGGGAACTAGGATATACATTAGTGTGTCTGACAGAGTCGTTAGGACGCATTAGTGAATCTAGACTACAACTGGATAGTTAGCCATTGCATTCTAACATACATTTGCTATAGATAGCACGTACTTAACTACTTGTGCATATATGCCTGAATCATTCTTAGGAAAACTTTTTAATGGTACCAAACTTTCATCATACGAATCGGTATTCTGCCACTTTCTGGTAACCCACCTTAATTTCAAGATTCATACACGTAAAGATGACAACGACTTCATTAGTCACACTAGTTCGGGAACTCGGTCTCCCAGATTGTTATTCGCCAACGTCTCAACTTACTATCGGTGTCACACCGGTGTTCCTTACTATCTACCACTTCTTGTTACTACCATCACTACTCTAGGTGAGTATCATCATCGCTACTTATCATTAAGGTTACGTACTACTCGTTGTCATGATTCGTTACTCTTTTCGTACCTAAATGCATTATTGTTTGACTTGAACCGCATTGACGTGAACAACCAGTTATACACTTCCCTCGGGAAACGCATCTTTAGAGTTGCACAAATTCTTTCGATTCAATACGAGTCACGTTAGAGACGTCGTTACACTTTGTTCATTTTAAATCTTCACGATCACACGAACTTGATTTTATGGAGTGATGTGGGAATGGAGGTATGAGTTAGCATAATCTAACAACACTCGATCAACGTGGTTATATTATGGTAAGTCATACCAAAGTTCTAATGACTCGTGATGGTGATTGGACTCGATCAACCTAATCACCACCATGTGCCATGTACATGACTTCATTTTTCTTGTTGGACATCCGAAAACTCCGAGAATATTGATGACAACCATACCAAGGACACACCTTTGATTATTGTCGAACCATATGTATGCTTCCGAATGAATGACAAATTCTTTCAACTTCAAACATATGTTACACGTGTATACTATCTCATTTTTGAACAGTTTTATCGACGAACTACAATATGCTTGATATGCTCACATCGAGGCGGAAACTTCTCTCGCATTAAACTCGTACTTCCGTATGAGAAAATATTTTATCTAAATTCTCAATGGAGAGAGAGAGAGACTCTTCACATTATACTAGTATTCGCCACGAGAGTGAATAGTCCTAATGAACGTTTTTCCAGAACCTGATAAGGAATTTGCTCTAACAAACGTTTCTGAAAACCGATAAATCTTTCGCGGCGCGAAATTCTTGAGAAACGAAAACTTGTTCAAATATATCTTAAAGAAATGTACCTCGTCTCGAATCGAGATTCTCGTTTCACTTCTAGATTTTTGGAGTGCCTTACAAAAAGCCTCGGGACCACGTTTAGACATGAGTACCGCACATCAACCACAACCCGACGGACCTAGCAAACATACGATTCAAACCTTGGAAACCATAATACGAATTTGTGTTATCAACTTCAAATTTACTTGAGAAAAGTATTTGCCTTTAGCCGAATTCTAGTAGTACAATAATTTTCATTCGAGTATTAATGCCACACTTTTCGAAAACTCATATAGCCGCAATTGTCATTTTCTTAATTGTTGAACTGAAGTAGATGACAATCAAACCACCGGACCCGAACTCATTCATGAAACAACTGAGAAATTGTTCAAACCCGAGAAAGGCTCAAGACGGCCGTAGTCGCCAAAAGAGCTATGCCGATGTTAGACGTAAACCTCTCGAATTCCAAATGGGGGACCGCGTAATGTTAAAAGTCGCACCTTGGAAAGGTGAAATCCATTTCGGGAAACGCAGAAAGCTAAATCCGCGATATTTTGATCCTTTTAAAATCTTGGGGCATTTTGGGCCCGTTGCTTACCGTTTCGAACCCCCAACACAATCGAATTCTGTTCATCCTACATTCCATGTATCAAACTTAAAGAAGTGTCTTGCCGAACATGAACTTGTCATTCCTTTCGATGAGCTTACTATCGATGACAAACTTCATTTCCTAGGAGAATCGGTTGAAACTATGAATCGTGAAACCAAACTCTGAAACAACGTAAAACCCCAACTGTCAAAGTTCGTTGAAATGCCCAAGGGAGTACCTTCACTTATTCGTAGAAATTGCAATGCAAAGGTTTCGAAGAAGAAACAACAACTACTACCTCCAACTAAATTTAGGGACGAAATTTCTTTTAAGGTGTGGGTAATGCAACATCTCGCGTTTTTTCGTTAAAATTATTTTTAACACCGTATTTTTTTTAGATAATATCTTTCGTTATCTAAATTTGTATCCTTCGTTAGCTAACGTTCTTAATATTTCGTTATTCGATTATAACATCTCCCGTTTACTCTCGCGTATTTAAATTAATTCGTTTGGTAAATTCACGCACCCGCTTTTAAACTCGAGGGACTATTGGCGTCAAGTGGGCAAACTAGTTGACTAGGTCAACTAGTCAACCCACCATCTCATCCATTCATTTCCATCCATATCCTACCTCCCTTTTTTTCTCTTTTCTCTCTAGTTGCAAGAACACCCATAATACCCAAATCATTCATTCATCATCTAAATTCGATCTAGGAGGCTTACAACAAAACAAATTACATATTCGTGATCCTCTCATCATCCTCTACATTTTGGTACCAATTTCATCTCGTTTGGGTAACATTTCTAAAACTCTAGATTTCATGTTCTTAGTATTTTTGACTTGAAATGGTGTTAATTAGTGTCTATGGCTCAAGTCTAACATGAATATGTGTTTAGTTTGCTCGATTTGTTGTTTTGAGTAACTAGCTTGAATATGAAAAATGAGTGTGCTTAATCTTGAATTTTGGATGATTAAATGTTGTTTAAATGTTAAAGTTCATGTATTAAATGTGTTACTAGAATCATTAGCTTCATTTTGATGTGTAGGTTGATTTAGAAAAGCTTCAATTGCAAAATGGTTGAATTCTTGATTTTGGTTAGGGTTTGATGAACTTTGAAATGAATTTTGATACATTGAATGCTATGACATGTTGTTAGTAAGTGTTTAGTTGCAATGTATGTTTAATTACCTTCGAAACGGCATATCGTATGAGTAAATTGGATTCCCGAATCACCGTTTGCATTTTTGAGCTTGAAACGTTAAATAATGATCATTTATTGAGGTTTTCATTATTGTTAATGATGGATTTGATTGATGAAATGTGTTTAGTTGTATTCCTCATCAAATTACATTTCCAACGATATAAGATACGTGTTTTGAATGTTTACGGTTCATAAGTTATGGTTGTTTGGAGTTGGATTCGTGCTTGAGTGTTCAAAAACTGTCAGACTTGCTGAACAGACATATTGAGCGCCGCTCAGGGTCTTGGAGCGCCGCTCCGGGCCCCGGCTGTCCAAAAATGCCCGTTTACTTTTAATTCTAACGATGCTACGCACCCCCGATCAACATGAAACTTTGCCAACATGCTTATATATGATTAAAAACCTCAGAAAAATTGTCGGATACCCGACCTGACCCCGTTGACTTTTTCGTTGACTTTGACCAAGTTTGACTTTTAGGTAGACTTAACAAAACACTTATGCAATCGTTCTAATCTTATTTTATACTTGATTCTTGCATGAAACTTGACAATTTGATTCACATGCTTTATAATCGAGTCGTAATGAGCCATAGGACTAATTGAACACATTTCGCCCGACCTTGTATTGTAACCAGTTAATTGATACAACTTACTTATTTAGGTCAAGGCTAAACAACTTTCATGCACACGTTTACTTTGTGAAGTACTTTTATACTCGTGCACCCGAGGTGAGATCATAGTCCCATCTTTCCACAACTTTTATACTTTTAAATCATGTGATGAGAAACATATACAGTTTTATACTACATACTTTTATACTTTGAACACAAGTACGGAAAAAAACATTCCACAGCGAGTTAGAACATAAATCCTCAATTCGATTATCATTACTTACACTTGCAGGGTGTAAGCGAGAACTTATGTTGTGTGGTCATACGGGTTTGACAAACCCTCATTCAGACGGTTCGCTACCGTTATGCGGATGAAATATATTGTTGAGAAATAGTGTATGTTCTAACACTACTGTGATGGGGTAAAAGAAACGTTAAGCCTTGATAATTGAGTGCTCGCGAATAACAACTTTTGGAATGCAAACGATTTGGATAATCAACGTTATGGAAATACAAAATCTTGTGGTTCAAAAACAACGTTTACAAAAACACCTATGATTTCACCAACGTTTTTTGTTGACAGTTTTCTATATGTTTCTCAGGTTCATACTTGGCTAATTGATACATGCTTCCGCACACTTTGATTACTTGCTTGGGGTTAAGCATACATGCATACGCTAGTGATAGCACCTTTGGATTCAAACTAAATGTTTACATGCATACGCTATTGAAAGCATTCGAGATTTACAACTTATATTATGTCGCAAATTATTCCATTTATACTTTATAACTTTTGTAAACTTAAACTCGTTGTCGAACCATTGGTAAACTTAAAACTTTTCAAGTCTTACACGTTTCAAATGAATGCGACATAATTTTGGTCAAACGCGTCTCATATAGGGACTATGACCACGTAACGGGACCTAAGTAGAAAGCGAAAGCTTAGGTCGTTATGCAACGATGACCGGAGTTATAAACTACAACCAAGAAAGAAACATTGTCAACATAGAGACGTAGGAATCTAAAAATTTAATAATATTAAAATGAATATTGATGATATAATAATAGTGACAACCTAACGTTATCGTTTAAACAGTAGTATCTTGGTTTTTGGCGTTTATACGCACTTAAAAAGAATAAGTTTATAAACCTACACATACTCTAACAAATGATCAACAAACAACATGAAACAAGTGTTGTTTCACAAACAGCCTACTACGGATGATGGTGCGGCTTGATTGCAACATCGACCGCAAATAAGTCTGATCAACTTCAAGTAAATACTATATAATGCAATCATGATTAGAAATTTGTAAATCTTGAATTTCAATCATATAACTTTTCTAAGGATCTTACAATAATCATAATCACACACTTTAACACTTAGCAAAATTAAGCATAATTCAATGTCATTGGAATTTATCAAAGTAAATGTGATATACATATGTGTTGGATCTCTTAGTAAATGAAAGTACAATTTTTAGATATTTAAGCTCACCAGGCCTCACTAGGAGATGCTCCTACCTAGTACATGTGTTGAATATTAATATATATATATATATATATATATATATATATATATATATATATATATATATATATATATATATATATATATATATATATATATATATATATACGTTAATCAATTTGTGCTTACTTGAGAATTGTTTAACACTTACATATATGTTCATTTATAAATGATGTAAGAACTACATGGGGGTTAAATAGTTCTTAATCAATTTGTTAAAACTTTTTTGAGTTCTTCATCATTTCAAAATAGAAGTGTAAGTTTTAACACGGAAGTATTTGTGTTTGTTACAATTCGATGTAAGATAATTGTAATGAACACACACATTTATAGTGGCTGTGAGGGATGTTAACTAATTCTCCTTAATCCAATCCTCGATGCACTTTATCGAGAGTTATCTTCACTAAGATTTCTTCAAACTCAACGGAGATCCGTTTATATCAAATGATCATTAATGAACCACACTTTTCTTCACCTTGGACAAACATCAATTTCCTAATGGAAATTTGATCAACTTCTTGGATCCCTTTTAAGAAGTTGGATCACTAAGTAAGTTTGTGTTTCTATTACAAGATCAATAATTCTCGCAATAAAGATTCATACTACTTCTTTAATCACCCCCAAAGAGAGTAGTTTACGATACAAACTCAAGAATTAAAATGATTAAGAATTGAGGTTACATTAACTTTATCAAAATAGAATCTCCTTCCCTTTGATGATCACCTTCACGAATATATAAATTAAGATTTAGTGAATCTCAGTAGTTTTGGAATATTTTAAATTGGAGAGGTTTCATCTTTAAGATTTGAACAAGTGTTCCTTTAATAGTTGGAGAGAAAATCTTGGCAGAGTTTTGGCGGTCGATCAACAGATTGACTATGTGATCGACCGTACCACAGTGTACGTTCCAGAATATCGCCGTTTGAACTTGCCTTGATTCAAACATTTTGGACTTTTCCCAAGTTGGATCGTCTACAAACACTTGATAAACATAAAGGTATACTTGATTACAACCGATACTTTGTCACCTGCAAAATAGTAGCCATCCCCACTATCAATACATATATTTTCAGTAGATTTAAAACCAAAATACACTACCTTGAATTAAATTTCAAGAATGACTTAAATATAAGTCTTCTTATAACAATCTGATGAAGGAAATTAGGTGTGTGCAAAGTATTGCAAAACATGGGAACAATAAATAGAAATTCAAAGAACCCGACGGCAAAATCAAATCCATCAAAAAAATGTAATCTGAAAAATCTGACAAAGCTAAGCTACCCCGCTACCAACATCATTACAATGACCATAGAGTATTTAGGCAACCATCATTCTCGCTGCCATGGAGATAGGATGGACAAAAGGAGGTGACCGAGAACAAAGTCCGGTGGCCAGACAAAACTAAAACAAAAAAACTAAATCTCTGGAGAAACAACCAGAAAAAGAATGAACATCACCATCAAACTCTCCACCGAAACCCACAGAGTGCAAAAGCACTCAACACCTGTGAGCCGGTGTTAGGATTTAGGACCCAAACAAGAACATGTGATTGTGGTATCGTCTATCACAAACAACCCACGAACGACAAATGAATAATCTAAAAGCATAAACGATAAATATAAATCATAAAACAACACTGGATTTAACGTGGTTATATTCTAGTTAAAGAGAGCAACTAAGGTAAATTTCCAGTTAAAACATTGAAAAGAGGGAGGGGAGAATGAGAAGAAATAAAGAAGGGGAAAAAGAAGAAAACATGACGAAAACGTAATTGTTCATTAGAACTTTTTATTATTTTGGAGCATAAGATGAATACAAAATCTAAAAGAAAAACATAACAGACTAAGCAATCAAGTCTTAATTAATATGTCGATTGCAAATTGAATGATTATAAATTATTTTTCACTTTTTGTTTTCGTTATAAAAATTGATAAGGTAGCTAAAGGTACATGTCTAATTGTCATATGTGATACAAAATAATACGGAGTAGTTAACTTATGCTTCATTTATGAAAACATAATGATTGGACGTTGGATGATTTAAAATTTATATAATTAAAAGGTTTTGATTGAAGTGTAACTCTATTTAACAAAGGAGGTGATCCTCACACACACACTTTTTGATTCATGTACACATAATTATCTATTTTACCCTTAATTATACTTAATATAATAATATAACTTTAACTCATTAAATTAATCTATGGACATAACTGTAAGTTTAGGAGACAAAAGTGTACATGAATCAAAAAGTAGTATGTGAGAATCACCTCTCATTTAACAATAATTTATTTGATATAATTAATAATAATTCAGAATAATATAAATTATCAAATTAAACTTTTACAAAAATAAATAAATTAATATAGTTGTATAATATATGTCCAGGATATAATTAGTGATGCGTATACATGAAAATGAACGTGATAAATCATTAAGAGATTTTCTCTAAGTACGTAATCATGATCACGTAGTTAGATATTGCATGTCTCTAATATGTTAATATAATTATGTTTGGTTTAAAACACATTTGTCACTCAACATCATATTTTATTCACATCTTACAACAAGTCTGCTAAATGTTAATATTCAGCGCTAAATAAATCAATTAAGATGCAATCAAACACAGTCTTACTTTTCAAGAATCTAAGAACTATTGGTCTAACGATATCAGATGTCATTCTAACCATAAGGTTAGGTTCTCGTCTAGATGTAGACTACATTAGGCATGAGCAAATAAACCGAAATATCAAAATCGAACCGGTATTGGTATCAGAAACTGTGTCGAAAGGGATTCGGTATCGGTTTCACGATTTTAACTTTTTTGGTTGCAGGAGCAACCGGTACGGTACCTTGATTATAATCGGAAATCGGTATTTGGTATCAAATTTTACACTACATATTTCTAGCTATGATGATCGGTTTTGTCACACTGCAATTTTTCTCATACTCTAACTCATTACTAATACCTTTCTTAAATATAATATGTGTTCAAGTGTATACGTTAAAATCTAATGAAGATGTACATGAAATTCTTCTAAATTCTGTTATAACACCAGTTGCGTCTTAGGGCATGTGCTATGTGTGCAGTCTTACGAGCTCAAAAATTCTAAAGGGTCCTAAATTTTGTAATCCTTTATAATTGATGATGTGCGTGATATACATCTTTTACCCTCAAAATTTATATATGATTCAAACACTACAAATAAGAACACACAACTAACGAGCACTTAGAAACCCGTTTATTATAGCACTTCAATGTAAGTATTCTTATCAAGTTCTTCCCAAGAGAGCAGTGTAAGTGGAATATTTGAAACTATCAATTGTTCTAGGGTTTGTTTGATTGGGGGGTTTTGATTGATTTTAATTAACAACTAAAACTTGCACAATTAAACAAACTTAAACTTAACGAGTAAACTAGTAGCAAATAACAAGTAATGAAATATAGAGAACTTAAATCAATTAACAAAGTAGTGTTCACTTATCTAATCCTCTCTATGCTTGGATTGCCCCGTTTTACCCAAATTACTATCACACTAGTTGTTGAACTATTAAATGTTTAGCATTACTACCAAACCTTAATCAAATAACACTCCGCGAATTCACATAAGCATTGCATTCTAAGATCAAGTTAAGCATGATTGGTTATTGAGATTATGCTTGGGTTGAAATCACTTAGAACCCTCAACTATCGAAATCACTTAAGATAATTGACACTACTATGTTGACTAAATGCCAATTGAAAATCAACCTAGATCAAGAACACAATCATTTGAAATTCTTAAGCTAGTTGTCTAGATCACTCAAGGTGTTGAAGCACAAATCGATTCACTTCTCAAATAACTAAGAGAGCTACTCAATCTATGTAATCAAAGTAAAGCCTAAAACAAATGCATAGCAATGGATCTTTAGGTAACACAATAACACTTAATCATGTAATTCATTCAAACAACATCGTTCAATTGATTTTTGGGGCAAACACTTGCATTAGAGATTCATAGATAAGCAAACACAAGAGATTTAGCCAATCATGGCTAAGATTACACTAATAATAAGCATAGAAACATAAACAAACATCATTAGAGTTATTACAAGTAATTAATTCAAAGTATATGAAGAAAAGTGGAGATTACAACCCAAATTCAAGAAATGGAGATCTAGAGCTAAAAATATGATGAATTTTGAGCTAGCTTCCTTCAATCCACCTTCAAACACCAATGGATGATGAAATTAGGGTTTTGTAGATGAAAATCGGACTTAGAATTGATGCTCTCTTGAAAATGACCTAATCTCGTTCCTTTTATAGTGCTGAAAATCTGGGCTGAATCAGCGACAGGAGCGCCACTTTTGGAGCAGGAGCGGCGCTTTTGGCATACTTCAGGAGCGACACTTTTGGCTGAGGAGCGGCGCTTTTGTTTGGATAGGAGCGGCGCTTTTGGAAATAGGAACGGTGCTTCTAGCTACTGGTGGAAAATGGAGCTAAAACGTGCACAAGAACGTCGCTTTTGAATTAGGTGCAGCGCTTTTACCCGGAAAGAGCGGCGCTTTTTATATAGGAGCTACGCTTTTGATGCTGAATTCTTCACTTGCCATTTTCTTTGCCACTTTTGATCAAGATTTGGTCAATTTTACACCATATCAAGTCCTTAGCCCCCCAAATTTCCATTTAGCTCATAAGCATACCAAATGGGCTCCATAATCATCAAAAACCAAACAAATCAAGGGATATCGCGAGATAAAACATGTATAATTGGAGCGATATCAAACCCCCTACATTTGAACCTTGCTTGTCCTCAAGCAAGCAAATCAACAAAAAAACTTTGGAGATAGAGAACAAATAGGTGATCAAAGCCAAAGCGCAAAAAGTTTGGACACAAATTTATACCTTTCATGAATATGCACTTGATGGCTAGCGTGACCTCCAAAAACTTGGACTTGCTTAGGACCAAGCACAAACATCATCTTCTCTTCTTCTTCTTCTTCTACTTGCACAAGCTCAAGGTAAGCTTCAAACAATATCTTCTAGCATAGCTTCAATCTTCAATCCTCAAACACTAATACAATCACATTTCAAGCCTAAATCTACCCGAATCAATCATTCCCCGATCAAAGTCAACTTCATCTTCAAAAAGGTCATCAAACATCAATCAATAAGCATCAAATCTTCACAAACTCAACTTAGACCTCCTTGACCTTGACCAATAATGTAGGATTCACGAGATAACCATTAACTCGTCAAAATATAATCAATCAAATCAAATCTCAAAATCATTCACAACCTACTCAAACTCAACTAAATAAACCCAAGGTGTACCTAAAATGATCCCAAATGCACCCCAAATGAATAAGGGCCATGAATATCATATACATCACCACTCACTAAGAAATACACCGTGTAGAGAATACACCTCCAAAAAAAATGCTCAACTTATCAACCGCAATGGCTATCCCTCTTCCACCTCCATGCCCCCAAAAGACCTATAATCCTCAATTCTAAAAAATGGCCGTCAATTCTAAATTATAATCGTCAATTCCAAATTTAGGGTTAAAGTGGATGTGCCAAAGGTAAGGGACTGGTTACCCCACCTTTATTGGTCAACCCAGGCTCGAGATGACCGGTACTCATCAAGCTTTCTATCACAGCTTTATGGTTTCTCTCATAGTAGGGCGAAAGCATTGACGGAGGTTCGTGGAATTAGGGCCCCACGTGGCTAAATAAGAGAGTCCATCAATTCCAAAATTTGAAGCACTAGGAAGACTTTAACTTCCTTAAAAAGGGTCGAACTTGACTTGGGAGACTTTACTCCCAAGCTTGGAACATAACATAACTTGGAAGACTTTACTTCCAAGTTTGGAAGACTTTACTTCCAAGTTTGGAAGACTTGAATTCCAAAATAACAAATGGGAGGACTCGACTCTCCCGGGAGTGTCAAAGCTTAAAGCTTTTATTCACTCGTCTACTTCCTACATAACATGCTTCTATGCTTATATTGAGAAAAGGTAGGAAGTAGTTACTACCTTTTCGTTAGTTGATTGCAGAAGTGTGCCATAGCTTTTGGCTATGGCGTGTGTTGTCTAACAACACTAGCATGAAGCCATTGCTCTTCATCAAGAAGATAGTACACGTTGAAGCTTGGTGGCTCATCTTCCCACCGGTACGATACATCAGTTGAAACATCGTGAAATGATGAGACAACCAATGTCAATATAAAAATTTGTGGATTAGGAAGTCTCCCACACCAAGTAAAACGAAATTCGAGAGACTTGACTCCCTATAATGGATGGACTCGATTCATCCGGAAGTGTTAAAGCACAATGCTTTAAACACTTGGTTAATAAGCACAATGCATGAAAGACTTTAACTTTCAAGCACGAGTTTGATTTTTTTCTAAAGATTTTATTATTTTAGCGCAAAATCATATGAAAAGTGAAAGACTTTACTTTCACTTTTTCAATTGCAAGAATGAAACAAAAGGATGACTTTACTTCCTTAAGTTTGGAACACAAGGAAAAGACTTTACTTTTCCAAAAATTTTGAAAATTTTTACAAGTTTTAACCATTTTATTGATTATGATATGAATTAATGTAATGGTTAAAAACTTGTTCCAAAAATTGATCAACATTGCAAGCTTTAATCTTTGTAGTGTATGTGATACGTTTAACCGAAAAAGTTCAAAATGGCCCGATAGTTTAACTCTCCCCCTACATTTAGTTTGATGCAATGCCCTCATTGCATTGAAACGATAGAATAAGTAAAAATGAGGGGAATTTTGAAAATAGAATAGATGAGAGAAAAGAAAGTAAAAACCGGATTCGATCAAATGATCTTTGTTGTCACCATTCGGAAAACTTAATCACCAAAGAATGCAAGTCAATGAGCTTGATGCCTGAACTTAATGCCAGGCTTGGATCAATCATCAAAAGGTGTATCCTGCCACTAAGAACCACAACAAGCAAGAGAAACACAAACAACCACAAAAATATCCACGCACGTACCATTATCGAATTATTACAAACATAGAAATAATTATGTGTGAGAGTAGCAATATAAGTATACTACCTCACACCAAATCGATAATTTCACACTCAATGATTAATTAAAGATACATGTTAATTCATAAAGATAGATTGTTTCACAAAACATTATTAAGATTCGTTACCAAGTACCCATTGAGTGTCGACTTGACATCTAGACGCGCCTCCATATGCACTCATGATAACCCAAGCGATCCATCGGAATCTGCTCTGACTCATTGAAATTAACTTTCAAGAATTTCGCAATTCGAGTCACATAATGACCACCAACACTTGGAAGCATAGACTTCTCGCCACTCGCGTTAAGTAGATAACTTGCGATAAGGTTGGGAATATGAATGTACTTTTTCTTGTGAATACTATGGATCAACTAAATATCGAACAACGTCATCTTATCAACATCCTCCGTTCAGTGGAAGACCGATTGGGCGAAGAACCTTTGGGTGCAACGAAGTATGGGGCTTTTAAGCGCACTAGGAACTTGATTAGCTGAAGTTAGCTTGACATGACTAAATTCGTACCACACTTGATTGGGCTCAAACTCGTTCGGATTGAAGGTTTCACATTTGACCAAGTACATGTAGGTGAAATCTTGATGAGAATCCAAGTAGAGACCTAGACATGCCATGAACTGGCTCATGTTCAATTGCCTTTCCACACCCCCTACCCAGAATGTGAGGTAATTGTTGAACCATGGTGAGTTGACCTTGAAATTAACCTTCAAGGATGCTAAGAACTCACGGGTTAGCAATGGGTAGACATCTTCTTTCATGTAAAGGACAGACTCCATGGGCGCATAACCTTATTACCTTCTTCAACTGTGAACACATCTCGAATCTGATGACCTAAACTCGCTAATTCGAATTCGATCCAATTGATGTACTTGGACGGGCACACCGGCATATGAATCCTATTAACCATTTTATCTTAAACTGTTTCATCCCTTAAAATCACTTGCAACCATTCATGAGCATCGGTGGATTTTGTAAGTCCCTTTCCTTTATCACTTCCCTAAAATAAACTCAACAAACAATACACGCAAAAATGATTCCATGACGTTAGCATCAATCAAATATATCGCATTTAACCATTGATGGGGCGACATGCCCCCTACATTTAATTTCAGGACAAAAGCTTCACAACATGCAATCATGAACAATACGACTTAATTGCAAAAAGTCAACTCTAGTCAAAGTTAAAGGTCAAATTAAGCCTAAGACTAGGAGCATGCATTTTAGTATAGCAATTAGCCAAATCATCTCAAGTATAATTACTAACAAGTAAGGTTTAATTGCAATTATACCCCAATTGGTCAAACTTAGTCAATAGTCAAAGAATCAAAAACCCTAAATTTAATTTAACCCATACAAGCATGAAAGTTGGATTCTTTTTTATCTAGACATAGGATAGAAGCATATAATAACTAATTGTATCATTACATTCTCAATTGAACATCATCTTTGAAAAACCCCAATTTGGGAAGAACCTTAAAAATTCAAAGTATAAATTGATGAGGATCAAAGGATCTATTGGAAGACAAATGTTCTTCGCAACAAATAATTAAAACATCAACGTGTTTTAAAGGAACAAATATTCACACCAATAATGATGTGAATTATTGAGGCTGGAATGCAGCAAACTTTGAACAATGGTTAATATTAATAAAAAGGATTGATTTCCTGACTTGCACATATTCGGGAGTATATATAATGAAAGAAACAAAAACTAACAAGCAATATGACTTTATATGACTAGGACTCCTAAACTTTATCTAATTATTTTAACATACGTAAAGTTATCTAATTATTAAATAACTAATAGTAACTAATAATAATGAATAATAATAACTAACAAACAAATTATTTAAAATCTTTAATCTCGTAGGACTCTTCACTCTGATTCCGCATCAGTCTTTCCCACCTGAAAAGAACTCGTCCTCGAGTTCTAACTCAAGTAAGACAATATACCCGGATCAAAAATAAACCAATCAATGACAACGCGGTGAACAGTGCAACTTAAATAAAATGATATGCCCGGGTCAAAAGCAAACGCACCAATGACAAATTCATCATTGTCATTCCAAATAAGTTTGCGAGGACCTCTTGAAAAAGTATTATGCTCTAAAACCCTTTGAACCTTCTCCTCTTCTTGAAAAGAACTCGACCTCGAGTTCTCAATGCACGGTTCATACACGAACAAAACTCCTTTATTAACACTCTTACTTGCATCTATGGAGTTATTCAAATAAGCATATGATATTTTCTTGCCTCCATAATCTTTTGAAATCTCTACAACTACATCTTCATCATGGATGCCTTCCAAACTCGCGGATAAATTACATATGGATAAATTCTCTTCTATTAAATTAGAGCCTAACGAATTTGGATCTTCTTCAACACTAACAACTATATCATTCTGCATCTCCTCCAAAATAATTTCTTTTTCTAGACACGAGGATATATTTTCTACCTCAAGCTGACTCTCTTCAACTATTTTATTATTTTCTGCCTCAAGTTGACTCTCCTTAACATGTTGACTCTGTTGGTAGAGTTGCAATTGATAGTAGGGTAATGGTGGATAGTATGGTTGATGGTAAGGTTGTGGTTCATAGTAAATGGGGCATCGACTGAAGCATCATAAGTAGCTCTTCGGGTTTCTTCTTCAAGCCATCGTTGTTTTGCACGCTCGTTGGATTTATTAACTATATCCAACGTGTTCTTTAGTCTTTTGAGGGAGATAGCGAGATCGCGACTTTGATTACCATTATCGTCGGCCATTAAAACAAGAAAAGAAAAAAATCGTGTTTTTCCGGCTGAACAGTAACCCGGCGAATGAACAGTGATTTCTGACGGATGAACAGTAATCTGACGGATGAACAGTACCTTCAGATGAACAGCGGTGATGAACAATAACCTTTTTTTTTTAGATAGGATATCAAAACCCAAACGTGGGAGAGACCCAAGTAATCGAATTACGATATGTGGGATAAACTATCAAAATCCAAACGTGGGAGAGACCCAAGTAATCGGAATGATGATAGGGTGGATCGATTGCTCTGATACCAATTGATGAGGATCAAATGATTCGTTGGAAGACAAACGCTCTTCGCAACAAATAATTAAAACATCAACGTGTTTTAAAGGACAAATATTCACACCAATAATGACGTGAATTATTGAGGCTGGAATGCAGCAAACTTTGAACAATGGTTAATATTAATAAAAAGGATTGATTTCCTGACTTGCACATATTCGGGAGTATATATAATGAAAGAAACAAAAACTAACAAGCAATATGACTCTATATGACTTGGACTCCTAAACTTTATCTAATTATTTTAACATACGTAAACTTATCTAATTATTAAATAGCTAATAGTAACTAATAATAATGAATAATAATAACTAACAAATGAATTATTTAAAATCCTTAATCTCGTAGGACTCTTCACTCTGATTCCGCATCATAAATTTTCAAAATCAAGCATGCAAATCATGTTGGAAATCATGATAATAACAAGGGTTCATCACCAATTTAGCATAATCATCATCATTTGCATAGAAATCTATAAATAAGTAGAAACAAGAACATAGCAAGAATCATGCAAGAAATTAAAGATAAGTGTTAATGAAGCATGAATCTTACTTTACTCATGTTAAATGATGATAAAAATGCAAGAAATCTTCACAAAAGATGTTAATTGGGTGCTAGGGGTCAAATTGGATGAGATTTAGCTGCAATATGGAAGAATGAATGAAGTGGGTGAAGAAAATGAAGGTCTTTGGTCATGTAAGATATTTAACAGCCCAGGTCCAGGAGCGCCACTCCTGAAACAAGAGCCCTGTTCCTGGAGAAACAAAAACGCCGCTTTTCAAACAAAAGCGTCGTTCTAGGGAAAATAAAAGCGCCGCTTTTCATTGAGAAAGCATCGCTTCTGCCTACTGTCCATTTTTGATCCAAAATCACAGGTTAAAGCGTCGCTTTTAGAAACAGGAGCTTAGCCTTTTGGGATCAAAAGTGCCGCTTCTAGGATAAAATCGCCGCTTTCATACATGATACAGTATTTTTCAATTTTAAGCCCATTTCGACCCGCTCACAAGCTATTTTTTACGTTTTTCAGTTTACCCATATGAATGAAATGTAACTACATGCAAATGCAACCTATTTAAACATAATATCATACAAGTCTATATGAAATGAAATCCTAAATGCACAAATATACACAAATGTGATTGTTTTGATCATGGGTCTATCACTTGACCCGTTTGAAGCACAAAGGTGGTCATGGGGGTTTTAAGTCAATGTCATCAATCCCCTTTTGCTTGACTTCATAGTTAAAAAGTTTCAAACGATCCCCGTGAACTTTAAAATGGGTTGCCTTTTCCAATCAACTCAAAAATCCGTTTTCAAGTATGTTTTTAACAACAAACGGCTCATGCCATCTTGACTTAGACCGACCGGGTGATTTTTTAAGATTGGGATTAAATAATAAGACTTTACCACCCGGTTTGAGTCTTTGGTGTTTCACAAAATGATTGTCAACATTGACTTTTTCCTTAAAAATCGATTTTTGCAATGATTTCTTTTTAACCTTTTCGAGAACAATTTTTTCATCCTTTTTAAGAACTTGGGTGGGTTTAACCACCTTTGCAACAACATTTTTCACAATTGGGTCTAACAAGACGTTTTTACCAACAACATCCCCCCTACATTTAGGTCCAAACTCATTCCCTTGACCATTTTGGGGTTACTTAAAGCATTTTTACAAAGTTTCCCATCAACAATACCTTCACAAGCTTTTTCAAAATCTTTTTCATCACAAGATTTCATAAACATTTCAAACTCTTTATCAACATCAAAATCCTCAATTTTATCAAATTGGTCAACATCTGAAGTGTCAACCGCCAATAAAGCTTTAAAGTCATTTTCTTCACACGAATTCATGACCTCGATTTGACTAAAAGACTCAATATTTGACAAATTTTGTTTCTTATCAAATTCACGCACATAAAAATTAAGTCTTTCATCTTTCACCCCGATACTTAGTTTGTTTTGTTGCACGAAAATAATTGTATCGACGGTGTTTAGAAAAGGTCATCCCAAAAGTATTGAGACATGTTCATCCTCGAGCATTTCGAGGATCACAAAATTGGCCGTAAAGGTCAATTTACCAACTTTGGCCATAAGATCTTCGGCTATGCCGATTGGTGTATCAAACATTTGGTTTCCCATTTTTAATACCATCCGGGTCGATTTTAGTTCCCCAAGATTTAACTTTTTATAAATTGAATAGGGCATAAGATTTACACTAGCCCCCAAGTTGACAAGTGCATCATTGATAGTGCTCTAAATAAACATATATTTAGTATCAATATCCTTCCAATATGTAAAGCTTTTAGTTACTATTGTTCTATTTTTATGTAATAATCGTTTAAATAAATAAGTGCGAAGACAAAAGAAGCAAATGAAGATTTGAAGACACAAATGACCCAAAAGCTCAAATGTACAAGATACAATCCAAGTGGTTCAATTTATTGATGAGAAACGTCTAAAAATGATAAGAGTGCAAGTCGCAGAACGCAAAGTACAAGATATCTACGCGTACGAAAGGACGTTCAAAAATCCGGAACCAAGACATAAATCGAGCATCAACGCGCCAGTCAACGGACCTAAAATTACAAGTCTACTATGTACAAGAATATAATATAATATATATATATAATTATATATAATTATATATATTATATTATATATTAAATAATCAGCAGTCGCCCACGTTTTTGTTGAATTTTGAGCTGATCCAGCTGGCCATACGATCGTATGGCCAGGGTGCCTAAACTCCATGCGATCGCATGGCACCCTGTAGCAGGCCAAGTCCTATAAATTGCATCGAATTCAGTCGAGTTATATGTAGTGACCCGAACTTTTCCATGTTTATATATATTAATTGAGATTGATATTTACATGATTAAATGTTTCCAACATATTAAGCAATCAAACTTGTTAAGACTTGATTAATTGAAATATGTTTCATATAGACAATTGACCACCCAAGTTGACCGGTGATTCACGAACGTTAAAACTTGTAAAAACTATACGATGACATATATATGGTTATATATATAGTAAATATGTTTTTATTATAAGTATGTATCTCATTAGGTATTTTAACAATGAGTTATATACATAAAAATGAGACTATTAATTTAAGAAACTCGAAAACGATATATATAACGATTATCGTTATAACAACGTCTTACTAGGTACATATGAATCATATTAAGATATTGATACACTTGGTTAATTATGTTAAATGATAAGTAAATATATTATTAAGTGTATTAACAATGAAATACATATGTAAAAATAAGACTACTAACTTAATGATTTCGAAACGAGACATATATGTAACGATTATCGTTGTAACGACATTTAACTGTATATACATCATACTGAGATATATTATATATCATAATATCATGATAATATAACAATTTAACATCTCATTTGTTATAATAAACAATGGGTTAACAACATTCAACAAGATCGTTAACCTAAAGGTTTCAAAACAACATTTACATGTAACGACTAACGATGACTTAACGACTCAGTTAAAATGTATATACATGTAGTGTTTTAATATGTATTCATACACTTTTGAAAGACTTCAAGACACTTATCAAAATACTTCTACTTAACAAAAATGCTTACAATTACATCCTCGTTCAGTTTCATCAACAATTCTACTCGTATGCACCTGTATTCGTACTCGTACAATACACAGCTTTTAGATGTATGTACTATTGGTATATACACTCCAATGATCAGCTCTTAGCAGCCCATGTGAGTCACCTAACACATGTGGGAACCATCATTTGGCAACTAGCATGAAATATCTCATAAAATTACAAAAATATGAGTAATCATTCATGACTTATTTACATGAAAACAAAATTACATATCCTTTATATCTAATCCATACACCAACGACCAAAAACACCTACAAACACTTTCATTCTTCAATTTTCTTTATCTAATTGATCTCTCTCAAGTTCTATCTTCAAGTTCTAAGTGTTCTTCATATATTTTACAAGTTCTAGTTACATAAAATCAAGAATACTTTCAAGTTTGCTAGCTCACTTCCAATCTTGTAAGGTGATCATCCAACCTCAAGAAATCTTTGTTTCTTACAGTAGGTTATCATTCTAATACAAGGTAATAATCATATTCAAACTTTGGTTCAATTTCTATAACTATAACAATCTTATTTCAAGTGATGATCTTACTTGAACTTGTTTTCGTGTCATGATTCTGCTTCAAGAACTTCGAGTCATCCAAGGATCCGTTGAAGGTAGATCCATTTTTTTTCTTTTCCAGTAGGTTTATCCAAGGAACTTAAGGTAGTAATGATGTTCATAACATCATTCGATTCATACATATAAAGCTATCTTATTCGAAGGTTTAAACTTGTAATCACTAGAACATAGTTTAGTTAATTCTAAACTTGTTCGCAAACAAAAGTTAATCCTTCTAACTTGACTTTTAAAATCAATTAAACACATGTTCTATATCTATATGATATTCTAACTTAATGATTTAAAACCTGGAAACACGAAAAACACCGTAAAACCGGATTTACGCCGTCGTAGTAACACCGCGGGCTGTTTTGGGTTAGTTAATTAAAAACTATGATAAACTTTGATTTAAAAGTTGTTATTCTGAGAAGATAATTTTTATTATGAACATGAAACTATATCCAAAAATTATGGTTAAACTCAAAGTGGAAGTATGTTTTCTAAAATGGTCATCTAGACGTCATTCTTTCGACTGAAATGACTACCTTTACAAAAACGACTTGTAACTTATTTTTCCGACTATAAACCTATACTTTTTCTGTTTAGATTCATAAAATAGAGTTCAATATGAAACCATAGCAATTGGATTCACTCAAAACGGATTTAAAATGAAGAAGTTATGGGTAAAACAAGATTGGATAATTTTTCTCATTTTAGCTACGTGAAAATTGGTAACAAATCTATTCCAACCATAACTTAATCAACTTGTATTGTATATTATGTAATCTTGAGATACCATAGACACGTATACAATGTTTCGACCTATCATGTCGACACATCTATATATATTTCGGAACAACCATAGACACTCTATATGTGAATGTTGGAGTTAGCTATACAGGGTTGAGGTTGATTCCAAAATATATATAGTTTGAGTTGTGATCAATACTGAGATACGTATACACTGGGTCGTGGATTGATTCAAGATAATATTTATCGATTTATTTCTGTACATCTAATTGTGGACAACTAGTTGTAGGTTACTAACGAGGACAACTGACTTAATAAACTTAAAACATCAAAATATATTAAAAGTGTTGTAAATATATTTTAAACATACTTTGATATATATGTATATATTGTTATAGGTTCGTGAATCAACCAGTGGCCAAGTCTTACTTCCCGACGAAGTAAAAAATTCGTGAAAGTGAGTTATAGTCCCACTTTTAAAATCTAATATTTTTGGGATGAGAATACATGCAGGTTTTATAAATGATTTACAAAATAGACACAAGTACGTGAAACTACATTCTATGGTTGAATTATCGAAATTGAATATGCCCCTTTTTATTAAGTCTGGTAATCTAAGAATTAGGGAACAGATACTCTAATTGACGCGAATCCTAAAGATAGATCTATTGGGCCTAACAAACCCCATCCAAAGTACCGGATGCTTTAGTACTTCGAAATTTATATCATATCCGAAGGGTGTCCCGGAATGATGGGGATATTCTTATATATGCATCTTGTTAATGTCGGTTACCAGGTGTTCACCATATGAATGATTTTTATCTCTATGTATGGGATGTGTATTGAAATATGAAATCTTGTGGTCTATTGTTACGATTTGATATATATAGGTTAAACCTATAACTCACCAACATTTTTGTTGACGTTTAAAGCATGTTTATTCTCAGGTGAATATTAAGAGCTTCCGCTGTTGCATACTAAAATAAGGACAAGATTTGGAGTCCATGTTTGTATGATATTGTGTAAAAACTGCATTCAAGAAACTGATTTCGATGTAACATATTTGTATTGTAAACCATTATGTAATGGTCGTGTGTAAACAGGATATTTTAGATTATCATTATTTGATAATCTACGTAAAGCTTTTTAAACCTTTATTTATGAAATAAAGGTTATGGTTTGTTTTAAAAATGAATGCAGTCTTTGAAAAACGTCTCATATTGAGGTCAAAACCTCGCAACGAAATCAATTAATATGGAACGTTTTTAATCAATAAGAACGGGACATTTCATTATACGCACCTCTTCACACTCTTCTTTCTTTCTTTCTCTATTTATTATATTATAATTTTAATTTAAGTTAATTTTAATAATAAAGCTATGGTTTAGTTGGGTTATTGTAAGAAATGTTTACGGGTTTTAAAGTCGGAACTCTGTCCGTGTAACGCTACGTGATAAATAATAACTGTAAGCTATGTTCTTCCTTTTTAAATTAATGTCTTGTAACTAAGTTATTATTATGCTTATTTGAGCCAAAGTAATCGTGATGTTGGACTAAATATTAAGACGAGATTATTGGATTTTGTACCATAATTGGGGGTTGGACAAAAGACTGACACTTGTGGAAATTGGACTATGGGCTATTAATGGGCTTTATATTTGGTTAACTAAATGATATCTTGTTAATTTAATATAGAGATTTACAACTTGACGTATTTATATATAACCACATATGCTTGATCGGGTACGGTAGGCGGGATATTTATAAATACTAATAATTGTTCATTTGACTGGACACAGGAATGGATTAATAGTCAATGGACTCATTAAAACATGTGTGGATTACATTCAAGGGTAATTGGTGTAATTGTTAATAAAGTATTAAAATCTTAGATTACACGCAGTCGATAACCTGGTGTAATCATTAACAATGTATTAAAACCTTATTACAGTTTAAGTCCCCAATTAGTTGGAATATTTGACTTCGGGTATAAGGTTAATTTGGCGAAGACCCTCGCACTTTATAATTATGACCGATGGACTATTATGGACAAAACCAGATGGACTTATCAAATAATCCAGGACAAAGGACAATTAACCCATGGTAATAAATTAAAATCAAAACGTCAAACATCATGATTATGGAAGTTTAAATAAGCATAATTCTTTTATTTTATATCTCATCGTACTTTTATTTATCGTCATTTTATTTATCGTACTTTTATTTATTGTCATTTAATTTACGCTTTAAATTAAGTTATATTTATATTTAATATTTTGTATTAGGTTTTAACTGTGATATAAGACTTAAAATCGACAAACTGGTCATTAAACGGTAAAACCCCCCTTTTATAATAATAATAATACTTATTTATATATATATATTTATACAAATATAGTTGTATAAAATATAGTGTAAAATAAGCCGTCTCCCTGTGGAACGAACCGGACTTACTAAAAACTATACTACTCTACGATTAGGTACACTGTCTATAGTGTTGTAACAGAGTTTAAGTATATCACATTTGTACATAAATAATTAAAACTTGTATCATATTTTGTCGTATTTTGTAATAAAAATTATAGTATTTCGTACCCCTCTGCTAGCTCATCAAGTTTTTGGCGCCGCTGCCGGGGAGCCGAAAGGGAAACGCTATAAAAAAATATTTAGTTTTAATCTATTTTTGTAAAAATATAATAAGTTTTAAACATAAAAATATAAAAAAAAATTATATATATATATATATATATATATATATATATATATATATATATATATATATATATATATATTTTAGTGTTTACGTAAAAAAAGTAAATATATACATTATATAAAGTATAAAATTATTTTTATTAAGTTCTTAAAAATATAATTCTAAATATTACTTATATTAATTTTGTAAAGTTTATAAATTAAATACATAATCATAATAAAAAAATAATAAATAAGTAAAATTGAATTTAGGCCGAATACTGTAGCCGCCCAACAATCTGGCTTAGTTTCCTGACCCATGCGAATGCATGGATTTAAAACCCTCAACTCATGCGATCACATGAGCTGAGGTGACAGGACTGATACCTTAGGCGTACGATTAGGGTTAGGTTTTTAATAATAATTATTATTAATTAATTAATTAGATTAGGGTTTTAATTTAATATAATTAGTTTAAGTGTAGTTTTAATTAATTATAAGTTTTAATTAGTTTTATTAATTATAAAATTAATACTTTTATAAAATAATAATATATAAATATTATTTTTATAAAAATATTATTTTTATAAAAATAAGTAATTTTATCAATTTTTGTTTCTTTTTATAAATTGTATATTTTAAACATATAATTCGTAATTTGTATTTTTATCATTCATAATTAGTTCTAAACTTAGTTTTTGCCATAGTTATTTTATATTTCTAGATCTTTAAGCTTTGCCGTAAAATTCCTTAAGTGCTTTTTCTTTAGATTAAGATTTAGGCGCTATAGAATTTTGCGATGCGGTTTTTATATTTTAGTACCTTTTTAAGTTATTGCCGTTTTGGATTTAGAATTCCTTTAAGCTTTAATACCTTTAGACGTAAGTTTTAAATTTTAGTTTGTAGACTTTTAAGTTTCGACGTTTTTCTTTCTTATTTTTTTATTTTTGACGTTTTTCGACGCGCTTTTTCTTTTTCATTTCTACGCTCTAGTTTTTAGGACATAGATTTTTATTTCAAAATTTCGACGAAAAATTATTTTAAGCAATTAAATTGATAGACATCCAAATTTTCTGGTTCGTAGTAATAGTTGGATTTGTTAGTGGCGAGTTGTGGGCTTCCGATTTAAAGGGTCCTGGCTACCTGCTACATCTATTGACTATTCAAAACGTGGGCAAAATCAGAAAAGTCTATTAATTTGATAACTTATATAATTTTTATTTTTATAACTAATAGGATATTCAGTGAATGCACCGAGCAAAGCGTTCACCACCTTTCATACGTTCACCACCTGTAACCTGATCAAGATATCTAGCCAATATTGTCGCCGTTAATTTTTCTTTAGAATCATCATCTAGTCGAACAAGTTCTCCAACTCAAATTTCCGATAATTCATTTTTTGAACCCGACTTCACAATTGAGAACCCGAAGGATATTCAAGGACAATTCCAAGATCCTGAACCGCTAATCATTCCTCCTGAACCACAAACCATTAAATCAGAATCCTCTAGTGATTCGTATTCAACAAATTCAATTATGGAAGTAACGGAACCTCAAAGTATGGAAGACCGAATGAGAGCCACACGCACTGTCTAAGGTCACACCATTATTAAGCCAGATGTTAATGCGCCAGATTATGAAATCAAAGGACAAATCCTACACATGGTAACTAATTAATGCCAATATAGTGGTACGTCAAAAGAAGATCCAAAAGAACATCTTTGAACCTTTAGCAGATCTATCTCATGTTGTTTCCCTGGACTTTAAAGGGAGAAGTCAAAGATTGGTTAGAATCATTACCTGAAGGAGCGATTGACACATGGGATGTCTTAGTTGAAAAATTTCTTAAAAGATTCTTTTCGGCATCTAAAGCCGTGAGACTTCAAGGAGAAATTGTTACGTTCGCGCAAAAGCCAAATGAAACATTATATGAGGCGTGGACAAGATTTGGAAAGTTATTGAGAGGATGTCCTCAACACGGTTTAGACACTTATCAAATAGTACAAATATTCTACCAAGGTGTCGACGTTGCTACACGAAAAGACATCGACATAGCAGCTGGTGGTTCCATTATGAAGAAAACCACAACTGAAGCTCACAAAATTATTGATAACACAGCTTCCCACTCGCATGAGTGGCACCAAGAAAAAGATATTTTTCGTTCATCTAAAGTGGCTAGAGCCGATTCTAGCCATGACTTTGATTCTATTTCCGCAAAAATAGATGCTTTCGAGAGACGAATGGAAAAGATGACTAAAGATATTCACGCAATACGAATCAGTTGTGAGCAATGCGGTGAACCACACTTAACGAAAGATTGTCACATTGAAAAAATGATAGAACAACGTGAGAATGTTTCCTACATGAACCAAAGGCCGGGAAATAATTATCAGAATAATTATCAACCGTCAAGGCCAAACTTTAATCGAAATCAAAACATTCTTTACAATCCAAATGGACCCAACAATAACTCGTACAACCAACAAGGTCCGTATAACCAACCAACACAAAACAACACTTTCAATCAACAAAGACCTAGCTTGTATAAACCACCATAACAAACCGAAGAGAAAAAGCCAAATCTGGAAGAAATGATGGCAAAGCTAATGGAATCTCAAACACAATTTATTACATCTCAAACCCAAACAAATGAGAGGTTTGACCAGTCATTAAGAACTCAACAAGCTTCCATTTTGAATCTAGAAAAATACGTAGGTACTCTTGCTAGCATGATGAGTGAGAGGGAACAAGGAAAGCTACCGAGTAATACTGAAGTAAATTCTCGGAATGAAAACGTTAATATGGTATCAACAAATTCTAAAAAACCAACACCAGAAGATGGGAAGATTTTAGATGTGAGTAACAATGAAGAAGTTACGCCACCACCACCACCCGAGTATGTAAAACCAGTGGTGGCACCATACAGACCACTCATCCCGTTTCCAAGAAAAGGAGTTGAGTATGAGCAAGTGATAGGTAATAAAGTTTGTGATACCTTTGGAAAGAAGAAGAAGAATAAGAAAGTGCAAGAAACAAAAACCGTAAAAATAAACCCGGTGAAGACAGTTCCACCGAAACCTCCACCCAGGTTGGGTGATCCGGGTGAATTTATTGTTCCTTGTCTACTTAGTGATTGTGTCATGTATGATGCACTAGCAGATTTAGGTGCGAGTGTGAGTGTTATGCCTCTTTCATTATATAAGATATTAGGAGTAGGTGAGTTAAGTCCAACGAAAATGAGTGTTAGACTCTTTGATCAAACCATTAAGCACCCAGTCGGAATTGCTGACACCCTACCCGTCCAAGTGGGTAATTTAACCTTTCTAGTCGAATTTATTATCATTGACATAGAAGAGGACTCAAATATTCCTCTAATTTTAGGTCGACCATTCTTAGCGTCCACCGAGGCGTTCATTAATGTAAGAGAGGGTAGAATGACACATAGTAATGGTGAAAAATCGATCACCATTGTGATTCGAAAGTCTAAATCTCCACCAACCAAAACCGTTGAACCAATAAAAATGATCGATGAGAAGCATATTGTTTTACCAACTCCAACGGTAGTGCTCAGTAATAATAAAACGCCTAAGTGTGGGGAAGATGAAGTAACACCTAATGATGACCTGATAACAAAGAACCCCGTTGTTAATACGAAATTAAATGACCCCGTTATTAACAGTTCAATGAAGAAACTTATTAAACGGATTCGCGATGCTAGAACCAATGGGAACTTTAAGTTATGTAACCGGTTAGTATCCAATCTATCGCCTAAAGAAAAGGTGAAACTAGTTGAATTTGTGGATATTACACAGGAATCCGACCAATGGCTTAAAGCAAAAGTCACAGATATGCAAGTTGATTATGGTCCAAGAGAAATTGACGATGAAGTTAATCACAATTTCGACACCACAGCTACCTAAGTGTGGGGAGATTCAAATGTTCTAAAAAGAAAATGCTGTCTAGAGATAGTTGTTCTGTTTTTGTGTAGTTCTGAGAATGGAATCCGATTGGTCTTTTCCACTGGCAGACACTAAAGAACTAGTTTTCTTTCCCCCATTCTGATTTTTTTTTTGTTTTGTAGGTTTTATATGAAATTAATATGCTTTTTAAATTTAAGTTTTGTGTAATTTTTTTTAAAAAAAACAAAATTTACTTTATTTCATTAAGTTTAAAAAATTGGTTTCTAAAATTCGTCGTAAGTTAAAGACTAGGTCGTAGAACCGAAATTGCTTTACCCGAGGACGGGGCGAAAAATTTTATTATCATTATTTTAATATTATTGATCTAAAGTATGCCAAAAAAAATTAAAAAACCCAAAAATCTTTGCTTATTAAAACACTCGCTTTAAAATGATAATTTTTAATTATTTATTTAAATTGTTTTAAAGGTTTTATATATATATATATATATATATATATATATATATATATATATATATATATATAATATATATATATATATATATATATATATATATATATATATATATATATATAAGTATGTATATATATGTTTGTAGTTTATCTTATGTAAAACAGGGTAAAACAGCGCACTTTCAAAGACTGACATTAAGTTCAGCAAAAGCTACTAATTTTGACGATAAGACGCAAAACACATGTGAAATTACAACAAAAGGAATGAACGATGAGGCGCGCCATCTATCATTCGACGAGCTTAGTAATTACAAACTGGGTATTTTTAATCACTTTTCTACACTAATCACCCTCATGAATTTAAATTTTTACTGATTTCTTGCAAATGAGGGCATTGTAAAATCTCAAGTGTGGAGAAGGGATTAAATTCTTTCAGGTTTTAAACATTTAACTTATACACTTGGTTTAATAGCCACCGTTAAATTTTACTAGTAAAGTAGTAGTTGTATTAGAATCTAGTGCTCACTGATAATAAAGAACAGCCCTAGTCTTATATATCGACTACCTACTTCTAGTAAAAAATTACAAAATTTTCAAATAAATGAATTCAAAATCTTGTTTATACATATTTATGAACAATAAAACTAGATATTAACACCGAAATTATTGTTACCTCAGAAAGGACATAAATTGAGAAACAACCCAAAATACTTGAATTCATTTAAAATGGAATATAAGAGAATAAAAAGGCAAAGAAAAAAATATAAAATCCAAGTGTGGGAAAAATTTACCAAGTTATTTAAATCACATATCACATATTTTTGTATAAATAATTGAAAGTACTTTTGTTTTGGACGATTTTAATCAGTTTTACCCGATTTCTTATAATATATTTGAAAGAAATGTGCCACTTGATTTAAAAGGAAGTAAAGTCTTCCGGGGAAAGAAATGAAGGAAGTAAAGTCTTCCGAAAAAGAAATGCGCTTCTTGATTTAGGTTAGGAAGTTGTCATCCAGACCAGTTGTAGAGTCTACGAAAAACCTTGAAAAGTTTTCTCGTAAATCAGCTGGAAATTCACGGACCTCGGCATCAAACAGGGTCGCCAAGTGGTCAGACTTATCCTAACCATGAGAGGATCTGTCTCGTAAAATGGGGAGGGCGCCATGCAAATTAGCTTGATAAGACTAATGAATCAGACCCCCAGAAAAGGATAATCTCCTTAAAGATTATAAATCGTCTTTTAAGCCTGATATTACTCAATCCTTGAGATTGACCTTAAAGATTGAGAATTCAAACTCATGGAATTCGATGATATCTAAACTCGAACTTAAACAAGAAAATATTTTGATCAAAATTAAAACCGATTTGTTTTTTGAAAACCTATTTTCAATGCGTTCATTACCATTGAACGTAAAATTCTAAGAATTCACCGGAATTCATTAGGTCACCTGAACCAAATTGGGTGTCAACTGTAAGAATGGTGGTTGCATAGCATGGTCGAAGACAGGACCTTATGCCAGACCAAAAAATTATAGGGTGATCTTTACTATTTCTCCTACAAAGGATAGTAATTGCATCCGAAATGTTGTGGACCATGAACATCTGCATGTCATTATAAACTTATTGTTCACTTTTAGTTTTCGTTATAAAAATTGATAAGGTAGCTAAAGGTACATGTCTAATTGTCATATGTGATACAAAATAATACGGAGTAGTTAACTTACGCTTCATTTATGAAAACATAATGATTGGACGTTGGATGATTTAAAATTAATATAATTTAAAGGTTTTGATTGAAGTGTAACTCTATTTAACAAAGGAGGTGATCCTCACACACCACTTTTTGATTCATTTACACCTAATTACCTATTTTACCCTTAATTATACTTAATATAATAATATAACTTCAACTCTTTAAATTAATCTAGGGACATAACTGTAAGTTTAGGAGACAAAAGTGTACATGAATCAAAAAGTAGTATGTGAGAATCACCTCTCATTTAACAATAATTTATTTGATATAATTAATAATAATTCAGAATAATATAAATTATCAAATTAAACTTTTACAAAAATAAATAAATTAATATAGTTGTATAATATATGTCCAGGATATAATTAGTGATGCGTATACATGAAAATGAAAGTGATAAATCATTAAGAGGTTTTCTCTAAGTACGTAATCATGATCATGATCACGTAGTTAAATATTGCATGTCTCTAATATGATAATATAACTATGTTTGGTTCAAAACACATTTGTCACTCAACATCCTATTTTATTCACATCTTACAACAAGCGTACTAAATGTTAATATTCAGCGCCAAATAAATCAATTAAAATGCAATCAAACACAGTCTTACTTTTCAAGAATCTAAGAGCTATTGGTCTAACGATATCAGATGTCGTTCTAACCATAAGGTTAGGTTCATGTGTAGATGTAGACTACATTAGGCATGAGTAAATAAACCGAAATATCAAAATCGAACATGTATCGATATCAGAAACTGTGTCGAAAGGGATTCGGTATCGGTTTCATGATTTTAACTTTTTCGGTTGCAGGAGCAACGGTACGGTACCTTTATTTTAATCAAAAATTGGTATTTGGTATCAAATATTACACAACATATTTCTAGCTATGATGATCGGTTTTGTCACTCTGCAATTTTTCTCATACTCTAACTCATTACTTGTAGTGACCCGAACTTTTCCATGATTATTCCATGATTATATATTAAATGTAAACTATTTTTGTATGATTAAATGTTTCCAACATGTTAAGCAATCAAACTTGTTAAGACTTGATTATTTGAAATGAGTTTCATGTAGACAATTGACCACCCAAGTTGACCGTCAATTCACGAACGTTAAAACTTTTAAAAACTATATGTTGATATATATATATGGATATATATGTAACGATTATCGTTGTAACGACATTTTAAAGTATATATATCATATCAAGATATATTCATTGTGGGTGATTTGTATCACCAATATGATTTAATTGTAATGGGATTAATTTGTTAACCAAAATAACCTTGTTAAATATCGAACAAGTTTGGGGAAAGTATGGAGTACACAATTGTTTGAACTTATCTTGATTATGAGGGGGGTTCGGGGGCAGCGCCCCTGATAGCGGGGTCCAAGAGGTGGCAACCCCTGGCGGGGTCCAAGGGGCAGAGCCCCTGGCTGGGGTCGAGCTAAAATTTTTTTGGGTTAATATCGCTTTATTAAAAATGTGTTAAAAATTTGATTTTAAGATTTCAACAACATTAAATAAGATCGTTAACTAAGACACATATCAAAGTACTTCTACTTAGCAAAAATGCTTACAATTACATTTCCATTCATTTTTCATCAACAATTCTACCCGTAGTCATTCAGTATTCGTACCTGTATTATACACAGCTGCTAGACGTACTTACTATGAGTATATACCAATAGGAACTAGCATGAGATTCCACTCTTGATTATGTCATGCATGACTAATCAAATTTAACTTCTACCATGAACTAGTCAACTAACTAGAGCTCCTTTTAACCCCACTCACTACTCATCATTCACCACTCACCAATCAATCCATTTCACTTCCAATTCTCTTTCTAATTCTCTCTAAACACACACACACACTTAGGAACGGAATTTCTAGTAAACTAATCATTATCTTCATCAAAAATTACTTCAAGAATCAAGCTATAATCATCATAGGAAGAACACTTCAAGAACACTTCAAAAATCCTTTCAAGTTTGCTAGTTTACTTTTAATCTTGCAAATCCATTCCAAGTATTCATCTAAGATCAAGAAACCTTTGTTAATTACAGCAGGTTATCTTTCTTATTCAAGGTAATACTCATATCCAAACTTTGATTCAATTTCTATAATTATAAACTATCTTGATTCGAGTAATAATCTTACTTGAAATTGTTTTCGTGTCATGATTCTGCTTCAAGAACTTCCAAGCCATCAAAGATCCATTCAAGCTCAAGATTATTTTTGTCATTTCTAGTAGGTTTACCTACTATACTTGAGGTAGTAATGATGTTCGTAACATCATTCGATTCATATATAAATAACTATCTTATTCAAAGATTTGAAAACGTAATCACTAGAACATAGTTTAGTTAATTCTAAACTTGTTCGCAAACAAAATTAATCCTTCTAACTTGACTTTTAAAATGAACTAAACACATGTTCTATATCTATATGATATGCTAACTTAATTATTTAAAACCGAAAAACACGAAAAACACCGTAAAACCGGACATACGCCGTCGTAGTAACACCGCGGGCTGTTTTGGGTTTGATAATTAAAAACTATGATAAACTTTGATTTAAAAGTTGTTCTTCTGGGAAAATGATTTTTCTTATGAACATGAAACTATATCCAAAAATCATGGTTAAACTCAAAGTGGAAGTATGTTTTTCAAAATGGTCATCAAGACGTCGTTCTTTCGACTGAAATGACTACCTCTTACAAAAATGACTTGTAACTTATATTTTTGACTATAAAACTATACTTTTTCTGTTTAGATTTATAAAATAGAGTTCAATATGAAACCATAGCAATTTTATTCACGCAAAACGGATTTAAAACGAAGAAGTTATGGGAAAAACAAGATTGGATATTTTTTTGATTGTTGTAGCTACGGGAAATATTGTAACAATTCTATACAAATCATATCCTAGCTAAATTATATTATATTATACATGTATTCTAATTTATTATGAAATTTTGGGATACCATAGACACGTATGCAAATGTTTTGACATATCATATCGACCCATGTATATATATTATTTGAAACAACCATAGACACTCTATATGCAGTAATGTAGGAGTTAGCTATACAGGGTTGAGGTTGATTCCAAAAATATATATGCTTTGAGTTGTGATCTAGCCTGAGATGTGTATACACTGGGTCGTGGATTGATCCAAGATAATATATATCGATTTATTTCTGTACATCTAACTATGGACAACTAGTTGTAGGTTATTAATGAGGACAACTGACTTAATAAGCTTAAAACATTAAAACGTATTAAAAAATGTTGTAAATATATTTTGAACATACTTTGATATATATGTACATATTTGTTATAGGTTCGTGAATCGACCAGTGGCCAAGTCTTACTTCTCGACGAAGTAAAAATCTGTGAAAGTGAGTTATAGTCCCACATTTAAAATCTAATGTTTTGGGATGAGAATACATGCAACTTTATAAATGTTTTACGAAATAGACACAAGTAAATGAAACTACATTATATGGGTGAATGATCGAAGCCGAATATGTCCCTTTTAGCTTGGTAGCCTAAGAATTTGGGAACAGACCCCCAAATTGACGCGAATCATAAAGATAGATCTATCGGGCCCAACAATCCCCATTCTGGAATTTGGAATGCTTTAGTACTTCGAAATTATCATGTCCGATGGGTGTCCCGGAATGATGGGGATATTCTATACGCATCTTGTTAATGTCGGTTACCCGGTGTTCACCATATGAATGATTTTTATCTCTTTGTATGGGATGTATTGAAATATGAAATCTTGTGGTCGATTATTATGATTTGATAATATATAGGTTAAACCTATAACTCACCAACATTTTTGTTGACGTTTTAAGCATGTTTATTCTCAGGTGATTATTAAGAGCTTCCGCTGTTGCGTACTAAAATAAGGACAAGATTTGGAGTCCATACTTGTATGATATTGTGTAAAAACTGCATTCAAGAAATTTATTTTTGATGTAATATATTCTTATTGTAAACCATTATGTAATGGTCGTGTGTAAACAGTATATTTTAGATTATCATTATTTGATCATCTACGTAATGCTTTTTAAACCTTTATCGATAAAATAAAGGTTATGCTTGTTTTAAAAAATGAATGCAGTCTTTGAAAAACGTCTCATATAGAGGTCAAAACCTCGCGACGAAATCAATTAATATGGAACGTTTATAATCAATATGAACGGGACATTTCAGTTAGTATCAGAGCGTTGGTCTTAGAGAACCAGAAAATTGCATTAGTGTGTCTTACCGAGTTTGTTAGGATGCATTAGTGAGTCTGGACTTCGACCGTGTTTTCTTTAAAAATGATTGCTTAACACTTTTTGTTGGAAACTATATATTATTAACATGTAAATATTATATGATATATTAATCTCTTAACGTGTTTGATATTGTGTGATAGATGTCTACCACTAGTACAAATCCTATCGACTCACCTAATAATAATGAAGAGTCGAATATACTTTGGGAAGATTCACAAATTCCCGAAGAGGAACCGGAAGAGGAGGAACCAGAAGAAGAGGAACCAGAAGAGGGGGAATCGGAAGAGGAGAAAATGGAAGAAGAAGAGGTTCCGGAGGAAGAAATATTGATACCTACAGTTAATCGTTTAAATAAAAGAAAATCCTCAACAAACGGACCAAAGTTAAAAATGGTCAATGGTGTTTTCGCCGAGAAAGCAAAATATTGGGAAGATTACCAATTTTCCGATGAATCGGATCCCGATGAGGATTCCGATGATGTTATAGAAATTACCTCGACCCAATTTAATATAGCAAAAGAAAATAATAAGGGAAAAGGTATAAAAATAGAGAAACTTGATTCTAACCCCGATGAGCTTTATATGTATCGGCAACATCCGTATTTCCTAAAGTGTAATAATAACCCGGGAACCTCTAAACCACCAGGTTTTTCTAAACCATTGTGGAAAACGACGGCTCGTATTAGAGGAACACCATATATCCCTAGAATATTAGGAAAGCGAACCAAGTCCGAAGAAGAAGAAACCAGTGATTCAAATTAGAGGGTTGTAATCATGTTGTGTATTATATGTATTGTAGTGTGCTTGTACTTTTATGTTCTATGTAAAAATTGCTTGTATTGTTTGTTAATTATCTTTTACGAATTTAATCCTTGTCTATTTTACAATATAAAAACAAAATGGACGTTAAGGGTAGACAACTGAATATTTTAGAAGACCTACCAGAGGATATGATTGAGGAAATCTTGTCCAGAGTCGGTCAGAATTCATCAGCACATCTAGTTACGGCGAAATTAACTTGTCAAATATTTGAAAGACTTTCCAGAAATGCCTTAGTTTATAAAAGGTTTTCCTTTGATAGGTGGGGTATATCACATTGGGGAGACCGTAAGTTATGCCGTGTTTTCTTTAAAGCATTAAATGCGGGGAGCCCAAATGAAATTTTACGCTACGGGTTAAGAACCTATTTTGACTCAACATATCCCAACATAGGATTTCGTAAGTTAGAAAGAGCTTCTAACATACAACATAAAGAAGCATGTTATACTTATGGGTTAGTGATGTTCGCTTCTTACCAAAGTGAGAAAAAGAATATCGGGTTACAACTTTTAAATAAAACCTTCCCACAAGTGACGGATTCAGTAGTTGGGGTGAGAAACAAGGTTTTTAGATTATTACGGGGCTGTTGGACATTACGAAACCCTCGTCCTTTTGACGACATTACAACATGCTGCCTAGCCAATGGTCATAACGGTTACTTTCCACAAGACCAAGGATGGGAAGTCGTCTTAGTAAAATCTGAATGAATGACTTGTTTCTGGACTTATGAATTACGTGTCTTTATTTCCTTTGCTGAGCAACTTGCGTATTAACTAGTTTTATCTTCAAAACTGTTCTGTATCAAAGTGTACTATATTTCATATTATATGTAATATAGCGAAGTTGTAAGTTTGAAGTATATTTGTATGTGATATATTATTAAAATCAGTTTTTCATATGGAATTGTAGTAGTTGAATTGTATATTAGCTACTACGTATGAACTTAACGGGTAGGTAGTACCCGAATTTAAACTTATAAAACGCTAATATGAAGAAAAAGCTTTTATAAATAAGTTCATATAATGCTACGAGATACTATTAACTACTCTTAAATTCTATATGATTAACTCAATTCTTTTGGCTATTTTTTGAAGGAAATGGCACCGGCGACTCGTCAGAATTTGAACATGAGCGAGGAAGACTTCCGTGTTTTCCTTGCAGCAAATATAGCCGCAGTACAGGCTGCGATGCAAAATAACAATAACTCTGGATCTAGCAGTGGAACTAATTCCACAAGAAATCGTGTAGGATGCACCTACAAAGAATTCACTGCCTGCAAACCTTTGGAATTTGATGGAACCGAAGGACCAATTGGATTGAAATGGTGGACCGAGAAAGTCGAATCGGTGTTTGCCATAAGTAAGTGTACCGAAGAGGACAAAGTTAAGTACGCTACGCATACCTTTACAGGTACTGCGTTAACGTGGTGTAATACCTATCTTGAATAGGTAGGACAAAAATGCTGCTTACGCACTACCGTGGTCGGCATTCAAGCAATTGATGAACGAGCAGTACCGTCCTAGAAACGAAGTCAATAAGCTCAAGGTAGAACTTAGAGAGTTACGAACACAAGAGTTCGACGTTACCACGTATGAACGACGATTCACAGAGTTGTGCCTATTGTGTCCGGGAGCATTCGAAGATGAAGAAGAGAAGTTCGACGCATTTGTAAAAGGGTTACCAGCAAGGATTCAAGAATATGTGAGTTCACACGAGCCCGCTTCCATACAAAAGGCAAGTAGAATGGCTCATAAACTCATAAATCAGATTGAGGGAAGAATTAAAGAGCAGGCTGCCAAAGAAGCCAACACGAAATAACTCAAGAGAAAGTGGGAAGAAACCAGTGACAAGGGTTACCAATACAACAACAACAACAATTACAACCACAACCGCAACAACAATCGCAACAATAACCGCAATCCTAACAATAACTACAACAAACGTCCCAACAATAACAACAACTACAACAACCGTTCCAACAACAATAACAATCCCAACAACAACCTCAATAACAACAACGGCAACAAAACCCAAAAATGCCAAAGCTGTGAAGAGTACCACCAGAATGGGTTCTGCACGACATTTTGTACCAAGTGTAAAAGAACTGGCCATGGTGCGATAAAGTGTGAGGTCTACTGACCAAAGTTTAATAGAACTAAAGGAACAAATAGTGGCGAAACAAGTAATGTCGCCTTTGTTTGTTATGGATGTGGAAAACCGGGCCACATTAGAAGTAATTGCCCGAATCAGGGGAATACTAATGGGCAGGGCCGCGGAAGAGTTTTCAATATTAATACGGCAGAAGCGCAGGAAGACCCGGAGCTTGTTACGGGTACGTTTCTTATTGATAATAAATCTGCTTATGTTTTATTTGATTCGGGTGCGGATAGAAGCTATATGAGTAGAGATTTTTGTGCTAAGTTAAGTTGCCCATTGACACCTTTGGATAGTAAATTTTTACTCGAATTAGCAAACGGTAAATTAATTTCAGCAGATAATATATGTCGGGATAGAGAAATTAAACTGGGTGATGAAACGTTTAAGATTGATTTAATACCATTCGAGTTAGGGAGTTTTGATGTAATAATTGGCATGGACTGGTTGAAGAAGGTGAGAGCAGAGGTCGTTTGTTACAAAAATGCGATTCGCATTATGCGTGAAAAGGGAAAACCTTTAATGGTGTACGGAGAAAAGAACAATGCAAAATTAAATCTTATTAGTAGTTTAAAGGCGTAAAAACTAATAAGAAAAGGTTGTTACGTCATTCTAGCACACATCAACGAAGTTAAACCTGAAGAAAAGAACATCAGTGATGTTCCCGTCGTAAAAGAATTTCCCGATGTATTTCCGAAAGAATTACCGGGATTACCCCCACATCGATCCATTGAATTTCAAATAGACCTTGTACCAAGAGCTGCACCAATAGCTCGTGCTCCATACAGACTTGCACCCAGCGAAATGAAGGAACTTCAGAGCCAATTACAAGAACTTTTAGACACTACAACAAAAGTGCACTTATAGGACCTTTTTTTCTGGGACCTAGTAAAATAGGGTCGTAAAAGCTACTTAGATAGAACCAGACAATATTTAGGGTCCCATTATGATATACGCTTTTAAAGTGAGGTCCTAAAGAGCTCTTTTGTGGGACACATTATTTTTTTGTATCATATTATCAAATATTTTCATAGGACACTTAGAAAGTGGATCCTAATAGAGGAGCTTATAAGACATTTATTCGTTAGTGTCTCATTATGTGTTTATATAATAGGACACTTGATATGAACGTCATATGAAATAAACATTTAGAGGCCATTTATTTCAGAGAGTCTTATTATATCGTAGCATATTAGGACATTTGGTACATATGTCCTATAAATGTATGTTATTAGGACACCTAAATTGTTAATAGGACATATGAGTTTTTGGGGTGCTAATTATCATATTAGTTAATATGATATAATAGGACATTTAAATTGTGTATCATATAAAGGGACTTTATAAGACATTTAAATGCGTTTGTCTTATTATTTTGTATGTAATATGACCCATGATATGACGGTTATATGAAACTTACTATTTATAAGACATTTAGTTGTGTGAGTCGTATTATAGTAGATATAATAGGACACTTAGATTCTTTAATAGGACTGGTTAGTTATTTGTGTCATAATTATCATAAGATTTCATAGGACACCTTAATTGTGAATCATAAATGGTAGTTTATAAGACATTTAACGGTTTAGTGTCGCATTATGTGTTAATTTAATAGGACACTTTATATAAAATTCATATGAAATAAACTATCATAGGACATTTATTTGTCCTAGTGGTATTATATCTTAAGCTAACAGGACATGTAATACTTATGCCGTATCATTGTAGATTTTTAGGACATTTTTAGTTTTTGGGGTCTTAATTATCATATGCTTTCATAGGACACTTTAATTGTGAATCATTAAATGGAATTTTATAAGACATTTAACAATTTGCTGTCGCATTATGTGTTAATTTAATAGGACACCTTATATAAAAGTCACATTAAATGTACTATCATAGGACATTTATTTGTCCTAGTCGTATCATATTTTAACCTAATAGGACATGTGATACTTATGTCCTATCATTGTAACTATTAGTACACCTTTAGTTTCATGGGTCTTAATTATCATATGATTTCATAGGACACTTTAATTGTGACTCGTTAAAAGAGACTTTATAAGACATTTAACGGTTTGGTGTCACATTACGTGTTAATTTAATTGGACACCTTATATAAAAGTTGTATTAAATATACTATAATTGGACATTTATTTGTCTTAGTCGTATTATATCGAAACATGGTAAGACATTTGATATGTAAGTCATATCAATGTAAGCATTTAGGAATGTTGATTGTTTAATAAGACGAATGAGTTTTTTGGTCTTAATTATTATACAAAAGAATTCTAAGAATTGAATTTGGTGATCTTATGAACATTGCTAGAATATTAGTATGATTTTATATATAAAAGCATTGCTATTTGAGTGTTTTGGTGTTATGTTTGTGTATTTGTCAACCGTTAGACCTGGGTTCAAATCCAGGCCTATTCCTCCCTTTTTTCCATAGATTACAAACACTAGATACAAGAACAAAGTAGGTCAAACTACAACAAAGCGTACTTCTTCACTTCTTCATGATCTAATTTTGTAAATTATTTTGTTAGAGTTACACGAAGTTTGGTCTATTCTCCATTTTAGTTTGATGAGCTACAATGCATTGTATTTCTATCATGTAGATTATCAATATCAATACTAACGTTTTCGAATACTATTTTATAGAGCTGTCGTGCAACGCACGCGATCATAAACCTAGTAACCAAATATTAGAACTTATAAAACATAAACTGTACAATATCCATTGGGGTTAAATATTCAAAATTCATGTCGATGTTATTACTACAAAAAAAAAAAAAAAAAAACCAGAAACATCGACTTTATCTATAAAAATTACATTTGACTTTTGTAAGTCAAACTTATATTGGAAAAGAGCTCCCATTTCTTCAAGCCTGCTGACATTTCGACATAATCTCCAATGTGTTTAACACCATTTTCCAGCATATGATTTACTTTGAAGCCATTAAATGGTATAGATTCAACCATCTCAATTTGAAAAATGAAGTCAACACCAAAGTGAAGTTGTTCACCAAGTAGATGCCTAACTGACCCATCACAGTTGCTTTTCTTGCCCAAATCAGTTATTCCAATTCAATAAATGAGTACCCATTTGTAAATATTGCAACCAAGTAACTACATAAAATCATTATACGATATATTTTTCATGTGGTATTATTAAACCAAATTAATTTACCTAAAACCTACATCAAGATTCCATAAAGCAATCTACCATTCCCATATGTAGGGTTGAGCTTGAGGGGTGGATACCATAAACCCATGCAGAGGCATATGAGGGTAGAGCTATTGAAGATTACAAACCACCTACACCAAGTAAAATATCTCAAACAAACTATTCAAAGAACACAAAATAAACAACTTAATTATAAAAGCCCATGACCTAAATGCAGAATAACAACACAAAACTAAAAGATAAACACAAAACCGTTGGTAATATTACGCATATAATATAAGGTCGTTATAGAAAATAAATTATACTCCGTACTTACACTAACCCTCAAGATCGAATGTAGGATACATGAAAATAAAAAACTGAAAAGCAAACCTGATATTTTTTCAAAGGTGTAAGCTTGATTCATGGTCCACCAACAATATATAATGTTAAATGTTAGAACATATTATCTGAAAAACAATCATAGTGTGACTGATTGAATAACTTAGTTTTGATGTAGGGCTTCCTATATGTAGTGTTTATTGTGCTATTAAAGTTTTATATTCATTACAATGATCAGTATTAGGTCTAATGAAATGTTATTGTGATTTTTTCCTCTACATATCATTTGTTTAACATACCTTGATTTTCAAATGCAGATAGGATATTGAGCAAAATGGGTGAAGGTTAGATGATCCATGTAGTCTTGGTGGGCTTCATTCTGCATCTCCAAATAGAACATCATTCTTGAGCAAAGTTTAGTAAAATATTAGCTTATTACTAAACATGTATAGTTTTGTAAACAGAATTAACACTTCATTTAAATATATAACTATTAAGATTAGTAAAATAGTGTCTTAACACATTAATTATATATAATAATAAAGATGAGTAACAAAAGTATAGATGAGTCAGTCCAACCTAACCCATTTTAACCCTTTTCTTGACATGCCCGTATTGCACATTGAGCTTAAATGGGTGAAGGTAACAGCAGGGGCGGAGCCAGGTTTTTACATGGTTAGGGTCACAAAATACTATCGAAGCATATTGAGTCACAAAAACGATTTAGTGGATAAGACAATATTGAATATATATACAAAATGATATGCGTTTATTCATAGTTTTGTTAATAATAGAGGTATGAAAGCTAATAGTCTGTTTCTAATTGTCGTTGCTTTCTACTAATAGTAGTAGCACAAATATATTAGCAACTGAAATTCATACAACTATAATAGGTAATTAACATCATTAGTAGTAGAAAATTGATCATCGGAAGTTTGGAGAATAATATCAAGAGAAATATGTGATATTCATTTTCCACATAGGGGAATGGGCGGCCGATGGGTCAAAAGACTATATGTTTAAGATCTGCTTCAGTTCTATTTCTGTTTGTCCTCTCTTTCTACCAATAATAGCTGCATATATATAGTGACAACTAAAATTCATACGACTATAATAGGTAGTTAACATCATTAGTAGCATAGAATTGTTAGAAAATTGAATGTCATGAATGGCTGAAAATTTCTTGGTGTACCTATAGTTATCCTATATTTTTAAACATTCTTGAAATTTTTATAAATAGTCATATCACAAAGAATCTCTATCATCCAATTAATAAGATCCAAATATTTTCAGGAATATGTTTATGTATACAAAGCTTTTGGATCAAAGGTGTACCATTGTTTTTGCAGGCCCAGCATGTGCAGCTATAAGGACTGGTTTTCGGGGGAGTTGTAAGCCTCATGTCGAAATCCACAGCTTGTTTGTTCTACAGTGTAACATGTTGAAATCCACAGCTTGTTTGTTCTACAGTGTAACTTGTACAACTGTGTCAGTTTATAAGATACGGAGTAGGAAGTAACAAAAGGATGAAACACCTGCACAATATGAAATTTAAAGAAACATAAACACAGAGAAGAACACCAAAGCAAACACCATTTATATAACATATGAAGCAATCATTATATCCTATAACTGCTATTAATCCAGTTGCAACATCAGTCTTTGATATAAACACCAACTCGAGGTGTATGTCTCCACTGATTTAATACAACAAAAAGAATAGAAAAACAATAAGTAACCGAACAAAAAACAAAACAATAAATACTCATAAATAGACAGCGTGAACGGAACGGAATGAAATGAACTTTGATCGGAGATGTAAGCGAAACGATATGAAAACTAAAAGAATGCAGGCAACGGTCGTCCTGAGAGAAGAAAGCTTCTTGTAACACAGATTTTTTTTAATTTAATTTAAGAAAACTAAAAGATTGCAGGAAACAAATACCATAACCACCTTCAAGCACATGGTTACCTGAACACAACAATAAAAACAATTTTAAGACAACGAAGCATATGAAAACAACAATGAATTTAAATTGGACAAAATGCTCACTGCAAAAGATAAATTTGAATCCAACAACGTTAACCGCTATTAGTTTTCTTTAGGATTTTGACATATATATTAAATTTTAAAGTTACTTACAGAATACCTACCACATATCCTTAAACGATGTTTGTATAAAACTTACCAATATAGGACATGAGCCCTCTTCTACCCAACCCTAGTCCAGCGATAACATAAACCAAAATTTTAACAAACAACATAATCAACCGATTATAGCAAATACAAAAGAATATATTAATCAAAATCACAAAGAGATGTCAGTTGCTCCATGCTGTAAATACTAAAGATTGTTAATTTTTTATGCAACTATATGGCATAGTTGGTAGTTAAGACAACATAAATTTAATAATCAAAATCGTTAACATAATTAAACCTAGAGGATCATGTCATCAGATTCTATCTTACATGTTTGCCCATATGTAAAGCATGTATCTTTAGTACGCCAGAAAATTATTAGAAAGATGGGCTCAACAGTTTCACGATATACCTATGAAGACAATTATCGAACATGAAAGGATATATAAAGTTAGTTATTACTTATAACACGTGTAAGAAATTAAACCGTTGCTCTGTGAAAAACAATTGCTTACCTTATCATTAGAAACCTCCTCATTTAGTACAGCAACAAATACAAATTCATATCTGTAACAAGTAGTCTGATTTTAGCTATCATTCATCGATAAGTTAATTTCGAAGCAGGGGTGATTGTGAAGAAATGAAGATGAATTTCGGGATGGGATTGGGTTGAATTATTTGGGTAATTTAAAATCACAAAATTTTGAGTTGAGTTTTTTTATCTGTTGTTCTTTCGTTTATACACAAAATTTTAATTCGTGTTATTAGTTTTTAATTGGAATTTCAAATCATTTTAATTGAATAATTTGACAATCTGCGTCCCTGTCTACTTGCCGTCTAAATTGACTGTTAAGTGTCGTCACGTGATTAACACGTGATGAGCATTTTTGTCTTATTATTTCATTTCAGCCTTTTTCTCTGTTGGTTCCTCGTTTTTGAAATGTTTAGCTAATGTTATCCCTTCTTATTATTTCATTTCAGCCTTCTCATGTACACTTCCATAATTATAAAACTAGAATATAATTCCCAATATCAATAAAATCACACTACCTATAATCGCTTGCTCTTAAACAAAATCAATGCCCATCTATCTAAAGTTCCTAAATATAAACAATAATAAAAATGAGTTATGAATAAAAAATAATATAAATCAATAGACTTAATGAAATTAGATGCCCGTAACAAATTCCACAAATCTTTGTTTTTAAACGGAATCCATACTCTTCCGCGATTTCGTGTTCAAATCGTTTATTCAAACTCAAAGTTGGTGTTCTTGGTGTTTTCTAGAATTTGGTGACTTCACATTTTTAAATAACATCACGAATTTTGCAAGAACAATCGATTTCAAAGAAATTATTTTTGAAGGGAAAGTTGTTGAGATCTCGATTAATAATAAGATTTAGATTATGAAAGTCAGATCCATTATCTGCATCCCAATATAATTAGTTTTGATGAGTTTAATTAGTAATTTGATGGTATGTATTTTGAAGACGAACTGATGATGATGGTGACAAATTAATGGTGAAAAATTAATGGTGACAAACTCATCTTGTTTTTAAATTTATATTTATATAATTATAAATTCAATAAAAAAAATAAAAAAACGAGGTATATTAAATTAAAGAAAAGTAAATATAATTATTATAAGAATTTTTAAAGTAAATATAATTATAGTTATATTATAATTTTATAAATTAAAAAAATAAATTAAGAAGGGATCACCGTAGCTAAACATTTTAAATAGAGGGACCAACAAAGCAAAAAGGCTTAAATGAAATAATAAGACGAAAATGTCCATCACGTGTTAATCACGTGACGACACTTAACGGCTAATTTAGACGTATGGTAGACGAAGGGATGCGGATTGCCAATTTATGCAATTAAAAAGATCCGAAAATCCAATTAAAAATTTGAGGGACTCGGATTGGAATTTTTGTATAAACGAAGGACCAACAGAGCAAAAAAGTCCAGAATTTTTGTTATCACTGTTAAAAAGTAACAAAATACGCACGCACCTTTAAAAAAATTGAAGTTATTTATTGTTTCAAACTTTAAAAATCTTATATTACTTATAATATCAGGATAATCTCAATTTTATTTATAAAATGTGATGATTCAAGTTATCCACTCTAACATAGAAAAAATTGTATTAGGACTAATTATTAGAAGTGTGCATAGTACACGAATAATTGAAGACCATAACCGAACCGATATCACTGATCATTTCGGCCAGGTCCTTGGTCCACATTTTTAGTGGTTTTCGGTCTTCGGTTCGGACCAAACTGAACTAATCCAAAAAAACACCAAAAATTACCGAATCATACCGTACCGATCCGATAAGATTTGATATGATCCTCGGTCTCAGTTTCTTTTACCACCACCACCACCAACCAATACCACCAAACACTACTAACCACGACCACCACCACCACTTATCACCATCACAAACCACCACCATTAATCACCATCACCAACCACCACCACCACATACCACCACTACCAACCATCAGCAACACTAACCATCTACAACCACACACCACCACCATTACCTACCACCACCACCAACCACTATAAATCACAAAAACCACCTACCACCACCACCAATCACCATCACTACTAACACCACCACCACTACCACCACCAACCACCACTAACCATCAGTCCATCACCATTACTAACCACCACTAACCATCACCACCACCACCACCACTAACACCATCATGCGTAGCAATAATGTTTCTTCCTGTTTTACTCTATGGATGGTGTCTTTGTTATTTCGGTTCCCGGCGTCTCACCGATGGTATAATTGTATTCGCTTTCGTTTTCCTTGTCTATTACATCATTTTGTTGATCCAAACAATTACCCTTAATATGACTCATTTATTACCTTGAATCGGGACTCCATCAATCCAAGCCCATTAATTTTTCAACGTGGCCTAAGAAGTAGTCTACGGTTTCATGTTTTTAATTCTATTATTTAATTTGATTATTAAATATTTTTTCATTCTAGCACTTTTAGCTACATGTTTTATACTAACCATTTTTTATTAGTTACTCTATCCGTTCCTTATTTATCGTTCAGTATTTTATTTTGGGATGTTCTAAATTGATTGTTCACTTTCATAAATAGAAAAAAAATGAGAAAATTAAGTTCTAGTAACAATAAATGACATTTTCTTAAACTGTGTGTTTTTTTGTCTAGTAACAATAAATATGAGACGGAGAGACTATTGTATTATTATATTATGTTATGCTATTATAAAATTTAGTAACGTGAATAGGCTGAATGAAATAAGTGAAAATTATTTCACTCGACCAATAAAATTAATTCCAGATAATTGTTACTTTTAATGTAAGTATTACTACGGAGCAGTGTTGTAAAAGACGGCCGAAACGGGCGTCGAAACGGACGCCGCAACGGATTTGCCTTACTATCGTTGCAACGGGCCTTGAAACGGCAAAAAAGACGGTCAACGCTTAAAAAATGGTCAACAACGCTAAAAAACGGTAAAAAAACGGTCAAAGACGGAAAAAACGGTCAAAGACGGAAAAAAACGGAAAAAACGGTCAAAGACGGAAAAAGGTCAATTTTATATTTATATATATATAAATATATATTTTTTATATTATATATATATAAGTCAACGTTAGTCAACATCCGTTTCAACCCCATTTTTTTCGTTGCGACGTTTTAAGGTCGCTAATGTTTAGGTCCCGTCTCACGTCTTTTTCAACTACAGATTGCTACGGAGCATATGGAATTGAAAATTTTCAAAAACCTTGATCTAAATTTCAAGTACCCGGCTTTTCTCCCCAAAAATTTCATCCCTAAAATTAGCAACCGCACTACAAATTCAATTTTCAAGTTGTATAGAATTTACGATTACGATTAGAGCGTTCCTTCCACTTCTACGCGACCTTCTTCAACCCTAAAACATTCGTTCATGCCTCTTCGCAGATGGAAAACGAGACCAGTGACTGGTACGTTCCTTCAATTGCAACCACAATTAGTGTTTTCTTTACTGATTCATTGCAATCGATTGAAGATGTTGACCGAATTTAGGGTTTTTCTCTAAATCTGTATAATCGATGGAAGGTGTGGCTATGAATTAGGGTCTCAGTCGCTTAATTACATTTTTGGCGTGATTTAACGTATCTCCTCAAAACAACTGTTGAAGATATATGTTCCATCTATATCAGATTAAAATGCCTAACCTCAAGATCATTATCCTTCTTGTTTGAGTTATTTTGGTGGGTTTTGTAAACCCTAATTTGAAGTCAATTTAAATATAGTAATCTGGTTGATGAATCTTTGTTGAGTGCAATCGATTTGGTCATTGGAGTGAAAAAAAAACTTCTCTTAGATTCTGGTAACTATCTTAATTGACGACTTCTTTTTATATTTAAGTTGAAATTGAAACTGAATTATTTATTGTTAAATATTAAGTAGATAATTGTTTGTTATGTGTGGTTGATTGAATTAGGGTTGCATGACAAGTATTAATTATAGAAATGAGGATTTTATGATTTACATACAATATAATCAAGGTTGAACCTACATCTAACCCTAAATCATATTACTCAGTGTTTATAATAGAAGGATAGTTGGACATTAATTACTATTTTTCCTTAACTACCTGAAATTACATTGCCATTGTTTGGAGGTGTATTTACTCAAACACGTTTATCGACTTCTAAGTTTTTTAAGGGATGACTGGTAGCAAGTTTATCGACTCAAACAACTGTTTTAGCAGCAGCAAACCCTATTGGTGGCCATTATAAGTATGTGTTACTTCTAAGTTTTTTAAGTAATCATTAAATTCTTTTTTCTTTGCTCGTCTATCATCGTTAGTATTTTTTTTTTACTGGTATTACTTTTTCAGGAAAGATTATTATAATCTGTGTTGCGTGTGCTTTACGAGAGCTGGAGATGTTGCTGACTACATCAGAATTGATAGCCCTACACATGGTTTTAGGCATCATGTGCCTTTCAAGGGGTTATATGGTCATGTATGTAGTTTTTAGCTGTTATACAGAGTTTGCTTTGTGATATTTAAGTTACTAACTGTTGTATCTTTGTTTTTTGGTAGTCTCTTCGTATTCCACCTCCTACTCTTCCTCATGCTTTGAGAGCTTCTAGGTCAAAGTAAGTTTATCTAGTACAATTCAGCTTGGATATCATCATTTTAAAAAAAAAAATATTTGCTTTATTTTCCTTTCTTAACATATTGTATATGAAGAGTAATGATAGATATGCCTACTTACTTTAGCATCTGCTATGATTTGAGATACTTTTTGACCGAATAAGAGATACATTAAATGTAAATGCATATTTAAAATAAGATACACATGAGGTACTTTTAAAAGCATACATTCGGTTTGGCGCTTGGCTAAGTTAGTGTTTGATCAGAACCAAATGACCTGCAATAGTTAACCCAATAACCTACTTGTTTTGTTAGAACATGTCTAACTATCAGTTTGCTATAAAGGACCTAGATTTGCAGTTCGTGATCTAAGGTTGTTGATAGATTCTTTCACTAGAAACATCAACTATTGCTGGTAATACTGTATAACTTACACATTTGAATAAAAGGACCCTACTTCTAAAAGCTGATATCAAAACAAAACTTCTCGAAATTGGTGGTTGTAACAGAACATACTAAGACTAATGCTGAGTTTTTCACTACACATTTCAATACAGAGAATGAAGTGAGAATTAGTAGTAACCAAACATATCTCTTAAGGATTGCTTATGAGCCAGTATACGTATGCTCATATGGTTAGTTTGCTTTTCATTGATTTATTTTTGCTTTTTAAAAGCTGTGCGGTAAAGGTTTAGACCTGATTGCAGGTTACGTGGGTTGGGTAACCTACCAAAATGGGCTTGAGTATTCGTGAGCTATTATTTGACGATTAACACTACTATATAGTAAAATGAAATAACTTTAATTATTTGTAGTATCCGATCCACATGTGGTCATAGACTTGGTTGACTCACATGAACTAAGTTTTTGTCTGTTTAATCAGGTTTGCTAGTGTGTTTTGTTTTTGCTACTTTGATGGATGTATCATTTTCTTATCTTCTTTGTTTTTCATTCACCTTTTCACTCTATGATGAAGAACATACAACCCATTAACATCATCTTTATATTTATGATAGTAAAGTATGGTCACATTATGCCTTGTTATACATTTAGACTGAAAGATATGGTATCCAGATTTGAAGGTTTTGATAGTGTCAGTTTCTAGTAATGAAGTAGGTTTTCGAGTTGAATTACAGAATTAGGATATCAAACCGGTTTAGTGCATTTATAATTAATTTTCATACACTTCTCACATACTTGAACTGATATAGGTTCTGATTGAATTTTCGTTGGAGAGCCTTCCTTCTATGGTTGCGGGAGTATACTCAAATGACAACTACTCAATTTCATAAATTGCTTTCTATAGGTATTTATAATTCTCATGTAACTTACTATTTAAAAGCCTGTAGTAAGTAATATTATTTATCAGATCTAACTAGTTGTGGAGCCCTCGCTTCGCGCCGGGGGCTCCGTTTTGAATGCGAGTTAAAAAAAAAGTCTTGATCTATTTTGTAAAGAAGAATTTTTTTCGACATAACATTGAAGGGTTGTTCCTTTTGTGAAAGTTGCTTCTTTTAGCGTTCGAGTTTTATTTTAAAAAGAAAAAGTTAGTAAAGTGGGGGTTCGATTTGTATTTTAATAAAAGTTAGTGGGTTAAGTTTGTGAAATTTGAAAAAACTTTACGTATAAAGTGGGGGTTCGATTTGTATTTTAATAAAAGTTAGGGGGTTAAGTTTGTGAAAATTGAATATTAGTAAAAAAAAAAAAGTTAGTAAAGTGGGGGTTCGATTTGTATTTTAATAAAAGGTGGGGGGTTAAGCTTGTGAAATTTGGGGAAAAATAAACGTATAAAGTGGGGGGTTCGATTTGTATTTTAATTAAAAGTTAAGGGGTTAAGTTTGGTGAAAGTGGGAAAATGAATAGGACTTTATTTCCACTATACCATTTAGATATAGGTATAATTAATGAAAGTTCTTTCGCACGGCGGTGTCCACCTTTGGATTAATAAATATACATGCTGATCCAAGATGTTTTGCGTTTGTTTTCATGCTCTTTACTTTCTTTGTCAAATGTTATTCGAAGTCTTCATATCTTAGATTATTTATGAATTTTTTTTGTTTAGTGTTTTTCATGTTATGAGAATATTCATTGAAACATAATTATGTTTTATTTCATATTTATTTTGTTAGTATAAAATATTAATTGGGTGTCCATAATCATATTAAATAAAAACTGGATCCGATAAAATTGCTCAAAATCCGAAAACCAGTCCGGATTCGAATATTCGAACCGGACCTGAATAACCGAACCGAACCCGGATATCCGATATGGATCTGATTATCCGAGTCAGGTTCGAATATTCAAACAGGATCAGAATACCCGAATCGGAACCGAATCCGAACTGATCTAGAACTACTATGAGTTGATAGGACGTTGTATAATTGTGTCATAATAAACTTGATATAATATCATTATATTATGACCATATTATGTGGTACTAAAGTAACATTTGTGTATATTGGGACCATTTTTCTTGGTACTAAACAAGAATATTGATGCATTAGGACATTTTTTTTTGGTACTAATGTAATATTTTTTTTATAATAGGACACTTATTTGGGTACTAACGTAATAATGAGACCATTATTATTAGTCCTTGAGAAATATAAAACTTAAATAGGACCCCTTTGTCGGTACTAATATAATTTTTTTTTTTTTTACTTTTGGGATGCTTTTGTATGTCTCAATCTAAATAAAAGTCACTCGATATATACTTGTAAGGATTTTTCTGTGTGGTCATTAATTAGATTATAGGACCCGATAATTAGTTTCATAATCTTATTATCTTTTAGGACACTTTTTTGCGTCTGTACTTTATACGATCGCCTTAGTTGGTACACATCTTCTGTTGGTCCTATCAGGCCAAAAGATCATATAAAGTGACATTATAGGACCAATTTGGGTGTCCTATATGTACACTTTTGTTGTAGTGAGAGCGTGGTTTCATTCGACGAAGCACATCACCGTGGGAAGCTCCTGTTTTGTTTGTCAAGAAGAAGGATGGTACATTTAGGTTGTGTATCGACTACCGAGAGTTGAACAAACTTACCATCAAGAACCGCTACCCACTACTGAGAATCGACGACTTATTTGATCAACTACAAGGCTCGTCAGTTTATTCGAAGATTGATTTACGTTCTGGGTATCATCAAATGCGGGTGAAGGAGGATGATATTCCAAAGACTGCTTTTAGGACGCGTTACGGTCATTACGAGTTTATGGTTATGCCATTTGAGTTGACTAACGCACCAGCTGTGTTCATGGACCTCATGAACCGAGTGTGTGGACCATACCTTGACAAGTTTGTCATTGTTTTCATCGATGACATACTTATTTACTCAAAGAATGACCAAGAGCACGAAGAACATTTGAGAAAAGTGCTAGAGTTGTTGAGGAAAGAAAAACTGTACGCTAAGTTTTCAAAGTGTACATTTTGGTTGGAAGAAGTTCAATTCCTCGGTCACATAGTGAACAAAGAAGGTATTCAAGTGGATCCGGCAAAGATTGAAACCGTTGAAAAGTGGGAAACCCCGAAAACTCCGAAGCATATACGCTAATTTTTTGGACTAGCTGGTTACTACAGACGATTCATCCAAGATTTTTCCAAAATAGCAAAACCCTTGACTGCATTAACGCATAAAGGGAAGAAATTTGAATGGAAAGATGAACAAGAGAAAGCGTTTCAATTGTTAAAGAAAAAGTTAACTACGACACCTATCTTGTCATTACCTGAAGGGAATGATGATTTTGTGATATATTGTGATGCCTCAAATCAAGGTCTCGGTTGTGTATTAATACAACGAACGAAAGTAATTGCTTATGCGTCTAGACAATTGAAGATTCACGAACAGAATTATACGACGCATGATTTGGAATTAGGCGCGGTTGTTTTTGCATTAAAGACTTGGAGGCACTACTTATATGGGGTCAAAAGTATTATATATACCGACCACAAAAGTCTTCAACACATATTTAATCAGAAACAACTGAACATGAGGCAGCGCAGGTGGATTGAATTGTTAAATGATTACGACTTTGAGATTCGTTACCACCCAGGGAAGGAAAATGTGGTAGCCGACGCCTTGAGCAGAAATGACAGAGAACCCATTCGAGTAAAAGCTATGAATATAATGATTCACAATAACCTTACTACTCAAATAAAGGAGGCGCAACAAGGAGTTTTAAAAGAGGGAAATTTAAAGGATGAAATACCCGAAGGATCGGAGAAGCATCTTAATATTCGGGAAGACGGAACCCTGTATAGGGCTGAAAGGATTTGGGTACCAAAATTTGGAGATATGAGAGAAATGGTACTTAGAGAAGCTCATAAAACCAGATACTCAATACATCCTGGAACGGGGAAGATGTACAAGGATCTCAAGAAACATTTTTGGTGGCCGGGTATGAAAGCCGATGTTGCTAAATACGTAGGAGAATGTTTGACGTGTTCTAAGGTCAAAGCTGAGCATCAGAAACCATCAGGTCTACTTCAACAACCCGAAATCCCGGAATGGAAATGGGAAAACATTACCATGGATTTCATCACTAAATTGCCAAGGACTGCAAGTGGTTTTGATACTATTTGGGTAATAGTTGATCGTCTCACCAAATCAGCACACTTTTTGCTAATAAGAGAAGATGACAAGATGGAGAAGTTAGCAAGATTGTATTTGAAGGAAGTCGTCTCCAGACATGGAATACCAATCTCTATTATCTCTGATAGGGATGGCAGATTTATTTCAAGATTCTGGCAGACATTACAGCAAGCATTAGGAACTCGTCTAGACATGAGTACTGCCTATCATCCACAAACTGATGAGCAGAGCGAAAGGACGATACAAACGCTTTTATTGATTTCGGAAACAGTTGGGATCGACACTTAGCGTTAGCAGAATTTTCCTACAACAACAGCTACCATTCAAGCATTGAGATGACGACGTTTGAAGCACTTTATGGTAGAAAGTGCAGGTCTCCGATTTGTTGGAGTGAAGTGGGGGATAGACAGATTACGGGTCCGGAGATAATACAAGAAACTACCGAGAAGATCATCCAAATTCAACAACGGTTGAAAACCGCCCAAAGTAGACAAAAGAGCTACAATGACATTAAAAGAAAAGATATAGAATTTCAAATTGGAGAGATGGTCATGTTTAAAGTTGCACCTTGGAAAGGCGTTGTTCGATTTGGTAAACGAGGGAAATTAAACCCAAGGTATATTGGACCATTCAAGGTTATTGATCGCGTCGGACCAGTAGCTTACCGACTTGAGTTACCTCAACAACTCGCGGCTGTACATAACACTTTCCACGTCTCGAATTTGAAGAAATGTTTTGCTAAAGAAGATCTCACTATTCCGTTAGACGAAATCCAAATCAACGAAAAACTTTAATTTATCGAAGAACCCGTCGAAATAATGGATCGTGAGGTTAAAAGACTTGAGCAAAACAAGATACCAATTGTTAAGGTTCGATGGAATGCTCGTAGAGGACCTGAGTTCACCTAGGAATGAGAAGATCAGATGAAGAAGAAATACCCGCACTTATTTCCAGAAGATGCGTCAACACTTCCAACAGCTTGAAATTTCGGGACGAAATTTATTTAACGGGTAGGTACTGTAGTGACCCGAACTTTTTCATGATTATATATTAAATGAAAACTATTTTTGCATTATTAAATGTTTCCAACATGTTAAGCAATCAAACTTGTTAAGACTTGATTATTTGAAATGAGTTTCATGTAGACAATTGACCACCCAAGTTGACCGTCGATTCACGAACGTTAAAACTTGTAAAAACTATATGTTGATATATATATGGATATATATGTAACGTTTATCGTTGTAACGACATTTTAAAGTATATATATCATATCAAGATATATTCATTGTTGGTGATTTGTGTCACCAATATGATTTAATTGTAATGAGATTAATTTGTTAACCAAAATAACCTTGTTAAATATCGAACAAGTTTGGGGAAAGTGTGGAGTGCACAATTGTTTGAACTTATCTTGATTATGACGGGGGTTCGGGGGCAGCGCCGCCGATAGCGGGGTCCAAGGGGTGGCAACCCCTGGCGGGGTCCAAGGGGTAGAGCCCTTGGCTGGGGTCGAGCTAATTTTTTTTTGGGTTAATATCGCTTTATTAAAAATGTGTTAAAATTTTGATTTTAAGATTTCAACAACATTAAATAAGATCGTTAACTAAGACACATATCAAAGTACTTCTACTTAGCAAAAATGCTTACAATTACATTTTCATTCATTTTTCATCAACAATTCTACCCGTAGTCATTCAGTATTCGTACCCGTATTATACACAGCTGCTAGACGTACTTACTATGAGTATATACCAATAGGAACTAGCATGGGATTCCACTCTTGATTATGTCATTCATGACTAATCAAATTTAACTTCTACCATGAACTAGTCAACTAACTAGAGCTCCTTTTAACCCCACTCACCACTCATCATTCACCACTCACCAATCAATCCATTTCACTTCCAATTCTCTTTCTAATTCTCTCTCTACACACACACACACACACACACACACTCTTAGGAACGAAATTTCCAGTAAACTAATAATTATCTTCATCAAAAATTACTTCAAGAATCAAGCTATAATCATCATAGGAAGAACACTTCAAGAACACTTCGAAAATCCTTTCAAGTTTGCTAGTTTACTTTTAATCTTGCAAATCCATTCCAAGTATTCATCTAAGATCAAGAAACCTTTGTTAATTACAGAAGATTATCTTTCTTATTCAAGGTAATACTCATATCCAAACTTTGATTCGATTTCTATAACTATAAACTATCTTGATTCAAGTAATAATCTTACTTGAAATTGTTTTCATGTCATGATTCTGCTTCAAGAACTTCCAAGCCATCAAAGATCCATTCAAGCTCAAGATTATTTTTGTCATTTCCAGTAGGTTTACCTACTATACTTGAGGTAGTAATGATGTTCGTAACATTATTCGATTTATATATAAATAACTATCTTATTCGAAGATTTGAAAACGTAATCACTAGAACATAGTTTAGTTAATTCTAAACTTGTTCGCAAACAAAGTTAATCCTTCTAACTTGACTTTTAAAATCAACTAAACACATGTTCTATATCTATATGATATGCTAACTTAATGATTTAAAATCGGAAAACACGAAAAACACCGTAAAACCGGACATACGCCGTCGTAGTAACACCACGGGCTGTTTTGGGTTTGATAATTAAAAACTATGATAAACTTTGATTTAAAAGTTGTTCTTCTGGGAAAATGATTTTTCTTATGAACATGAAACTATATCCAAAAATCATGGTTAAACTCAAAGTGGAAGTATGTTTTTCAAAATGGTCATCAAGACGTCGTTCTTTCGACTGAAATGACTACCTCTTACAAAAACGACTTGTAACTTATATTTTCGACGATAAACCTATACTTTTTCTATTTAGATTCATAAAACAGAGTTCAATATGAAACCATAGCAATTTTATTCACTCAAAACGGATTTAAAACGAAGAAGTTATGGGTAAAACAAGATTGGATATTTTTTTGATTGTTGTAGCTACGGGAAATATTGTAACAATTCTATACAAATCATATCCTAGCTAACTTATATTGTATTATACATGTATTCTAATATATTATGAAATCTTGGGATACCATAGACACGTATGCAAATGTTTTGACATATCATATCGACCCATGTATATATATTATTTGGAACAAACATAGACACTCTATATGCAGTAATGTTGGAGTTAGCTATACAGGGTTGAAGTTGATTCCAAAAATATATATGCTTTGAGTTGTGATATAGCCTGAGACGTGTATACACTGAGTCGTGGATTGATCCAAGATAATATATATATCGATTTATTTCTGTACATCTAACTATGGACAACTAGTTGTAGGTTATTAACGAGGACAGCTGACTTAATAAGCTTAAAACATTAAAACGTATTAAAAAATGTTGTAAATATATTTTGAACATACTTTGATATATATGTACATATTTGTTATAGGTTCGTGAATCGATCAGTGGCCAAGTCTTACTTCCCGACGAAGTAAAAATCTGTGAAAGTGAGTTAGAGTCCCACTTTTAAAATCTAATATTTTGGGATGAGAATACATGTAACTTTATAAATGTTTTACGAAATAGACACAATTAAATGAAACTATTTTTTATAGGTGAATGATCGAAGCCGAATATGCCCCTTTTAGCTAGGTAGCCTAAGAATTTGGGAACAGACCCCCAAATTGACGCGAATCCTAAAGATAGATCTATCGGGCCCAACAAGCCCCATTCTGGAATTTGGAATGCTTTAGTACCTCGAAATTATCATGTCCGATGGGTGTCCCGGAATGATGGGGATATTCTATATGCATCTTGTTAATGTTGTAGTGACCCGAACTTTTCCATGATTATATATTAAATGAAATTGTTATTTACATGATTAAGTGTTTCCAACATGTTAAGCAATCAAACTTGTTATGACTTGATTAATTGAAACAGGTTTTATATAGACAATTGACCACCCAAGTTGACCGGTGATTCACGAACGTTAAAACTTGTAAAAACTATATGATGTCGTATATATGGATATATATATAATTAACATGGTATTATGATAAGTAAACATATCATTAAGTATATTAACAATGAACTACATATGTAAAAACAAGACTACTAATTTAATGATTTCGAAACGAGACATATATGTAACGATTATCGTTGTAACGACATTTAATGTATATATATCATATTAAGATATATTAATACATCATGATATCATGATAATGTAATAATTTAACATCTCATTTGATATAATAAACAATGGGTTAACAACATTTAACAAGATCGTTAACCTAAAGGTTTTAAAACAACACTTACATGTAACGACTAACGATGATTTAACGACTCAGTTAAAATGTATTTACATGTAGTGTTTTAATATGTATTCATACACTTTTGAAAGACTTCAAGACACTTATCAAAATACTTCTACTTAACAAAAATGCTTACAATTACATCCTCGTTCAGTTTCATCAACAATTCTACTCGTATGCACCCGTATTCGTACTCGTACAATACACAGCTTTTAGATGTATGTACTATTGGTATATACACTCCAATTATCAGGTCTTAGCAGCCCATGTGAGTCACCTAAAACATGTGGGAACCATCATTTGGCAACTAGCATGAAATATCTCATAAAATTACAAAAATATTAATAATCATTCATGACTTATTTACATGAAAACAAAATTACATATCCTTTATATCTAATCCATATACCAACGACCAAAAACACCTACAAACACTTTCATTCTTCAATTTTCTTCATCTAATTGATCTCTCTCAAGTTTCATCTTCAAGTTCTAAGTGTTCTTCATAAATTCTACAAGTTCTAGTTTCATAAAATCAAGAATACTTCCAAGTTTACTAGCTCACTTCCAATCTTGTAAAGTGATCATCCAACCTCAAGAAATCCTTGTTGTTTACAGTAAGATATCATTCTAAATCAAGGTAATACTCATATACAAACTTTGATTCAATTCCTATAACTATAACTATCTTAATTCGAGTGATAATCTTACTTGAGCTTGTTTTCTTGTCATGATTCTACTTCAAGAACTTTCAAGTCATCCAAGATCCTTTGAAGCTAGATCATTTCTTGTCACTTTCAGTAGGTTTACCTACTAAACTTGAGGTAGTAATGATGTTCATAACATTATTCGATTCATACATATAAAACTATCTTATTCGAAGATTTAAATTTGTAATCACTAGAACATAGTTTAGTTAATTCTAAAGTTGTTCACAAATAAAGTTAATCCTTCTAACTTGACTTTTAAAATCAACTAAACACATGTTCTATATCTATATGATATGCTAACTTAATGATTTAAAACCTGAAAACACGAAAAATACCGTAAAACCGGACATACGCCGTCGTAGTAACACCGCAGGCTGTTTTGAGTTTGATAATTAAAAACTATGATAAACTTTGATTTAAAAGTTGTTCTTATGGGAAAATGATTTTTCTTATGAACATGAAATTATATCCAAAAATCATGGTTAAACTCAAAGTGGAAGTATGTTTTTCAAAATGGTCATCAAGACGTCGTTCTTTCGACTGAAATGACTACCTCTTACAAAAATGACTTGTAACTTATATTTCCGACTATAAACCTATACTTTTTCTGTTTAGATTCATAAAATAGAGTTCAATATGAAACCATAGCAATTTGATTCACTCAAAACGGATTTAAAACGAAGAAGTTATGGGTAAAACAAGATTGGATATTTTTTGATTGTTGTAGCTACGGGAAATATTGTAACAATTCTATACAAATCATATCCTAGCTAACTTATATTGTATTATACATGTATTCTAATATATTATGTATTCTTGAGATACCATAGACACGTATGCAAATGTTTTGACATATCATATCGACCCATGTATATATATTATTTGGAACAACCATAGACACTCTATATGCAGTAATGTTGGAGTTAGCTATACAGGGTTGAGGTTGATTCCAAAAATATATATGCTTTGAGTTGTGATCTAGCCTGAGATGTGTATACACTGGGTCGTGGATTGATCCAAGATAATATATATCGATTTATTTCTGTACATTTAACTATGGATAACTAGTTGTAGGTTATTAACGAGGACAGCTGACTTAATAAGCTTAAAACATTAAAACGTATTAAAAATGTTGTAAATATATTTTGAACATACTTTGATATATATGTACATATTTGTTATAGGTTTGTGAATCGATCAGTGGCCAAGTCTTACTTCCCGACGAAGTAAAAATATGTTAAAGTGAGTTATAGTCCCACTTTTAAAATCTAATATTTTGGAATGAGAATACATGCAGTTTTATAAATGTTTTACGAAATAGACACAAGTAAATGAAACTATATTATATGGGTGAATGATCGAAGCCGAATATGCCCCTTTTGCTTGGTAATCTAAGAATTAGTAAACCGATCTACTAATTGACGCGAATCCTAAAGATAGATCTATTGGGCCTAACGAACTCCATCCAAAGTACCGGATGCTTTAGTACTTCGATGTTGTTTTTATCATGTCCGAAGAATTTTCCGGAATGATAGGGGATATTCTTATATGTATCTTGTTAATGTCGGTTACCAGGTGTTCACCATATGAATGATTTTTATCTCTATGTATGGGATGTATATTGAAATATGAAATCTTGTGGTCTATTATTATGATTTGATAACATATAGGTTAAACTTATAACTCACCAATATTTTTGTTGACGTTTTAAGCATGTTTATTCTCAGGTGATTATTAAGAGCTTCCGCTATTGCATACTAAAATAAGGACAATATTTGGAGTCCATGCTTGTATGATATTATGTAAAAACTGCATTCAAGAAACTTATTTTTGATGTAATATATTCTTATTGTAAACCATTATGTAATGGTCATGTGTAAACGGTATATTTTAGATTATCATTATTTGATAATCTACGTAATGCTTTTTAAACCTTTATAGATAAAATAAAGGTTATGGTTGTTTTAAAAATGAATGCAGTCTTTGAAAAACGTCTCATATAGAGGTCAAAACCTCGCGACGAAATCAATTAATATGGAACGTTTATAATCAATATGAACGGGACATTTCAGTTGGTATCCGAGCGTTGGTCTTAGAGAACCTGAAATTTGCATTAGTGTGTCTTATCGAGTTTGTTAGGATACATTAGTGAGTCTGGACTTCGACCGTGTTTTGTTTAAAAACGATTGCTTAACACTTTTGTTGGAAACTATATATTATTAACATGTAAATATTATGTCATATATTAACCTCTTAATGTGTTTGATATTGTGCGATAGATGTCTACCACTAGTACAAATCCCATCGATGAGTCGAATATATTTTGGGAAGATTCACAAATTCCCGAAGAAGAACCGGAAGAGGAGGAATCGGAAGAGGAGGAACCGGAAAAAGAAGAACCGGAAGAGGAGGAACCGGAAGAGGAGGAACCGGAAGAAGAAGAGGTTCCGGAGGAAGAAATATCAATACCTACAGTAATTCGATTAAATAAAAGAAAATCCTCAACCAACGGACCAAAGTTAATAATGGTCAATGGTGTTTCCGCCGAGGAAGCAAAACATTGGGAAGATTACCAATTTTCTGATGAATCGGATCCCGATGAGGATTCAGATGATGTTATAGAAATTACCTCGACCCAATTTAATAAAGCGAAAGAAAATAATAAGGGAAAAGGTATAAAAATAGAGAAACCCGATTCCAACCCTGATGAACTTTATATGTATCGGCAACATCCGTATTTCCTAAAATGTAACAATGACCTGGGAACCTCTAAACCACCAGGTTTTTCTAAACCATTGTGGAAAACGATGGCTCGTATTAGGGGAACACCATATATTCCTAGAAAATTAGGAAAATGAACCAAGTCCGAAGAAGAAGAAACTAGTGATTCAGATTAGAGGGTTGTAATCATGTTGTGTATTATATGTATTGTAGTGTGCTTGTACTTTTATGTCCTATGTAAAAATTGCTTGTATTGTTTGTTAATTATCTTTTACGAATCTAATCCTTGTCTATTTTACAGTATAAAAACAAAATGGACGTTAATGGTAGACAACCGAATATTTTAGAAGACCTACCAGAGGATATAATTGAGGAAATCTTGTCTAGAGTCGGTCAGAATTCATCAGCACATTTAGTTACGGCGAAATTAACTTGTCAAACATTTGAAAGACTTTCCAGAAATGCCTTAGTTTATAAAAGGCTTTCCTTTGATAGGTGGGGTATATCACATTGGGGAGACCGTAAGTTACGCCGTGTTTTCTTTAAAGCGTTAAATGCGGGGAACCCAAATGCAATTTTACGCTACGGGTTAATAACCTATTTTGACTCAACATATCCCAACATAGGATTTCGTGAGTTAGAAAGAGATTCTAACATGCAACATAAAGAAGCATGTTATACTTACGGGTTAGTGATGTTCGCTTCTTACCAAAGTGAGAAAAAGAATATCGGGTTACAACTTTTAAATAAAACCTTCCCACAAGTGACGGATTCAGTAGTTGGGGTGAGAAACAAGGTTTTTAGATTATTACGGGGCTGTTGGACATTACGAAACCCTCGTCCTTTTGACGACATTACAACATGCTGCCTAGCCAATGGTCATAACGGTTATTTTCCACAAGACCAAGGATGGGAAGTCGTCTTAGTAAAACCAGAATGCATGACTTGTTTCTGGACTTATGAATTACGTGTCTTTATTTCCTTTGCTGAACAACTTGCGTATTAACTAGATTTATCTTCAAAACTGTCATGTATCAAAGTGTACTATATTTCATGTTATATGTAATATAGCGAAGTTGTAAGTTTGAAGAATATTTGTATGTGATATATTATTATAATCAGTTTTCCATATGGAATTGTAGTAGTTGAATTGTATATTAGCTACTAAGTATGAACTTAACGGGTAGGTAGTACCAGAATTTAAACTTATAAAACGCTAATATGAAGAAAAAGCTTTTATAAATGAGTTCATATTATGCTACGAAATACTATTGACTACTCTTAATATTCTGTATGATTAACTCGATTCAGTTGGCTATTTTGAAGGAAATGGCACCGACTACTCGACACACCATGAATATGAGCGAAGAGGAATTTCGTACCTTTCTTGCTGCAAACATAGCCGCAGTACAGGCTGCGCTACATACCAACAATAACTCTGAATCTAGCAATGCAGCTAACGGCGCAAGAAATCGTGTAGGATGCTCCTACAAAGAATTTACTGCCTGCAAATCTTTGGAATTTGATGGAACCATAGGACCAATTGAATTGAAACGGTGGACCGAGAAAGTCGAATAGGTGTTTGCCATAAGTAAGTGTACTGAAGAGGACAAAGTTAAGTACGCTACGCATACCTTCACAGGTACCGCGTTAACGTGGTGGAACACCTATCTTGAACAAGTAGGACAAAATGCTGCTTACGCACTACCGTGGTCGACATTCAATCAATTGATGAATGAGCAATACCGTCCTAGAAACGAAGTCAATAAACTCAAGGCAGAACTTAGAGAGTTACGAACACAAGCGTTCGACGTTACCACATATGAACGACGATTCACAGAGTTGTGCCTATTGTGTCCGGGAGCATTCGAAGATGAAGAAGAGAAGATCGACGCGTTTGTAAAAGGGTTACCAGTAAGGATTCAAGAAGATGTGAGTTCACACGAGCCCGCTTCTATACAGAAGGCAAGTCGAATGGCTCATAAACTCATAAATCAGATTGAGGGAAGAATTAAAGAGCAGGCGGCTGAAGAAGCCAACACGAAACAACTCAAGAGGAAGTGGGAGGAAAACAGTGACAAGAGTCACCAGTACAACAACAACAACAATTACAACCACAATCGCAACAACTATCCCAACAACCGCAACAACAACCGCAACAATAACCGTAATCCTAATAATAACTACAACAAACATCCCAACAACAACAACAACTACAACAACCGTTTCAACAACAATAACAATCCCAACAACAACCTCAATAACAACAACGGCAACAAAAACCAAAAACAGCCATGTCATAGGTGTGAAGAAAATCATCAGGGGTTTTGCACGACATTTTGCAATAGGTGTAAAAGAAATGGTCATAGCGCGACAAAGTGTGAGGTCTACGGACCAAAGTTTAACAGAACTAAAGGAACAAATAATGTCGGAACAAGTAATGCCGAAACGAATAGTGTCGGAGCAAGTGATACCAACCCTGTTTGTTATAAATGTGGAAAACCGGGCCACATTATTAGAAATTGCCCGAATCAGGGGAATACTAATGGGCAGGGCCATGGAAGGGTTTTCAATATTAATGCGGCAGAAGCACAGGAAGACCCGGAGCTTGTTACGGGTACGTTTCTTATTGACGATAAATCTGCTTATGTTTTATTTGATTCGGGTGCGGATAGAAGCTATATGAGTAGAGAATTTTGTGCTAAATTAAGTTGCCCATTGACGCCTTTGGATAATAAATTTTTACTCGAATTAGCAAATGGTAAATTAATTTCAGCAGATAATATATGTCGGGATAGAGAAATTAAACTGGGTGATGAAACGTTTAAGATTGATTTAATACCAGTCGAGTTAGGGAGTTTTGATGTAATAATTGGCATGGACTGGTTGAAGAAGATGAGAGCAGAGGTCGTTTGTTACAAAAACGCGATTCGCATTATGCGTGAAGAAGGAAAACCTTTAATGGTGTACGGAGAAAAGAACAACGCGAAATTAAATCTTATTAGTAGTTTGAAGGCGCAAAAACTAATAAGAAAAGGTTGTTACGTCATTCTAGCACACATCGAGGAAGTTAAACCTGAAGAAAGGACATCAGTGATGTTCCCGTCGCAAAAGAATTTCCCGATGTATTTTCAAAAGAATTACCGGGATTACCCCCACATCGATCCGTTGAATTTCAAATAGACCTTGTACCAGGAGCTGCACCAATAGATCGTGCTCCATACAGACTCGCACCCAGCGAAATGAAGGAACTTCAAAGCCAATTACAAGAACTTCTAGAGCGTGGTTTCATACGACCAAGTACATCACCATGGGGAGCTCCTGTTTTGTTTGTCAAAAAGAAGGATGGTACATTCAGGTTGTGTATCGACTACCGAGAGCTGAACAAACTTACCATCAAGAACCGTTACCCATTACCGAGAATCGAAGACTTATTTGATCAACTACAAGGCTCGTCGGTTTATTCGAAGATCGATTTACGTTCTGAATATCACCAAATGCGGGTGAAAGAGGATGACATTTCGAAGACTGCTTTTAGGACGCGTTACGGTCATTACGAGTTTATGGTTATGCCATTTGGATTGACTAACGCACCAGCTGTGTTCATGGACCTCATGAACCGAGTGTGTGGGCCATATCTTGACAAGTTTGTCATTGTTTTCATCGATGACATACTTATTTACTCGAAGAATGATCAAGAGCACGAAGAACATTTGAGAAAAGTGCTAGAGTTGCTGAGAAAAGAAAAAATGTACGCTAAGTTTTCAAAGTGTGCATTTTGGTTGGAAGAAGTTCAATTCCTCGGTCACATAGTGAACAAAGAAGGTATTCAGGTGGATCCAGCAAAAATTGAAACCGTTGAAAAGTGGGAAACCCCGAAAACTCCGAAACACATACGCCAGTTTTTAGGACTAGCTGGTTACTACAGAAGGTTCATCCAAGACTTTTCCAGAATAGCAAAACCCTTGACTGCATTAACGCATAAAGGGAAGAAATTTGAATGGAAGGATGAACAAGAGAAAGCATTTCAGTTATTGAAGAAAAAGTTAACTACGGCACCTATATTGTCATTACCTGAAGGGAATGATGATTTTGTGATTGATGTGTGCGAGGTGTACTAGGAAATAGTATTATTTTTACAACGAAATAACTATTAAATACGATACAATTTTACACAAGATATTTATTTATTTATAGAATGGATATACCTAAACCTTGCTACAACACTTATAGGCAGTGTACCTAATCGTACAGTAGTGTAGTTTTTAGTAAGTCCGGTTCGTTCCACAGGGATACACTTAAACAAGCTTAACGCTATATTAGTTTTAAATTTATAAAAATACAAATATATATACGTGATATTATTATTATAAAATGGGGTTTTTACCGTTTAATGACCGGTTTGTCGATTTTAAAACTTTTAGTCGCAGTTAAAACCTAATGTAAAATATTAAAAATAAATACAACTTAATTTAAAGTGTAAAGTAAATAACAATAATGAAATTGCGATAAATAAAAGTGCGATAAAATAAAATTGCGATAATTAAAGAGTACGATAATTAAAAGTGCAATTAAATACAAAGACAATAAATAAAAGTGCGATAATTAGAAGTGCAATTATACATGAAAATAAAGGAATTATGCTTATTTAAACTTCCGTAATCATGATGTTTGACGTGTTGTTTTTAGTTTATTCCCATGGGTTAATTGTCCTTTGTCCTGGATTATTCGATATGTCCATACAGATTTGTCCATAATAGTCCATCAGGCATAAATATAAAGTGCGAAAGTCTTTGTCAAATTATTCTTATTCCCGAAGTCAAATATTCCAACTAATTGGGGATTCGAATTGTAACAAGGTTTTAATACTTTGTTTAATGAATACACCAGGTTATCGACTGCGTGTAAACCAAAGTTTTACTACTTTGTTAACAATTATACCAATTACCCTTGAATATATCCACCCCTGTTTCAACAAGTCTACTAACTATTAATCTAGTTCCGTGTCCAGTAAAATGAATAATTATTGGTATTTATAGATATCCCGTCCACCGTGCCCAGTCAAGCGTATGTGGTTATATATAAATACGTCAAATTATAAGTCTATATATTAAATTAACGAGGTGTCGTTTAGTTAATATAAAGCCCATTAATAGCCCATAGTCTAATTTCCACAAGTGTCGTTCTTTTATTCAAACCCCAATTATGGCACAAAGCCCAATTACCCAATTTTAATATTTTAGCCCAACATCATGATTACTTCGGTATTAAATAAGCATAATAATAACTTAGCTATGAGACATTAAATTAAAAATAACATTAACCATAACTTACAGTGATTAAAAATAGCATAGCGTTACACGGACAGAATTTCGACTTACACCCTTACAACATTCGCTAACATACCCTTATTATTAGAATTTAAAATTAAAAATTAAAATATATATATATATATATATATATATATATATATATATATATATATATATATATATATATATATATATATATATATATATCTTACGTATGAGAGAAAGAAGAAAAAGATGTTAAATTTCGTCCAAAACTCGCGAACTTTATAGGACCAGGCCTGGATTTCAGGGCCATGCGATCGCATGGCTTTTGTGCCTCCAGGCCATGCGATCGTATGGTGGTAGGTAATAGCTCACATGATTTTTGTTTCTTTGCTTGTCGACGTTTTAATAAATAAATATAATATATAAATAATTATAAGAATTATTTAAATATTATATTATATTTATGTGCATAGTTGACTTGTAATTTTTAGTCCGTTGCGTCGAGCGTTGAGAGTTGACTTTGGTCCCGGTTCCGGATTTTCGAACGTCCTTGCGTATAATTTAATATCTTGTACTTTGCGTTTTGCGTCTTGTACTCTTGTAATTTTGAGACGTTTCTTATCAATAATTGGAACCACTTTGATTGTATTTTGTACTTTTGAGCTTTTTGGTCGTTTGCGTCTTCAATTTGTCGAATCTGTCTTTTGTCTTCACCTTTTATTATTTAAACGAATATCACTTGTAAATAGAACAATTGCAACTAAAAGCTTGTCTTTCTTGAGGGATAATGCTATGAAATATATGTTCGTTTTTAGCATTATCAAATATTCCCACACTTGAGCGTTGCTTGTCCTCAAGCAATATAGTCTTGAAATAAAAATACTAGAATCACTTCTTTATTCTTCACACTTTGTACATCAGTGATTTCTATACAGCGGTATAAACAATGGTAGTAACGTTGTGGTTTACAATCCCATATGACTATGAAAATTTAGATCCATTAAGGAAATTGGATCTTTATGAAAACATTTGATCTTTTTGAAAATTCAATCTAGCTTTTACCCTAGATAAGTTTTTCGGAATAACCCTTCACCGGTGTTTGCAAATTGTTTTTGTGGGTTTGGTGGGTTTCATATTTGAAAATTTTAGCTCAAAACTTACGGTTTTGTGTCACCAACTTGCTAACCTTGTATTGGGAAAGCAACACGTCCAGTATACTTGCTCCGTATATTACCTTTCGGTAAACTACCGTCTGGTTGTAAAGGAAAGCGTTGAACAAGCAACTGTTAAGGCAATGTCCCCTGACATGCTTTTAATTATGGTCTATAACGTGTCGGATGCAATTACTATCCTTGGTAGGAGCAATAGTAAAGCTCACCCTTATAATTTTTTGGTTTGGCACAAGGTCCTGTCTTTGACCATGCTATGCAACCACCATTCTTACGGTTGACACCCGATTTGGTTTAGGTGACCTAATGAATTCCAGGTGAATTCCTAGGATTTTACGTTCAATAGTAATGAACTGTAATGACCCGGACTTTTTCGATCAATTTATACTTATAAGATTAATATTTACATAAATTAAACCTTACCAACACGATAAGCAATCCAAATTGTCGAAACTTATGTTTTCGAAAAGAGTTTTACACAACGTTTGACCGTCTAGTTTGACCGATGATATCACGAACTATATAATATATGATAATTATACGTTTGTGTATATATATGTGTATATACATATTTAACATGATTTATGGATGTTTTAATATCTCATTTTGTATTAATAACAATAAGTTATAAGTATATTTTGAAACTACTAACTTAAGTTTTCAAAACAATAACCATACGAAACGTTTTTTTTGATATAAATACTTATGACCTATAATGTTTATACATATATCGTATATATAATGTATTTAATCACTTTTTAAGGACTTAAATACATAAAACAATATAACTGTATTCACAAAAGATAGCTATATTTGAATTCTCATTCCATTTTTCACAAGATTTCTATACGTATATCTAGAGTATATGTACTCGTATCATACCATGCTTCTATACGTATTTACTATTAGTATATACACATCAAATCACCACCAAACTAGCCATTATTACTGCCCTAGATGAGAGGTAATTAGAGTTTGGATGCATGCATGAATTATTACACAAAAATACAACAAAGATCATGTCTTTGTTCCTCATCATTCACGCCACCACCACCACCTTAAATACTCCATCCATCTTCAACTTTGCTACATCATTTTGCTAGTTAGGAACACCCTTTCATAACCCTTAAACACCTTAACCATCTCAGCCTATCACCATGAAAATCTAGCTTCACGAACATCACTTAAACACCATAAGAAAACCCTTACAAAAACACTTCAAGAATCCTTCCAAGAACACAAGTTTACTTCCAATCTTTCATCCAACTCCACCACTCTTTTGGTTCTAGGTTTTTACTCCTCTTTTACAACAATCTTGTCCAAGTAACTTGAGGTAGTAACTTTGTTCATAACCTTATTCGATTCATATATATATAGCTATCTTATTTTATGGTATACAATTTTAACAACAAGAACATAGTTTGAATGATTTCAAACTTGTTTGCAAACTAAATAGATCCTTTTAACTTAACTTTTAAAATACTTCAAGACCTGTAATATATCATAAATATATGCTAACTTAACAAGGTAAGACTTGGTTTTTCAAAGAACACCTTAAAAACTGAATTTACGACGTCGGAGTGCAACCGGGGGCTGTTTTGGGTTGGATAATTAAAAACCATCTTGAACTTTGAATTGGAGGTTTATATTCTGGAAAAATGATATTTCTTATGAATATGTTAACACATAAAAATTCCATGATTTAACTCAAAGTATAAGTATTTTTAGAAAAATAATCATTTAAGGTTGTTTACATGATGGAAAATGATTAACTTCATAAGTTTCACCAAAGTTTGACCTATGACCTGTGATTTCGAATACAAACTAAGGTATTTACAGTTCATATTCTTAAAGAAGGACTCGATCCAAGGAAGTGACAAGTTGAACCAACGAAAACGGAGTTGTAACGAAGAAACTATGACCAAAACAAGATCGGATATCCAAAACTAGTTTAGCCACGAAAATAATTGGAGAAAAATTTAATAAATCACATCTTTTTAAAATAACATGATATTTTATATATATGTACTCATAATTTAATTTTATATATTTCAGGATCAACCGTAAACAATACGAGAAGATTAATCATAAGATCCCATGATTGTACGCAACACGTCATTTGACAACACCGGTACTTTATGTACGCAACACGTCATTTGACAACACCGGTACCGTGGGTCAAGATTAATCCCGACCAATATGAATACAATGGGGTTTTATTTATTTCGATGGGGGTTTTATTTATTTACTAAACACCTAAATATGAACCATTAAAATTGAATTGCTAACTACGGACTAAGAAGACATTAAAAGTATTATAAGTATATATATGTGACGATTGTTTAAAATGAAAATATATTGATATATTATATATGGATAGGTTCGTGATATCAACCGGAGACCAAGTCAAAATATATATATCTTCAAGGCAAAGTGAGTATATAGTCCCACTTTTAAACTCTAAGTATTTCGGGATGAGAATACATGTATTTTATGTTTTACGTTATGGACACAAGTAACTGAAAAATATATTCTACGTTGAGTTGTACCACTGGCATACTTCCCTGTAGCTTGGTAACTATTATTTACAGCGGTATTGTAAACGCGAATCCTGTTGATAGATCTATCGGGCCTGACAACCCCAACCGGACTGGACGACCAGTATTCAACGGTTGCACAGTACTTCGTTTCGTGACTACACTTGGTACGGTGTAGTAAGATTTCATAATAAAGGGAATATGCGACGTGATTAAATGTTAAGTATGGTTACCAAGTGCTCAACCACTTAGAATATTTTTATTAAAATGTTTACATATGAAATCTTGTGGTCTATATTTATATCGCTGCCGGCATTAAACCTATATCTCACCAACTTTAGGTTGACGTTTAAAACATGTCTATTCTCAGGTGATAACTAAAAGCTTCCGCTGCAACATGTTGAATTTAAGCAAGATCTTGAGTATGCATATTTGTGTCAAAAATAAAACTGCATATCCGAGGAATTGTAATGTAAAATATACTAGAAATCGTATTGTTATCATCACATGTAAAGTTTGTAAGTCTAAGATTATCGCTAAACGATAATCATCTTTTTATTGTCTAAAGCTTGTATTAAAATAAGAGTTATGGTTTGTAATGTAAAATAAATGCAGTTGTTCTTTTAAAAATGTCGCATATAGAGGTCAATACCTCGCAATGAAATCATACGTTATCTAACTCGTTCTTATGGTTAAGGACGGGTTATGACATGTGGTATCAGAGCGGTGGTCTTAGCGAACCAGGTTTGCATTAGTGTGTCTAACTGATAAGTCGTTAGGATACATTAGTAAGTCTGGACTTTGACCGGGTCTGATTTAAAAACCATTGCTTATCATTGTTGGTTAAAATTTATATGTAAATATTATGTAGTACTAATGGGTTAGTTGTTGTGTGATAGATGTCGGGCTCAAAACTTGTTATCACATTCAGCGACTCCGAACCAGAATCTTCAGATGGTGTTCCAGTCATTAACCTATCCGATGACGAAAATGATATCTTTGGGGAAGACTCACAAATCCCGGATGAACCAACTATAGGGAACCCGGAAAGTGAACCCGAGGAGGAAAGTGAACCCGAGGAGGAAAGTGAACCCGAGGAAGAAATACAGGAAATTACAAAAGACAAGTTCGAACTAGGAAAGAAACGAAAGGCTAATGAATTAGAAAATTCAAATCCCGAGTTTAGTGAGGATGATGTGGCACCAACTCCACTAGACACTACCACCCCTATTCCCGCTATTCCTATTCGTTCTATCCCGGCATCCAGTTCTTCAGCCCCACAGCCAAAATATAGGCAGCCAACCAGGATAAGCGTTAAGCGATTCTTTGAACCTAAACGTCCTAGAAAATAGACCAAACGATGCGCTGCCGTATTAAACCATGGGATCATATAATGTTTTGTATAATATTATTAGTGTGGTTTGCTTAATGTTCGATGTAAGATAAGCATATGTAAAATAGTGAAGTATGAAATGCAATAATTTTCCATGGTTAAGTATTATTTAGATGGTAGTAATTGGTTCTGTACTAAGCTATTAAGTATGGACATTAACGGGTAGGTACTACCCTAGATATAATTATAAAACGCTAATAAGAAGAAAAGGCTTTTATAATAATACCTGGTTCATATTATTAATAAGCTATAATGTACTGTAAATATACACTACATCTATAATATTCCATGTGAATAATTATTTTCTTTTCATTCTTATAGAAGAATATGGCACGATTGAATCGAATGACGGAACAAGAAGTCGAGGAATTCATCAACCAGCGAGTGAACGACAGAATGTTATGGGTCGAGGCTGCAAGAGCTGCTGCAGTTAACCCAAATCCTCGTGTAGGATGCACCTACAAAACTTTTCAAGCTTGCAAGCCCTCATCATTCAGTGGAACAGAAGGACCGATCGGTTTAACCCGGTGGATAGAAAAGATGGAGACTGTGTTTAAAATCAGTGGTTGTGTTGAAAAGGACATGACCAAGTATGCATCGTGCACTTTACAAGATAGTGCACTCACGTGGTGGAAAAATTATGTGAAGGCTGTAGGAGGAGATGTAACTTATGATACTCCATGGGAAGAATTCAAAATAATGTTAATCAATGAGTATTGTCCAAGGAACGAGGTTAGGAAGTTGGAAGATGAATTACGAAGCCTGAAGGTTGTTGGTACTGAAATCACCAACTACAATCAGCGATTCATGGAATTAGTTTTGCTATGTCCTGAATTGGTTCCAACCGAAGAACGGAAGATTGAAATGTACAAAGATGGTTTGCCCAAAAAGGTCAAGGCAAATGTTACAGCATCGAAACCTAAGACAATTCATGAAGCTATAACCATGGCAAACGAGCTAATGGATCAGGTCATCATGGATAAGAAAGTATCCAATACTGATGTGAAGGTATCAGGTAACAAAAGAAAGTGGAATGGAAATTATGATCGAGGTAACCAACAACAATCTTTTAAGAAACAAGAAATCACGCAAGGTGCGGGTAGTGGTTTAAGCTTTGGTTATAAAGGACAAAATCCTTTATGCAACCGATGCCACAAACATCACTCTGGTTACTGTAATGTGGTATGCAACAAATGTAATCGAAAGGGTCATCTTGCTGAAGATTTTAGGGCTCTCGTTACAAATACAAATGGTACCAAGACTCCTCCCACTAATGCAAATAGAACTGCTTTGGCTACTGTTACTTGTTATGGATGTGGGAAACAGGGTCATTATAAGAGCCAGTGCCCGAATCCAGAGAAGAATATCGGACCTGCACGTGGGAGAGCATTTGTTATTAATGCTAGAGAGGCGTGTGAAGACCCGGAGCTTGTTACGGGTACGTTTACCATTAATAACTTATCCGCATCTATTATATTTGATACTGGTGCTGATAGAAGTTACGTGTGTAGAGACTTTCACGCTAAATTGAATTGTTCATCATTACCTCTAGATGCTAAGTACATGATTGAGTTAGCTAATGGTAAACTAATTAAAGCCGATAAAATTTGCCGTGATTGTAAAATAAATTTAGCCGGAGAAACATTTAAGATTGATTTGATACCCGTAGAATTAGGAAGTTTTGATGTAATAGTCGGCATGGACTGGATGTCCAAAGTAGGAGCTGAAGTTGTGTGTGCCAAGAAGGCAATTCGCATTCCTTGTAAGGATAAAATGCCGGTGATGATTTATGGAGAGAAGGGTAACTCAAAGCTAAAACTCATTAACTGTTTGAAAGCTAAGAAGTGTTTAGAAAAGGGATGTGATGCTATTCTAGCACATGTTAATAAAGTCGAAAAGAAAGAAAAAGAGAAGTGCATCAACGACGTGCCTGTGGCAAGAGATTTTCCTGAAGTTTTTCCGGAAGAGTTGCCGGGATTACCTCCATTTAGATCTGTAGAATTTCAAATAGATTTAGTACCAGGAGCTGCACCAGTTGCCCGTGCTCCATATAGACTTGCACCGTCCGAGTTAAAAGAACTTCAGAGTCAGTTAAAAGAATTACTGGATCGTGGATTCATACGACCAAGTACTTCACCGTGGGGAGCTCCAATTTTGTTTGTTAAGAAGAAAGATGGATCTTTTAGGATGTGTATAGATTATCGTGAATTAAATAAGTTAACTATCAAGAATCGGTATCCACTATCGAGAATTGATGACTTATTTGATCAACAGCAAGGATCATGTGTTTATTCGAAAATCGACCTAAGATCGGGCTATCATCAATTACGTGTCAAAGAAGAAGATATACCGAAAACTGCTTTTCGGACACGTTACGGTCATTACGAATTTTTGGTCATGCCGTTTGGATTGACGAATGCGCCAGCTGTATTCATGGACCTCATGAATCGAGTTTGTAGTCCATATTTAGATAAGTTTGTTATTGTTTTCATTGATGACATTCTTATTTATTCCAAGAGTGAGCAAGAGCATGAGCAGCATTTAAGGGTGATATTAGAGTTGTTGAGAAAAGAACAGCTATATGCTAAATTTTCTAAGTGTGCTTTTTGGTTGAAAGAAGTGCAATTTCTTGGCCACGTTGTTAGTAGCAAAGGAATTCAGGTTGATCCAGCAAAAATTGAAGCCATTGAAAAATGGGAGACTCCTAAGACACCAATGCAGATACGCCAATTTTTGGGTTTAGCCGGTTATTATAGAAGGTTTATTCAAGATTTTTCCCGAATAGCTAAGCCGTTGACAGCGTTAACGCAAAAAGGGAAGAAATATGAATGGACTTCTGAGCAGGAGAGTGCATTTCAATTACTGAAAAAGAAGTTGACTACGGCGCCGATTTTATCGTTACCAGAAGGGAACGATGATTTTGAAATATATTGTGACGCTTCGCGACAAGGTTTTGGTTGCGTTCTTATGCAACGGAAGAAAGTTATTTCATACGCATCCCGACAATTGAAGATTCACGAGCGGAATTATACGACGCATGATCTAGAACTGGGAGCAGTCGTGTTTGCATTGAAGATATGGAGACACTACTTGTATGGGGTTAAATGCACTGTGTTTACTGATCATAAAAGCCTTCAACATATTTTTGATCAGAAACAGCTGAACATGAGGCAACGTAGGTGGGTCGAGTTAATAAACGACTATGATTGTGAAATTCGTTATCATCCCGGAAAAGCGAATGTGGTGGCTGACGCACTAAGCAGAAAGGAACGAGAACCAATTCGAGTACGAGCGATGAACATAAAAATTCGCATGAATCTCAACTCACAAATCAAAGAAGTTCAACGAGAAGTACTTACTAAAGAAAATATAGGAAATGAAATAATGAAGAAGTATGAGAAGCAACTCGTTATACGGGAAGATGGAATTCGATATTTTGCAAATCGTATTTGGGTACCAAAGTTGGGAGGATTAAGGAAGTTGATATTGAATGAGGCACATAAGACAAGATACTCGATACATCCCGGAGTTGGAAAGATGTATCAAGATCTTAAGACACATTATTGGTGGCCTAATTTAAAGACAGACGTTGCAACATATGTTGGGGAGTGTTTAACTTGTTCCAAAGTCAAAGCAGAACACCAGAAGCCGTCAGGGTTACTTCAACAACCAGAAATCCCAGAATGGAAATGGGATGGTATTACCATGGATTTCATCACGAAGTTACCAAAGACTGCCTGGGGATACGATACCATTTGGGTAATTGTTGATCGTCTTACCAAATCTGCACATTTCTTGCCTATAAAGGAAACAGATAGAATGGAGAAACTATTACGATTATATATAAAGGAAATTGTTTCAAGGCATGGAATACCTATTTCCATTATATCTGATCGTGATAGTAGATTTACCTCAAAGTTCTGGCAATCACTACAGGAGGCACTAGGAACTCGTTTGGATATGAGCACCGCATATCATCCACAAACCGACGGGCAGAGTGAAAGAACGATTCAGACTCTTGAAGACATGCTCAGGGCATGTGTGATCGATTTTGGAAACGGATGGGATAAATATCTACCATTAGCAGAATTCTCGTATAATAATAGTTATCATGCGAGCATTAAAGCTGCGCCATTCGAAGCATTATACGGAAGGAAGTGTAGATCTCCTATTTGTTGGAATGAAGTAGGAGATCGACAATTAACTGGTCCCGAGATCATACACGAAACGACTGAGAAGATAGTACAAATCAAGGAGAGGTTGAAAACAGCCCGTAGTCGCCAAAAGAGCTACGCCGATGTCCGAAGGAAACCATTAGAGTTTCAGATCAGTGACATGGTTATGCTAAAGGTGTCACCTTGGAAAGGTGTAATACGTTTCGGTAAAAGAGGTAAACTGAACCCAAGATATGTAGGCCCGTTCAAGATCATCGAACGCATTGGACCGGTAGCTTATCGACTCGAGTTACCGCAACAACTCGCCGGAGTACATAATACCTTTCACGTCTCAAACCTTAAGAAGTGTCTTGCAAAGGAAGACCTCACCATTCCTCTTGAAGAAATCCAAGTTGACGAGAAATTACAATTCGTAGAAGAACCAGTCGAAATCATGGACCGTGAAGTTAAACAACTCAAGCAGAGCAACATACCGATCGTTAAGGTTCGTTGGAATGCTCGAAGAGGTCCTGAGTTTACTTGGGAACGAGAGGATCAGATGAAACAAAAGTATCCACACTTGTTTCCCGATGATGCAAAATAGGTACAATTTTAAAATTTCGGGACGAAATTTATTTAACGGGTAGGTACTGTAATGACCCGGACTTTTTCGATCAATTTATACTTATAAGATTAATATTTACATAAATTAAACCTTACCAACATGATAAGCAATCCAAATTGTGGAAACTTATGTTTTCGAAAAGAGTTTTACACAACGTTTGACCGTCTAGTTTGACCGATGATATCACGAACTATATAATATATGATAATTATACGTTTGTGTATATATATGTATATATACATATTTAACATGATTTATGGATGTTTTAATATCTCATTTTGTATTAATAACAATAAGTTATAAGTATATTTTGAAACTACTAACTTAAGTTTTCAAAACAATAACCATACGAAACGTTTTTTTTGATATAAATACTTATGACCTATAATGTTTATACATATATCGTATATATAATGTATTTAATCACTTTTTAAGGACTTAAATACATAAAACAATATAAGTGTATTCACAAAAGATAGCTATATTTGAATTCTCATTCCATTTTTCACAAGATTTCTATACGTATATCTAGAGTATATGTACTCGTATCATACCTAGCTTCTATACGTATTTACTATTAGTATATACACATCAAATCACCACCTAACTAGCCATTATTACTGCCCTAGATGAGAGGTAATTAGAGTTTGGATGCATGCATGAATTATTACACAAAAATACAACAAAGATCATGTCTTTGTTCCTCATCATTCACGCCACCACCACCACCTTAAATACTCCATCCATCTTCAACTTTGCTACATCATTTTGCTAGTTAGGAACACCCTTTCATAACCCTTAAACACCTTAACCATCTCAGCCTATCACCATGAAAATCTAGCTTCAAGAACATCACTTAAACACCATAAGAAAACCCTTACAAAAACACTTCAAGAATCCTTCCAAGAACACAAGTTTACTTCCAATCTTTCATCCAACTCCACCACTCTTTTGGTTCTAGGTTTTTACTCCTCTTTTACAGCAATCTTGTCCAAGTAACTTGAGGTAGTAACTTTGTTCATAACCTTATTCGATTCATATATATATATAGCTATCTTATTTTATGGTATACAATTTTAACAACAAGAACATAGTTTGAATGATTTCAAACTTATTTGCAAACTAAATAGATCCTTCTAACTTAACTTTTAAAATACTTCAAGACCTGTAATATATCATAAATATATGCTAACTTAACAAGGTAAGACTTGGTTTTTCAAAGAACACCTTAAAAACTGAATTTACGACGTCGGAGTGCAACCGGGGGCTGTTTTGGGTTGGATAATTAAAAACCATCTTGAACTTTGAATTGGAGGTTTATATTCTGGAAAAATGATATTTCTTATGAATATGTTAACACATAAAAATTCCATGATTTAACTCAAAGTATAAGTATTTTTAGAAAAATAATCATTTAAGGTTGTTTACATGATGAAAAATGATTAACTTCATAAGTTTCACCAAAGTTTGACCTATGACCTGTGATTTCGAATACAAACTAAGGTATTTACAGTTCATATTCTTAAAGAAGGACTCGATCCAAGGAAGTGACAAGTTGAACCAACGAAAACGGAGTTGTAACGAAGAAACTATGACCAAAACAAGATCGGATATCCAAAACTAGTTTAGCCACGAAAATAATTGGAGAAAAATTTAATAAATCACATCTTTTTAAAATAACATGATATTTTATATATATGTACTCATAATTTAATTTTATATATTTCAGGATCACCCGTAAACAATACGAGAAGATTAATCATAAGATCCCATGATTGTACGCAACACGTCATTTGACAACACCGGTATTTTATGTACGCAACACGTCATTTGACAACACCGGTACCGTGGGTCAAGATTAATCCCGACCAATATGAATACAATGGGGTTTTATTTATTTCGATGGGGGTTTTATTTATTTACTAAACACCTAAATATGAACCATTAAAATTGAATTGCTAACTACGGACTAAGAAGACATTAAAAGTATTTTAAGTATATATATGTGACGATTGTTTAAAATGAAAATATATTGATATATTATATATGGATAGGTTCGTGATATCAACCGGAGACCAAGTCAAAAAATATATATCTTCAAGGCAAAGTGAGTATATAGTCCCACTTTTAAACTCTAAGTATTTCGGGATGAGAATACATGTATTTTATGTTTTACGTTATGGACACAAGTAACTGAAAAATATATTCTACGTTGAGTTGTACCACTGGCATACTTCCCTGTAGCTTGGTAACTATTATTTACAGCGGTATTGTAAACGCGAATCCTGTTGATAGATCTATCGGGCCTGACAACCCCAACCGGACTGGACGACCAGTATTCAACGGTTGCACAGTACTTCGTTTCGTGACTACACTTGGTACGGTGTAGTAAGATTTCATAATAAAGGGAATATGCGACGTGATTAAATGTTAAGTATGGTTACCAAGTGCTCAACCACTTAGAATATTTTTATTAAAATGTTTACATATGAAATCTTGTGGTCTATATTTATATCGCTGCCGGCATTAAACCTATATCTCACCAACTTTAGGTTGACGTTTAAAACATGTCTATTCTCAGGTGATAACTAAAAGCTTCCGCTGCAACATGTTGAATTTAAGCAAGATCTTGAGTATGCATATTTGTGTCAAAAATAAAACTGCATATCCGAGGAATTGTAATGTAAAATATGCTAGAAATCGTATTGTTATCATCACATGTAAAGTTTGTAAGTCTAAGATTATCGCTAAACGATAATCATCTTTTTATTGTCTAAAGCTTGTATTAAAATAAGAGTTATGGTTTGTAATGTAAAATAAATGCAGTTGTTCTTTTAAAAATGTCGTATATAGAGGTCAATACCTCGCAATGAAATCATACGTTATCTAACTCGTTCTTATGGTTAAGGACGGGTTATGACATGAACGCATTGAAAATGGGTTTTCAGAAAACAAATCGGTTTGTAATTTTGATCAAAATATTTTCTCGTTCAAGCTCGAGTTTAGATATCATCGAATTCTATGAGTTTGTAATTCTCAATCTTTAAGGTCAATCTCTAGGATTGAGTAATATCAGGCTTAAAAGCTGATTTTTGATCTTTAAGGAGATTATCCTTTCTGGGGATCTGGTTCATTAGTCTTATCCAGCTAATTTGCACGGCGTTCTCCCTATTTTACAAGACATATCCTCTCATGGTTAGGATAAGTCTAACCACTTGGCGACCCTGTTTTATGCTGAGGTCCGTGAATTTCCTGCTGATTTTAGTGATGACTTTTCTAGATTTTTCGTCAACCTACAGCAGGTCTGGACGACAACTTCATGACCTAAATCAAGAAGCGCGTGTCTTTTTCGAAAGACTTTACTTCCTTTTAACGATGGAATTGATTCATCGTGTAGCTCCATCTTTCTTTCAAATATATTACAGTAAATCGGGTGAAACTGATTAGTTTAGTCTAAAGCAAAAGCATCTTCAGTTATTTGTACAAAAATATGTGATATATGTTTTAAATAACTTGGTAAATTTTTCTCACACTTGGCTTTTATTTTCCTTTCTTTGCCTTTTTATTGTTCTCTATTCCATTTTAAATGAATTCTAACATTTTGGTTTGTTTCTCAATTTTTGTCCTTTCCGAGGTAACAATAATTTCGGTGTTTAACACTTAGTTTTATCGTTCATAAATATGTATAAACATGATTTTGAGTTCATTTAATTGAAAATTTTGAAAAATTTTACTAGAATTGGGTAGTCAGTATATAAGAATAGGGCTATTCTTTACTATCAGAGAGTTTATTATCAGAGAGCACTAGATTCTAATACAACTACTGCATTACTAGTATTTTTAATGGTAACCAAGTGTACAAGTCAAAAATTTTTAAAATTCTGAAAGAATTTAACCCCTTCCCACACTTAAGATCTTGCAATGCCCTCATTTGCAAGAAATCAGTAACAATTTAAATTATGGAGGGTGATTAGCGTAGAAAAATGATTAAATTTTACCAAAGTTTCCAAACATATTGGCGTTTGTTTGCTGAATGGTAAATGGTGCATATCATTTGTTCATTCCGTCTTGTTGTTACATCACATTTGTTTTTCGTTGTCATAACCCGTCCTTAACTATAAGAACGCGTTAGATAACGTATGATTTCATTGCGAGGTATTGACCTCTATATGAGACATTTTTAAAAGAAAAACTGCATATATTATACATTACAAACCACAACCATTATTTTTGTTACAAGCTTAAGACAATAAAAAGAAGATTAACGTTTAGCGATAATCTTCGACTTACAAACTTTACAAATGATGACAACAACACGGTTTTTAGCATATTTTACAATACAACATCTCGGATATGCAGTTTTATTTTTGACACAAACATGCGTACGCAAGATCCTGGTTAGATCCAACATGATGCAGCGGAAGCTTTAGAAATCACCTGAGAATAGACATGTTTTAAAAAGGTCAACATAAAGTTGGTGAGATATAGGTTTAATGCCGGCAGCAATATATATATAGACCACAAGATTTCGTATATAAACAGTTTAATAAAAGTATTCTAAGTGGTTGAGCACTTGGTAACCATACTTAACATTTTCACGTCGCATATTCCCTTTAATATGAAATCTTACTACACCGTACCAAGTGTAGTCACAAAACGAAGTACTGTGCAACCGTTGAATACTGGTCGTCCAGTCCGGTTAGGGTTGTCAGGCCCGATAGATCTATCAACAGGATTCGCGTTTACAATACCGCTGTAAATATTAGTTACCAAGCTACAGGGAAGTATGCCAGTGGTACAACTCAACGTAGAATATATTTTTCAGTTACTTGTGTCCATATCGTAAAACATAAAATACATGTATTCTCATCCCGAAATATTTAGAGTTTAAAAGTGGGATTATATACTCACTCTTGTCTTGATGATATAAATAATTTGACTCGGTCTTCCGGTTGATATCACGAACCTATCCATATAATATATCAATATGTTTTCATTTTTAAACAAACGTTATAAATATATACTTGTTATACTTTTAATACTTTGAATAATTCCTTAGTCCGTAGTTAGCAGTCCGAGGTTAGCAATTCAATTTTAATGGTTCATTTTTAGATGTTTAATATACCCGCAATGAATAAATATAACCCCCAACGAAATAAATAAAACTCCCGTAAAACCCCATCATAAATGTATTGGTCGAGATTAATCTTGACCCATGGTACCGGTGTTGTCAAATGACGTGTTGCGTACATAAAGTACCGGTGTTGTCAAATGACGTGTTGCGTACAATCATGGGATCTTATGATTAATCTTCTCGTGTTGTTTACGGGTGATCCTGAACCATATAAAATTGAATTATAAGTACATATATATAAAATATCATGTTATCTTAGAAATATGTGATTTATATCATTTTTTCCAATTGATCCCGTAGTTGAAATGATCTAGGATAACCAATTTTGTTTCGGTCATAGTTTCTTCGTTACAAGTCCGTTTTCGTTGATTCAAATTGCCATCTTCTTGGATCGAGTTCTTCTTTAAGACTATGAACTGTAAATACCTTGGTTGGTATTCAAAATCATACGGCATAAGTGAAAGTTTAGTGAAACATATGAAGTTAAACATTTTTGTTACAACAAAATCATTTAATGACCATTTTTCCAAAAATACTTATACTTTGAAAAACCAAGTTTTACCTTGTTAAATTAACATATAAATAAGTTATGTTACATGTCTTGAAGTATTTTAAAAGTTAAGTTAGAAGGATCTATTTAGTTTGCAAACAAGTTTGAAAACATTCAAACTATGTTCTTGTTGTTAAACTTTTGTACCACAAAATAAGATAGCTATATATATATGAATTGAATAAGGTTATGAACATAGATTCTACCTCAAGTTCCTTGGATGAAGTTGCTGTAAAAGAGAAGTAAGAAGCTAGAATCAAAAGGGTACTAGAGGTGAATGAAAGATTGGAAGTAAGTTGGTGTTCTTGGAGGGTTTTCTTGAAGTGTTTTTGTATGGTTTTCTTATGGTGTTTTAGTATGGTTTTTGAAACTAGATCTTCTTGGAAACTTTGCTGAATTGATTAAGGGTTTTAAGGGTTGTGAAAGAGTGTGTGTTTAACTAAAAATGAGGTTAGAAAATGAACTAGAAATGGTGATACTTATAACCTAAAAAAAACATGTATCATGTAATACATGATAAGATTTTTAGTTTGTAATTTTGTTAATTAGTCAAGTAATCATCCAAAAGTAATTACCTAGCTCTAAGGGCATGAATAATGGCTGGTTAGGTGGTGATTTTGATGTGTATTTACTATTAGTAAATACGTATAGAAGCTAGGTATGATACGAGTACAAATACTCTAAATATACGTATAGAAATTTTGTGAAAAATGGAATGAGGATTCAAATATAGCTATCTTTTGTGAATACACTTATATGATTTTATGTATTTAAGTTCTTAAAAGTGATTAAATACATTACTTATACAATATATGTATAAACATTATAGTCTTAAGTATTTAAGTCAAATAACGTTACGTATTGTTATCGTTTTGAAAACTTAAGTTAGTAGTTTCAAAATACACATATAACTTGTTGTTATTAATACAAAATGAGATATTAAAAGATTCATTAATCATGTTAAATATGTATATATACATATATATACACAAACGTATAATTATCATATATTGTATAGTTCGTGATATCATCGGTCAAACTAGACGGTCAAACGTTGTGTAAAACTCTTTTCGGAAATATAAGTCTCGACAATTTGGATTGCTTATCATGTTGGCAAGGTTTAATTTATGTAAATATTAATCTTATAAGTATAGTATGATCGAAAAAGTACGGGTCGTTACATTACCTCCCCGTTAAATAAATTTCGTCCCGAAATTTTAAAATTGTACCTATTTTGCGTCATCGAGAAACAAGTGTGGATACTTTTGCTTCATCTGATCCTCTCGTTCCCACGTAAACTCGGGACCTCTTCTAGCATTCCAACGAACCTTAACAATCGGTATATTGCTCTGTTTGAGCTGTTTAACTTCACGGTCCATGATTTCGATTGGTTCTTCGACGAATTGTAGTTTCTCGTCGACATGGATTTCTTCAAGAGGAATGGTAAGGTCTTCCTTTGCAAGACACTTCTTAAGGTTTGAGACGTGAAAGGTATTGTGTATTCCGGCGAGTTGTTGTGGTAACTCGAGTCGATAAGCTACCGGTCCAATGCGTTCGATGATCTTAAACGGGCCTACGTATCTTGGGTTCAGTTTACCCCTTTTGCCGAAACGTATTACACCTTTCCAAGGTGACACCTTTAGCATAACCATGTCCCCGACCTGAAACTCTAATGGTTTCCTTCGAACATCGGCGTAGCTCTTTTGGCGACTACGGGCTGTTTTCAATCTCTCCTTGATTTGCACTATCTTCTCAGTCGTTTCATGTATGATCTCGGGACCAGTTAAATGTCGATCTCCTACTTCATTCCAACAGATAGGAGATCTACACTTCCTTCCGTACAATGCTTCGAATGGCGCAGCTCCAATGCTCGCATGATAACTATTATTATACGAGAATTCTGCTAACGGTAGATATTTATCCCATCCGTTTCCAAAATCGATCACACATGCCCTGAGCATGTCTTCGAGAGTCTGAATCGTTCTTTCACTCTGTCCATCGGTTTATGGATGATATGCGGTACTCATATCCAACCGAGTTCCTAGTGCCTCCTGTAGTGATTGCCAGAATTTTGAGGTAAATCTACTATCACGATCGGATATAATGGAAATAGGTATTCCATGCCTTGAAACAACTTCCTTTATATACAATCGTAATAGTTTCTCCATTCTATCCGTTTCCTTTATAGGCAAGAAATGTGCAGACTTGGTGAGACGATCAACAATCACCCAAATGGTGTCGTATCCCCAGGCAGTCTTTGGTAACTTCGTGATGAAATCCATGGTAATACCGTCCCATTTCCATTCTGGAATTTCTGGTTGTTGAAGTAACCCTGACGGCTTCTGGTGTTCTGCTTTAACCTTGGAACAAGTTAAACACTCCCCAACATATGTTGCAACGTCTGTTTTTAAATTAGGCCACCAATAATGCGTCTTAAGATCTTGGTACATCTTTCCAACTCCAGGATGTATCGAATATCTTGTCTTATGTGCCTCGTTCAATATCAACTTCCTTAATCCACCCAACTTCGGTACCCAAATACGGTTTGCAAAATATCGAATTCCATCTTCCCGTATAACGAGTTGCTTCTCATACTTTTTCATTATTTCATTTCCTATATTTTCTTTAGTAAGTGCTTCTCGTTGAACTTCTTTGATTTGTGAGTTGAGATTCATGCGAATTTTTATGTTCATCGCTCGTACTCGAATTGGTTCTCGTTCCTTTCTGCTTAGTGCGTCAGCCACCACATTCGCTTTCCCGGGATGATAACGAATTTCACAATCATAGTCGTTTATTAACTCGACCCACCTACGTTGCCTCATGTTCAATTGTTTCTGATCAAAAATATGTTGAAGGCTTTTATGATCAGTAAACACAGTGAATTTAACCCCATACAAGTAGTGTCTCCACATCTTCAATGCAAACACGACTGCTCCCAATTCTAGATCATGCGTCGTATAATTTCGCTCGTGAATCTTCAATTGTCGGGATGCGAATGCAATAACTTTCTTCCGTTGCATAAGAACACAACCAAAACCTTGTCGCGAAGCGTCACAATATATTTCAAAATCATCGTTCCCTTCAGGTAACGATAAAATAGGCGCCGTAGTTAACTTCTTCTTCAATAATTGAAATGCGTTCTCCTGCTCCGAGGTCCATTCGTATTTCTTCCCTTTTTGCGTTAATGCTGTCAACGGCTTAGCTATTCGAGAAAAATCTTGAATAAACCTTCTATAATAATCGGCTAAACCCAAAAATTGGCGTATCTGCATTGGTGTCTTAGGAGTCTCCCATTTTTCAATGGCTTCAATTTTTGCTGGATCAACCTGAATTCCTTTGCTACTAACAACGTGGCCAAGAAATTGTACTTCTTTCAACCAGAAAGCACACTTAGAAAATTTAGCATAAAGTTGTTCTTTTCTCAACAACTCCAGTATCAACCTTAAATGCTCTTCATGCTCTTGCTCACTCTTGGAATAGATAAGAATATCATCAATGAAAACGATAACAAACTTATCTAAATACGGACTACAAACTCGATTCATGAGGTCCATGAATACAGCTGGCGCATTCGTCAATCCAAACGGCATAACCAAAAATTCGTAATGACCATAACGTGTCCGAAAAGCAGTTTTCGGAATGTCCTCTTCTTTGACGCGTAGTTGATGATAGCCCGATCTTAAGTCGATTTTCGAATAAACACATGATCCTTGCAATTGATCAAATAAGTCATCAATTCTCGGTAGTGGATACCGATTCTTGATAGTTAACTTATTTAATTCACGATAGTCTATACACATCCTAAAAGATCCATCTTTCTTCTTAACAAACAAAATTGGAGCTCCCCACGGTGAAGTACTCGGTCGTATGAATCCACGGTCCAGTAATTCTTTTAACTGACTTTGAAGTTCTTTTAACTCGGACGGTGCAAGTCTATATGGAGCACGAGCCACTGGTGCAGCTCCTGGTACTAAATCTATTTGAAATTCTACCGATCTAAATGGAGGTAATCCCGGCAATTCTTCCGGAAAAACTTCGGGAAAATCTCTTGCCACAGGCACGTCATTGATGCACTTCTCTTCCTTTTCGACTTTATTAACATGTGCTAAAATAGCGTAACATCCCTTTTCTAAACACTTTTTGGCTTTCAAACAGCTAATGAGTTTTAGCTTTGAATCACCCTTCTCTCCGTAAATCATCACCGGCATTTTATCCTTACCAGGAATACGAATTGCCTTCTTGGCACAAACAACTTCCGCTCCTACTTTGGACATCCAGTCCATGCCGACTATTACATCAAAACTTCCTAATTCTACGGGTATCAAATCAATCTTAAATGTTTCTCCGGCTAAATTTATCTTACAATCACGACAAATTTTATCGGCTTTAATTAGTTTACCATTAGCTAACTCAATCATGTACTTAGCATCTAGAGGTAATGATGAACAATTCAATTTAGTGTAAAAATTTATACACACGTAACTTCTATCGGCGCCAGTATCAAATAAAATAGATGCTGATAAGTTATTAATGGTAAACGTACCCGTAACAAGCTCCGGGTCTTCTCGTGCCTCTCTAGCATTAATAACAAACGCTCTTCCACGTGCAGGTCCGCCATTCTGATTCGGGCACTGACTCTTATAGTGACCTTGTTTTCCACAACCAAAACAAGTAATGTTAGCCAAAGCAGTTCTATTTGCGTTGGTGGCAGGAGTCTTGTTACCATTTGCATTTGTAACGAGAGCCTTACAATCTTCAGCAAGATGTCCCTGTCGATTGCATTTGGTGCACAACACACTACAGTAACCAAAGTGATGTTTGTGACAACGGTTGCATAAAGGACTTTGTCCTTTGTAACCAAAGCCTGAACCGCTACCCGCACCTTTCGGGGTTTCTGATTTCTTAAAAGATTGTTGTTGGTAACCTCGATCATAATTTCCGTTCCACTTTCTTTTGTTGCTCGATACCTTCACATCAGCAGTGAATGCTTTCTTATCCAAGATGACTTGATCCATTAGCTCGTTCGCCATGGTTATAGCTTCATGAATTGTCTTAGGCTTCGACGCCGTAACGTTTGCCTTGACCTTTTTGGGCAAACCACCTTTGTACATTTCAATCTTCCGTGCTTCGGTTAGAACCAATTCAGGACATAGTAAAACTAATTCCATGAATCGCTGGTTGTAGTTGGTGATTTCAGTACCAACCACCTTCAAACTTCGTAACTCATCTTCTAACTTAATAACCTCATTCCTTGGACAATACTCGGTGATTATCATTGCTTTGAATTCTTCCCATGGAGTATCATAAGCTACATCTCCTCCTACCGCCTTCACATAATTCTTCCACCATGTGAGTGCACTATCTTGTAAAGTGCACGATGCATACTTGGTCATGTCTTTTTCATCACAACCGCTGATTTTGAACACCGTCTCCATCTTTTCTATCCATCGAGTTAAACCGATAGGTCCTTCCGTTCCACTGAATGATGAAGGTTTGCAAGCTTGAAACGTCTTGTAGGAGCATCCTACACGAGGATTTGGATTAACTGCAGTAGCTCTTGCAGCTTCGACCCATAGCATTCTATCGTTGACTCGCTGGTTGATGAAGTTCTCGACTTCTTGTTCCGTCATTCGGTTCAATCGCGCCATTTCCTAATGAAAGAAAATAATTATTCACATGGATTATTATAGATGTAGTGTGTATTTATAGTACATTTATAGCTTGTTAATAATATGAACCAGGTATTATTATAAAAGCCTTTTCTTCTTATTAGCGTTTTATAATTATATCTAGGGTAGTACCTACCCGTTAATGTTCATACTTAATAGCTTAGTACAGAACCAATTACTACAATCTAAATAATACTTAACCATGGAAAATTATTGCATTTCATACTTCGCTATTTTACATATGCTTATCTTACATCAAACTTTAAGCAAACCACACTAATAATATTATACAAAACATTATATGATTCCATGGCTTAATACGGCAGTGCATCGTTCGGTCTATTTTCTAGGGCGTTTAGTTCCAATGAATGGCCTAACGCTTATCCTAGCTGTCTGCCTACGTTTTGGCTGAGGAGCCGAAGAACTAGATGCGGGGATAGCACTAATAGGAATAGCGGGAATAGGGGTGGTAGTGTTGAGTGGAATTGGTGCTACGTCATTCTCACTAAATTCGGGATTTGAATTTTCTAATTCATTCGCTTTTCGTTTCTTTCCTTGATCGAATTTTTCTTTCGTAATTTCTAGTATTTCTTCCTCGGGTTCACTTTCTTCTTCGGGTTCACTTTCCTCTTCGGGTTCACTTTCCTCCTCGGGTTCACTTTCCGATATTTCTATAGTTGGTTCATCCGGAAATTGTGAGTCTTCCCCAAAAATACCACTTTCGTCATCGGATATGTTAATGACTGAAACACAATCTGAAGGTTCTGATTCGGAGTCGCTGAATGTGATAATAAGTTTCGAGCCCGACATCTATCACATAACAACTAACCCATTAGTACTTACATAATATTTACATATAAATTTTTAACCAACAGTGATAAGCAATGGTTTTTAAAATCAGACCCGGTCAAAGTCCAGACTTTACTAATGTATCCTAACGACTTCTTGATTAGACACACTAATGCAAACCTGGTTCGCTAAGACCAACGCTCTGATACCACATGTCATAACCCGTCCTTAACTATAAGAACGCGTTAGATAATGTATGATTTCATTGCGAGGTATTGACCTCTATATGAGACATTTTTAAAAGAAAAACTGCATATATTATACATTACAAACCACAACCATTATTTTTGTTACAAGCTTAAGACAATAAAAAGAAGATTAACGTTTAGCGATAATCTTCGACTTACAAACTTTACAAATGATGACAACAACACGGTTTTTAGCATATTTTACAATACAACATCTCGGATATGCAGTTTTATTTTTGACACAAACATGCGTACGCAAGATCCTGGTTAGATCCAACATGATGCAGCGGAAGCTTTAGAAATCACCTGAGAATAGACATGTTTTAAAAAGGTCAACATAAAGTTGGTGAGATATAGGTTTAATGCCGGCAGCAATATATATATAGACCACAAGATTTCGTATATAAACAGTTTAATAAAAGTATTCTAAGTGGTTGAGCACTTGGTAACCATACTTAACATTTTCACGTCGCATATTCCCTTTAATATGAAATCTTACTACACCGTACCAAGTGTAGTCACAAAACGAAGTACTGTGCAACCGTTGAATACTGGTCGTCCAGTCCGGTTAGGGTTGTCAGGCCCGATAGATCTATCAACAGGATTCGCGTTTACAATACCGCTGTAAATATTAGTTACCAAGCTACAGGGAAGTATGCCAGTGGTACAACTCAACGTAGAATATATTTTTCAGTTACTTGTGTCCATATCGTAAAACATAAAATACATGTATTCTCATCCCGAAATATTTAGAGTTTAAAAGTGGGACTATATACTCACTCTTGTCTTGATGATATAAATAATTTGACTCGGTCTTCCGGTTGATATCACGAACCTATCCATATAATATATCAATATGTTTTCATTTTTAAACAAACGTTATAAATATATACTTGTTATACTTTTAATACTTTGAATAATTCCTTAGTCCGTAGTTAGCAGTCCGAGGTTAGCAATTCAATTTTAATGGTTCATTTTTAGATGTTTAATATACCCGCAATGAATAAATATAACCCCCAACGAAATAAATAAAACTCCCGTAAAACCCCATCATAAATGTATTGGTCGAGATTAATCTTGACCCATGGTACCGGTGTTGTCAAATGACGTGTTGCGTACATAAAGTACCGGTGTTGTCAAATGACGTGTTGCGTACAATCATGGGATCTTATGATTAATCTTCTCGTGTTGTTTACGGGTGATCCTGAACCATATAAAATTGAATTATAAGTACATATATATAAAATATCATGTTATCTTAGAAATATGTGATTTATATCATTTTTTCCAATTGATCCCGTAGTTGAAATGATCTAGGATAACCAATTTTGTTTCGGTCATAGTTTCTTCGTTACAAGTCCGTTTTCGTTGATTCAAATTGCCATCTTCTTGGATCGAGTTCTTCTTTAAGACTATGAACTGTAAATACCTTGGTTTGTATTCAAAATCATACGGCATAAGTGAAAGTTTAGTGAAACATATGAAGTTAAACATTTTTGTTACAACAAAATCATTTAATGACCATTTTTCCAAAAATACTTATACTTTGAAAAACCAAGTTTTACCTTGTTAAATTAACATATAAATAAGTTATGTTACATGTCTTGAAGTATTTTAAAAGTTAAGTTAGAAGGATCTATTTAGTTTGCAAACAAGTTTGAAAACATTCAAACTATGTTCTTGTTGTTAAACTTTTGTACCACAAAATAAGATAGCTATATATATATGAATTGAATAAGGTTATGAACATAGATTCTACCTCAAGTTCCTTGGATGAAGTTGCTGTAAAAGAGAAGTAAGAAGCTAGAATCAAAAGGGTACTAGAGGTGAATGAAAGATTGGAAGTAAGTTGGTGTTCTTGGAGGGTTTTCTTGAAGTGTTTTTGTATGGTTTTCTTATGGTGTTTTAGTATGGTTTTTGAAACTAGATCTTCTTGGAAACTTTGCTGAATTGATTAAGGGTTTTAAGGGTTGTGAAAGAGTGTGTGTTTAACTAAAAATGAGGTTAGAAAATGAACTAGAAATGGTGATACTTATAACCTAAAAAAAACATGTATCATGTAATACATGATAAGATTTTTAGTTTGTAATTTTGTTAATTAGTCAAGTAATCATCCAAAAGTAATTACCTAGCTCTAAGGGCATGAATAATGGCTGGTTAGGTGGTGATTTTGATGTGTATTTACTATTAGTAAATACGTATAGAAGCTAGGTATGATACGAGTACAAATACTCTAAATATACGTATAGAAATTTTGTGAAAAATGGAATGAGGATTCAAATATAGCTATCTTTTGTGAATACACTTATATGATTTTATGTATTTAAGTTCTTAAAAGTGATTAAATACATTACTTATACAATATATGTATAAACATTATAGTCTTAAGTATTTAAGTCAAATAACGTTACGTATTGTTATCGTTTTGAAAACTTAAGTTAGTAGTTTCAAAATACACATATAACTTGTTGTTATTAATACAAAATGAGATATTAAAAGATTCATTAATCATGTTAAATATGTATATATACATATATATACACAAACGTATAATTATCATATATTGTATAGTTCGTGATATCATCGGTCAAACTAGACGGTCAAACGTTGTGTAAAACTCTTTTCGGAAATATAAGTCTCGACAATTTGGATTGCTTATCATGTTGGCAAGGTTTAATTTATGTAAATATTAATCTTATAAGTATAGTATGATCGAAAAAGTACGGGTCGTTACATTCGTTTTGTCGTCAAAAGTACTAGCTTTTGCTGAACTTAATGCCAGTCTTTGAAAATGCGCCGTTTTACCCTGTTTTGTACAATCGACAATATACATACAATACAAATATAAACATGCATGGCAATTTGAAATGGGACTTAAAATCCCACTTTTAAATCAAAAATGAAACATTAGTACAACATAATAAAAATATTAAACATTACAATAAAAGTATCATAATATATGGTGTTTAAACATAAATAAATAGAAATAATAAAAATTAAAAATCATATAAATTACCAACAGGAACTATATCAATCATGGATAAGGGTTCCAGTTCATGTCATCGTCCGGGTTCCATGGTTGGTGATAGGTATACTGGTATGCCTTGTAAAGACCCGTCCTTATCCACCTAGACAAAGTCTTCAACATTTGGTTCCATTGCGATGATCGACTCCAAGTAATGTCTTTAGTATGAGCTAATGCACAGTGGAAGACTTAATTCGTACCTGAGAATAAACATGCTTTAAAACGTCAATATAAAGTTGGTGAGATATATAGGTTTTGTTGCTAGCAGCGTTATAACTATGGACCACAAGATTTCAAATATTTAAACATAGTACACTCGCAAGTGTATGAAAGACATTCTAAGTTTGTTGAGCACCTGGTAACCAAACTTTACAAGTAATAAACAGCACATATTCCCTTTATATATAATCGCACTACACCGTACCAAGTGTAGCCACCTAAACGAAGTACTGTGCAACCGTTGAAAACTGGTCGTCCAGCCCGGTTGGGGATGTCAGCCCGATAGATCTATCAACAGGATTCGCGTTTACACTGGCCCGTGTAATTAATAGTTACCAAGTTATAGGGAGATATGCAGTGGTACAACTCAACGTAGAACGTAATTTTTGTCACTTGTGTCCATAACGTAAATCATTTATAAAAGTAGCGCATGTATTCTCAGCCCAAAAATATTTAGAGTTTAAAAGGGGACTATATACTCACCATACTGTATTTTGTAGTAAAAATACATATAACATCATTGATCAAGTATAAGGTTGGCCTCGGATTCACGAACCTATATCATTTGTATATATATTAAATTATATAATCGTAATCGAACAAGTTTATATATTAAATCTTAAATTATGTGTTGTATATGTTTAATTTGTGTATATAATTAATATGATTAATCTTTTATATAGTTATATCAATATATTTATATAATTAGTATTATATTAAAAATACCTAATTTGTTAAAGATGTTATTATGATTAGTACATACATATATGTAATATTACTATAAGTATATTTTTATATCAATGATAGTAACAAAGGTTGTATTTGATTATAATGATAATAATAATAATAATAATAATACTGATAAAATATTAATTATAGTAATAATAATAATAGTGATAATAATAATGTCTCTAAAAATAATACTAATAATAATGATGATAATAATAATAATAATCCTAATAGTAATATAAATGACAATTTTACTAAAAATGTTATTTTTAATAATATTGATATTAATAACCTTAATAGAATATAATACTTTTAATAAAATGATACTTTTCATAAAAATGTTAAAAATGATAGTTTTAGAAATAATGATGTTTATAATAATAATCATAACAATATTGATTTTAGTCATAATGATACTATTAATAATTATAACACTAATACTTATGATAATAATAATAAAAATTGTATTTTTATGTTAATAATAATAATAATAGTAATAATAATAATAATAATAATAATGATATTAATAATAAAAAGTTTAATAATGACTACCTCAAAGAGAAAAGGCTTTTAACAAAAATAACGCCCCAGCTCAGGATCGAACCCACGACCTTTCCTTAAACACACAACACCCTAAACCATCCAACCATCTTTGTTTTTCTACAATAATCCGTATATTAATTCAATTAATCTATCTTTTCTGTGTCCTCATGATACACGATTATCATACTAGTTCTAATTGGGTTTCGGCCCAACAAGTTATAACTCATCGGCCCATCATATAAATAACTGAAACCAGATAGTAGCCCATATCCATAATTGATGTATATATCGTATAATTGGCTGCTCACTAGGGTTTTCTGGTTCCTATTCTTAACGTACAACAAGCCAAATAAATTCAAACGAACAGATTCTGAGTTTCAGTAAGCCATCAGGTTTCGAGTCATCACCATTTTCGTATCATCTGGTTTCATCATCATAAAGTACCATCATGTATATCTTTCTAATATTTAAACCAAATGGAACTTCAACACAAATTAAAATAATAAAAAGGTGTAACCGAAAGTTTTCTTGTCCACCACCTCTTGTATTCGTCTAAGATGAATCCCCAAGGGTCCTACAATCTAAATGATTTTCTATTGCCCACTCATGTATGTCGATATATATCCAGCTTATAGGTTCAAGTGGTCGACCGTGACATTTGGATGGTGGGGTCTTTGGTTTAATATATTTGTTAAATATAAAGTAGATGGCACAAAAGTATTCGGTGGTGATGGATAATTTAAACCAAATATGACCTACTGCTCGATTACTTTTATCACTTAGGATTCCTTGCTTTATCATTGTCGGCTAATACAAAAAGTAAGGTAATAATATCGAGTATAAAGGGTGGGTTCGGTTGAAATCAAGGGCTCGATTGAGATAGGAAAACACACGTTTAATCTAGTAATAATTTTGAGTGAGTTTGGTTTTGGTTATAAATAAACACGTTTGAGGTGATTCGAGCTAGGTTTGTTTATAATGGGTTCCTCGTGTTGCTGCATAATGGCTACAGGTGTTGTGGGTTGTGTTAACCGTAGCAATAGCAACAACATGAAACAACCGCATGGGTGGGTTTGATTGTCTTGGTGTATCACGGTAATGAAACAAAAAAAAAAAATTATAAACCGAAGGTGGTTTCGTGGGTTGAAAGGAATATCAGTAACAATACAAGAGGTGTTGGGTTCTTGGGTGATTACCGAATACAAAATAATGACTACAAGCAAGCAAGTCGTATGGTTTAATGGCTGTGTTGCAGTATCTTGCGAAGGAAAGGAAGTAGAAATAGAAAACGAAGGAGTTGCAGTTTGTGTGGGTTCCTTGATAATTATAAATGGGTTTTGGTAACAATGGTTTAAACAAAAGGTGGTGTTTTTGTTGGCAACATGAATATTGTGTAGTTGCAGTAATAGCAACGAGGCTGCAAAAACAGATAGCTTGGAATGGTTTGTTTCACTATCAAGTTAGAGTGGTAGAGAAGAGATTGAAAGATTCAAAGTGGTGGAAGATGGCGGTTATGGTGAGTGATTTTGAGGGTTTTGTCGTGATGATGGTTTCATGGGGATTGCAAATGGATACGAAAACTTAGCAGTATTTATTGATCAATTTGATTGTTGGTGGACGACAAAGAATCACAGACGCACAGAAGACAGAAGAAAAAAAAAATAAAAAAGCAGATAGTGATATAAGCGTACCCATCTGTTTATAAATTGTGTTTGTACAAAACTATATCTGTATAATCATCCGAATTATGTATCTATATATATTAGTATCTATTCTTGTATATATCTGTATATATATCTATATATATTTTTATATTTCTATTTATATAACCATATCTTTATATGTATATTTATTTACATATATTGTTATTTATATATATACATTTTTATTTATAATTAATGGTTCGTGAATCGTCGGGCTTGGTCCAAGGTTAACTGATTATCCAAATATAGATTTCAAACTTTCTAGACTCAACATTACAGATTTTGCTTATCGTGTCGGAAATATATAAAGATCAAGGTTTAAATTTGGTCGGAAATTTCCGGGTCATTACGGTACCTACCCGTTAAAGAAATTTCGTCCTCGAAATTTGATAGAGGTCGTCATGAATAATAATAGGAATGTTTTCAGGACGAAAATGAGGTGATAATGGAGTTTTATCATTATTGGGAAATATAGATAAAACAATTCGATCATGTGAAGCGTACGTGTGAAGCTATCACAAAAGAGTGAAATGAGTAAATATGGAATCGTTTTAACCGATGACGTGGTTATGATTGATTTCCGGAATTTAAGGGATTTAAAGAAAATCTTACGTAATAAGATTTGGTTCTTCGGCGATCAGGATTTTTTTTGATTAAATGCGGCAATCTGTTTCGATTTCTCTGTCGGATATTTCACTATAAATCCACCCCCTTCGTTTTTCTTATTCTCCACACCTTCTATTCTTTCTCCCTCTACTCATTCTTTAATATGCTTCATCCAGTCCTGATTCTTGATATACTCCTAACTTTCGTATCTGTAATTCTTCTTTTTCATCTACCGCCAGAAAAATCTATTTACTTCTACTATACTCTTGTGTTCATAGTGTTTCTAGTTCTCCCGTGTCTTTATATTGCTATATGTATTGATATACACGGTTTATAATTTCTGGGTGGTTGTTGGGTTTTATATTTTCCCTTATACCTCGATGTCCCTGCTTCTTTCTTCTATAATCATTGTCATCCACAGTTAATGCTCTCTTCTATTTGCTGCGATTTATACTCCAATTTCTATTTTTGGTGCTTTATTCTTTCGTTTCCTCTTCCCGTCCTCGAGTCAAGCGAGCAATGGTCCGGAATTCGTAGGTATAGAATTCGGAATGAACATAGCTAATGCTCTAAGAAAGAAATGGTAATGGTAAAATTTTGATTGTCAAATTACCAGAATATCTTGGAAAAGACCAAATCATCAAGAAATATTTTCTTGATATTTTTAGAATTTATATAGAATGTAAGAGTCGTGTAACATAGCACATGATGATGGTACTGTGAATCATCACATTCCATTAGAAACTCAACATGACTTACTGTAATATAATGAAGTTGATCAAGTTTCATTATATTATACTAATTCATGCATCAGTTCCCAACACTGTTTCAGAACATTCCTATTTTAAACTCGAAGGTTTTAGAACTTAGGAACTAACACAGTTTCTTTTATGTTGTAACGCAGATGTTACGGAGTGATAAATAATCTCAGATAGGAATAGTTGTGAAAATATCTCCAGAAATATGGAGAATATGTATAACGGAAGATATGAAGATATCTTATAATATCTAAGATAAGATGATGATGATGAATATCATCTGGAAAGGTTTAGAATAAGAAGTAGGGTTCTTACTAACGGTTTCAGCAGACACTGAATCGTTTGGATTCTTTGAAGTCAAACTTATTCTTTATGATTTTTCCACGGCTTTCTTCATAGTTTCGCATAATCTGCTTTTCGGTACTAAATTTTCTGTCGAGCGTTCCTAACCCTCCTTTCTTTATCATCAACCTTTGGCCATTAAGACCATCTACTACATGCTGCTTCGTCAGCATTTTCAAAGTTAACGGATCTGGGTCTTCGGTTATCAAACCGAGGTGGTTTAGGAGATTTGTATTTTTAGATGATTAAACGCTGATGGTAATATGGTGGAATATAAAAGGTTCTCCAGTAACGAGGAGGAAAGCTAATCGTATGTATCAAAGTTATGATAAGGTTGATTCGAACAAAAAGTCGAAGTTGACTTGCTGGAGCTGTGACAAAATTTAGCTACTTTGAAAATGAATCGTAAGGTTGTTTTTAATAAATGATAAAGGATTCAACACGGTTACGGATTAAACTATGACTTTGGGTTCGAGAGTTTTTTTTTTCAGGTGCATAAATATTTTCTTCCGTAGATGAAGTGCGGTTGGTTCAACTTCTCGATCGAGGTGTTTTCAAGAATCATGAAAGGTTTGAACGCGAATTGTAATTGTCGAGATACAAATGAGGTTTAGAATGAAATCAAGTGGCAAACTTGAAGAATTGTTTAGTTTCATATGTTATAATCAATATTTTAATTCATTTTAATTGTTCAAAGTTAGCAGTCCACTAGTCCAATTGTCCAATAGTCCAATGAATTCATATATAATTTAATATATAATTATTTAATACGTATCGTGACCCGTGTACCGGTCTCAGTATTGATCACAACTCAAACCATATATATATTTTGGAATCAACTCCAACCCTGTATAGCCAACTCCCACATTCACATATAGAGTGTCTTTGGTTGTTCCGAAATATATACATAGATGGGTCGATATGATAGGTCGAAACCTTGTATACATGTCCCGTTATTTATAGTGCGTAAAATAAATAAATATATATCATGACCCGTGTACAACGTATTGTCTCAGAATTAATCCGACGTATTGTGTACATGTGTCCCGATTTAAAGTGCATAAAAGTAAATAACAGAAATTAAATGACAATAAATTAAATTGCGTTAAAATGTAATACGAAATTAACAGTTAGCTGGGAACAGTTAGCTAGGAATCTTAACAATATTTCAATTAGTTAATTCAGTTGTTTCTAACAAATTTTATTATGTCCAATATTTTCTTCATTATGCCACTTATTGGATTCTGATAGGTCAAAATCCAAATATGTAATTTGAATGGAAATGGTTGTTCGGTGGTGAACGGATACGTATATCGATAGTTGTAAGTAGGATAGTAAATAACCGTTGATTCAGATTCGAAGAATGTACAGTGTAACTTATTAATGTGAAATCTAAATATTCCTCGGGTACTACCTACCCGTTAAAATATTTTCATCATTAATAGTTTGTACGAAAGAATTTTTAATTACAATCTTTATGAAAATATACTTGCATATATATTTTCTTCGGATGTAATCATGGATTTAATGAGTTAATAAGATATTAGACTCATTTGATTTATCGTTATTACTTGATTACATGGTCTCTAAAACATTAGAGATTATATAAAATCGTCATTTCGAACGAAGGTAAATGAGGTAGAACGATACGTAAAGCGAAGATAATCGATGTAGAATGATAAGTAGAACGAAGATCATACTCGAAGTACAGATGGTGATATTGAAGCGTGTGAGGTTGATATCCGAGGTACAAATTGTGATGTTGAGGTTTACGACGCGGTTGTGGTTAAGGGTGATAAGGGTACTGTCGGCGTTGATGATGGTGATACTGATTATGCTGCTGGTGCTGCTGCTGGTGTTTATAACCTTCGCACCATATTCTCCAAAGCCGTCACGCGAGCGCGAAGTTCGTTAACTTCTACCGGTACACCGGGATGATTGACAGTTGGAGCGAGCGAATGAATAAGATTCGAAATATGGGATAGTATATAATCGTGACGAGATACTCTAGAGATGAGAGAGAAAATGGTTTCTCGAACAGGTTCGCCGGTAAGTGCTTCAGGTTCATCATCAAGAGGGCAATTTGGTGGATGGAAGGGATCTTTGAGGTGAAACGATTTTCAGATATCGGGTGATATCCTAACTTCATAGAATATCTATATATATAGTACTGAAAATTATGTAGACCACGGAGGAATTTACGACATGTGTCAGGCAAGTCTACAGATGCGCTAAGATAGGAATTATCAGATACACTAAGATATGAATTTTGTCCATACACTATCAATGCACTAAATGCAATAAGACGTGTCTAGACTTAAGAATGATAAATAGGCAATTTTCTAATGTCGATAAGCAAATGGTTTCCGACTAGATGTGATAAGCAAAACTTTTGACATGTAGACACGGTCAAAGTCCAGACTCACTAATGTATCCTAACAACTACTAGTCAGACACACTAATGCAAGGCCTGGTTCGCTAAGACCAACGCTCTGATACCACCTGTAAAGACCCGTCCTTATCCACCTAGACAAAGTCTTCAACATTTGGTTCCATTGCGATGATCGACTCCAAGTAATGTCTTTAGTATGAGCTAATGCACAGCGGAAGACTTAATTCGTACCTGAGAATAAACATGCTTTAAAACGTCAACATAAAGTTGGTGAGATATATAGGTTTTGTTGCTAGCAGCGTTATAACTATGGACCACAAGATTTCAAATATTTAAACATAGTACACTCGCAAGTGTATGAAAGACATTCTAAGTTTGTTGAGCACCTGGTAACCAAACTTTACAAGTAATAAACAGCACATATTCCCTTTATATATAATCGCACTACACCGTACCAAGTGTAGCCACCTAAACGAAGTACTGTGCAACCGTTGAAAACTGGTCGTCCAGCCCGGTTGGGGATGTCAGCCCGATAGATCTATCAACAGGATTCGCGTTTACACTGGCCCGTGTAATTAATAGTTACCAAGTTATAGGGAGATATGCAGTGGTACAACTCAACGTAGAACGTAATTTTTGTCACTTGTGTCCATAACGTAAATCATTTATAAAAGTAGCGCATGTATTCTCAGCCCAAAAATATTTAGAGTTTAAAAGGGGACTATATACTCACCATACTGTATTTTGTAGTAAAAATACATATAACATCATTGATCAAGTATAAGGTTGGCCTCGGATTCACGAACCTATATCATTTGTATATATATTAAATTATATAATCGTAATCGAACAAGTTTATATATTAAATCTTAAATTATGTGTTGTATATGTTTAATTTGTGTATATAATTAATATGATTAATCTTTTATATAGTTATATCAATATATTTATATAATTAGTATTATATTAAAAATACCTAATTTGTTAAAGATGTTATTATGATTAGTACATACATATATGTAATATTACTATAAGTATATTTTTATATCAATGATAGTAACAAAGGTTGTATTTGATTATAATGATAATAATAATAATAATAATAATACTGATAAAATATTAATTATAGTAATAATAATAATAGTGATAATAATAATGTCTCTAAAAATAATACTAATAATAATGATGATAATAATAATAATAATCCTAATAGTAATATAAATGACAATTTTACTAAAAATGTTATTTTTAATAATATTGATATTAATAACCTTAATAGAATATAATACTTTTAATAAAATGATACTTTTCATAAAAATGTTAAAAATGATAGTTTTAGAAATAATGATGTTTATAATAATAATCATAACAATATTGATTTTAGTCATAATGATACTATTAATAATTATAACACTAATACTTATGATAATAATAATAAAAATTGTATTTTTATGTTAATAATAATAATAATAGTAATAATAATAATAATAATGATATTAATAATAAAAAGTTTAATAATGACTACCTCAAAGAGAAAAGGCTTTTAACAAAAATAACGCCCCAGCTCAGGATCGAACCCACGACCTTTCCTTAAACACACAACACCCTAAACCATCCAACCATCTTTGTTTTTCTACAATAATCCGTATATTAATTCAATTAATCTATCTTTTCTGTGTCCTCATGATACACGATTATCATACTAGTTCTAATTGGGTTTCGGCCCAACAAGTTATAACTCATCGGCCCATCATATAAATAACTGAAACCAGATAGTAGCCCATATCCATAATTGATGTATATATCGTATAATTGGCTGCTCACTAGGGTTTTCTGGTTCCTATTCTTAACGTACAGCAAGCCAAATAAATTCAAACGAACAAATTCTGAGTTTCAGTAAGCCATCAGGTTTCGAGTCATCACCATTTTCGTATCATCTGGTTTCATCATCATAAAGTACCATCATGTATATCTTTCTAATATTTAAACCAAATGGAACTTCAACACAAATTAAAATAATAAAAAGGTGTAACCGAAAGTTTTCTTGTCCACCACCTCTTGTATTCGTCTAAGATGAATCCCCAAGGGTCCTACAATCTAAATGATTTTCTATTGCCCACTCATGTATGTCGATATATATCCAGCTTATAGGTTCAAGTGGTCGACCGTGACATTTGGATGGTGGGGTCTTTGGTTTAATATATTTGTTAAATATAAAGTAGATGGCACAAAAGTATTCGGTGGTGATGGATAATTTAAACCAAATATGACCTACTGCTCGATTACTTTTATCACTTAGGATTCCTTGCTTTATCATTGTCGGCTAATACAAAAAGTAAGGTAATAATATCGAGTATAAAGGGTGGGTTCGATTGAAATCAAGGGCTCGATTGAGATAGGAAAACACACGTTTAATCTAGTAATAATTTTGAGTGAGTTTGGTTTTGGTTATAAATAAAAACGTTTGAGGTGATTCGAGCTAGGTTTGTTTATAATGGGTTCCTCGTGTTGCTGCATAATGGCTACAGGTGTTGTGGGTTGTGTTAACCGTAGCAATAGCAACAACATGAAACAACCGCATGGGTGGGTTTGATTGTCTTGGTGTATCACGGTAATGAAACAAAAAAAAAAAAATTATAAACCGAAGGTGGTTTCGTGGGTTGAAAGGAATATCAGTAACAATACAAGAGGTGTTGGGTTCTTGGGTGATTACCGAATACAAAATAATGACTACAAGCAAGCAAGTCGTATGGTTTAATGGCTGTGTTGCAGTATCTTGCGAAGGAAAGGAAGTAGAAATAGAAAACGAAGGAGTTGCAGTTTGTGTGGGTTCCTTGATAATTATAAATGGGTTTTGGTAACAATGGTTTAAACAAAAGGTGGTGTTTTTGTTGGCAACATGAATATTGTGTAGTTGCAGTAATAGCAACGAGGCTGCAAAAACAGATAGCTTGGAATGGTTTGTTTCACTATCAAGTTAGAGTGGTAGAGAAGAGATTGAAAGATTCAAAGTGGTGGAAGATGGCGGTTATGGTGAGTGATTTTGAGGGTTTTGTCGTGATGATGGTTTCATGGGGATTGCAAATGGATACGAAAACTTAGCAGTATTTATTGATCAATTTGATTGTTGGTGGACGACAAAGAATCACAGACGCACAGAAGACAGAAGAAAAAAAAATGAAAAAGCAGATAGTGATATAAGCGTACCCATCTGTTTATAAATTGTGTTTGTACAAAACTATATCTGTATAATCATCCGAATTATGTATCTATATATATTAGTATCTATTCTTGTATATATCTGTATATATATCTATATATATTTTTATATTTCTATTTATATAACCATATCTTTATATGTATATTTATTTACATATATTGTTATTTATATATATACATTTTTATTTATAATTAATGGTTCGTGAATCGTCGGGCTTGGTCCAAGGTTAACTGATTATCCAAATATAGATTTCAAACTTTCTAGACTCAACATTACAGATTTTGCTTATCGTGTCGGAAATATATAAAGATCAAGGTTTAAATTTGGTCGGAAATTTCCGGGTCATTACATGCCTGGTTAGGGTCGTAGAGAGTACAAGGCGGTCTCATTTCGGGCTGGTGTGGAGGATAGTAAGCTGGTCGGTTCGGAACGTAGGGCTCCTGAGGTGACAGCCGGCTCATAATCTTACGCTGATGATAGTCCCATCTATCATGCTGTCGTTGCCTGGAATGCTCGTAATCATTCCGTGCTTGCCACTGCTCCATCCGACAAAATCTCTCCGCGTTTGTCATGTCTACCTCATCTACACGCTGGTAGACATCAGTCATAGCCTCCCGAATGATATCCCTAATGTCATCCGCTTCCTCCATCTCCTCATCTGAGCCTCTCTCTACCTGAGGTTGACTACCTACATAGGGTATTGCCTGGTTGCGTCTACTCTTCAACACCTTAGCACCCGCATAAACCTTCAATCCTAAAAGCTCAACCTGTTCCCTACATTGCATAAGTGGACCCCCTTGGTCCTTATCTACACCTAAATACTCTCCAATGAGAGTAACAAAAATACCTCCTCCAATTATCCCCTCTTCCTTTATTCCTTCAACCATCTTAGATAAATAAAACCAACACAGTAAGGGATATTAACAAAGCCTCTTGGGTCTCGAATACACTTTAGGTAAAATAAATCATGTAAGGTCAATTTTTCCTTGTTGTGACCTCTCTGTGTAATCGAGTTAGCCAAAAATCTATGAATTATACGAACCTCGGCTCTGTTAATATGTAAGTAGGTATGTGTTCCTCCCCGCCCAAAAACATTATAATCTGACATACGCCTCTAGACGGCGTTCGCATCAAAATTCCTATCTATGACGACCCGGAAATTTCAGACTAAATTTAAACTTTATCTTTATATTATTCTGACACGATAAGCAATATTTGTTAAGTTAAATCTCAAGGATTTTAAACTATGTTTATACATTCATTTAAACCTCGACCAAATTCCAATGATTCGCGAACCAATAAATGAACATATATGAATATGTATGTATATGTGTATATATTATAAATTGAAAATGTCAACAAAGTATTTAAACGTATAATGCTTTATATGAACGTATTTGTTTCAATATGATTATTGACGAAATTTAAAAAAAATATATTAAATGATTGAATTATCAGAAACATTGAATTATGATTACAAGTCTCTGTTGAGAGGTCCACTATGATTTGAGAAAATCTATTCCTCTTAACGATATTCGGAATAATTTGTAAAGCTATTTATAAATAAAAACAAAAAGTGTCATTTACAAAAGTTAGACAAAAGTTAGTGGAGAATCGGTTTCCATAATATTCTATTAATCTATTTTCAAACGTACAAAAACGTTTTCAGTTTAAAAAGAACTTTATTATTAAAACGTATATAACTTTTATAAATATCTAGAATCACTTTTGATAACTCATTACTTAACCAGTATAATAAATATATAACAATATTTATATTTTATATCATTAAATATATATAACGATTTAAATTAATATTATATATTTATACGCGTATTATTCATACATAGTTTTTATACTTTTACTATACTTTAACTTTACCTTTACTTTACTTTTACTTTACTCTAACTTTAATAATTCATTTTAATAATTCATACTTTAATAATTCACTTTAATAATTCATACTTTAATAATTCCCTTTAAGAATTCATACTTTAATAATTCACTTTAATAATTCATACTTTAATAATTCACTTTAATAATTCATACTTTAATAATTCACTTTAATAATTCAAAAATCTATTATAAATAGAATTCAATAGGTTTCATTATTTCATAGAAACTTGAAAATATATTTCTCTAAACTCTCTCAATCGATTTACATATATATATATATATATATATATATATATATATATATATATTTGCTCTGTATTATTTCAAGATATTATTAGTATACATAAAATATTACGACGGAGTGCTGTCCGAGTGATTTCAAAATAGTTTTTTTGAATGAGTCGAAGCTAAGGAAATTATGGGTTATAGCTACGGAGGTGATGGGTATGGTTCATGGGTATGCTCGTGAGGTCAATCTAGTGTTTATCATCTCCGTTGCGTCTACGTACTTTCCTGCAATATTGAATCTCAATATTGATACGTGAGCACTCATAACTTAACATTTTTATATATCAATAGTGTATCCCTGACTAGTGCTCGAGTATATAGGATTATGCATACTTGTACATTTGATATTGTCCTTAGATAGGTTTGTTGAATCCTGAATTAGATACATATGCTACTGAGATAGGGTATATGATATGCATGTCGTTGGAAAGCTAGCGAAAAATTAAGAACTTTTCATTTAGATATCGAATGGTTTCGATGAACGGATTAGAAGTTATAGTCAACTGAATTTTAGTATTATTGTTAAAATGATCATTATTACTATCGTCGTTATTATTTTAATGGAAATATCATTGTTATTATAAAATATCATTATTACTATTATGTTAGTATTATCATTTTATCATAATAACATTTTTAGTAAATATAAATATTGTTATTTTTTATAGAATAATAATAATTATTATTACAAAATAATACAACTTTTACTTATTATTATTATGATCAATATTATTTTATCAAATAAATAGGGGATACAAAGATATTTTTCACCACGCGTAATATAATTACATTAATAATACTTACCACTATAGTTTTACGATATTAAGTGAACTTTATAAACTTTACTACTTAAGATATATAACAGTATATTTTATCATATATAAACGTTAATATAAATTTTTATTAATAATTGACTTTTATTATTATAAATATATTTAAATATATAAAACGACTATAGTTAAGTTATAAACACGTATAAATTTTAGAAGTCATTTTGGGTCAAGTTGACTTTTGTTGACTTTTGCATATTAATCTCGAGCATTAGGATTGTGGTACACTATGACTTGACCAAAAATTGTTAGACAAATATTGACCAACATATAAATATATATAATTAATATAGGTTCGTGAATCCGAGGCCAACCTTGCACTTGTTAAATGACGTTATATGTATTTTACTACGAAATACAGTATGGTGAGTTTCATTTGCTCCTTTTTATATATATTTTTGGGACTGAGAATACAAGCGCTGTTTTTATAAATGTTTTACGAAATAGGGACAAGTACTAAAACTAATTCTACGTGGGTTTAAACCAGAAATATACCCTTAGCTTGGTAACATTAAACTACTTGTCTATGTACAGTAGGCGCGAATCCTAAAGATAGATCTATTGGGCCTGACAAACCCCATCCTGACTATGGGATGCTTTAGTACTTCGAGGTTATTTTAAACACACCTGATCTGGTGTACTTCAGAGGGTAAAACATGAACGTTAAGGCTTGTTACCGGGTGCCTACAACTTATAGAATACTTTTATACACTTGCGAGTGTACATATATTTATAAACGGAAATCTTGTGGTCTATTAATATATTGAAATGATTGTTATGATAAACCTATGAACTCACCAACCTTTTGGTTGACACTTTAAAGCATGTTTATTCTCAGGTATTAAAGAAATCTTCCGCTGTGCATTAGCTCATTTTAAGGATATTACTTGGAGTCATTCATGGCATATTTTGAAATACGTTGCATTCGAGTCATTGAGTTCATCAAGATTATTATTAAGTCAATTATAGTTGGATATATTATAAAATGGTGTGCATACCGTCAATTTTCGTTGTAAAGAAAGTTTGTCTTTTAAAAACGAATGCAATGTTTGTAAAATGTATCATATAGAGGTCAAATACCTCGCGATGTAATCAACTATTGTGAATCGTTTATAATGTATATGAACGGGTCCTTTCACTATCTACCCTTTCACCACGATAAATCAAATTCATACAACCGGGTAGTAGTAATTCAGCGGGCGTATATATCTGTAATGCCCTGACCATGTCCAACATGGACATCCCGTACATCCTACCGCCAAGTATAAATCTAAGAAAACTTCTATCATCTAATCTATCTACATCTACATTTAACGCTATAGTACTCATCAGCTCAACACACCATTCCTTATATACAGGTCTACGAATGGTGAATAAGCCTTCCCAATCAGTAAAAGAAGAACTGCCATACCTTTGTATCAAATGGTCCCTAACACGGTCAGCAAGTTGGACCCTTTCCAAAGGATCCCAATCAATTACCCTAGGCACCTCTACATCTTTCGTTATTAATTTGAATTTATTACTTTGATATGCCGGGTAATCTCTCCATCGTCTATCGAATCTCAGATTAGGATGCAACGTGTGTTCAGGAATCGTTGGGTATTCTACAGGTGGATGCATCGGAAATACTAAGAATTCAGAAACAAACTGTAGCGGATCATAATAAGATACATGTTGATCAGGCTGATGTTGTTGTTCCTGTTGTGATTCTTGTTCGGGTTCATATTGCATTTCTGGTTCTGGTTCTGGTTCTGGAGTTGGAGCGGGTCGTCTAGATGACGATGATGATGATGAACCTCCAGTATCGGCTCTCTGTGAGATAGTATTCTTAGTGATATGCTTTAGCCCACTCATAAGATAGTCGGACTAATTGGTTTTCCATGGCTACATAAGCGTACCCTCGAGCATTCAATGTTTTTTCTTCTAAACATATGAACGGTCCATCTCTGCATAAAGTAACAAACTCGGTATTTGAATAGGTTTGATTATTTGAACATTTACCTTCGTGTGACCATTTTCCACATTTGTGACATCTTTCAAGGTGTCGTGCTCTTTTTTTCGCTGCGGATTTTGATTTTCCTTTACCAAATTGTAACTTATTATTTTCGTTTCTCGATTCTTTTCTTACTCCGTCCAATTTACCTCTGATTAATGATACTAATTCACTTGGAAGGGTGTCATTATTACGTTTAGTGATCAAAGCGTGTAGCATTAGACCATGGTTTAGTTCACAGGAAGTCTTCATCTCGTAAAACCTAAAAAAATAAAAATTCAGAATGGGGGGAGAAGACTAGTTCTTTAGGGTCTGCTAGGGAAAGACCATTCGGGTTCCATTCTCGAGAATTACATGAAAACAGAAAATTTAACTCTAACAGAAATATATATTATCCTTTAAAGACTTGATTCTCCCTACACTTAGTTAGCTATGGTATTGAAATTGTGATTAACTTCGTTGTCAACTTCCATCGGACCATGTATGTAATGTTTAACTCTGTGACCATTAACCTTAAATTCAATTCCATTTGAATTTATTAATTCTACTGTTCCGTATGGGAAAACTCTTTTGACTATGAATGGTCCAGACCATCTTGATTTCAATTTTCCAGAAAATAGCTTGAATCGTGAATTGAAAAGAAGAACTCTGTCTCCTTCTTTGAATTCTTTTGAACTTCTGATTCTTTTATCATGCCATTTCTTCGTTCTTTCCTTATAGATTAATGAATTTTCGTATGCTTCTTGTCTTAATTCTTTTAATTCATTTAATTGACTTAATCGTAGACGTCCGGCTTCATGTAAATCAAGATTACATGTCTTCAAAGCCCAAAATGCTTTGTGTTCAATTTCTACTGGAAGATGACATGCTTTTCCGTAAAGGAGTTTAAAAGGTGTGGTTCCAATTGGAGTTTTGTAGGCTGTTCTAAAAGCCCAGAGTGCATCCTCCAATTTCATAGATCATTCCTTCGGATTTGATCCTATGGTTTTCTCTAGAATACGTTTTAAAGCTCGGTTGGTATTTTCAACTTGTCCACTTGTTTGTGGATGATAAGCGGTTGAGATTTTATGAGTTACTCCATATCTTTTGAGAACTTTCTCAAGTTGATTGTTACAAAAATGAGTACCCCGATCACTTATTAAAGCTTTCGGTGTTCCAAACCTTGCAAAAAGACGTTTTAAAAAGTTAACTACAACTCGTGCATCGTTAGTTGGGAGAGCTTGTGCTTCCGCCCATTTAGATACATAATCAATGACAACGAGAATGTATAGATTATTATGAGATTTTGGAAATGGACCCATAAAGTCAATACCCCAAATGTCAAATACTTCACATACTTGAATGACATTTTGTGGCATTTCATCACGCTGACTTATTTTTTCGGCCCTTTGACATGCATCACAGGATTTGCAAAGAAGGTGTGCGTCTTTGAAAATTGTAGGCCAATAGAATCCAGCATCGTAAACTTTTCTTGCTGTGAGCTGAGGCCCATAATTCCCTCCTGTTGGTCCTGTGTGACAATGGTTTAAAATTTGACTAGCTTCATCTCTGAATACACATCGGCGTATTATTCCATCGGGACAACTTTTAAACAAATGTGGGTCTTCCCAGAAATAGTGTTTTATATCACTAAAGAATTTCTTTCATTTTTGGTACGACAATCCTTTTTCAAGGAATCCACATACTAAGTAGTTTGCATAGTCTGCAAACCATGATATTTCATTATAATCTATCTTCAATAGATATTCATCAGAAAAGTTGTCTTGTATGGCCGATTCATTTAGAACTTCTAATTCGGGATTTTCAAGACGAGAAAGATGATCAGCGGCGAGATTTTCTGCTCCCTTTTTATCTCGGATTTCAATATCGAACTCTTGTAAGAGTAAGATCCAACAGATTAATCGTAGTTTGGCATCTTGTTTTGAAAATAGGTATCTAAGAGCAGAATGGTCGGTATAGACCACCGTTTTAGCTAGAACTAGATATGAACAAAACTTATCAAAAGCAAAGACAATAGCAAAGAGTTCTTTTTCAGTAGTTGTATAATTTGTTTGTGCTCCTTGTAACTTCTTACTAGCATAATATATAGGTTGAAATCGTTTTTCAATCCTTTATCCTAAAACAGCTCCCATTGCAAAATCACTTGCATCACACATAAGTTCAAACAGTAGATTCCAATTTGGAGTTATCATGATCGACGCATTAGTGAGTTTTTCTTTAAGAATATTAAAAGATTTGATACATTCATCTGAAAAGATGAATGGAGCATCCTTTTCTAGGAGTTTATTCATAGGAGTGGCAATTTTATAAAAATCTTTTATAAAACGTCGGTAAAAACCGGCATGCACTAGAAAACTCCTAACTCCTCTAACATTGGTGGGATGTGGAAATTTAGCAATTACATCTACTTTAGCTCTATCCACTTCAATTCCTTCCTTTGAAATTTTATGACCAAAAACGATGCCTTCTTTAACCATGAAATGGCATTTCTCCCAATTAAGTACTAGATTTGATTGTTCGCATCTAATAAGCATTCGTTCAAGATTAACTAGACATGATTCAAATGTATCACCGAAGACTGAAAAGTCATCCATGAAAACTGAAATGTCCCGTTCTTATTGATTAAAAACGTTCCATATTAATTGATTTCGTTGCGAGGTTTTGACCTCTATATGAGACGTTTTTCAAAGACTGCATTCATTTTAAAACAAACCATAACCTTTATTTCATCAATAAAGGTTTAAAAAACTTTACGTAGATTATCAAATAATGATAATCTAAAATACCTTTTTACACACGACCATTACATAATGGTTTACAATACAAATATGTTACAACAAAATAAGTTTCTTGAATGCAGTTTTTACACAATATCATACAAGCATGGACTCCAAATCTCGTCCTTATTTAAGTATGCGACAGCGGAAGCTCTTAATAATCACCTGAGAATAAACATGCTTAAAACGTCAACAAAAATGTTGGTGAGTTATAGGTTTAACCTATATATATCAAATCATAATAATAGACCACAAGATTTCATATTTCAATACACATCCCATACATAGAGATAAAAATCATTCATATGGTGAACACCTGGTAACCGACATTAACAAGATGCATATATAAGAATATCCCCATCATTCCGGAACACCCTTCGGATATGATATAAATTTCGAAGTACTAAAGCATCCGGTACTTTGAATGGGGTTTGTTAGGTCCAATAGATCTATCTTTAGGATTCGCGTCAATTAGGGTGTCTGTTCCCTAATTCTTAGATTACCATACTTAATAAAAAGGGGCATATTCGATTTCTATAATTCAACCATAGAATGTAGTTTCACGTACTTGTGTCTATTTTGTAAATCATTTATAAAACCTGCATGTATTCTCATCCCAAAATATTAGATTTTAAAAGTGGGACTATAACTCACTTTCACAGATTTTTACTCCGTCGGGAAGTAAGACTTGGCCACTGGTTGATTCACGAACCTATAACAATATATACATATATATCAAAGTATGTTCAAAATATATTTACAACACTTTTAATATATTTTGATGTTTTAAGTTTATTAAGTCAGCTGTCCTCGTTAGTAACCTACAACTAGTTGTCCACAGTTAGATGTACAGAAATAAATCGATAAATATTATCTTGAATCAATCCACGACCCAGTGTATACGTATCTCAGTATTGATCATAACTCAAACTATATATATTTTGGAATCAACCTCAACCTTGTATAGCTAACTCCAACATTCACATATAGAGTGTCTATGGTTGTTCCGAAATATATATAGATGTGTCGACATGATAGGTCGAAACATTGTATACGTGTCTATGGTATCTCAAGATTACATAATATACAATACAAGTTGATTAAGTTATGGTTGGAATAGATTTGTTACCAATTTTCACGTAGCTAAAATGCGAAAAATTATCCAATCTTGTTTTACCCATAACTTCTTCATTTTAAATCCGTTTTGAGTGAATCAAATTGCTATGGTTTCATATTGAACTCTATTTTATGAATCTAAACAGAAAAAGTATAGGTTTATTGTCGGAAAAATAAGTTACAAGTCGTTTTTGTAAAGGTAGTCATTTCAGTCGAAAGAACGACGTCTAGATGACCATTTTAGAAAACATACTTCCACTTTGAGTTTAACCATAATTTTTAGATATAGTTTCATGTTCATAATAAAAATCATTTTATCAGAATAACAACTTTTAAATCAAAGTTTATCATAGTTTTTAATTAACTAACCCAAAACAGTCCGCGGTGTTACTACGACGGTGTAAATCCGGTTTTACGGTGTTTTTCGTGTTTCCAGGTTTTAAATCATTAAGTTAGCATATCATATAGATATAGAACATGTGTTTAGTTGATTTTAAAAATCAAGTTAGAAGGATTAACTTTTGTTTGCGAACAAGTTTAGAATTAACTAAACTATGTTCTAGTGATTACAAGTTTAAACCTTCGAATAAGATAGCTTTATATGTATGAATCGAATGATGTTATGAGCATCATTACTACCTTAAGTTCCTTGGATAAACCTACTGAAAAAGAGAAAAATGGATCTAGCTTCAACGGATCCTTGGATGGCTCGAAGTTCTTGAAGCAGAATCATGACACGAAAACAAGTTCAAGTAAGATCATCACTTGAAATAAAATTGTTATAGTTATAGAAATTGAACCAAAGTTTGAATATGATTATTACCTTGTATTAGAATGATAACCTACTGTAAGAAACAAAGATTTCTTGAGGTTGGATGATCACCTTACAAGATTGGAAGTGAGCTAGCAAACTTGAAAGTATTCTTGATTTTATGTAACTAGAACTTGTAGAATATATGAAGAACACTTAGAACTTGAAGATAGAACTTGAGAGAGATCAATTAGATGAAGAAAATTGAAGAATGAAAGTATTTGTAGGTGTTTTTGGTCGTTGGTGTATGGATTAGATATAAAGGATATGTAATTTTGTTTTCATGTAAATAAGTCATGAATGATTACTCATATTTTTGTAATTTTATGAGATATTTCATGCTAGTTGCCAAATGATGGTTCCCAAATGTGTTAGGTGACCCACATGGGCTGCTAAGAGCTGATCATTGGAGTGTATATACCAATAGTACATACATCTAAAAGCTGTGTATTGTACGAGTACGAATACGGGTGCATACGAGTAGAATTGTTGATGAAACTGAACGAGGATGTAATTGTAAGCATTTTTGTTAAGTAGAAGTATTTTGATAAGTGTATTGAAGTCTTTCAAAAGTTTATAAATACATATTAAAACACTACATGTATATACATTTTAACTGAGTCGTTAAGTCATTGTTAGTCGTTACATGTAAGTGTTGTTTTGAAACCTTTAGGTTAACGATCTTGTTAAATGTTGTTAAACCAATGTTTATAATATTAAATGAGATTTTAAATTATTATATTATCATGATATTATCATATATGAATATCTCTTAATATGATATATATACATTAAATGTCTTTACAACGATAATCGTTACATATATGTCTCGTTTAAAAATCATTAAGTTAGTAGTCTTGTTTTTACATATGTAGTTCATTGTTAATATACTTAATGATATGTTTACTTATCATAGTATCATGTTAACTATATATATATCCATATATATGTCATCATATAGTTTTTACAAGTTTTAACGTTCGTGAATCACCGGTCAACTTGGGTGGTCAATTGTCTATATGAAACATATTTCAATTAATCAAGTCTTAACAAGTTTGATTGCTTAACATGTTGGAAAAATTTAATCATGTAAATATCAATCTCAATTAATATATATAAACATGGAAAAATTCGGGTCACTACAGTACCTACTCGTTAAATAAATTTCGTCCCGAAATTTTAAGCTGTTGAAGGTGTTGACGAATCTTCTGGAAATAGATGCGGGTATTTCTTCTTCATCTGATCTTCATGCTCCCAGGTGAACTCAGGTCCTCTACGAGCATTCCATCGAACCTTAACAATTGGTATCTTGTTTTGCTTAAGTCTTTTAACCTCACGATCCATTATTTCGACGGGTTCTTCGATGAATTGAAGTTTTTCGTTGATTTGGATTTCATATAACGGAATAGTGAGATCTTCTTTAGCAAAACATTTCTTCAAATTTGAGACGTGGAAAGTGTTATGTACAGCCGCGAGTTGTTGAGGTAACTCAAGTCGGTAAGCTACTGGTTCGACACGATCAATAATCTTGAATGGTCCAATATACCTTGGATTTAATTTCCCTCATTTACCAAATCAAACAACGCCTTTCCAAGGTGCAACTTTAAGCATGACCATCTCTCCAATTTCAAATTCTATATCTTTTCTTTTAATGTCAGCGTAGCTCTTTTGTCGACTTTGGGCGGTTTTCAACCGTTGTTGAATTTGGATGATCTTCTCGGTAGTTTCTTGTATAATCTCTGGACCCGTAATCTGTCTATCCCCCACTTCACTCCAAAAAATTGGAGACCTGCACTTTCTACCATAAAGTGCTTCAAACGGCGCCATCTCAATGCTTGAATGGTAGCTGTTGTTGTAGGAAAATTCTGCTAACGGTAGGTGTCGATCCCAACTGTTTTCGAAATCAATAACACATGCTCGTAGCATGTCTTCAAGCGTTTGTATCGTCCTTTCGCTCTGCCCATCAGTTTGTGGATGATAGGCAGTACTCATGTCTAGACGAGTTCCTAATGCTTGCTGTAATGTCTGCTAGAATCTTGAAATAAATCTGCCATCCCTATCAGAGATAATAGAGATTGGTATTCCATGTCTGGAGACGACTTCCTTCAAATACAGTCGTGCTAACTTCTCCATCTTGTCATCTTCTCTTATTGGCAGGAAGTGTGCTGATTTGGTGAGACGATCAACTATTACCCAAATAGTATCAAAACCACTTGCAGTCCTTGGCAATTTAGTGATGAAATCCATGGTAATGTTTTCCCATTTCCATTCTGGGATTTCGGGTTGTGGAAGTAGACCTGATGGTTTCTGATGCTCAGCTTTGACCTTAGAACACGTCAAACATTCTCCTACGTATTTAGTAACATCGGCTTTCATACCCGGCCACTAAAAATGTTTCTTGAGATCCTTGTACATCTTCCCCGTTCCAGGATGTATTGAGTATCTGGTTTTATGAGCTTCTCTAAGTACCATTTCTCTCATATCTCCAAATTTTGGTATACAAATCCTTTCAGCCCTATACCGGGTTCAATCTTCCCGAATATTAAGATGCTTCTCCGATCCTTTGGGTATTTCATCCTTTAAATTTACCTCTTTTAAAACTCCTTGTTGCGCCTCCTTTATTTGAGTAGTAAGGTTATTATGAATCATAATATTCATAGATTTTACTCTAATGGGTTCTCTGTCCTTCCTGCTCAAGGCATCGGCTACCACATTTGCCTTCCCCGGGTGGTAACGAATCTCAAAGTCGTAATCATTCAATAATTCAATCCACCTACGCTGCCTCATATTCAGTTGTTTCTGATTAAATATGTGTTGAAGACTTTTGTGGTCGGTATATATAATACTTTTGACCCCATATAAGTAGTGCCTCCAAGTCTTTAATGCAAAAACAACCGCGCCTAATTCCAAATCATGCGTCGTATAATTTTGTTCGTGAATCTTCAATTGTCTAGACGCATAAGCAATCACCTTCGTTCGTTGCATTAATACACAACCGAGACCTTGCTTTGATGCGTCACAATAAATCACAAAATCATCATTCCATTCAGGCAATGACAATATAGGTGCCGTAGTTAGCTTTTTCTTCAATAACTGAAAAGCTTTCTCTTGTTCATCATTCCATTCAAATTTCTTCCATTTATGCGTTAATGCAGTCAAGGGTTTGCTATTCTGGAAAAGTCTTGGATGAACCTTCTGTAGTAACCAGCTAGTCCTAAAAACTGGCGTATGTGTTTCGGAGTTTTCGGGGTTTCCCACTTTTCAACAGTTTCTATCTTTGCCGGATCCACCTTAATACCTTCTTTGTTCACTATGTGACCGAGGAATTGAACTTCTTCCAACCAAAATGCACACTTTGAAAACTTAGCGTACAATTCTTCCTTCCTCAATACTTCTAACACCTTTCTCAAATGTTCACCGTGTTCTTGGTCATTCTTTGAGTAAATAAGTATGTCATCAATGAAAACAATGACAAACTTGTCAAGGTATGGTCCATGCACTTGGTTCATAAGGTCCATGAACACAGCTGGTGCATTAGTTAAACCAAACGGCATGATCATAAACTCGTAATGATCGTAACGTGTTCTGAAAGCAGTCTTTGGAATATCATCTTCTTTCACCCGCATTTGATGATACCCGGAACGTAAGTCAATCTTTGAATAAACAGAAGAGCCTTGTAGTTGATCAAATAAGTCGTCGATTCTCGGTAGTGGGTAGCGGTTCTTGATGGTAAGTTTGTTCAACTCTCGGTAGTCGATACACAACCTGAATGTACCATCTTTCTTCTTGACGAACAAAACAGGAGCTCCCCACGGTGATGTGCTTGGTCAAATGAAACCACGCTCTAAAAGTTCTTGTAATTGGCTTTGCAGTTCTTTTATCTCGCTGGGTGCGAGTCAGTAAGGAGCACGAGCTATTGGTGCAGCTCCTGGTACAAGATCTATTTGAAATTCAACGGATCGATGTGGGGGTAATCCCGGTAATTCTTTCGGAAATACATCGGAAAATTCTTTTGCAATGGGAACATCATTGATGCTCTTTTCTTCAGTTTGTACTTTCTCGACGTGTGCTAGAACAGCATAGCAACCTTTTCTTATTAGTTTTTGTGCCTTCAAATTACTAATAAGATGTAGCTTCGTGTTGCCCTTTTCTCCGTACACCATTAAGGGTTTTCCTTTTTCTCGTATAATGCGAATTGCATTTTTGTAACAAACGATCTCTGCTTTCACTTCTTTCAACCTGTCCATACCGATTATCACATCAAAACTCCCTAACTCTACTGGTATCAAATCAATCTTAAATGTTTCGCTAACCAGTTTAATTTCTCGATTCCGACTTATATTATCTGCTGAAATTAATTTACCATTTGCTAATTCGAGTAAAAATTTACTATCCAAAGGAGTCAATGGACAACTTAATTTAGCACAAAAATCTCTACTCATATAGCTTCTATCCACACCCGAATCAAATAAAACGTAAGCAGATTTATTGTCAATAAGAAACGTACCCGTAACAAGCTCCGAGTCTTCCTGTGCCTCTGCCGCATTAATATTGAAAACTCTTCCGCGGCCTTGTCCATTCGTGTTCTCCTGGTTCGGGCAATTTCTAATAATGTGGCCCGGTTTTCCACATTTATAACAAACTACATTGGCATAACTTGCTCCGACACTACTTGCTCCGCCATTACTCGTTCCGACACCATTTGTTCATTTCGTTCTATTAACCCCTGGTCCGTAGACCTCACACTTCGCCGCGCTATGACCATTTCTTTTACACTTGTTGCAAAATTTGGTGCAGAACCCCGAGTGATACTTTTCACACCTTTGGCATAGCTGCTTCTGATTGTTGTTGTTGTTGCGGTTATTATTGTTGTTGGGATGATTGTTGTAGTTGCTGTTGTTGTTGTTGTTGTTGTTGTTGTTATTGTTGTTGTTGGGCCGTTTGTTGTAGTTGCGATGGATGTTGCGATTGTTGGGATAATTGTTGCGATTATTGTTGTAATTGCTGTTGTTGTTGTATTGGTGATTCTTATCAAAGTTTTCCTCCCACTTTCTTTTGACTTGCTTCACATTGGCCTCTTCAGCAGTCTGTTCTTTAATTCTTTCTTCAATCTGGTTCACTAGTTTGTGAGCCATTCTACATGCCTGTTGTATGGAGGCGGGCTCGTGTGAACTTATATCTTCTTGGATTCTTTCCGGTAATCCTTTCACAAACGCGTCGATCTTCTCTTCCTCATCTTCGAACGCTCCCGGACACAATAGGTACAATTCTGTGAATCGTCTTTCGTACGTGGTAATATCAAATCCTTGGGTTCGTAACCCTCTAAGTTCTGTCTTGAGCTTATTGACCTCGGTTCTGGGACGGTACTTCTCGTTCATCAAGTGCTTGAATGCTGACCACGGTAGTGCGTACGCATTGTCTTGTCCCACTTGCTCTAGATAGGTATTCCACCATGTTAACGCAGAACCTGTGAAGGTATGCGTAGCGTACTTCACTTTGTCTTCTTCAGTACACTTACTTATGGCAAACACCGATTCGACCTTCTCGGTCCACCATTTCAATCCGATCGGTCCTTCGGTTCCATCAAATTCCAAAGGTTTGCAGGCAGTGAATTCTTTGTAGGTGCATCCTACACGATTTCCTGTACTGCTAGATCCAAGGTTATTGTTGGTATGTAGCGCAGCCTGTACTGCGGCTATGTTTGAAGCTAGAAAAGTACGGAATTCCTCTTCATTCATATTCACGGTGTGTCGAGTAGTCGGTGCCATTTCCTTTAAAATAGTCAAATGGAACAAGTTAATCATACAGAATATTAAGAGTAGTTAATAGTATTTCGTAGCATAATATGAACTCATTTATAAAAGCTTTTTCTTCATATTAGCGTTTTATAAGTTTAAATTCGGGTAGTACCTACCCGTTAAGTTCATACTTAGTAGCTAATATACAATTCAACTACTACAATTCTATATGAAAAACTGATTATAATAATATTTCGCGTTCAAACTTTTACACAATATTTTACAAACTTACAATACCGCTTATTTTACATATAGCATGAAATATAGCACACAATAAATTTGATACAAGATGGTTGTGAAGATAATTCTAGCTAGTACACAAGTCGTTCAGCAAAGGCAATAAAGACACGTAATTCATATGTCCAGAAACAAGTCATGCATTCTGGTTTTACTAGGATTACTTCCCATCCTTGGTCTTGTGGAACATAACCGTTATGGCCGTTGATAAGACAGCGTGTTGTAACGTCGTCAAAGGGACGAGGGTTACGTAATGTCCAACAGTCCCGTAACAATCTAAAAACCTCATTTCTTACCCCAATTACCGACTCCGTCACTTGTGGGAACGTTTTGTTTAATAGTTGTAGCTCGATGTTCTTGTTCTCACTTTGGTGAGAAGCGAACATTACTAATCCGTAAGCATAACATGCTTCTTTATGTTGCATGTTAACCGCTTTTTCTAAATCACGAAGTCCAATATTCGGATATATTGAGTCAAAATAATTTCTTAACCCATTGCGTAAAATAGCATTTGGGTTCCCCGCAATATATGCGTCAAAGTAAACACATCGTAACTTATGGATTTCCCAATGTGATATCCCCCATCTTTCGAACGAAATCCTTTTATAAACCAAGGCATTCTTGGAACGTTCTTCGAATGTCTTACAAACTGATCTCGCCTTAAATAGTTGTGCCGAAGAATTCTGACCGACTCTAGACAAGATTTCATCAATCATGTCTCCGGGTAGGTCTCTTAAAATATTGGGTTGTCTATCCATTTTGTGTTTTTATACTGTAAAATAGACAAGAGTTAGATTCATAAAAAAATACTTATTAATACAAGCAATTTTTACATATATCATAAAGCATAAGCACACTATATTACATATATTACACCACACGAATACAACTATCTTATTCCGACTCGCTTGTTTCTTCTTCTTCGGTTTTGGTTCGTTTTCCCAAGTTTCTAGGGATATATGATGTTCCCCTAATACGAGCCGTCGTTTTCCACATTGGTTTAGAAAAACCTGGTGGTTTAGAGGTTCCCGGGTCATTGTTACAACTTAAGGACTTCGGGGGTTGACGATACATATAAAGTTCATCGGGGTTGGAATTAGATTTCTCTATTTTTATGCCCTTTCCCTTATTATTTTCTTTTGCCTTTTTAAATTCAGTTGGGGTAATTTCTATAACATCATCGGAATTCTCGTCGGAATCCGATTCATCGGAGAATTGGTAATCCTCCCAATATTTTGCTTCCTTGGCGGAAACACCATTGACCATAATTAACCTTGGTCGGTTGGTTGAGGATTTTCTTTTACTTAACCGTTTTATTATTTCCCCCACCGGTTCTATTTCTTCATCCGGTTCCGATTCTTCTTCCGGTTCCGATTCTTCTTCCGGTTCCGACTCTTCTTCCGGTTCCTCTTCGGGAACTTGTGAATCAGTCCACGAATCATTCCAATTTACATTTGACTCTTCATTATTATTAGGTGAGTCAATGGGATTTGTGCTAGAGGTAGACATCTATCACACAATATCAAACATGTTAAGAGATTAATATATCACATAATATATACATGTTAATAATATATAGTTTCCAACAAAAATGTTAAGCAATCATTTTTAAAGAAAACACGTCGAAGTCCAGACTCACTAATGCATCCTAACAAACTCGATAAGACACACTAATGCAAATTTTTTGGTTCTCTAAGACCAACGCTCGGATACCAACTGAAATGTCCCGTTCTTATTGATTAAAAACGTTCCATATTAATTGATTTCGTTGCGAGGTTTTGACCTCTATATGAGACGTTTTTCAAAGACTGCATTCATTTTGAAACAAACCATAACCTTTATTTTATCAACAAAGGTTTAAAAAGCTTTACGTAGATTATCAAATAATGATAATCTAAAATATCCTGTTTACACACGACCATTACATAATGGTTTACAATACAAATATGTTACAACAAAATAAGTTTCTTGAATGCAGTTTTTACACAATATTATACAAGCATGGACTCCAAATCTTGTCCTTATTTAAGTATGTGACAGCGGAAGCTCTTAATAATCACCTGAGAATAAACATGCTTAAAACGTCAACAAAAATGTTGGTGAGTTATAGGTTTAACCTATATATATCAAATTATAATAATAGACCACAAGATTTCATATTTCAATACACATCCCATACATAGAGATAAAAATCATTCATATGGTGAACACCTGGTAACCGACATTAACAAGATGCATATATAAAAATATCCCATCATTCCGGGACACCCTTCGGATATGATATAAATTTGGAAGTACTAAAGCATCCGGTACTTTGGATGGGGTTCGTTAGGCCCAATAGATCTATCTTTAGGATTCGCGTCAATTAGGGTGTCGGTTCCCAAATTCTTAGATTACCATACTTAATAAAAAGGGGCATATTCGATTTCGATAATTCAACCATAGAATGTAGTTTCACGTACTTGTGTCTATTTTGTAAATCATTTATAAAACCTGCATGTATTCTCATCCCAAAATATTAGATTTTAAAAGTGGGACTATAACTCACTTTCACAGATTTTTACTTCGTCGGGAAGTAAGACTTGGCCACTGGTTGATTCACGAACCTATAACAATATATACATGTATATCAAAGTATGTTAAAAATATATTTACAACACTTTTAATATATTTTGATGTTTTAAGTTTATTAAGTCAGCTGTCCTCGTTAGTAACCTACAACTAGTTGTCCACAGTTAGATGTACAGAAATAAATTGATAAATATTATCTTGAATCAATCCACGACCCAGTGTATACGTATCTTAGTATTGATCACAACTCAAACTATATATATTTTGGAATCAACCTCAACCCTGTATAGCTAACTCCAACATTCACATATAGAGTGTCTATGGTTGTTCCGAAATATATATAGATGTGTCGACATGATAGGTCGAAACATTGTATACATGTCTATGGTATCTCAAGATTACATAATATACAATACAAGTTGATTAAGTTATGGTTGGAATAGATTTGTTACCAATTTTCACGTAGCTAAAATGCGAAAAATTATCCAATCTTGTTTTACCCATAACTTCTTCATTTTAAATCCGTTTTGAGTGAATAAAATTGCTATGGTTTCATATTGAACTCTATTTTATGAATATATACAGAAAAAGTATAGGTTTATAGTCAGAAAAATAAGTTACAAGTCATTTTTGTAAAGGTAGTCATTTCAGTCGAAAGAACGACGTCTAGATGACCATTTTAGAAAACATACTTCCACTTTGAGTTTAACCATAATTTTTGGATATAGTTTCATGTTCATAATAAAAATCATTTTCTCAGAATAACAACTTTTAAATCAAAGTTTATCATAGTTTTTAATTAACTAACCCAAAACAGCCCTCGGTGTTACTACGACGGTGTAAATCCGGTTTTACGGTGTTTTTCGTGTTTCCAGGTTTTAAATCATTAAGTTAGCATATCATATAGATATAGAACATGTGTTTAGTTGATTTTAAAAATCAAGTTAGAAGGATTAACTTTTGTTTGCGAACAAGTTTAGAATTAACTAAACTATGTTCTAGTGATTACAAGTTTAAACCTTCGAATAAGATAGCTTTATATGTATGAATCGAATGATGTTATGAACATCATTACTACCTTAAGTTCCTTGGATAAACCTACTGGAAAAGAGAAAAATGGATCTAGCTTCAACGGATCCTTGGATGGCTCGAAGTTCTTGAAGCAGAATCATGACACGAAAACAAGTTCAAGTAAGATCATCACTTGAAATAAGATTGTTATAGTTATAGAAATTGAACCAAAGTTTGAATATGATTATTACCTTGTATTAGAATGATAACCTACTGTAAGAAACAAAGATTTCTTGAGGTTGGATGATCACCTTACAAGATTGGAAGTGAGCTAGCAAACTTGAAAGTATTCTTGATTTTATGTAACTAGAACTTGTAGAATATATGAAGAACACTTAGAACTTGAAGATAGAACTTGAGAGAGATCAATTAAATGAAGAAAATTGAAGAATGAAAGTGTTTGTAGGTGTTTTTGGTCGTTGGTGTATGGATTAGATATAAAGGATATGTAATTTTGTTTTCATGTAAATAAGTCATGAATGATTACTCATATTTTTGTAATTTTATGAGATATTTCATGCTAGTTGCCAAATGATGGTTCCCACATGCGTTAGGTGACCCACATGGGCTGCTAAGAGCTGATCATTGGAGTGTATATACCAATAGTACATACATCTAAAAGCTGTGTATTGTACGAGTACGAATACGGGTGCATACGAGTAGAATTGTTGATGAAACTGAACGAGGATGTAATTGTAAGCATTTTTGTTAAGTAGAAGTATTTTGATAAGTGTATTGAAGTCTTTCAAAAGTGTATAAATACATATTAAAACACTACATGTATATACATTTTAACTGAGTCGTTAAGTCATCGTTAGTCGTTACATGTAAGTGTTGTTTTGAAACCTTTAGGTTAACGATCTTGTTAAATGTTGTTAACCCAATGTTTATAATATCAAATGAGATTTTAAATTATTATATTATCATGATATTATCATGTATGAATATCTCTTAATATGATATATATATACATTAAATGTCTTTACAACGATAATCGTTACATATATGTCTCGTTTAAAAATCATTAAGTTAGTAGTCTTGTTTTTACATATGTAGTTCATTGTTAATATACTTAATGATATGTTTACTTATCATAGTATCATGTTAACTATATATATATATATCCATATATATGTCATCATATAGTTTTTACAAGTTTTAACGTTCGTGAATCACCGGTCAACTTGGGTGGTCAATTGTCTATATGAAACATATTTCAATTAATCAAGTCTTAACAAGTTTGATTGCTTAACATGTTGGAAACATTTAATCATGTAAATATCAATCTCAATTAATATATATAAACATTTAATTATGTGTGCAATACGAAGGACTTATTCCTTTAATATCATGAATTTTCCATGCAATAGCTGGTTTATGAGCTTTTAGCACAAAAATGAGTTGAGATTTTTCATTTTTAGTAAGAGAAGACGATATTATTACAGGTAATTCAGATTCACCATGTAAATAAGCGTATTCCAAATGGTTTGGAAGTGGCTTTAACTCTAATGTCGGTGGTTCTTCTATCGATGATTTATATCGATATCTGTCTTCTTCTTTTAGCATTTGAATTTCTTCTGTTGTTGGTTCATATCCATTAGCCATAAGTGTAGCTAACATTTCAGTTTCATTAATTGGTTCAGTTCCTTCTCCTAAAGAACATTCTCCTGTTCCTTGTAATTCTGGAAATTCTTCTAACAATTCTGCATGTGAATCTATAGTTTGAATATAATAACATGTATCATCTGCAGATTGCGGTTGTTGCATTGCTCTATCAACTAAAAAGGTAACACTCTCGTCCTCTATACTTAGGGTCAGTTTCTTACCAAACACGTCTATTATTGCTTTGGCCGTGTTTAAGAATGGTCTTCCTAATATGAGAGGTACTCGAGAATCTTCTTCCATGTCCAAAATAACAAAATCTACTGGAAATACTAAAGTACCAACTTTAACTAGCATGTTCTCCATTATCCCTCTAGGATATTTTACTGATCGATCGGCTAGTTGTATGCTTATTCGTGTTGGTTTCAATTCTCCAAGATCTAGTTTAACGTATAGTGAATACGGCATTAGATTTATACTAGCACCTAAGTCTGCCAATGCTTCTATTGAACTAAGACTACCCAGAAAACATGGAATTGTGAAACTTCCTGGATCTGATAATTTTTCTGGTATCTTATTCAACAGCACTGCAGAACAATTAACATTCATAGTAACAGCCGAGAGTTCTTCCATTTTCTTTCTATTTGTGATTAGATCTTTCAAGAATTTAGCATATCTAGGCATTCCTGAAATCACATCAATGAAAGGAAGATTTACATTTATCTGTTTAAACATATTCAAGAATTTGGATTGCTCGGCTTCAAGTCTCTCTTTTCTCATTTTACTTGGGTAAGGAATTGGTGGTTGGTATGGTTTAACATAAGGTTTAGCCTTAACTGTGTTATCTTCATTAACCTTTTCAACTACCGGTTCTTTTTCCTTATCTTGCTCAGATTGTGGTTCTTGTGGAGTAGGAATAGCTTCATCAGAGATTACAGGTATTTCAGGTGGTTTAAGTGTAATACCACTTCTTGTGATAATAGCTTTAGCTGTTTCATTCCGGGGGTTAGCATTTGTATCACTAGGTAAACTTCCTGGTTTTCTTTCACCTATTAACCTTGCTAGGTTACTTACTTCTTGTTCCAAATTTTGAATAGAAGCTTGTTGATTTCTAAATGCTTGAGCATTTTGTTCATTGGTTTGTTTCTGAGATGTGAAAAACTGTGTTTGAGAATCAACTAGCTTCGACATCATATCTTCTAAATTTGGCTTTTTATCATCGGTTTGTGGTGGTTTGTTTTGAAAAATAGGTCTTTGCTGATTGTAAGTATTGTTGGATACTTGTTGATTACTAGGACCTTGTTGATTGTTGTATGGAACATTTCGGTTATAATTCTGATTTTGATTGTAGATCGGTCTTGGCGGTTGATAATTATTCCAATAATTATTTCCAGGCCTTTGGTTTATGTATGAAACATTCTCTCTTTGTTCCATTGTTAGTTCAATACTGAGACAATCTTTTGTCAAATGTGGTCCTCCACACTGCTCACAACTAATTCGTATTGAGTGGATATCTTTAGTCATCTTTTCCATTCGTCTCTCGACAGCATCTATCTTTGCGGAAATGGAATCTAAGTCATGGCTAGAATCGGCTCTAGCTGCTTTAGATGATCTAACGATATCTTTTTCTTGGTGCCACTCATGTGAGTGGGAAGCAGTGTTATCAATAATTTTGTAAGCATCAGTTGCGGTTTTCTTCATAATAGAACCACCAGCTGCTATATCGATGTCTTTTCTTGTTGTGATGTCGCATCCTTGGTAGAATATTTGTACTATTTGACAGGTGTCTAAACATGTTGCGGACATCCTCTTAATAACTTTTCAAATCTTGTCCAAGCCTCATATAGAGTTTCATTTGGCTTCTGTGTGAACGTAACAATTTCTCCTTGAAGTCTCACGGCTTTAGATGCCGGAAAGAATTGTTTGAGAAATTTTTCAACTAAAACGTCCCTTGTATCAATCGCTCCTTCAGGTAACGTGTAAAAACCCGTCCTTATCCTCCTGGACGAAGTCATCAACATTTGGTCCCATTGCGATGATCGACTCCAAGTAATGTCCTTAAATTGAGAAAATGCACAGCGGAAGACTTAATTCGTACCTGAGAATAAACATGCTTTAAAGTGTCAACCAAAAGGTTGGTGAGTTCATAGGTTTATCATAACAATCATTTTAATATCTTAATAGACCACAAGATTTCATATTCATAAACGTTTTAATAAAAATATTCTAAGTGGTTGAGCACTTGGTAACCATACTTAACATTTAATCAACGTCGCATATTCCCTTTATTATGAAATCTCACTACACCGTACCAAGTGTAGTCACCAAAACGAAGTACTGTGCAACCGTTGAATACTGGTCGTCCAGTCCGGTTGGGGTTGTCAGGCCCGATAGATCTATCAACAGGATTCGCGTTTACAATACCCATGTAAATAGTAGTTACCAAGCTACAGGGAAGTATGCCAGTGGTACAACTCAACGTATAATATATTTTTAAGTACTTGTGTCTATTTCGTAAACATTTATAAAAGCAGCGCATGTATTCTCAGCCCAAAAATATATATTGCAAAAGCAATTAAAAAGGGAGCAAATGAAACTCACCTAATGTATTTTGTAGTAAAAATACATATGACGATATTGAACAAGTATAGGGTTGGTCTCGGATTCACGAACCTATATCATTCATATAGGTATTAAAACATATAACAAGTTCATATATTAATAATATTAATATACTTGTTATACTTAATGTTTCATATGTCATGTTTAATAAATATCCTAAATATATTTATTTTATATATATCTTGAATAATTAATTTATACTTATTAAAAATATAATATTAGAGTTAGGTTATCTATTCTAAATATGGTTAAGATTTTATGTCATAAATATATTTTTATATAGAAAATCTTCATTTGATATATTAATAGTACTAATAATAATAATGATAAAAATAATACTAATTATGATAGAAATTCTAATAATAGTAATAATGATAAGTTTAATATTAATAATAAAGATAGTGCTAATAATACTAATGTTTGTAATGATAATACTAATAAAATGATAATTTTAATAAAAATGATAATTTCAATAATAATAATAATAATAATAATAATAATAGTTTTTAGTAAAAACGCTAGGTTTAATAATAATGATGATGAAAATAATAGTTTTGATATTAATACTTAATACTTAATAATAATAATGATCTTACTACTAATTATAATATTATACGTATTTATAATCTTAACCTAATCGTATTCATACTTATATTATTCATAATCATTAAATATAACAATAATTACTTATATATTAACATTTCATCATTTACATATCTTTTATATCATAATTATAACAACAACAATAATAATATCAATACTAATAATAATAATAACAAGATTAATAATAATAAAAATAAAAATGAAATTACTACCTCAAAATAAAATGGCTTAAGATACTGCCCGAGCTCAAACCCACGACCTCTCGCTAAACAATAACACTCTAAACCATTCCTCCATCTCTTTCTTTGTTTAATATGCAACTTATACATATATAACCCGTTACCCTTTTCTGTTTCATATTCAATTAATTCGGCCCAACAAATACACACTCCTGGCCCAACAGAATTAATCCAAGCCCCATCACTTGTTGTTTAATTAAAAAGAAAATATGAGCAGCAGGCAAGAATCGAACCCTGGTCTCTCGCATACACACCAACCCCATAAACCACTCACCCATATTTTTATTTCTGGAATTACACCCTTCTTATTAATTATAAACTGTATTTTAATATCATTATCTTCTTCAAAGCTTATGACCAGTGAACCCAAAATTTACTCAACATATCGAATTTAAGATTGGAATTAACATTTTTAATTGCAAACAATCATAAACCAAAACAAGTGTTCTTTGACTAAAAAGAAAATAAAAATAAAAAATAATTAAGAATACATGCCGTCGCTGTTTACTTTTTCTTTAAAAAAAAAATTCGATTTTACAAATCGTTACGTTATAGGTAAAAGTTATAACACGAAATAGGTTATAAAACATTTGTGGAAACATTCCGAATCTTTAATTTAACTTGAATTACAACAGGAAGTTCGAATTTGTTTGAAGAACATACAGTTGACTTTTTAAAACTTATACTTTGACTTGAAAATTAGAACTTGATTTGAAGAATTGGATATTGAAACTTTGCAGGTAGTTTGGTTATAGAATTTCTAACAAAACTGCACTTTTACTTTTTGAATAACTAATCGAATTGGAGATCTTGCATTTGAGGTATGACGAGCAGAGGAAACTAGGGGTGTTTTTTTTTCTTTTTTTTTTTAGTTCCTACTCAATCGCTAATAAGGATATTAATAGAATCATTGAAACACTATATCTGATTGTTGTTGTTTAGTGATTAATTGAAATCGATGGGTATTGAAAGGAGACAGAGTCGTTCGCACAGAATAGTAAGGAAGAAAATAAATAAAGTTAGTTTACAAAGTCTTATTAAATTTGTTGTGTAGTTGAATTTATATTCAGTTTGTAATTAGACCAAAGGCATAAGACAAATTCAGATACAGAAGGATAGATACAGGTAACCAAATTTGTACGATATTAAATTTTTTTTTATATATAATTTATATAATTAATAGATATATTAATAATAATAATAATTATATTAATAATACTTATAAATAATAATAATGATACTAATAATCATAAAAATAAAAATGTTAATAATTATATTATTAATGATAATGATATATTGTATTATTTTCTATTAAATATAATTATAGTAATACTAATATTATTATAACATTTATTTATTTATAATTAATTTTTTTTAACTTGTACTTTTAATTTAATATGTTACTTTTACACACTATCAACTACGTAGAGTATGATATTTAATAACTTATATTCAATATTTAATATTTATATACATTTTTATTTACATAATTGTTCGTGAATCGTCGAGAACAGTCGAAGGTCAATTGAATATATGAAACAGTTCAAACTTTTTGAGACTCAACCTAACAGACTTTTCTTATTGTGTCACAAATATTAAATCGTATTGAGAGTTTGGTTCAAAATTAGTCGAAATTTTCCGGGTCGTGACAGTACCTACCCGTTAAATAAATTTCGTCCCGAAATTTGATCGAGGTGGTCATGGCTAACAATAAGATTGTTTTTATGACGAATATGAGTTAATAACTAGAGTTTTATCACCATTTAGTAATAGTGGTAAAACAATTCAATTATGTGAAGCGTACGAGTGAAACTGTCACAAAAGAGTGAAATGGAATAAATAGAGGTTTGTTTTAACTTTTGACGTAGTCATTGTTGAATTTCGGAATTCAAGGGATTTAAGGAAATCTTCTAATCAGAAGGAAAATGTATTAGCACGAATTATTAGCAACTGTTGGAATTACGGAAGAACATAAATATCAAGGAAATATTTTCGTGATATGCTTAGAGATTAAGTAGAATGAAAGAGTTATGTAACATGACACATGATGAGGGCAAGGTCTGTGAACCATCATCACGTTCCATTAAAAATTTAGCATGACTTACTGTAATATAATCACGTTGGCCAAGCGTCATTATATTATATTAACCCATGCTTCAATTCCCCAACATTTCTCCACAATTCATTCATAATTTATACTTAGATTTTTACAAAAGTTTCCAATATAATGGAATACTGAAAACACGAAGAGGTAGATAATTCGGACAAGAATATTTATGAAAATATCCTCAGAAATATCGAAGATATTTATGATGATATTTTGGAATTTCTAAGTTCGAAGGTTGATGAAGAAAGATTTTTCGCAAGATTTTAACATGTCTTCGGAACAAGATATTCTCTAAAGATTTCGGTAGATCAAGAATTACCTGGATTTTTTTGAAAATAGGGTTTGATACTTGTATTTGTCCTTGGTCTCCTTCATGGTTAGCTCAATCCATTTTTCAATATCAAATTTTCTATCGAGCGTTCCCAACACTCCATTCTTCATCATCAAACTCTTGGCCGTTCAGACCATCTGCGATTTTGCTGTTTCCTCTGCATTTAATGCTACCATATCTGAATCTTCGGTTATCAATCCGAGGTGGTTTCAGGAGAATTGTGTTTTTAGATGATTAAACGCTGATGGTAATATGGTGGAATATAAAAGATTCTCCAGTAACAATAAAGAGTACGCATATATATCAAGGTTATAATAAGGTTATTTCGAATGAAAAGTCAGAGTTGACTTACTGGAGCTGTGACAAAATTTGCTACTTTGAAAGGGATTACCAAATCATTTTGGGTAATAACAACACTAAAGGAATTAGCACAGCTACGTGTTAAACGTTTACTCAGTTTCTGAGGGTTTTTCAGGTGTATAACTATATGCATCAATCTTTTCTTCCGTAGATGAAGTGCGACTGGTTCATGCTCTCGATCGAGGTGTTTTCAAGAATCGTGAAAGGTTTGAACGCAGATTGTAATTGTCAAGATACGAATGAGGTTTAAGATGAAATCAAGTGGCAAACTTGAAGAATTATTTAGTTTCATATGTTATAATCAGTATTTTAATTCATTTTAATTGTCCAATATTATTTGCCCACAGTCTATAGTCCACATTTTACAGTCCAATAGGTCGTACATAGTTTAATATATAACATTCGAATTAATTAATACGTATCGTGACCCGTGTACCGGTCTCAGTATTGATCACAACTCAAACTATATATATATTTTGGAATCAACCTCAACCCTGTATAGCTAACTCCATCATTTGCATATAGAGTGTCTATGGTGAAATGTCCCGTTCTTATTGATTAAAAGCGTTCCATATTAATTGATTTCGTTGCGAGGTTTTGACCTCTATATGAGACGTTTTTCAAAGACTGCACTCATTTTTAAAACAAACCATAACCTTTATTTCATAAATAAAGGTTTAAAAAGCTTTACGTAGATTATCAAATAATGATAATCTAAAATATCCTGTTTACACACGACCATTACATAATGGTTTACAATACAAATATGTTACATCGAAATCAGTTTCTTGAATGCAGTTTTGCCACAATATCATATAAACATGGACTCCAAATTTTGTCCTTATTTTAGTATGCAACAGCGGAAGCTCTTAGTATTCACCTGAGAATAAACATGCTTTAAACGTCAAGAAAAATGTTGGTGAGTTATAGGTTTAACCTATATATATATATCAAATCGTAACAATAGACCACAAGATTTCATATTTCAATACACATCCCATACATAGAGATAAAAATCATTCATATGACGAACACCTGGTAACCGACATTAACAAGATGCATATATAAGAATATCCCCATCATTCCGGGACACCCTTCGGATATGATATAAATTTCGAAGTACTAAAGCATCCGGTACTTTGGATGGGGTTTGTTAGGCCTAATAGATCTATCATTAGGATTCGCGTCAATTAGGGTGTCTGTTCCCTAATTCTTAGATTACCAGACTTAATAAAAAGGGGCATATTCGATTTCGATAATTCAACCATAGAATGTAGTTTCACGTACTTGTGTCTATTTTGTAAATCATTTATAAAACCTGCATGTATTCTCATCCCAAAATATTAGATTTTAAAAGTGGGACTATAACTCACTTTTACAGATTTTTTTTACTTCGTCGGGAAGTAAGACTTGGCCACTGGTTGATTCACGAACCTATAACAATATATACATATATATCAAAGTATGTTCAAAGTATATTTACAACACTTTTAATATATTTTGATGTTTTAAGTTTATTAAGTCAGCTGTCCTCGTTAGTAACCTACAACTAGTTGTCCACAGTTAGATGTACAGAAATAAATCGATAAATATTATCTTGAATCAATCCACGACCTAGTGTATACGTATCTCAGTATTGATCACAACTCAAACTATATATATTTTGGAATCAACCTCAACCCTGTATAGCTAACTCCAACATTCACATATAGAGTGTCTATGGTTGTTCCGAAATATATATAGATGTGTCGACATGATAGGTTGAAACATTGTATACGTGTCTATGGTATCTCAAGATTACATAATATACAATACAAGTTGATTAAGTTATGGTTGGAATAGATTTGTTACCAATTTTCACGTAGCTAAAATGAGAAAAATTATCCAATCTTGTTTTACCCATAACTTCTTCATTTTAAATCCGTTTTGAGTGAATCAAATTGCTATGGTTTCATATTGAACTCTATTTTATGAATCTAAACAGAAAAAGTATAAGTTTATAGTCGGAAAAATAAGTTACAAGTCGTTTTTGTAAAGGTAGTCATTTCAGTCGAAAGAACGACGTCTAGATGACCATTTTAGAAAACATACTTCCACTTTGAGTTTAACCATAATTTTTGGATATAGTTTCATGTTCATAATAAAATTCATTTTTCCAGAATAACAACTTTTAAATCAAAGTTTATCATAGTTTTTAATTAACTAACCCAAAACAGCCCGCGGTGTTACTACGACGGCGTAAATTCGGTTTTACAGTGTTTTTCGTGTTTCCAGGTTTTAAATCATTAAGTTAGCATATCATATAGATATAGAACATGTGTTTAGTTGATTTTAAAAGTCAAGTTAGAAGGATTAACTTTTGTTTGCGAACAAGTTTAGAATTAACTAAACTATGTTCTAGTGATTACAAGTTTAAACCTTCGAATAAGATAGCTTTATATGTATGAATCGAATGATGTTATGAACATCATTACTACCTTAAGTTCCTTGTATAAACCTACTGGAAAAGAGAAAAATGGATCTAGCTTCAACGGATCCTTGGATGGCTCGAAGTTCTTGAAGCAGAATCATGACACGAAAACAAGTTCAAGTAAGATCATCACTTGAAATAAGATTGTTATAGTTATAGAAATTGAACCAAAGTTTGAATATGATTATTACCTTGTATTAGAATGATAACCTAATGTAAGAAATAAAGATTTCTTGAGGTTGGATGATCACCTTACAAGATTGGAAGTGAGCTAGCAAACTTGAAAGTATTCTTGATTTTATGTAACTAGAACTTGTAGAATTTATGAAGAACACTTAGAACTTGAAGATAGAACTTGAGAGAGATCAATTAGATGAAGAAAATTGAAGAATTAAAGTGTTTGTAGGTGTTTTTGGTCGTTGGTGTATGGATTAGATATAAAGGATATGTAATTTTGTTTTCATGTAAATAAGTCATGAATGATTACTCATATTTTTGTAATTTTATGAGATATTTCATGCTAGTTGCCAAATGATGGTTCCCACATGTGTTAGGTGACTCAAATGGGCTACTAAGAGCTGATCATTGGAGTGTATATACCAATAGTACATATATCTAAAAGCTGTGTATTTTACGAGTACGAATACGGGTGCATACGAGTAGAATTGTTGATGAAACTGAACGAGGATGTAATTGTAAGCATTTTTATTAAGTAGAAGTATTTTGATAAGTGTATTGAAGTCTTTCGAAAGTGTATAAATACATATTAAAACACTAAATGTATATACATTTTAACTGAGTCGTTAAGTCATCGTTAGTCGTTACTTGTAAGTGTTGTTTTGAAACCTTTAGGTTAACGATCTTGTTAAATGTTGTTAACCTAATGTTTATAATATCAAATGAGATTTTAAATTATTATATTATCATGATATTATCATGTATGAATATCTCTTAATATGATATATATACATTAAATGTCTTTACAACGATAATCGTTACATATATGTCTCGTTTAAAAATCATTAAGTTAGTAGTCTTGTTTTTACATATGTAGTTCATTGTTAATATACTTAATGATATGTTTACTTATCATAATATCATGTTAACTATATATATATATCCATATATATGTCATCATATAGTTTTTACAAGTTTTAACGTTCGTGAATCACCGGTCAACTTGGGTGGTCAATTGTCTATATGAAACATATTTCAATTAATCAAGTCTTAAAAAGTTTGATTGCTTAAAATGTTGGAAACATTTAATCATGTAAATATCAATCTCAATTAATATATATGAACATAGAAAAGTTCGGGTCACTACAGTACCTACCCGTTAAATAAATTTCGTCCCGAAATTTTAAGCTGTTGAAGGTGTTGACGAATCTTCTGGAAATAGATGCGGGTATTTCTTCTTCATCTGATCTTCACGCTCCCAGGTGAACTCGGGTACTCTACGAGCATTCCATCGAACCTTAACAATTGGTATCTTGTTTTGCTTAAGTCTTTTAACCTCACGATCCATTATTTCAACGGGTTCTTCGATGAATTGAAGTTTTTCGTTGATTTGGATTTCATCTAACGGAATAGTGAGATCTTCTTTAGCAAAACATTTCTTCAAATTCGAGACGTGGAAAGTGTTATGTACAGCCGCGAGTTGTTGAGGTAACTCAAGTCGGTAAGCTACTGGTCCGACACGATCAATAATCTTGAATGGTCCAATATACCTTGGATTTAATTTCCCTCGTTTACCAAATCGAACAACGCCTTTCCAAGGTGCAACTTTAAGCATGACCATCTCTCTAATTTCAAATTCTATATCTTTTCTTTTAATGTCAGCGTAGCTCTTTTGTCGACTTTGGGCGGTTTTCAACCGTTGTTGAATTTGGATGATCTTCTCGGTAGTTTCTTGTATTATCTCCGGACCCGTAATCTGTCTATCCCCCACTTCACTCCAACAAATCGGAGACCTGCACTTTCTACCATAAAGTGCTTCAAACGGCGCCATCTCAATGCTTGAATGGTAGCTGTTGTTGTCGGAAAATTCTGCTAACGGTAGATGTCGATCCCAACTGTTTCCGAAATCAATAACACATGCTCGTAGCATGTCTTCAAGCGTTTGTATCATCCTTTCGCTCTGCCCATCAGTTTGTGGATGATAGGCAGTACTCATATCTAGACGAGTTCCTAATGCTTGCTGTAATGTCTGCCAGAATCTTGAAATAAACCTGCCATCCCTATCAGAGATAATAGAGATTGGTATTCCATGTCTGGAGACGACTTCCTTCAAATACAGTCGTGCTAACTTCTCCATCTTATCATCTTCTCTTATTGGCAGGAAGTGTGCTGATTTGGTGAGACGATCAACTATTACCCAAATAGTATCAAAACCACTTGCAGTCCTTGGCAATTTAGTGATGAAATCCATGGTAATGTTTTCCCATTTCCATTCCAGGATTTTGGGTTATTGAAGTAGACCTGATGGTTTCTGATGCTCAGCTTTGACCTTAGAACACGTCAAACATTCTCCTACGTATTTAGCAACATCGGCTTTCATACCCGACCACCAAAAATATTTCTTGAGATCCTTGTACATCTTCCCCGTTCCAGGATGTATTGAGTATCTGGTTTTATGAGCTTCTCTAAGTACCATTTCTCTCATATCTCCAAATTTTGGTACCCAAATCCTTTCAGCCCTATACCGGGTTCTGTCTTCCCGAATATTAAGATGCTTCTCCGAACCTTTGGGTATTTCATCCTTTAAATTTCCCTCTTTTAAAACTCCTTGTTGCGCCTCCTTTATTTGAGTAGTAAGGTTATTATGAATCATTATATTCATAGATTTTACTCGAATGGGTTCTCTATCCTTCCTGCTCAAGGCATCGGCTACCACATTTGCCTTCCCCGGGTGATAATGAATCTCAAAGTCGTAATCATTCAACAATTCAATCCACCTACGCTGCCTCATATTCAGTTGTTTCTGATTAAATATGTGTTGAAGACTTTTGTGGTCGGTATATATAATACTTTTGACCCCATATAAGTAGTGCCTCCAAGTCTTTAATGCAAAAACAACCGCGCCTAATTCCAAATCATGCGTCGTATAATTTTGTTCGTGAATCTTCAATTGTCTAGACGCATAAGCAATCACCTTCGTTCGTTACATTAATACACAACCGAGACCTTGCTTTGATGCGTCACAATAAATCACAAAATCATCATTCCCTTCAGGCAATGACAATATAGGTGCCGTAGTTAGCTTTTTCTTCAATAACTGAAACGCTTTCTCTTGTTCATCATTCCATTCAAATTTCTCCCCTTTATACGTTAATGCAGTCAAGGGTTTTGCTATTCTGGAAAAGTCTTGGATGAACCTTCTGTAGTAACCAGCTAGTCCTAAAAACTGGCGTATGTGTTTCGGAGTTTTTGGGGTTTCCCACTTTTCAATGGTTTCTATCTTTGCCGGATCCACCTTAATACCTTCTTTGTTCACTATGTGACCGAGGAATTGAACTTCTTCAAACCAAAATGCACACTTTGAAAACTTAGCATACAATTCTTCCTTCCTCAATACTTTTAACACCTTTCTCAAATGTTCACCGTGTTCTTGGTCATTCTTTGAGTAAATAAGTATGTCATCAATGAAAACAATGACAAACTTGTCAAGGTATGGTCCACACACTCGGTTCATAAGGTCCATGAACACAACTGGTGCATTAGTTAAACCAAACGGCATGACCATAAACTCGTAATGACCGTAACATGTTCTGAAAGCAATCTTTGGAATATCATCTTCTTTCACCCGCATTTGATGATACCCGGAACGTAAGTCAATCTTTGAATAAACAGACGAGCCTCGAGTTGATCAAATAAGTCGTCGATTCTCGGTAGTGGGTAGCAGTTCTTGATGGTAAGTTTGTTCAACTCTCGGTAGTCGATACACAACCTGAATGTACCATCTTTCTTCTTGACAAACAAAACAGGAGCTCCCCACGGTGATGTGCTTGGTCGAATGAAACCATGCTCTAAAAGTTCTTGTAATTGGCTTTGCAGTTCTTTCATCTCGCTGGGTGCAAGTCTGTAAGGAGCACGAGCTATTGGTGCAGCTCCTGGTACAAGATCTATTTGAAATTCAACGGATCGATGTGGGGGTAATCCCGGTAATTCTTTCGGAAATACATCGGGAAATTCTTTTGCAATGGGAACATCATTGATGCTCTTTTCTTCAGTTTGTACTTTCTCGACGTGTGCTAGAACAGCATAGCAACCTTTTCTTACTAGTTTTTGTGCCTTCAAATTACTAATAAGATGTAGCTTCGTGTTGCCCTTTTCTCCGTACACCATTAAGGGTTTTCCTTTTTCTCGTATAATGCGAATTGTATTTTTGTAACAAACGATCTCTGCTTTCACTTCTTTCAACCAGTCCATACCGATTATCACATCAAAACTCCCTAACTCTACTGGTATCAAATCAATCTTAAATGTTTCGCTAACCAGTTTAATTTCTCGATTCCGACATATATTATCTGCTGAAATTAATTTACCATTTGCTAATTCGAGTAAAAATTTACTATCCAAAGGTGTCAATGGACAACTTAATTTAGTAAAAAAATCTCTACTCATATAGCTTCTATCCGCACCCGAATCAAATAAAACTTAAGCAGATTTATTGTCAATAAGAAATGTACCCGTAACAAGCTCCGGGTCTTCCTGTGCCTATGCTGCATTAATATTGAAAACTCTTACGCGGCCTTGTCCATTCGTGTTCTCCTGGTTCGGGCAATTTCTAATAATGTGGCCCGGTTTTCCACATTTATAACAAACTACATTGGCATAACTTGCTCCGACACTACTTGCTCCACCATTACTCGTTCCGACACCATTTGTTCCTTTGGTTCTATTAACCCCTGGTCCGTAGACCTCACACTTTGCCTCGCTATGACCATTTCTTTTACACTTGTTGCAAAATTTGGTGCAGAACCCCGAGTGATACTTTTCACACCTTTGGCATAGCTGCTTCTGATTGTTGTTGTTGTTGCGGTTATTATTGTTGTTGGGATGATTGTTGTAGTTGTTGTTGTTGTTGTTGTTGTTGTTGTTGTTGTTGGGCCGTTTGTTGTAGTTTCGATTGATGTTGCGATTGTTGGGATAATTGTTGCGATTATTGTTGTAATTGCTGTTGTTGTTGTATTGGTGATTCTTATCACCGTTTTCCTCCCACTTTCTTTTGACTTGCTTCACATTGGCCTCTTCAGCAGTCTGTTCTTTAATTCTTTCTTCAATCTGGTTCACTAGTTTGTGAGCCATTCTACATGCCTGTTGTATGGAGGCGGGCTCGTGTGAACTTATATCTTCTTGGATTCTTTACGGTAATCCTTTCACAAACGTGTCGATCTTCTCTTCCTCATCTTCGAACGCTCCCGGACACAATAGGCACAATTCTGTGAATCGTCTTTCGTACGTGGTAATATCAAATCCTTGGGTTCGTAACCCTCTAAGTTCTGTCTTGAGCTTATTGACCTCGGTTCTGGGACGGTACTTCTCGTTCATCAAGTGCTTGAATGCTGACCACGGTAGTGCGTACGCATTGTCTTGTCCAACTTGCTCTAGATAGGTATTCCACCATGTTAACGCAGAACCTGTGAAGGTATGCGTAGCGTACTTCACTTTGTCTTCTTCAGTACACTTACTTATGGCAAACACCGATTCGACCTTCTCGGTCCACCGTTTCAATCCGATCGGTCCTTCGGTTCCATCAAATTCCAAAGGTTTGCAGGCAGTGAATTCTTTGTAGGTGCATCCTACACGATTTCCTGTACTGCTAGATCCAAGGTTATTGTTGGTATGTAGCGCAGCCTATACTGCGGCTATGTTTGAAGCTAGAAAAGTACGGAATTCCTCTTCATTCATATTCACGGTGTGTCGAGTAGTCGGTGCCATTTCCTTCAAAATAGTCAAATGGAACAAGTTAATCATACAGAATATTAAGAGTAGTTAATAGTATTTCGTAGCATAATATGAACTCATTTATAAAAGCTTTTTCTTCATATTAGCGTTTTATAAGTTTAAATTCGGGTAGTACCTACCCGTTAAGTTCATACTTAGTAGCTAATATACAATTCAACTACTACAATTCTATATGAAAAACTGATTATAATAATATTTCGCGTTCAAACTTTTACACAATATTTTACAAACTTACAATACCGCTTATTTTACATATAGCATGAAATATAGCACACAATAAATTTGATACAAGATGGTTGTGAAGATAATTCTAGCTAGTACACAAGTCGTTCAGCAAAGGCAATAAAGACACATAATTCATACGTCCAGAAACAAGTCACGCATTCTGGTTTTACTAGGATTACTTCCCATCCTTGGTCTTGTGGAACATAATCGTTATGGCTGTTGATAAGACAGCGTGTTGTAACGTCGTCAAAGGGACGAGGGTTACGTAATGTCCAATAGTCCCGTAACAATCTAAAAACCTCATTTCTTACCCCAATTACCGACTCCGTCACTTGTGGGAACGTTTTGTTTAATAGTTGTAGCTCGATGTTCTTGTTCTCACTTTGGTGAGAAGCGAACATTACTAATCTGTAAGCATAACATGCTTCTTTATGTTGCATGTTAGCCTCTCTTTCTAAATCACGAAGTCCAATATTCGGATATATTGAGTCAAAATAATTTCTTAACCCATTGCGTAAAATAGCATTTGAGTTCCCCGCAATATATGCGTCAAAGTAAACACATCGTAACTTATGGATTTCCCAATGTGATATCCCCCATCTTTCGAAAGAAAGCCTTTTATAAACCAAGTCATTCTTGGAACGTTCTTCGAATGTCTTACAAACTGATCTCGCCTTAAATAGTTGTGCCGAAGAATTCTGACCGACTCTAGACAAGATTTCATCAATCATGTCTCTGGGTAGGTCGCTTAAAATATTGGGTTGTCTATCCATTTTGTGTTTTTATACTGTAAAATAGACAAGAGTTAGATTCATAAAAAAAATACTTATTAATACAAGCAATTTTTACATATATCATAAAGCATAAGCACACTATATTACATATATTACACCACACGAATACAACTATCTTATTCCGACTCGCTTGTTTCTTCTTCTTCGGTTTTGGTTCGTTTTGCCAAGTTTCTAGGGATATATGATGTTCCCCTAATACGAGCCGTCGTTTTCCACATTGGTTTAGAAAAACCTGGTGGTTTAGAGGTTCCCGGGTCATTGTTACAACCTAAGGACTTCGGGGGTTGATGATACATATAAAGTTCATCGGGGTTGGAATTAGATTTCTCTATTTTTATGCCCTTTCCCTTATTATTTTCTTTTGCCTTTTTAAATTCAGTTGGGGTAATTTCTATAACATCATCGGAATTCTCGTCGGAATCTGATTCATCGGAGAATTGGTAATCCTCCCAATATTTTGCTTCCTTGGCGGAAACACCATTGACCATAATTAACCTTGGTCGGTTTGTTGAGGATTTTCTTTTACTTAACCGTTTTATTATTTTCCCCACCGGTTCTATTTCTTCATCCGGTTCCGATTCTTCTTCCGGTTCCTCTTCGAGAACTTGTGAATCAGTCCACGAATCATTCCAATTTACATTTGACTCTTCATTATTATTAGGTGAGTCAATGGGACTTGTTCTAGAGGTAGACATCTATCACATAATATCAAACACGTTAAGAGATTAATATATCACATAATATTCGCATGTTAAAAATATATAGTTTCCAACAAAATTTGTTAAGCAATCATTTTTCAAGTAAACACGGTCGAAGTCCAGACTCACTAATGCATCCTAACAAACTCGATAAGACACACTAATGCAAAATTCTGGTTCTCTAAGACCAACGCCCGGATACCAACTGAAATGTCCCGTTCTTATTGATTAAAAACGTTCCATATTAATTGATTTCGTTGCGAGGTTTTGACCTCTATATGAGACGTTTTTCAAAGACTGCACTCATTTTTAAAACAAACCATAACCTTTATTTCATAAATAAAAGTTTAAAAAGCTTTACGTAGATTATCAAATAATGATAATCTAAAATATCCTGTTTACACAAGACCATTACATAATGGTTTACAATACAAATATGTTACATCGAAATCAGTTTCTTGAATGCAGTTTTTACACAATATCATACAAACATGGACTCCAAATTTTGTCCTTATTTTAGTATGCAACAGCGGAAGCTCATAGTATTCACCTGAGAATAAACATGCTTTAAACGTCAACAAAAATGTTGGTGAGTTATAGGTTTAACCTATATATATCAAATCGTAACAATAGACCACAAGATTTCATATTTCAATACACATCCCATACATAGAGATAAAAATCATTCATATGGTGAACACCTGGTAACCGACATTAACAAGATGCATATATAAGAATATCCCCATCATTCCGGGACACCCTTCGGATATGATATAAATTTCGAAGTACTAAAGCATCCGGTACTTTGGATGGGGTTTATTAGGCCCAATAGATCTATCTTTAGGATTCGCGTCAATTAGGGTGTCTGTTCCCTAATTCTTAGATTACCAGACTTAATAAAAAGGGGCATATTCGATTTCGATAATTCAACCATAGAATGTAGTTTCACGTACTTGTGTCTATTTTGTAAATCATTTATAAAACCTGCATGTATTCTCATCCCAAAATATTAGATTTTAAAAGTGGGACTATAACTCACTTTTACAGATTTTTTTTACTTCGTCGGGAAGTAAGACTTGGTCACTGGTAGATTTACGAACCTATAACAATATATACATATATATCAAAGTATGTTCAAAATATATTTACAACACTTTTAATATATTTTGATGTTTTAAGTTTATTAAGTCAGCTGTCCTCGTTAGTAACCTACAACTAGTTGTCCACAGTTAGATGTACAGAAATAAATCGATAAATATTATCTTGAATCAATCCACGACCCAGTGTATACGTATCTCAGTATTGATCACAACCCAAACTATATATATTTTGGAATCAACCTCAACCCTGTATAGCTAACTCCAACATTCACATATAGAGTGTCTATGGTTGTTCCGAAATATATATAGATGTGTCGACATGATAGGTCAAAACATTGTATACGTGTCTATGGTATCTCAAGATTACATAATATACAATACAAGTTGATTAAGTTATGGTTGGAATAGATTTGTTACCAATTTTCACGTAGCTAAAATGAGAAAAATTATCCAATCTTGTTTTACCCATAACTTCTTCATTTTAAATCCGTTTTGAGTGAATCAAATTGCTATGGTTTCATATTAAAATCTATTTTATGAATCTAAACAGAAAAATTATAGGTTTATAGTCGGAAAAATAAGTTACAAGTCGTTTTTGTAAAGGTAGTCATTTCAGTCGAAAGAACGACGTCTAGATGACCATTTTAGAAAACATACTTCCACTTTGAGTTTAACCATAATTTTTGGATATAGTTTCATGTTCATAATAAAAATAATTTTTCCAGAATAACAACTTTTAAATCAAAGTTTATCATAGTTTTTAATTAACTAACCCAAAACAGCCCGCGGTGTTACTACGACGGCGTAAATTCGATTTTACAGTGTTTTTTGTGTTTCCAGGTTTTAAATCATTAAGTTAGCATATCATATAGATATAGAACATGTGTTTAGTTGATTTTAAAAGTCAAGTTAGAAGGATTAACTTTTGTTTGTGAACAAGTTTAGAATTAACTAAACTATGTTCTAGTGATTACAAGTTTAAACCTTCGAATAAGATAGCTTTATATGTATGAATCGAATGATGTTATGAACATCATTACTACCTTAAGTTCCTTGGATAAACCTACTGGAAAAGAGAAAAATGGATCTAGCTTCAACAGATCCTTGGATGGCTCGAAGTTCTTGAAGCAGAATCATGACACGAAAACAAGTTCAAGTAAGATTATCACTTGAAATAAGATTGTTATAGTTATAGAAATTGAACCAAAGTTTGAATATGATTATTACCTTGTATTAGAATGATAACCTACTGTAAGAAACAAAGATTTCTTGAGGTTGGATGATCACCTTACAAGATTGGAAGTGAGCTAGCAAACTTGAAAGTATTCTTGATTTTATGTAACTAGAACTTGTAGAATTTATGAAGAACACTTAGAACTTGAAGATAGAACTTGAGAGAGATCAATTAGATGAAGAAAATTGAAGAATGAAAGTGTTTGTAGGTGTTTTTGGTCGTTGGTGTATGGATTAGATATAAAGGATATGTAATTTTATTTTCATGTAAATAAGTCATGAATGATTACTCATATTTTTGTAATTTTATGAGATATTTCATGCTAGTTGCCAAATGATGGTTCCCACATGTGTTAGGTGACTCACATGGGCTACTAAGAGCTGATCATTGGAGTGTATATACCAATAGTACATACATCTAAAAGCTGTGTATTGTACGAGTACGAATACGGGTGCATACGAGTAGAATTGTTGATGAAACTGAACGAGGATGTAATTGTAAGCATTTTTGTTAAGTAGAAGTATTTTGATAAGTATATTGAAGTCTTTCAAAAGTGTGTAAATACATATTAAAACACTACATGTATATACATTTTAACTGAGTCGTTAAGTCATCGTTAGTCGTTACATGTAAGTGTTGTTTTGAAACCTTTAGGTTAACGATCTTGTTAAATGTTGTTAACCTAATGTTTATAATATCAAATGAGATTTTAAATTATTATATTATCATGATATTATCATGTATGAATATCTCTTAATATGATATATATATATATATATATATATTAAATGTCTTTACAACGATAATCGTTACATATATGTCTCGTTTAAAAATCATTAAGTTAGTAGTCTTGTTTTTACATATGTAGTTCATTGTTAATATACTTAATGATATGTTTACTTATCATAATATCATGTTAACTATATATATATCTATATATATGTCATCATATAGTTTTTACAAGTTTTAACGTTCGTGAATCACCGGTCAACTTGGGTGGTCAATTGTCTATATGAAACATATTTCAATTAATCAAGTCTTAACAAGTTTGATTGCTTAACATGTTGGAAACATTTAATCATATAAATATCAATCTCAATTAATATATATGAACATGGAAAAGTTCGGGTCACTACATATGGTTGTTCCAAGATAAATATATAGATGGGTCAATATGATATGTCGAAACCTTGTATACGTGTCCCGTTATTTAAAGTGCGTAAAATAAATATAGAAATTAAATGACGATAAATAAAATTGCGAGAATGTAAATTGCGATAATTAAATTGCGATAAATAAAATGTAACCAGTTAGCTAGGAACAGTTAGCGTGAATTCTTAACAATATTTCATTTAGTTAGTTCGTTTGTTTCTAACAAATTTTACTTTGTCCGATTTTTTCTTCATTATGCCACTTGTTGGATTCTGATAGATCAAAATCCAAATATGAAATTGAATGAAAATGGTTATTTTGTGGTGAACAGATACGTATATCGGTGGTTATAAATAGGATCATAAATGACTATTGAATTAGATTTGAAAGAATGTACAATATACTTATTAATGTAAAATCTGAATATTCCTCGGGTATTACCTACCCGTTAAAATATTTTTACCATTAACAGTTTGTACGAAAGAATTCTTAATTACAATCTTTATGAAAACATATATACATATATATTTTCTTCAGATGTAATCATTGATTTTATGAGTTAATATGATATTAATCTCATTTGATTTTACTGTTAGAACGAGAATATATAATCTCTAAAACATTAGAGGTTACATAATCGCCACGTAGAACGAAGATAAATGATGTAGAACGATATGTAGAACGAAAATAAAGTAAATAGAACGATACGTAGAACGTTGATTATGCTCGAGGTACAGAATGAGATTTTGAGGCATGTGATGTTGAAACTTGGGTTGTTAGTGGTACTGGTGTTGATGTTGGTGGTACTATTGGTGCCGGTGATGTTGCTGAAGCTGGTAAGTTTTGAACCATATTCTCCAAAGCCACTACTCGAGCGCGAAGCTCGTTGACTTCTTCTATTACTCCGGGATGATTGCCGGTCGAAACGAGCGGATGAATAAGATTTAGAATTGTGGATAGAATATAATCGTGGTGAGATATTCGCGCAACGAGAGTGAAAATGGTGTTTCGAACAGGTTCGCTGGTAAGTGATTCAGGTTCTTCGCCAAAAGGTGAATTCGGTTGGTGGAAGGGATCGCCTTCTTCTCGTCTCCATTGGTTAAGTTGACTACGTACCCATCCGATGAATTGGGGATGGATGACTGGTTGATTCATTCTGGTGACGCTGCTTTCGGAGTTTAGGTGAATATCCATGTCGGAATAGCTGTCAGAATTCGAGGAATTTGAACTAGTTGAAGGATACATTTTGTACGATCAGATGAAGGATTTTCGATAAGAAATAGATTTTCGGATATTGGATGATATTCTAATTACATAGCATACCTATATATAATATAGAAGATACCGTAGATTACGGAGGAACTTTCGGAAACTGTCAGACGCAGTTTACAATAACAGATACGCTAGGATATAAATTTATCTATAAACTATCTATGCAATAAGTGCAGAAAGTCGTGTCTAGACTTAGGAATGATAAGCAGGTAATTTTTCACTAGGAATGATAAACAATACTTATAATATGCAGCTAAGGTCGAAGTCCAGACTTGCTAATGCATCCTAACAACTATCAGTTAGATACACTAATGCAAGACCTGATTCGCTAGGACCAACGCTCTGATACCAACTGTAAAAACCCGTCCTTATCCTCCTGGACGAAGTCATCAACATTTGGTCCCATTGCGATGATCGACTCCAAGTAATTTCCTTAAATTGAGCAAATGCACAGCGGAAGACTTAATTCGTACCTGAGAATAAACATGCTTTAAAGTGTCAACCAAAAGGTTGGTGAGTTCATAGGTTTATCATAACAATCATTTTAATATCTTAATAGACCACAAGATTTCATATTCATAAACGTTTTAATAAAAATATTCTAAGTGGTTGAGCACTTGGTAACCATACTTAACATTTAATCAACGTCGCATATTCCCTTTATTATGAAATCTCACTACACCGTACCAAGTGTAGTCACCAAAACGAAGTACTGTGCAATCGTTGAATACTGGTCGTCCAGTCCGGTTGGGGTTGTCAGGCCCGATAGATCTATCAACAGGATTCGCGTTTACAATACCCATGTAAATAGTAGTTACCAAGCTACAGGGAAGTATGCCAGTGGTACAACTCAACGTAGAATATATTTTTAAGTACTTGTGTCTATTTCGTAAACATTTATAAAAGTAGCGCATGTATTCTCAGCCCAAAAATATATATTGCAAAAGCAATTAAAAAGGGAGCAAATGAAACTCACCTAATGTATTTTGTAGTAAAAATACATATGACGGTATTGAACAAGTATAGGGTTGGTCTCGGATTCACGAACCTATATCATTCATATAGGTATTAAAACATATAACAAGTTCATATATTAATAATATTAATATACTTGTTATACTTAATGTTTCATATGTCATGTTTAATAAATATCCTAAATATATTTATTTTATATATATCTTGAATAATTAATTTATACTTATTAAAAATATAATATTAGAGTTAGGTTATCTATTCTAAATATGGTTAAGATTTTATGTCATAAATATATTTTTATATAGAAAATCTTCATTTGATATATTAATAGTACTAATAATAATAATGATAAAAATAATACTAATTATGATAGAAATTCTAATAATAGTAATAATGATAATTTTAATATTAATAATAAAGATAGTGCTAATAATACTAATGTTTGTAATGATAATACTAATAAAATGATAATTTTAATAAAAATGATAATTTCAATAATAATAATAATAATAATAATAATAATAGTTTTTAGTAAAAACGCTAGGTTTAATAATAATGATGATGAAAATAATAGTTTTGATATTAATACTTAATACTTAATAATAATAATGATCTTACTACTAATTATAATATTATATGTATTTATAATCTTAACCTAATCGTATTCATACTTATATTATTCATAATCATTAAATATAACAATAATTACTTTTATCTTAACATTTCATCATTTACATATCTTTTATATCATAATTATAACAACAACAATAATAATATCAATACTAATAATAATAATAACAAGAATAATAATAATAAAAATAAAAATGAAATTACTACCTCAAAATAAAATGGCTTAAGATACTGCCCGAGCTCAAACCCGCGACCTCTCGCTAAACAATAACACTCTAAACCATTCCTCCATCTCTTTCTTTGTTTAATATGCAACTTATACATATATAACCCGTTACCCTTTTCTGTTTCATATTCAATTAATTCGGCCCAACAAATACACACTCCTGGCCCAACAGAATTAATCCAAGCCCCATCACTTGTTGTTTAATTAAAAAGAAAATATGAGCAGCAGGCAAGAATCGAACCCTGGTCTCTCGCATACACACCAACCCCATAAACCACTCACCCATATTTTTATTTCTAGAATTACACCCTTCTTATTAATTATAAACTGTATTTTAATATCATTATCTTCTTCAAAGCTTACGACCAGTGAACCCAAAATTTACTCAACATATCGAATTTAAGATTGGAATTAACATTTTTAATTGCAAACAATCATAAACCAAAACAAGTGTTCTTTGACTAAAAAGAAAATAAAAATAAAAAATAATTAAGAATACATGCCGTCGCTGTTTACTTTTTCTTTAAAAAACAAATTCGATTTTACAAATCGTTACGTTATAGGTAAAAGTTATAACACGAAATAGGTTATAAAACATTTGTGGAAACATTCTGAATCTTTAATTTAACTTGAATTACAACAGGAAGTTCGAATTTGTTTGAAGAACATACAGTTGACTTTTTAAAACTAATACTTTGACTTGAAAATTAGAACTTGATTTGAAGAATTGGATATTGAAACTTTGCAGGTAGTTTGGTTATAGAATTTCTAACAAAACTGCACTTTTACTTTTTGAATAACTAATCGAATTGGAGATCTTGCATTTGAGGTATGACGAGCAGAGGAAACTAGGGGTGTTTTTTTTTTCTATTTTTTTTAGTTCCTACTCAATCGCTAATAAGGATATTAATAGAATCATTGAAACAATATATCTGATTGTTGTTGTTTAGTGATTAATTGAAATCGATGGGTATTGAAAGGAGACAGAGTCGTTCGCACAGAATAGTAAGGAAGAAAATAAATAAAGTTAGTTTACAAAGTCTTATTAAATTTGTTATGTAGTTGAATTTATATTCAGTTTGTAATTAGACCAAAGGCATAAGACAAATTCAGATACAGAAGGATAGATACAGGTAACCAAATTTGTACGATATTCAATTTTTTTTTATATATAATTTATATAATTAATAGATATATTAATAATAATAATAATTATATTAATAATACTTATAAATAATAATAATGATACTAATAATCATAAAAATAAAAATGTTAATAATTATATTATTAATGATAATGATATATTGTATTATTTTCTATTAAATATAATTATAGTAATACTAATATTATTATAACATTTATTTATTTATAATTAATTTTTTTTTAACTTGTACTTTTAATTTAATATGTTACTTTTACACACTATCAACTACGTAGAGTATGATATTTAATAACTTATATTCAATATTTAATATTTATATACATTTTTATTTACATAATTGTTCGTGAATCGTCGAGAACAGTCGAACGTCAATTGAATATATGAAACAGTTCAAACTTTTTGAGACTCAACCTAACAGACTTTTCTTATTGTGTCACAAATATTAAATCGTATTGAGAGTTTGGTTCAAAATTAGTCGAAATTTTCCGGGTCGTGACATAACGATTCCAACCAATCTTTGGCTTCTCCCTTTAAAGTCCAGGGAAATAACATGAGATATATCTGTTCATCCTCAACTTCTCTGATTTTAAATAGAGTGCATATCCTATTAAAGGTACGAAGATGTTCATTTGGATCTTCCTTCGGCGCACCACTAAATTGGCATTGATTAGTTACCATATGTAGGATTTGTCCCTTGATTTCATAATCTGGCGCATTAATGTCAGGCTGAGTAATTGCGTGACCTTGGCCAGTGCGTTTAGCTCGCATTCGGTCTTCCATACTTAGAGGTTCCAGATTTTTCATAATTGAATTTGTTGAATCTGAATCACTAGAGGATTATGATTTAATGGTAGGTTCCTCAACAATCTCTGTTTAAATGATTGGTGGTTCCGGAGGAAAGATTAATGGTTCAGGATCTATGAATTGTCCTTGAATATTCTCCGGATTCTCAATTGTGAGGTCGGGTTCAAAAAATGGATTATCGGAAATTTGAATTGGAGTAATTGGTCGACTAGATGACGATTCTAAAGAAAAATCAACGGCGACAATATTTGCTAGATGTCTTGATCGAGTTACAGGTGGTGAACATACAAAAGGTGGTGATCGTTTTGCTCGGTACATTCACTGAATATCCTATTAGTTTTTAAAAAGGAAGAAAAATTATATAAGTTATCCAATTAATAGACTTTTCTGATTTTGCCCACGTTTCGAATAGCCAAAAGATGCAGCAGAGGGGCAGGATTCGTTTGGTCTCAATATAATTGAGTACTGTTTGGCTCCAATAACCCGGTCCACGTACAAATCCAACTATTACTACGAACCAGAAAATTTTGATGTCTATCAATTTAACCACTTAAAATAATTTTTCGTAATTTAAAGAAATTCTAGAGAAGAAATAGAAAAAAAATCTAAGTCCTAAAACTAGAATGTCGAGAAATAAGAAAGAAAAAGAGCGCGTCGAAAAACGTCGAAAAATAATAGGCGTCGAAAAATAAAAATAAGAAAGTAGCGCGTCGAAACTTAAAAAGGAACTAAAAACTAAAAATTAAAAGTTGCGTCTAAAAATATTAAAGCTTAAAAGAAAAACTATATCCCAAATGGCAATAACTTAAAAAGGTACTAAAATTTAAAAACGGCATCGCAAAATTCTAAAGTACCTAAATCTTAGTCTAAATAAAAAGCACTTAAGGGATTTTACGGCAAAGCCTAAAAATCTAGAAATAAAAATAACTATGGCAAAAACTATATCTTAGAATTAAATACGAGCGAAAAATACAAATATTATGCTAAAACGAATAAAATGAAACAAAATATAAAAATATATTTAAAGTTGTAAAAAGTACAATTTTATAAAAATATTATTTTTATATTATTTATTTTATAAAACTATTAATTTTATAATTTAATTAAACTAATTAAACTTAAAATAATACAAATTAAATAATAAAACTAAAACTTAAATAATAAAATAAGTAAAACCTAATTAGGGTTTTAAATTAATTATAATTAGTAATAATACTCCGTAATGATTGCAGTTTTAGGGTTAACTGTGGCGTGTCAGACACTCTCATGCGATCGCATGAGAATTTGCCTTCGGGCTCATGCGATCGCATGCGCTAAGGTTACGGGTCAGGTTACGGGCTGCTACAGTACCGGGCCTCGAATATTTTTTTTTTTCTGATTTAGATATTTATATAATATATTTATATAAATTAAATAAAACTTATATTTTTACAAATTAAAAATAAAGAAACTTTATAAAACTTATATATTTAGCAAACTCTTAAAAATACTTAAATTTTGTTTTTCTTTTTATATTTTTGAATATATTAAGACGTATTTTTACAAAAACGTAGTTTTATAAAAGTAAAAAAAATCTTTTTTTTCTATAGCGTTGCGCTTTCGGCGTTTAAGCAGAATTGTCCCCGGCAGCGGCGCCAAAAATACTTGATGTGTGCGAGGTGTACTAGGAAATAGTATTATTTTTACAACGAAATAACTATTAAATACGATACAATTTTACACAAGATATTTATTTATTTATAGAATGGATATACCTAAACCTTGCTACAACACTTAGAGGCAGTGTACGTAATCGTACAGTAGTGTAGTTTTTAGTAAGTCCGGTTCGTTCCACAGGGATACACTTAAACAAGCTTAACGCTATATTAGTTTTAAATTTATAAAAATACAAATATATATATAAGTGATATTATTATTATAAAAGGGGGTTTTTACCGTTTAATGACCGGTTTGTCGATTTTAAAACTTTTAGTCGCAGTTAAAACCTAATGTAAAATATTAAAAATAAATACAACTTAATTTAAAGCGTAAAGTAAATAACAATAATGAAATTGCGATAAATAAAAGTGCGATAAAATAAAATTGCGATAATTAAAGAATACGATAATTAAAAGTGCAATTAAATACAAAGACAATAAATAAAAGTGCGATAATTAGAAGTGCAATTAAATATGAAAATAAAGGAATTATGCTTATTTAAACTTCCGTAATCATGATGTTTAACGTGTTGTTTTTAGTTTATTTCCATGGGTTAATTGTCCTTTGTCCTGGATTATTCGATATGTCCATACGAATTTGTTCATAATAGTCCATCAGGCATAAATATAAAGTGCGAAAGTCTTCGTCAAATTATTCTTATTCCCGAAGTAAAATATTCCAACTAATTGGGGATTCGAATTGTAACAAGGTTTTAATACTTTGTTTAATGAATACACCAGGTTATCGACTGCGTGTAAACCAAGGTTTTACTATTTTGTTAACAATTATACCAATTACCCTTGAATATAATCCACCCCTGTTTCAACAAGTCTACTAACTATTAATCCAGTTCCGTGTCCGGTAAAATGAACAATTATTGGTATTTATAGATATCCCGCCCACCGTGCCCAGTCAAGCGTATGTGGTTATATATAAATACGTCAAATTATAAGTCTATATATTAAATTAACGAGGTGTCGTTTAGTTAATATAAAGCCCATTAATAGCCCATAGTCTAATTTCCACAAGTGTCGTTCTTTTATTCAAACCCCAATTATGGTACAAAGCCCAATTACCCAATTTTAATATTTTAGCCCAACATCATGATTACTTCGGTAGTAAATAAGCATAATAATAACTTAGCTATGAGACATTAAATTAAAAATAACATTAACCATAACTTACAGTGATTAAAAATAGCGTAGCGTTACACGGACAGAATTTCGACTTACACCCTTACAACATTCGCTAACATACCCTTATTATTAGAATTTAAAATTAAAAATTAAAATTAAAATATAAATATATATATATATATATATATATATATATATATATATATATATATATATATATATATATATATATATATATATATATATATATATATATATATATATATCTTACGTATGAGAGAAAGAAGAAAAAGATGTTAAATTTCGTCCAAAACTCGCGAACTTTATAGGACCAGGCCTGGATTTCAGGGCCATGCGATCGCATGGCTTTTGTGCCTCCAGGCCATGCGATCGCATGGTGGTAGGTAACAGCTCACATGATTTTTGTTTCTTTGCTTGTCGACGTTTTAATAAATAAATATAATATATAAATAATTATAAGAATTATTTAAATATTATATTATATTTATGTGCATAGTTGACTTGTAATTTTTAGTCCGTTGTGTCGAGCGTTGAGAGTTGACTTTGGTCCCGGTTCCGGATTTTCGAACGTCCTTGCGTATAATTTAATATCTTGTACTTTGCGTTTTGCGTCTTGTACTCTTGTAATTTTGAGACGTTTCTTATCAATAATTGGAACCACTTTGATTGTATTTTGTATTTTTGAGCTTTTTAGTCGTTTGCGTCTTCAATTTGTCGAATCTGTCTTTTGTCTTCATCTTTTATTATTTAAACGAATATCACTTGTAAATAGAACAATTGCAACTAAAAGCTTGTCTTTCTTGAGGGATAATGCTATGAAATATATGTTAGTTTTTAGCATTATCAGTGATATATTGTGACGCCTCAAAGCAAGGTCTCGGTTGTGTATTAATGCAATGAACGAAAGTAATTGCTTATGCGTCTAGACAATTGAAGATTCACGAACAGAATTATACGACGCATGATTTGGAATTAGGAGCGGTTGTTTTTGCATTAAAGACTTGGAGGCACTACTTATATGGGGTCAAAAGTATTATATATACCGACCACAAAAGTCTTCAACACATATTTAATCAGAAACAACTGAATATGAGGCAGCGTAGGTGGATTGAATTGTTGAATGATTACGACTTTGAGATTCGTTACCACCCGGGGAAGGTAAATGTGGTAGCCGATGCCTTGAGCAGAAAGGACAGAGAACCCATTCGTGTAAAATCTACGAATATAATGATTCACACTAACCTTACTACTCAAATAAAGGAGGCGCAACAAGGAGTTTTAAAAGAGGGAAATTTAAAGGATGAAATACCCAAAGGATCGGAGAAGCATCTTAATATTCAGGAAGACGGAACCCGGTATAGGGCTGAAAGGATTTGGGTACCAAAATTTGGAGATATGAGAGAAATGGTACTTAGAGAAGCTCATAAAACCAGATACTCAATACATCCTGGAACGGGGAAGATGTACAAGGATCTCAAGAAACATTTTTGGTGGCCAGGTATGAAAGCCGATGTTGCTAAATAGGTAGGAGAATGTTTGACGTGTTCTAAGGTCAAAGCTGAGCATCAAAAACCATCAGGTCTACTTCAACAACCCGAAATCCCGGAATGGAAATGGGAAAACATTACCATAGATTTCATCACTAAATTGCCAAGGACTGCAAGTGGTTTTGATACTATTTGGGTAATAGTTGATCGTCTCACCAAATCAGCACACTTCCTGCCAATAAGAGAAGATGACAAGATGGAGAAGTTAGCACGACTGTACTTGAAGGAAGTCGTCTCCAGACATGGAATACCAATCTCTATTATCTCTGATAGGGATGGCAGATTTATTTCAAGATTCTGGCAGACATTACAGCAAGCATTAGAAACTCGTCTAGACATGAGTACTGCCTATCATCCACAAACTGATGGGCAGAGTGAAAGGATGATACAAACGCTTGAAGACATGCTACGAGCATGTGTTATTTTTATCGGAAACAGTTGGGATCGACATCTACCGTTAGTAGAATTTTCCTACAACAACAGCTACCATTCAAGCATTGAGATGGCACCGTTTGAAGCACTTTATGGTAGAAAGTGCAGGTCTCCGATTTGTTGGAGTGAAGTGGGGGTTAGACAGATTACGGGTTCGAAGATAATACAAGAAACTACCGAGAAGATCATCCAAATTCAACAACGGTTGAAAACCGCCCAAAGTCGACAATTGGAGAGATGGTCATGCTTAAAGTTGCACCTTGGAAAGGCATTGTTTGATTTGGTAAAAGAGGGAAATTAAATCCAAGGTATATTGGACCATTCAAGATTATTGATCGTGTCGGACCAGTAGCTTACCGACTTGAGTTACCTCAACAACTTGCGGCTGTACATAACACTTTTCACGTATCGAATTTGAAGAAATGTTTTGCTAAAGAAGATCTCACTATTCCATTAGAATAAATTCAAATCAACGAAAAATATCAATTCATCGAAGAACCCATCGAAATAATAGATCGTGAGGTTAAAAGACTTAAGCAAAACAAGATACCAATTGTTAAGGTTTGATGGAATGCTCGTAGAGGACCCAAGTTCACCTGGGAACGAGAAGATCAGATGAAGAAGAAATACCCGCACCTATTTCCAGAAGATTCGTCAACACCTTCTACAACTTAAAATTTCGGGACGAAATTTATTTAACGGGTAGGTACTGCAGTGACCCGAACTTTTCCAGGTTTATATATATTAAATGAAATTGTTATTTACACGATTAAGTGTTTCCAACATGTTAAGCAATCAAACTTGTTATGACTTTATTAATTGAAACAGGTTTTATATAGACAATTGACCACCCAAGTTGACCGGTGATTCACGAACGTTAAAACTTGTAAAAACTATATGATGTCGTATAAATGGATATATATATATATATAATTAACATGGTATTATGATAAGTAAACATATCATTAATTATATTAACAATGAACTACATATGTAAAAACAAGACTACTAATTTAATGATTTCAAAACGAGACATATATGTAACGATTATCGTTATAATGACATTTAATGTATATATATCTTATTAAGATATATTAATACATCATGATATCATGATAATGTAATAATTTAACATCTCATTTGATATAATAAACAATGGGTTAACAACATTTAACAAGATCGTTAACCTAAAGGTTTCAAAACAACACTTACATGTAACGACTAACGATGATTTAACGACTCAGTTAAAATGTATATACATGTAGTGTTTTAATATGTATTCATACACTTTTGAAAGACTTCAAGACACTTATCAAAATACTTCTACTTAACAAAAATGCTTACAATTACATCCTCGTTCAGTTTCATCAACAATTCTACTCGTATGCACCCGTATTCGTACTCGTACAATACACAGCTTTTAGATGTATGTACTATTGGTATATACACTCCAATTATTAGCTCTTAGAAGACCATATGAGTCACCTAACACATGTGGGAACCATCATTTGGCAACTAGCATGAAATATCTCATAAAATTACAAAAATATTAGTAATCATTCATGACTTATTTACATGAAAACAAAATTACATATCCTTTATATCTAATCCATATACCAACGACCAAAAATACCTACTAACACTTTCATTCTTCAATTTTCTTCATCTAATTGATCTCTCTCAAGTTCCATCTTCAAGTTCTAAGTGTCCTTCATAAATTCTACAAGTTCTAGTTTCATAAAATCAAGAATACTTCCAAGTTTACTAGCTCACTTCCAATCTTGTAAAGTGATCATCCAACCTCAAGAAATCCTTGTTTTTTACAGTAAGATATCATTATAAATCAAGGTAATACTCATATACAAACTTTGATTCAATTCCTATAACTATAACTATCTTAATTCGAGTGATAATCTTACTTGAACTTATTTTCGTGTCATGATTCTACTTCAAGAACTTCAAGCCATCCAAGATCCTTTGAAGCTAGATCATTTCTTGTAACTTTCAGTAGGTTTACCTACTAAACTTGAGGTAGTAATTATGTTCATAACATCATTCGATTCATACATATAAAACTATCTTATTCGAAGATTTAAATTTGTAATCACTAGAACATAGTTTAGTTAATTCTAAACTTGTTCACAAATAAAGTTAATCCTTCTAACTTGACTTTTAAAATCAACTAAAAACATGTTATATATCTATATGATATGCTAACTTAATGATGGAAACACAAAAAACACCGTAAAACCGGACATACGCCGTCGTAGTAACACCGCGGGCTGTTTTGGGTTTGATAATTAAAAACTATGATAAACTTTGATTTAAAAGTTGTTCTTCTGGGAAAATGATTTTTATTATGAACATGAAACTATATACAAAAATCATGGTTAAACTCAAAGTGAAAGTATGTTTTTCAAAATGGTCATCAAGACGTCGTTCTTTCGACTGAAACGACTACCTCTTACAAAAACGACTTGTAACTTATATTTCCGACTATAAACCTATACTTTTTCTGTTTAGATTCATAAAATAAATTTCAATATGAAACCATAGAAATTTGATTCACTCAAAACGGATTTAAAACGAAGAAGTTATGCTTAAAACAAGATTGAATATTTTTTGATTGTTGTAGCTACGGGAAATATTGTAACAATTCTATACAAATCATATCCTAGCTAACTTATATTGTATTATACATGTATTCTAATATATTATGTAATCTTGGGATACCATAGACACGTATGCAAATGTTTTGACATATCATATCGACCCATGTATATATATATTATTTGGAACAACCATAGACACTCTATATGCAGTAATGTTGGAGTTAGCTATACAGGGTTGAGGTTAATTTCAAAAATATATATGCTTTGAGTTGTGATCTAGCCTAAGACGTGTATACACTGGGTTGTGGATTGATCTAAGATAATATATATCGATTTATTTCTGTACATCTAACTATGGACAACTAGTTGTAGGTTATTAACGAGGATAGCTGACTTAATAACTTAAAACATTAAAACGTATTAAAAAATGTTGTAAATATATTTTGAACATACTTTGATATATATGTACATATTTGTTATAGGTTCGTGAATCAACCAGTGGCCAAGTCTTACTTCCCGACGAAGTAAAAATCTGTGAAAGTGAGTTATAGTCCCACTTTTAAAATCTAATATTTTGGGATGAGAATACATGCAGTTTTATAAATGTTTTACGAAATAGACACAAGTAAATGAAACTACATTATATGGGTGAATGATCGAAGCCGAATATGCCCCTTTTGCTTGGTAACCTAAGAATTAGTAAACCGATCAACTAATTGATTCGAATCCTAAAGATAGATCTATTGGGCCTAACGAACCCCATCCAAAGTACCGGATGCTTTAGTACTTCGATGTCTTTTTATCATGTCTGAAGGATTTTCCGGAATGATAGGGGATATTCTTATTTGCATCTTGTTAATGTCGGTTACCAGGTGTTCACCATATGAATGATTTTTATCTCTATGTATGGTATGTATATTGAAATATGAAATCTTGTGGTCTATTATTATGATTTGATAATATATAGGTTAAACCTATAACTCACCAACATTTTTGTTGACGTTTTAAGCATGTTTATTCTCAGGAGATTATTAAGAGCTTCGCTGTTGCATACTAAAATAAGGACAAGATTTGGAGTCCATGCTTGTATGATATTATGTAAAAATTGATTCAAGAAACTTACTTTTGATGTAATATATTCTTATTGTAAACCATTATGTAATGGTCATGTGTAAACGGTATATTTTAGATTATCATTATTTGATAATCTACGTAATTCTTTTTAAACCTTTATAGATAAAATAAAGGTTATGGTTGTTTTAAAAATGAATGCAGTCTTTGAAAAATGTCTCATATAGAGGTCAAAACCTCGCAACGAAATCAATTAATATGGAACGTTTATAATCAATATGAACAGGACATTTCAAATTTCGGTTACCAGGTGTTCACCATATGAATGATTTTTATCTCTATGTATGGGATGTATTGAAATATGAAATCTTGTGGTCTATTATTATGATTTGATAATATAGAGGTTAAACCTATAACTCACCAATATTTTTGTTAACGTTTTAAGCATGTTTATTCTCAGGTGATTATTAAGAGCTTCCGCTGTTGCATACTAAAATAAGGACAAGATTTGGAGTCAATGCTTGTATGATATTGTGTAAAAACTGCATTCAAGAAACTTATTTTTGATGTAATATATTCTTATTGTAAACCATTATGTAATGGTCGTGTGTAAACAGTATATTTTAGATTGTCATTATTTGATAATCTACGTAATGCTTTTTAAACCTTTATCAATAAAATAAAGGTTATGCTTGTTTTAAAAAATGAATGCAGTCTTTGAAAAACGTCTCATATAGAGGTCAAAACCTCGCGACGAAATCAATTAATATGGAACGTTTATAATCAATATGAACGGGACATTTCATTACTAATACCTTTCTTAAATATAATATATGGATCAAGTATATACGTTGAAATGTAATGAAGATGTACATGAAATTCTTCTAAATTCTTTAATAACACTAGTTGCGTCTTAGGGCATGTGCTATGTGTGCAGTCTTACGGGCTCGAAAATTCTAAAGGGTCCTAAATTTTGTAATCCTTTATAATTGATGATGTGCGTGATATACATCTTTTACCCTCAAAATTTATATATGATTCAAACACTACAAATAAGCACACACAACTAACGAGCACTTAGAAACCCGATTATTATAGCACTTCAATGTAAGTATTCTTATCAAGTTCGTCACAAGAGAGCGGTGTAAGTCGAATATTTAAAACTATCAATTGTCCTAGGGTTTGTTTGATTGGGGGGTTTTGATTGATTTTAATTAACAACTAAAACTTGCACAATTAAACAAACTTAAACTTAACGAGTAAACTAGTAGCAAATAACAAGTAACGAAATATAGAGAACTTAAATCAATTAACTAAGTAGTGTTCACTTATCTAATCCTCTCTATGCTTGGATTGCTCCGTTTTACCCAAATTGCTATCACACTAATTGTTGAACTATTAAATGTTTAGCATTAATACCAAACCTTAATCAAATAACACTCCGCAAATTCACATAAGCATTGTATTCTAAGATCAAGTTAAGCATGATTGGTTATTGAGATTATGCTTGGGTTGAAATCACTTAGAACCCTCAACTATCAAAATCACTTAAGATAATCGACACTACTATGTTGACTAAAGGCCAATTGAAAACTAACCTAGATCAAGAACACAATCACTTGAATCTGAAGCTAATTGTCTAGATCACTCAAGGTGTTAAAGCACAAATCGATTCACTTCTCAAATCACTAAGAGAGCTACTCAATCTATGTAATTAAAGTAAAGCCTAAAACAAATGCATAGCAATGGATCTTTAGCTAACACAATAACACTTGATCATGTAATTCATTCAAACAACATCATTCAATTAATTTTTGGGGCAAACACTTGCATTAGAGATTCATAGATAAGCAAACACAAGAGATTTAGCCAATCATGGCTAACATTACACTAATAATAAGCATAGAAACATAAACAAACATCATCTTAGAGTTATTACAAGTAATTAATTCAAAGTATATGAAGAAAAGTGGAGATTACAACCCAAATTCAAGAAATGGAGATCTAAAGCTAAAACTATGAAAAATGTTGAGATAGCTTCCTTCAATCCAACTTCAAACACCAATGGATGATGAAATTAGGGGTTTGTAGGTGAAAATTGGACTTAGAATTGCTGCTCTCTTGAAAATGACCTAATCTAGTTCTTTTTATAGTGCTGAAAACCTAGGCTGAATCAGCGACAAGATCGCTGCTTTTGGAGCAGGAGCGGTGTTTTTGGCATACTTCAGACGCAGCGCTGTAACACCCTAGGCAAATCCCACATCACCCACGGACATGAGTGATCATGGGATTATAAGGTAATACTCACGGTTAAATGACACAACGCGTTTTGAGACCACAGGCAGAGTGAGTGTGCGAGTACGTTGTGGTTAAGCATACTCGGACGAGAGCACTACCAGGATGGTGACCTCTTGGCAAAGTGCTTCTCGTGAGTGGTTGCCAAGAAAAAGCCTTGCGCATGCAGGCAAAGCGGAAAATATTGTGGTCATGTTAAGCTGGGGTGTTACAGAATGGTATCAGAGCCACTCATGTGCCGTTGGGGGTGGTGGGGCAAACCTCATCTAGGATGATGAGTCCCTGAGGGCTGGTGAATGTGACACCCTAGGCAAATCTCACATCACCCACGGACATGAGTGATCATGGGATTATAAGGTAATACTCACGCTTAAATGACACAATGCGTTTTGGGACCACAGGCAGAGCGAGTGTGCGAGTACATTGTGGTTAAGCGTGTTCGGGAGAGAGCACTACTAGGATGGGTGACCACTTGGGAAAGTGCTTCTCGAGAAAAAACCGTGCGCCTGCGGGCAAAGCGGACAATATTATGGTCATGTTAAGCTGGGGTATTACAGGCACTTTTGGCTAAGGAGCGGCCCTTTTGTTTGGATAGGAGCGGCGCTTTTAGCAATAGGAGCGACCCTTCTGGCTACTGGCGGAAAATGGAGACAAAACGTGCACAAGAACGTTGCCACTTTTGATCAAGATTTGGTCAATTTTACACCAAATCAAGTCATTAGCCCCCAAATTGCCATTTAGCTCATAAGCATACCAAATGGGCTCCATAATCATCAAAAACCGAACAAAGTGAGGGAGATATCGCAAGATAAAACATGTATAATTGGAGCGATATCAATAATTATATACATTTAACCCAAAAATTTAGTGTTAAGCTTAATAAGTGTTGATTCACAAAGAGAATCCAATTAGTTTAACCCAAAAAATATTAATGTTTAAGGACCCCTTTTTATGTTTGCAAAGGACCCTCAAAAACAATGATACGCCCTGATAAACACATAATGTAAGCATTTTTGTTTTCGCAACATTTTTATTGTTTTTCTTATTTGGAAAAACAAAAAAATGTTATTGCTCAAAATGATAATAGAGAATACAATGAAGCATGCACATAAATGTTTGTGGAATCGGTGTTCATGACTATTAACTGCTAACAACAAAGTAGCATGCATGAAACAAAAACAAATATTAATAAGGGTGAAGATGCCAATATTGCATCACAAAGGAATAAACCCGATCATTATCATTATTTGGCATGAGCAAATAACTTTAGTAAAGGAAATTAACAATCGTTCAGAGTTCATTACCACAACATCTTCATCAGGTTTTGTTTGTACAATTCTCAACATAGCTTATCGAAGAGATAAGTGTACCAACTTTAAACCACGAAAAATGATTAAATATGGATGAATTAAGGGTGAATTTCTCTTTGTTGGCGATTCCTCGAAGGTAGCGAGTATATGAACCGCTTTACGCCACCGAAAGAGTGTTTGAATTATTTATGTGGGAAATCTGATTGAAGGATCCCCCTTTGCTTCATTCAGCGTTTCTATGTGTAGGGGAGTTTTCCCTTTCTTTGAGATCGCTATTTCCCAATGCAATTTGGGAGCATTAGTTGAATTTTCCGTTTTGGCTTCTTACAAAGTGAAAGCTTCATTGTCTTTTTCTATCTTTGTATGGTTGACCCACCGGTCTAGTGTGGAGGCACTGTAGTTGATTCTTGTGAGTTCGAGGTTCTGTGCGTGAAGCCCAATGCAACCGCTTCGCTGTGACTTGGCTTCGTGTGTTCACTTCGTTCTTCACTCCATACATATTTACTTCGTGATTGGTGGGGTACGCTATCAAGCCCCCCAGTTTAAGTTGACGAAACGTTTCTCGAAGCTTCGTGAAGTTAAACTCTCATGGTGCTGTATTGCTGATTTGACGTTTTGAATGGATTTACTCTATCTTCATTTTTCATTTTGCCCATTTTGTTCTTATTATTTCTTTCTTATTTTTAGAGGGTACGGTTGCCTTCTCAACAGACTTTTACGGTTACCGAGGGTTTTAGAATTTATTTGACATCAATTCGGCTATGTAATAAGTGGTTTTCTCCCTCTTCACTTATCATTTCTTTTTCCTCTTACTGTATTCAGATTATCATCTCTCACCATTATTGCTCAAGGTATTTTCGCTTCCTTTCTTTTTATTTTTTTCTTGCAGTTATGGGTCTCAAATCGGGTATTGATGTATTTACTAGTAGCGTTACTCCCCGCCAGTTATCCAAACTGACTGCAACCCTAGGGTTATCCGAGGGAGATATGATAATTCTTGGCAAAGATCAAACTATCCACCAATTTCCTGACGATCGCGACGGTGTTTATACTCAGATCTTTTCTGACTGTAATGTTAGGATACATGTATCTGAATTTTACTTGAGCGTTTTAAACTATTTCTCCGTTCACGTTACTTTGTTGCACTCGTTGTCTACGAAAAATATAATGTCTTTTGAAGTGATGTGTCGGGCTTATGGGGGTGAACCTTCTGTCGATTGGTTCCGTTGTTTCTTTCAAACCAGTGATGCTGGTGAGTGGGTAACTATTGCAAAGCGTAAGAATAGAAAGGGGGTTTCTCAAAATCCTCCTGTGTGTTTTTCGCCTTACAGCCTCGATGTCCGTAATGGGAAATCTTCCTTTTTTTATATGAAAAAAATCTTTCTTTCAACCTCCAAATTCCCCTCTGCTTGTGATAGAGACAATGCAAAAGTTCCTCATGAGTTCAGGGATCCCATTCCGGATGGTTTTTCCACTGATTCTTTATTTACGAGGATATGCCATTACCCTAATCTTGCTTATTCTTATCCTGATGAAATCTTGTATAAACTTGGAATGGCACCGAGTTGGGAGCAAGGGCAGAAGAATCATGTGTTTTTTTGTGGGGAGAAGGTTATGTGTTGTTACCCTACCATGATTGAAGTTTGCTTTTCTTTTTTCTGATTTTACATGTTTTCCATTTCAGAGATGTCTTTAAGAAACGCAGTTAAATCTCAAGGCCTCAAGGAGATCACTGTCGCTGCCGAACTTATTTCTCAAGTTGTAAAGGATGTTGGGTCCCCTACTTTTTCGGGTTTTATGGAGGTTCATAGTAAACCTAAAGTTGAAACTGGTGACGCTGCTTCCTCGAAGCCGAAGGCCAAGGGTAAGGGTGTTTTAAGATTGAGTCTTGCTGTTTCTAGTGCTCCAGGTGATGGTTTGAGTTCTGTTGCTTTGAAGGGTGCTGGGGCTAGGGTATCTAGCAGGAATAGGGCTAGTGTTTGTGTGAAATAGGAGGCTCTTCCATGCGTTCCTGCTGCAAAGAAGTTGAAGTTGGATTCTAGTTCGGCTGATCAAAATGTTGGTGAAGGACCTGTTGAGGCGGCTGACTCCAGCGAGGGTACTGCTGATAATGCCCACCCAGATACTTTTTGCCAACTATTTTCCTGCTTTTACCTAGTTTTTAGAGACTTATTTACGTGTTTCTTTCTCCTTTTTTGGTGTGCATAGATAACTCCCTCTTCCCTGATGTTCCTTCATCTTCGAATTGCCTGGACCTTATTGGTACACTTGTTCTGGATAAGTGGGGAATTCTCTTTGCTGGTGATATGAAAAAATATCTTGAGGCTCATGATTTCTAGAATATCAGTCTTTGGCTTTGAATAATTTGGTGGCCAATCAGCTTAGAAAGTGCATTGTTCAGAATGACGAGTTGAATCGTATTGGTTCTATGCATGCTGCTCATGTCAAACAGTTAGAGGAGGAGTTATCATTGTCTCCCTCTTATTAGCAGGATTTAAAGTCTACTAGGGAAGAAGTTTTAAGTCTTCAGAATCAGCTGAATATTAGGGCTGGCGAGTTGGTTACTTTGGGTGAGCAGAATTCGGCTCTTCGTGGTAAGGTGGATAGTTTGACCGCTAGTGGTTCGAAGGTGATGGATAAGATGAAAGAGTTGGAGTCAGATTACTCCCAGTTAATCTCCCAAGTTATCCCGCATGTCTGCAGAGAGCTGATTAAGAGTGCTGACTTGACTTCCCTTCTTTCTGATGTTATTTTGGCTGCCAAAGTTGATAAGTGAAGTAAATTATTGAAAGAGCTGTCAGTTCAAGGGAAAGTGAACTTGGAGGATTATCCCGAGTATACTGAGTTTGGTGGTTCTCTCTTGGGAGAAGCGTGCGACAAGTTGGTGCAGGCCGAGCTACCCTTTGTTCAGAAGATATCAGCCAAGGTTGAAGCTAAACCCTCGCAACTTTTGGCTATGAAAGCTGAGGTTATGTTCGTTTCTCTCGAGGTTGTTAAAGATGCTCCCAGTGTTCCTACTATTGATCCCGATTGATATTGCTTTAAACATACATATTATTCGACGCAATATCATTTATATTTCATAGGTTTTTACTGTTTACTAAGACATTCAAATGTATAAATCACGAGAAAACGACAAAAGATAATACGAGCTCGAAGTTTGAAGAAAAGACGATAAACGATGGATTTAAACCAAATATATGTCGAGATAACATTACCCGAATACAAGTTCAAGATGAGCAAAGAATAAAAGTTCAAATGAAAAGTTCCAAATCGATAAACGTCAACGTAGGATCAAAAGAGAACAAAACATAAAATAAAAACAAAGAAAACTGTCGGCTGTTCTTACGCGAATCGTGTGGCAACCTACGCGAAACGCGTAGTATTTAACTCTTACGCGGATTGTGTGGACTCCTACGCGAAACGCGTAGTATCCAGTCCAGATCCAGATTCAACAGCAAATGGGACGGTTACTTTTATGTTTTAATATTCATTCTTTTTCAAGTGGTACAGCAAGGACTACACTTTTGACCTACTACACATGCTATAATACGGAGTACTCTTACAAAAAGAAGGCATAGAGAAAAATAGAGAAGGGGGTACACATACATTTTCAAGGAGACTACACACACAAAAAATCATTAGTTACTGTCATTTATTTTTAAGTATTCTGTACCAAATTAATTTTCAAGTTTGAAGAGTTAGGATAGTTTCAAATATTAAGGGTGTATTGTTCGTGATTAAGGGTATTATTGTACGCGCAAAAGGGGTGTTATTATTGTAATTTTCTACTGTTGAAGTTAATGAAAGTGAAGAATTTTTAGTAAGTATATTCTGTTAAAAATTATTGTTATCAATTTTTATAGTTATTGTTATTTTTGCATATTTATATTTTTATGTTTACCCTAGTATAATGAGTAGCTAATTTCCCTAGTGTTTGCTTAGATGTAGAGCCCCTAGTGAAATGGATTGTTATCATTTGTAAAAATTAAAATGTAACTTTAGTATTTTTAATATTGAGCCTAATTAAAAGAACCATTATTATGTATTTGGATATTTAACCCTTGTCAATTAATTTGTTAGATTAAAATAACGAAAGTTATTTTTATTTATATAAATTAAGCTTCAACATTAAAAATGATCTAGACGAACTTATAACTAATTTACTAACACTAAATTAAAAAGTAAGGTTCGGTGGTTTGGGTAATATCACTAGTCATATAATAGTGAAATTGTAAAAAGGGAAACCGTTATGATTTGGGTTTTGGCGAAGGTCAAGACTGGGTTGGGTCTCAATTTAAATACTTAAGGACTAGTAACTATCTAAATATAATCCAATGAAAATTAGATTTAATTTAGTTAGTCAAAACTTATTATTTTTTTGAAAGGAAAATATAAGTTTTATACTAAACATTTTAATACGAGCTTAAACTTAAAACAATCCATGGACCTAGAGGTGACACATTTAAGTAAACACTCCCTTTTATTTTATAAATCATTATTATTATTATTTACGTTCATTTATTCAGTAAAGTTAAAAGTAAAATTAAAAAAAATATTACACAGCATTATATTCCAGTTTATTCGTCACTGTTTTGTCACCTGGATTATAACATACGCGGATCGCGTATATCTCTACACGATACGCGTACATATTAAACCATACGCGAAACGCGTATAAATACGCGAAACACGTATAAATACGCGAAACGCGTAAGTATAAATACGGGAACAGTACGAAATTAGGTTAAAATCTAGGGTTTTGAATATATTATTATTATATTTAAGTTATTAATTTATATTTAGTATTAATTATTATAACACATGTTTTAATCTTACTATTTAGTATTAATTAATATAATTTATAATTAGTAATTAGTTTATAATTAGTTAATTATTGTAATTCCTTTTAATTTAATTAAAACATGTCTTTTAGTTAATTTAAGTTAATTTGTAATTTATTTTATTGTTTAAAACAAATTCCTAATCATTTAGTTTTATAAAAAATTATTGTTTTATTTATTATCATTTAGTATTAAAATTGTTTTATCACAATTAGAATAATTTCATTTAGTTCATTTTTAAGTTAGTAATTATAAATCTCGTAATTTTGTAATTTTAATTATGAAGTAAATTAGTTAAGTCTCGTTTCCATTATTGTTATTTTATAAATTCCTAATCCAAAACCCCCTTTAAATAAGTTTGACTTCAAAGACTATTAAAAACCATTAAACACTCCATCTCCCTGCGGAACGAACCGGATTTACCTACAAACTAAACTACGCGAATAGGACTAGTTGCCTATATGTGTGAATCAACCTGAATTCATTAAAACACCACATATACAATAAATCAATACATGTAACAAAATAACTCAAATCCGTTTATAAATAAAGGTTACGATCGAGCACATCAACGTTTTGGCGCCGCTGCCGGGGAGTTGGCAGTTAAATAAATAGATAATTTTTCTGATTCGTAGTAGTAGTTGGATTTGTACGTGGACCGGGTTGTTGGATCACCAATTTTATTGGTCAATAGAAGGATCCTGCCCCTCTGCTGCATCTTTTGGCTATTCGAAACGTGGGCAAAATCAGAAGGAAAATCTGTTTGTTTAAGGGTTTTTATCATTGTTTTTATGTTATTCGATCCTCTCGAGGAAATTCATTTCCAAGAAATTTCAAAGTTTATGAATAAATCCTTTAGTTCTTTGTACAATTTCCCAATTGTATGATCCGTTCAGAAAATCCTAAACTCGTTAAACTTAATCCGGAACCGCAAAGAATTAATAAAGGACAAAAACAACAAAAAGAAGCAGGAAGTACTAGTAATTTTAAAACACAGAAAAACACTAAAAAAGAAACAAGTAAGTAACACTAGAAAAGCTTTTGGTGTTATGATCTCATAATAGAAATTAATGCATGAACTTACGTTCCTCCAACACTGAATTAACTCCTTCATATCCTGAACCCAAAAGGGAATTCCACGAACGCTTAAGAGCTCAAGAAGTAGAATCTCTTGCTGAGAATTTACAATCACTTTCCTTAGAATCTGACTCTGAACCAGTTATCCAACCAATAATAGAGCCATTTATTAAAGAAGAAGAAGAGATGGCGGCTACAAATCAAACGATGGAAGCATTAATGAAGGCAACAAGAACAGGTCAAGGCCACGCAATTATTCAACCCACTATGACTGACGGTTTTGAAATAAAGGGTCAATTTCTCCACATGGTGACTAATACATGTCAATTCGGTGGAGCCCCAAATGAGGATGCTAACGAGCATCTTCGTAAGTTTGTAAGCATTTGCAAGCTTTTCAAAATCAAAGATGCCACCGATGAAGTTGCATGTTTAAAAATCTTTCCATGGTCCTTAAAGGATGATGCAAGAGATTGGCTAGACTCATTACCAGAAGGTTATATTGAAGGCTGGAATGATATGATGGATAAGTTTTTGTCAGAATTCTTTCCTGCTTCAAAAGCAGCAAAATTGCAAAGTGATATAAACCACTTTATGCAAAAGCCTAATGAAACCCTTTATGAAGCTTGGACCCGAATCAACAAAATGCTTAGGGTATGTCCTCAACACGGGTTGAATACATTCCAAAAGGTCCAAATATTCTATAAAGGAGTCAATGTGGCAACTAGAAAAGATATAGATGTTGCAGCCGGAGGTTCGATCATGAAGAAAACACCTGAAGACGCTTACACAATCATTGCCGATATAGCAGCCCATTCCCATAATTGGCATCAAGAGATGGAATTCTCTAGATCATCAAAGGTTGCTAGTATCAAAAGTAATGATGAAATTGCTTCTTTAAAAGTCCAAATAGCAAATCAAGCAAGGCAAATTGAGAAGGTAACCAAAGAAATGCACGCTATCAGAGTAGGGTGTGAACTGTGCCAAGGTCCCCGTCTTACTAGAGATTGTGATCAAAGTACAATGGAAGAGCAAGCAAATTTCTTAGGTTACTTGCGAAAAGGTGAAATGAATTTCAATGATTTTCCAGCAATAGAAGTAAACAATCGAAAATATCCTCCTATAAACAGCTATCAAATAGGAGGACCATCAGGTTCAAATAATAATAACTATCAAGGAGGAAATCCAGGTTACCAAAATAACCGGAATTTCCCAAATCAAAATCAAAGAAATGCACCACCAGGTTACAATCACTTAAATAACCGAAATCAACCTCAAAGAATTTATCAAAATAATTTCCAACATAATCAACCACAACCACAAGCACTCATAGAACCACAACCCAAGAAGAAATCCAGTTTAGAAGATCTCTTGAGAGATTTTATGGTTAAGCACGAGCAAAATGCAGAGCTCCAAACTCAGCAAATTCGAAATCAACAAGCCACAATTCAGAATTTAGAAAGAGATGTTGGAAGGATCTCACAGTTACTATCAGAGAGACCACCAGGTACTCTCCCCTCAAATACTCAAGTGAATCCCAGCAACAACCAAACAAGAAATGAGCATGTAAATGCTATAACTACTAGAAGTGGTTTAACTATTAACCCGGAGACTCTAAAGTCCCCGGAAGTTCCTTTATCTCCTTTTATTTTACAAGTACCGGTTGATAAAAATGAGCAAGTTGACAACGAACAAGAAAAAGATGATCCACCAGAGGTCATATCGAAGAAAAGTGAAGAACCACCAGTAAAGGTGTATAAGGAACCTATTCCATACCCAAAAGCATTGAAGAAAGATAGACTCGCGAGTCGATATCAGAAATTTGCGAACATGATCAAGCAAATTAGCATTAACATGCCACTCGCAGAGGTTGTTAGGGATATGCCCAATTACGGGAAGTTTTTGAAAGATCTCATATCTTCGAAGGGTAAATACCACGATGTTTCTGCCACATTCCTCCATGAGGAGTGTTCGGCCATCTTGAAGAAACAAAATGTACCTCCAAAATTGGGAGACCCGGGTAGTTTTATCATTCCATGTATGATGGGTGATTCGGTAGTGTACGATGCACTAGCCGACCTAGGTGCAAGTGTTAACCTAATGCCTTACTCATTATATTTAAAACTTGACTTAGGAGACTTAAAACCAACCCGGATGGGTATTCGATTAGCAAACCAATCATTTGATACTCCCATAGGTATAGCCGAGGATATTCTTGTAAAAGTTGGCTCACTTATCTTTCCCGTCGACTTTGTTATTCTAGAAATGCAAGAGGACACAAAAGTTCCTATCATTTTAGGACGTCCTTTCCTTAACACTGCAGATGCTATCATTAATGTCCAAAAAGAATAATTGAGTCTAGGTGTGGGAAACGAGAGAATAATTTGTCACATTGACAAAGCCATGAAAAGACCCACTTCCATCGATGACTCTTGTTTTCAAATTGATGTTATAGATCTTTGTGTCAAGAATGAATTGCAGGAGCTACTGGAAATTGATATCCCGGGGTTAGCCCCGGTAAGTGAGAATGAATACTTCAATATTGATAAAGATTTTGATGAGTTGATGAAGGTGGTCACGGATGACGAGACCATCAAAGAAGAAATTCCCAAGGAAGAGGAATCGTTTGAGGAAATCAAGAATGAAGATAGATTCCGTATAAAGAATTCCTTGGAAGAACCACCCGTACTAGAGCTTAAAGAGCTACCCAAACACTTGGAGTATGCTTATCTCGAAGGTACATCTCAATTACCGGTAATTATTGCTTCACATCTTTCCGGTAACGAGAAGGATAAGTTAATCTCTGTTTTAAAAACCCATAAAAAGGCTATAGCCTGGAAAACAACCGACATTCCAGGGATAAACCCGTCTTATTGTACACATAAAATTCTCCTTGAGAATGACTTCAAACCAGTAGTACAAAGACAACGCAGGCTAAATCCCAACATGAAAGAGGTTGTTAAAAAGGAGGTAGTCAATCTTCTTGACGCCGGGTTAATCTATCCCATCTCCGATAGTCCTTGGGTTAGTCCAGTACAAGTAGTACCCAAAAAGGGGGGTACAACCGTTATTCTAAATGAAAAGGACGAACTCGTTCTAACTAGAACGGTTACCGACTGGAGAGTCTGTATTGATTACAGACGTCTCAATGATGCCACAAGAAAGGATCATTTTTCGTTACCTTTTATTGATCAAATGATTGAACGATTAGCGGGGAAAGAATATTTTTGCTTTCTAGATGGTTTCTCCGGTTATTTCCAAATTCCAATTGATCCCAATGACCAAGAAAAGACCACATTCACTTGTCCTTTTGGTACCTTTGCCTATCGCCGCATGCCGTTTGGTTTATGCAATGCACCCGGAACCTTTCAAAGGTGCATGATGGCAATTTTCGATGATATGGTAGAGGATTGTATGGAAGTCTTCATGGATGACTTTTCCGTGTTTGGAGATTCCTTTGAATCGTGTCTTTTTAACCTTGAACGTATGCTTATCCGATGTGAGAAAGCAAATTTGGTCTTAAATTGGGAAAAATGCCACTTCATGGTAAAGGAGGGCATTGTACTTGGTCACAAAATATCTCGTGCGGGAATAGAGGTAGATAAAGCTAAAATTGAAGTTATATCTAAGCTACCTAAACCTTCGAATGTTAAGGCCATTAGAAGTTTTCTTGGTTACGCGGGATTCTATAGGCGATTTATCAAAGATTTTTCTAAAATCGCCCGCCCATTGACCAAGCTTCTTGAAAAGGATGCTCCATTTGACTTTGATTCTAACTGCGAAAATGCATTCTCGATTCTAAAGTCAAAACTCACACAAGCTCCCATTATCGTATCTCCGGATTGGAGTATGCCATTTGAGCTAATGTGTGACGCAAGCGACTATGCCTTAGGTGCTGTCTTAGGACAACGACCCGATAATCATTTTCTTCCAATTTATTATGCAAGCAAAACGCTAACGGGGGCTCAAATTAATTATACCACCACGGAAAAGGAGCTCCTAGCGGTTGTTTATGCGTTTGATAAATTTCGGTCATATTTGGTGTTGTTCAAGACCATTGTTTACACGGACCATTCGGCACTTAGGTACTTATTCTCGAAACTAGATGCAAAGCATCGTCTCATACGTTGGGTTCTTTTACTTCAAGAATTTGACATTGAGATACGTGACAAGAAAGGAGCCGAGAATCTAGCTGCCGACCATTTATCCCGACTTGAAAACCCTGAATTAGATAAACTCGATGATACAATCATCAAGGACACATTTCTGGATGAATCTCTAATGAGGGTTGACAAGGAATCTGAAATCCCATGGTTTGCTCATTTTGCAAACTATCTTGCTTCAGGCATTCTTCAAAAAGGACTTTCTTACCAACAAAAGAAGAAATTCTTTGCGGATTTGAAATCCTATTTCTGGGAACACCCCGACCTATTTCGTGTTGGTGCAGATCAAATAATTCGCCGTTGTGTGTACGGACAAGAGGCTCAACAAATTCTTGAGCATTGCCATCAAGGGCCCACCGGCGGTCATTTCGGACCAAACCACACTGCAAGAAAAATCCTTGACTCTGGCTTTTATTGGCCCACAATCTTTAAAGATGCCCATAATTTCGTTCGTACTTGTAATGCATGCCAAAGAACGGGTAACATCACAAAAAAGGATGAGATGCCTCAAACCGGCATCCAAGTTTGTGAAATCTTTGATATTTGGGGAATCGATTTCATGGGACCATTTCCAAGTTCCCATAAGTGCAAGTACATCCTAGTAGCCGTTGACTATGTATCCAAGTGGGCTGAAGCAAAAGCTTTGCCTACAAATGATGCTAGGGTGGTGGTGAACTTCTTGAAAAATCTCTTCTCACGCTTTGGAATCCCAAAGGCGCTCATATCCGACCGAGGAACACATTTTGCCAACAACCTTCTTGAAAAGGTGTTGAAGAAGTATGGCGTAACTCATCATTTCTCTACTCCGTACCACCCGCAAACAATTGGTCAAGTGGAGAACACGAATCGTGCCTTGAAACGCATACTTGAGAAAACGGTTAATAACAACCCTAAGATTTGGCAACGCAAGTTAGACGACGCGTTGTGGGCTTTTAGGACTGCGTATAAAACACCAATCGGTACCACACCCTTTAGACTTGTATATGGTAAAGCATGTCATCTACCTGTCGAAGTTGAACACAATGCATATTGGGCTCTGAGAGTGTGTAATACTGACCTTGTGCAAGTCGGAGAAAATCGTTTCTTACAACTTCACGAACTAGATGAATTAAGATTACAAGCATATGAAAATTCTAAAACATACAAAGATAAAACTAAAAAATGGCACGATGCACGATTAAAAAAGAAAGAATTTGAACAAGGGGATAAAGTATTAGTATTCCAATCACGTTTCAAGTTTTCACCTGGTAAACTTAGATCCCGATGGACTGGGCCATATATAATAAAACAGGTTTTTCCATCTGGATATGCAGAATTATATAGCAAAGACAATAGAACTTTCAAAGTGAACGGTCATCGACTCAAATTATACTTTGAAGGAATCAATACTACGGAAAGAGACAAGATCACATTCTACCCTAAGGACAAGTAAATTCAGGGTAACTTTAAGGTTTTAAACTCCATTCTCGATTTTTATTTTTATCTTTAAGAGTGGGGTTAGATTGGTCTTTCCCTAGCAGACCCTAAAGAACTAGTCTTCTCCCTCCATTCTACTTTTTTATTTTCTTCTTTTCGTTTTTATTTATTATTTATTTTCAAGATGCGCAATCAATATGTCTACAACCACTTCTTTTTAATGTGCGATAAAATTTTACCGAGAGATGTGGTGTTAGATATAAAGAGAAGATGCGATCAGGCGAGTAAAGAAATAAGGCAAGAACTTAACGAGAAAAATTATGCCAAAGGAAAATCAAAATCAGCTAAGAAACGTCGAGCGCATCATTTGGGCAAATGTGTAAAATGTGGAAAACCAGCTCATTATGGAAATTGTCCAAAGAACCAGACAGACTCTAATTTCGAGTACGTAACCTTATGCCGAGAAGGACCTTTTAAATGTTCAAAGGAAAACCTCTTAAACCAATGAGGTTACGCCTACGAAGCCATGGGGGCGAAATGATGCGACTACACTACGAGGCGAGTCAACGCGGTTTCACAATCTAAGTCTTTTTCTCGCCAATTGTGTTTTTGTGCATTTTTTGTATTTTTGTGCATTTTTGTATTTTTGAATTTTTGTGTGTTTATGTTTTGGTGTGTTTTAGTTTGTATTTGTTTGCTGTGATGTTATTAAAAAGGGTCTACCGTTTAAAATTGATAAACCTTGAGTTTAACCTGTTTTCATTGAAAACGATAATACTAAGTGTAATAACTGAATTGTCGTTCTTCAAATTGCACGAAATTTATTATTGGATTCATAATATATCTTTTATATGGTAAACCATCAAAAACAGAAGAAAAATCAAAACTTCTAAAATTATACTTTTTTATCAATAACTGTAAAAATATATAACTTATAAACCTTTGTCGTGGGTAATGATAGGTGTAACAACCGAGATTGTCTCTACCTAGTTGATAGGAAACAAAGTTTTAAGTTTAAAAATTAGTTGGTTTAAAAGTAAATATAAAAAAAAAATATAGTGTATATTTTTAATTCATTTAATTTTTATTTTTCATGTACTTGTTTTTAATTCTAAATATTAATTTTCTTTTATAAATTTTTTTTTTAAAAAAATAAAATAAAAAATTGGAGTGTTTTATTTTCAAGTTGTTTTTGAAAAATATTAAAACGTTAACTTTTGAAGTATTAAATTATAAATAAAAATTGAAAATTTATAAACGAATAAAGACTAGGTGTACCAACCGAAATTTTTGTTACATCAATTATAAATTTAAAATTGATATTTTGAAATTTAAGTACTTATAAAGTTGAAAAAAAAAGGGGGCTAATACTTACGCGAACCGTGTGGTATACCACACGAAACGCGTACAATCGAAAACTACGCGAAACGCGTAACCCACGCGAAACGCGTAGGTTAAAATACAAAAAAAAAACCATATCTGTCGAATTCTGCTTCTCCTTCCCATTATTATTATTGTTTTTGCTGCTGTGAAGACGAGAATAACACCCGAATTCTACCAAAATCACACCCAAAACTCAATTAAACACTCTCAATCTCATCCAATTCATCTACCTTTCAACATGCCGAGATTGGTAAGGGTCCTCAACCCATTTTATCACTTGTTCTTCAAATTTTTCATTAATTATTTATATAGCTTTAATCCGAATTTTATGCTTGTTATTGATAAATTTAGCTTAATTATTGATATGGCTATGTTGTAAGCATGAATATAAATCCGATTAGCATAAAAATTTGACGTTGAATTGACTATTGAAAAATTAGGGTTTATACGAATTGGGGAAAATTGAGGAGCTGCTATAAATTATGTTATTTTGGTTACAATTAGATGTTTTTAGTTGTGTTGATAGTAGTTAGAACCCTTGAACATAAGTTTGATTGTTTGATTTTGTGATTTTATTTTTAGTGTAAATTTTGATACTTTTTTTGTAATTGTCATGAATCAAGTGTGTATTGTGATGATGATTAGAAGCTGGTTTATACACAATGTGATTGAATTGGATTATATATACTTAGCTCATTGCGTATTTCCATTTGTGATTCACATTTTTGTTTTTGAAACTTGATTTTTGATTAGGAATTTTTGATTTATTTTTGTTTGTTTTTATTTGTTGTTAAGATATTGATTCATGTGGTGTTGAAACAAGCTTGTATGTCAAGAATAAATTCGTTGCTAACATTAACATACCCAATTGGGACGGTTCTCTTGTTTTAAAATGTTATGCAGGGATTATTCAGAATGAGAGCTGTTAACCAACAGCAAGGGGAAGAACAAGTAACCCCAGAAATGGAACAACAACTACAGAATCTACACCCAAACCTGAGATTTCTTGATGATGTACCTAACCGATTACAAAAGGTTAAGGACTTACTTTCTCTGGTCACTAGAAACATCTCTCCAGTATACGTTGTGGACTGGGCTCCTTTAGGACCACCAGTCAATTTAGATTTGCAAATAAAGGGAATTTTAAACCAAAGTTTTACAAATGAATTTGGAATGACTTTGGTTTTTAATGATTTTGAGAGATTGTTTAGTTTAAATAGCCCTGTATACAGAGAATGGTGTTTAGAATTCTACTCTACCGTTAGAATAAGTTTACACCCAGAAAATATCGATGATATTAATTTTCTACAATTTAGGCTGGGTGGGGTAGATAGAGCAATGTCCCTAAGTGACGTGACTGCCGCATTAGGGATTTACACCGTAGACGAGATGATAGCTCCCGATTTTAGGGAATATATTTTTACAGGGGCTAGATATACAGGTAACTATGATTCTGGTTTAGTCTGGCGATCTTTCACTAATAGAAATACATATGAGCCAGGACAGGAATCTTATCTAAAGATCACTGATGTTCGCTTCAGAATAATTCATAAGTTTATAGCGAACAAAATAAACCAAAGGTCATTTACTAATACAGATAAAATTAATTATATTGACCTTTGGTACTTGGATGCGATCAGAGATAGGGATACATTTATTAGTATACCCTATGGAGTTGCTTACTTTTTGGCCCATGTTGGTAAGGGTGCTCGAGGGACGAGTGACATGTCGGGGGGTCACTATATCACGTGTCTAGGAACCTGGTTCGGACTCGATCCGAGTGAATCAGAACCTCCAATCCAACCGGTAAATCAAGCTGCTAGAACTTTAGGATTGGACGTGTATAGGACGGCTAAGGCCATACAAGTGAGGGGTGGGGTAATTAGTTTGAGACGGCAAGAAGTAGTCGCTCACGCTCCTATGGAGGAGGATGAGGAACCCGCTAGGGAAACTAGAAGGAGACGAAGACAGTCAGATGAGGCTAGTACGTCTAACGTAGGTGTTTCTGATTTCGATATGCTACAAAATTCGTTTAATTCATTGAGTTTAGATTTAAGGAACTCGTATGATAATTGGGGACGGAGATCAGAAGAACAGTACACTAGTTTGTCTAGGAAAATAGGGGATATTAGGCATACCCAACTGGCCCAGGATACTATGTTAGAAAACATCCGCTACGATCAGAGGGGCCAGGGAGCACAGTTAGAGTGGGCGCATCATCAGGCTTATTTATACGCAGCTAACCCACAACAATACGCTCCCTCAGCTTTTCCATCATACCCCCAGTGGTAAGAACACGATGACCCTCTACCTCCACCTTATGATCCCAACGCTGCCCTTGCCGCGAGTCAGGAAGCCTATAATCGTTTTTACGAGGAACAACGCCTAAACGAACAACGGCAGCAACAGGAGCGAGAACAGGAAGATCAGGGAGGCCCTGCGTGGTCATTTTTCTAGTTTTTCTTTTTATTTTTAGAATTATTTATTTTGTATTTGTTTGTATAAAATGATTTTTATGGTGTGTTAATTTATTCTTATCTTTAATTATCTTTACAAAAACTCTAGTGTGGGGTAAAATTTTTGTACTACTAAAGTACAACCCCATCTCGTTTGTGATTGACATATTTGTTGACAGGTACTTATGATGATGAGATTCGACATAGCAAAACACGAAAGTATTATTGTGATAAAACGGATTGGATATGTTCATACGATAAGCATTTTACAATATCCAATTACTTAACAAAGGAAGTTCTATATACTGTACACTTTTTGTCCTCTCAAATTTATACATTTTAATCTGATTTTATGTAATGAGGGCATTACATAATCTTAAGTGTGGGGTAGGGAATATATAAATTCTCGAGAACTTATAACTTGGTGATTTTTATGAAAAATTTTACATTTTTTAAACAAATATAACTAATCAATTTTTAAGGTAATTACGAGCAATTAAAGATTAGGTGTCAAAAACAGAAATTATTGTCTCCATACATTAAAAATACATAAGTTTATCTGATTGAAATATATAAAAGAAAACCAAGTATAACAGAATTTATAAACTCTATATGTTTAGAACTATTTATCACATGTTTCTATGAAGTATTGCAGATATCATCGCTTTGGAATGTATAAACCTGAACATCTTGTAAAGGAAGTAAAGTCTTCCAAAATGACACACTTGCTAACTTATGTTAGAAGATGTAGTCCAGAACAGCTGTAGGTTGACGAAAAATCTTGAAAAGTCATCTCTATCATCGGCTGGAAATCCACCTCACCTCAGCATCAAACAGGGTTTTTGGTGGTCAGACTTATCCTAACCATGAGATGGATCTGTCTCGTACAATGGGGGGCACATTGCAAATTAGCTTTTAAGACTAATGAATCTAATCCCCAGATGGATGATCTCCGTAAAGATCAACCGCATCTATGTTTGACCGCGGTCAACATACATATGCCATAACAAATTGAGGTGTGCAAACTCATGGTTCACCGATGATATTTGGACACGATATAATTTTACTCTAAAACTTGTGCTATTTTATGAATTATATTGTGTAAAACCTTTTTAGGACATTCGGTTTCAGGTTCCATGATACTTCAATTATGGGGGCGGATAGCTTGCTAATCGCCGACTGAGACTTTGGTTTTCAGTAACCCTCAACCGGAATTTGAGGTTAAAACCGGAAAACGTGTCTAGTGTAAAAACTAACATGACATTTTATAAAATCATAAAATATTTTCACAAGGTCCAATTTTCCCTTAGGATCCAAATTTTTAAACCTTAATCACGAGTTTCAACTTTGTTTCTGTTGTCAGAATTTCGTTTTGTGTGGTGTGCATGTGATTCAATAAAAATTGTGTAGTGTTTCCAACTTATTCCATATAGCGTGTGTTTCATTTCGTGTAGCGTGTGTTGTGTGATTTAATGATCGATAAGGAAAAATATGTAATGTTCTGATTCTATTTAGAAGATGTAATTGCTTGAGGACAAGCAACGTTCAAGTGTGGGGTATTTTGATATTGCTTTAAACATACATATTATTGGACGCAATATCATTTATATTTCATAGGTTTTTACTGTTTACTAAGACATTCAAATGTATAAATCACGAGAAAACGACAAAAGATAATACGAGCTCGAAGTTTGAAGAAAAGACGATAAACGATGGATTTAAACCAAATATATGTCGAGATAACATTACCCGAATACAAGTTCAAGATGAGCAAAGAATAAAAGTTCAAATGAAAAGTTCCAAATCGATAAACGTCAACGTAGGATCAAAAGAGAACAAAACATAAAATAAAAACAAAGAAAACTGTCGGCTGTTCTTACGCGAATCGTGTGGCAACCTACGCGAAACGCGTAGTATTTAACTCTTACGCGGATCGTGTGGACTCCTACGCGAAACGCGTAGTATCCAGTCCAGATCCAGATTCAACAGCAAATGGGACGGTTACTTTTATGTTTTAATATTCATTCTTTTTCAAGTGGTACAGCAATGACTACACTTTTGAGCTACTACACATGCTATAATACGGAGTACTCTTACAAAAAGAAGGCAGAGAGAAAAATAGAGAAGGGAGTACACATACATTTTCAAGGAGACTACACAAAAAAAAAATCATTAGTTACTTTCATTTATTTTTAAGTATTCTGTACCAAATTAATTTTCAAGTTTGAAGAGTTAGGATAGTTTCAAATATTAAGGGTGTATTGTTCGTGATTAAGGGTATTATTGTACGCACAAAAGGGGTGTTATTATTGTAATTTTCTACTGTTGAAGTTAATGAAAGTGAAGAATTTTTAGTAAGTATATTCTGTTAAAAATTATTGTTATCAATTTTTATAGTTATTGTTATTTTTGCATATTTATATTTTTATGTTTACCCTAGTATAATGAGTAGCTAATTTCCCTAGTGTTTGCTTAGATGTAGAGCCCCTAGTGAAATGGATTGTTATCATTTGTAAAAATTAAAATATAACTTTAGTATTTTTAATATTGAGCCTAATTAAAAGAACCATTATTATGTATTTGGATATTTAACCCTTGTCAATTAATTTGTTAGATTAAAATAACGAAAGTTATTTTTATTTATATAAATTAAGCTTCAACATTAAAAATGATCTAGACGAACTTATAACTAATTTACTAACACTAAATTAAAAAGTAAGGTTCGGTGGTTTGGGTAATATCACTAGTCATATAATAGTGAAATTGTAAAAAGGGAAACCGTTATGATTTGGGTTTTAGCGAAGGTCAAAACTGGGTTGGGTCTCAATTTAAATACTTAAGGACTAGTAACTATCTAAATATAATCCAATGAAAATTAGATTTAATTTAGTTAGTCAAAACTTATTATTTTTTCGAAAGGAAAATATAAGTTTTATACTAAACATTTTAATACGAGCTTAAACTTAAAACAATCCATGGACCTAGAGGTGACACATTTAAGTAAACACTCCCTTTTATTTTATAAATCATTATTATTATTATTTACGTTCATTTATTCAGTAAAGTTAAAAGTAAAATTAAAAAAAATATTACACAGCATTATATTCCAGTTTATTCGTCACTGTTTTGTCACCTAGATTATAACATACGCGGATCGCGTATATCTCTACACGATACGCGTACATATTAAACCATACGCGAAACACGTATAAATACGCGAAACGCGTAAGTATAAATACGGGAATAGTACGAAATTAGGTTAAAATCTAGGGTTTTGAATATATTATTATTATATTTAAGTTATTAATTTATATTTAGTATTAATTATTATAACACATGTTTTAATCTTACTATTTAGTATTAATTAATATAATTTATAATTAGTAATTAGTTTATAATTAGTTAATTATTGTAATTCCTTTTAATTTAATTAAAACATGTCTTTTAGTTAATTTAAGTTAATTTGTAATTTTATTTTATTGTTTAAAACAAATTCCTAATCATTTAGTTTTATAAAAAATTATTGTTTTATTTATTATCATTTAGTATTAAAATTGTTTTATCACAATTAGAATAATTTCATTTAGTTCATTTTTAAGTTAGTAATTATAAATCTCGTAATTTTGTAATTTTAATTATGAAGTAAATTAGTTAAGTCTCGTTTCCATTATTGTTGTTTTATAAATTCCTAATCCAAAACCCCCTTTAAATAAGTTTGACTTCAAAGACTATTAAAAACCATTAAACACTCCATCTCCCTGCGGAACGAACCGGATTTACCTACAAACTAAACTACGCGAATAGGACTAGTTGCCTATATGTGTGAATCAACCTGAATTCATTAAAACACCACATATACAATAAATCAATTCGTGTAACAAAATAACTCAAATCCGTTTATAAATAATGGTTACGATCGAGCACATCACCGATGTTCATTCTGTCACACCTGAGTAATCTTTCTTCAGGTTATGTTTCATTTAGTTCTTAATTATGTATTGGCTGGGATGCTTTAGAAAAATATGTATTTTGTGTTAGCGTTGTATTTATAATGGGCTCTGTTGCCCTTTTAACGATCTCTATAGTGTGGATGTTTCGCCGTTAGGCGCCTTACATTTCCTTTCATCTATCTGCGTAGGAACTATAATATTGCTTAAAGATGCTTGCAAATGTGATGCTTTTAGATCATTTGTTTTTTTTAAGGGGTACCGAAGCTTATTACTGTGACGACCCGGAAATTTCCGACCAAATTTAAACTTAATCTTTATATGATTCCGACACGATAAGCAAAGTCTGTAGAGTTGAGTCTCAAAATTTTTGAACTGATTACATGAACCCTAGACTGTTTCCAACGATTCACGAACAATTATTTATAAATAGATATATGAATATGAATATATGTGTAGATATAGATATATATATATATATATATATATATATATATATATATATATATATATATATATATATATATATATATATATATATATATATATATATATATATATATATATATATATATGATAACATGATAACTTGAAATACATCAATAAAATAATATACGATTTAGTTTATGGAATTAAAGACGTAAGATAATTTATGATATACAATAAAACTTGATATTTAAAACATAATTATATATACAGTAGTTTGAATATATATATGATTTCGATACATAACTATTACTATATGTATATTATTAAAATATATAACTATTAAATATATAAGGTATATTATATAAATATGAAATGTTACAAAACTAATAATATGTAATTACAAGTTAAAATATAATTATTATATTAATATTGTTATTATTACATTCAATATTAAAATAAATATTTGTATCATCAGTAACATAAATTCTAATGTAAGGTATAAAGATATATATAAAGTTTGTTATGTTTAAGAAGTATTATTATTAATACTATTAATATTATTATTAAGTATTGTCATTAAGAATTATTATTATTATTATTATTATTGTTATATATATATCATATAATTAATAACATGTAATGTTAATGTCTGATATAATAAATTTAATTATAATTAAACTATAATTGTTATAGTAATAATATTATTACTTTCAATATTAACATCTACATTAGTATTATTAATATTATTATGAAAATGGATATAAATATAAAGTGTTATACTATTATTACTTATATGATTGTAATTGGTATTATTGTTAGTATCATTAAAAATATTATTATCATTATCATTATTATTTTAGTTATCAACCTTATTATAATAAAAATAATACAATTTAAAATGGTTATTATTAATAATATTATTATTATCATTTTTATAATTTCTTTTATTCTTATTAATATTAGTATAATTTGATAAAGTTATTACTAATATTATTATTATTATAAATTCTATGATTATTATTGCTAGTATTTTTATAAAGAATTTATAACATTAACAGGTTTAATAAATAGATTTATTTATATTATTACAGAAGTTAATATAACAGATATATATAAGAAAGTGATATATATATATATATATATACGAAAATAGTAATACAAGTATATAAATATATATAAATATATATATATATATATATATATATATATATATATATATATATACACACACACACACACACACACACAACAGGGATAGTATTCAGTTCTCCATCGTTTTCAAAACTAAAGGCAATTGATTTTTCTGTCTGAATTCAGTACATATTGATTCCAAGTTAATCACAAGATAACAAATTCTGTGAGAGAGATTGTACGTTTTTTAATTTTTTTATTTATTTTTCTGTTCCTGATATGGAACCTGTCGACCAAAATTGATTGTATATTAGGAGAATTTCTCAATGATTTGGATAAAACACACTCGGTTCACTAATTATCATTATCAATATCCAACCCCAACCACCTTTCACAGCTTTTGTTAAAATGAATTTAAACAGAAAAATGGGAAGAACGGGTTCTGTCTCTGTTTCGTTTTCAAAAGTTGGAAAACTTGATTTCAATTTTAATTTTAAAATGTAATAAAGCAGTTTTGTTAGAAATCATCAAATAAAACTTTCTGTAAAATATTAGCTCCCAATTTCTTGTATCAAGTTTCAATTTTGGAGTCAAAGTTTTAATTTAAAAAGTCAAACAATTTGTTCATGGTAAAATTCAAAGTCATTTTTATGTTTTAAGTTAAATTGAGGATTCAGTAAGTTTCTAATCATAATTTAACACCTTTTTTATGTTGAAATCGTTGTCTGAAATGTACTAGATTTCAAAATCAATCTTTGAGTTTATAAGTGTTCATTGTGGTCTGCACAGATTATCTTTTTTGTTATTTTTTTTTAACTTAATCACTCAATGATCGTTACAATATCAATTTCACACCTTAAAACTAAATAAGTAATTAGTTAGTGGTTTGGTTCGATCTCTGGTCAATGGTGATTTGAAGGAGAAGGAGAGAAACATCAGGATAGTTTAAGATAAACTGGAATGGGTTTTAAGCAGATAAATTAAATTGGTTCAATGGTTAGGGTGTTGACGGTTTGGCAAGTGATCGAGGGTTCAAACCTTGACAGAAGCAGAATTTTTTTTTTTAAAGTTTCTAAGGTAGTATTACTATCTTAATAAGTATTATTATTATTATTATTATTATTATTATTATTATTATTATTATTATTATTATTATTATTATTATCTTTAATGTTATTACTTGATTATTCTTATTATTATGTATTATTGTTGTTATTAGGTAATTATTATTATTATTAACAATATTATTAGTACAATTAATAATATTACCATTATTGTTACTACTAATATTATTATTATCAGTAAAAATATAGTTTCATCACTAAAATAAGTATTAAATATCAATAAGTATTATAATTATTATTATTATTATTATTTATCACTTATTATTATTTTTATGATTATGTAAGTATAATTATTATTAATATTATTATTATTAATATTATCATTAGTATTATAGGTATTACTAGAAATATAAATTTTAGCATTTTAGAATTAATATCATTATTATGAGTATGATTAATATTATTATTATTATTATTATAGAAATAATACAATTTATATTCATAAACATTAGTATTACTATCATTTTATAAGTATTAGAGTTATTATCATTAACATAAGTATTATTAATGGGATTATCGGGATTAGTATTATTAACATTAAAAATTATTATAATTATAATCAACTACAATTTTTATTTATATATTATCATGTATATAAAAACATACTTAAAAGTCATATTACATATAAGTATGAATTAATTATATTAACAACCTTTATATAAATATCCATATATAACAAATTAGGTATTTTTAAAACTATATAAATAATAATCATTTTTAAATATATATACAAAACAAATAAATAGTATATAAAGTTATAATATATGAAGTCGTTCGATTAAGGTTATATGTATGAATGAATATACAAATGATATAGGTTCGTGAATCCGAGGCCAACATACACTTGTTCAATGTCGTCATATGCATTTTTACTATAAAATACAGTATTGTGAGTTTCATTACTCCCTTTTTATATATATTTTTGGGACTGAGAATACATGCGCTGATTTTATTAAAGTTTTACGAAATAGACACAAGTGATCAAAAACTACATTCTATGGCTGGATTATGAATATTGAATATCACCCATTTTTAGCTTGGTAACCTAATAATTAGGAAACGGGTATGGCCGCTAATTGACGCGAATCCTAAAGATAGATCTATGGACCTCGACAAGTCCTATCTGGAGTACGGATGCTTTAGTACTTCGAGATTATTATTATTATACAGACGAGAGGTTCTGTTTGGGGATATTCTATGCATTAAAGTTAAGTCGGTTATCAAGCGTTCACAATATGAATGATTTTTAATTCGCGGTTTACGCGTGTTATTTTGTACTCGGGTTACGTGTACAATTAAATATATGAAATCTTGTGGTCTATTAAAATGATGAAAATGAATGTTTATAATAAACTAATGAACTCACCAACCTTTTGGTTGACACTTTAAAGCATGTTTATTCTCAGGTATGAAAGAAATCTTCCGCTGTGCATTTGCTCATTTTAGAGATATTACTTGGAGTCATTCATGACATATTTCAAAAGACGTTGCATTCGAGTCGTTGAGTTCATAAAGATTATTGTTAAGTCAATTATAGTTGGATATATTATGAAATGGTATGCATGCCGTCAACTTTCGATGTAATGAAAGTTTGTCCTTTTAAAAAACGAATGCAATGTTTGTAAAATATATCATATAGAGGTCAAGTAATTCGCGATGTAACTAAATGTAATGTATTCGTCCAGATGGATTAGGACGGGTCATTTCAGGTGGTATCAGAGAGGTGGTGTTAGTGAAACAGGTCTTGCATTAGTGTGTCTAACTGATAGTTGTTTAGATACATTAGTGAGTCTGGACTTCGACCGTATCTGCATGTCAAAAGTTTTTCTTATCATTTCGTGTCCAAAATTACCTACTTATCTTCCTTCAGAAATTACCTGCTTATCATTCTTAATCTAGACACATCTTACTGCATTGATTGCATGAATAGTGTATAGACAAAATTCATATCTTAGCGTATCTGTTAATGTAAACTTTGACTGACAGCTTCTGAAAATTCCTCCGTAATCTACGGGATCTTCTGTACTATATACAGGTATTCTATGTAATTAGAATATCATCCAATATCCGAAAATCATTTCATATCAAAATCCTTTAACTGATCGTGAGAGATGGATCCTACACCCAGCTTGGATTCCATTAGTTCCGGAAGCAATTTCGAAATGTATATTGAAGTAGACTCCAAAGTCAATGAACCTGAAGTGTCTCCACCGTTTAGCTATTTTTCTTTCTGGAGGAAATGGGGGTGGGTCAGAGACTTACTCACTCGATGGAGGAATGAAGAAGGCGAACCCTACCGTGAACCAAACTTACCTCCTAACATCGGAGAAAATGATGTACTCACCGGTGAACCTGTACGCAACACTGTTTTCACCCTTCTTGTCAAAATTTTCCACCTCGAAGGATGCATTACTGCAATCTCAGAAAATATTCAACCTCTACTTCCGAATACCAATCGAAGGAGAATATTAGAAGAAGTTGGGGAACTTTGAATTGATAATCAAGATTTATCGAATCAGATGAGTGGGTGGATAGAAATGATAGAGGGTAGGATAGAAACCCTGAGAAGAATGGTGCATGATTTACAAGCTATACTTTTCATGACCCGCCCTAATCCATCTGGACGAATACATTACATTTGGTTACATTGCGAGGTACTTGACCTCTATATGATACATTTTACAAACATTGCATTCGTTTTTAAAAGACAAACTTTCATTTCATCGGTAGTTGACGACATGCATACTATTTCATAATATATCCAACTATAATTGACTTAATAATAATCTTGATGAACTCGACGACTCGAATGCAACGTCTTTTGAAATATGTCATGAATGACTCCAAGTAATATCTCTAAAATGAGCAAATGCACAGCGAAATATTTCTTTCATACCTGAGAATAAATATGCTTTAAAGTGTCAACCAAAAGGTTGGTGAGTTCATAAGTTTATCATAAACAATCATTTTCATAATTTTAATAGACCACAAGATTTCATTTTTCATAAATAACATTACACTCGCAAGTGTATAAAAATTCATTCGTATGATGAACACCTGGTAACTGACATTAACATAATGCATATAGAATATCCCCGCATACTCTCAAGTATGCCATAAATATTGGCAATCGCAATCACCATTTAAATCGAAGTACTAAAGCATTCCAAATTCCATAATGGGGTTTGTTAGGCCCATAGATCTATCTTTAGGATTCGCGTCAATTTGGGGCCATTTCCCTAATTCTTAGGTTACCAGACTTGAAGGGGTGATATTCGGTATAGTAATCCAACCATACAATGTAGTTTTAAGTACTTGTGTCTATTTCGTCAAACATTTATAAAAGCAGCGCATGTATTCTCAGTCCCAAAAATACATATTGCAAAAGCATTTAAAAAGGGAGCAAATGAAACTCACAATAATGAATTTTGTAGTAAAAATACATATGACGACATTGAACAATGCAGGGTTGGCCTCGGATTCACGAACCTATATCATTTGTATATATATTAACACACATAATTGTAATCGAATAAATTTATATTTTATTATTGGTGATGTACTTGTTATATTTAATAATTTATAAGTTTTATTAATTATTTATATATTTTTATTTTATATATAGAATTATTAATATAGTTAAGTTATGTAATTTAAGTATATTTTCATATCTATAATCTTTATTTTAATACTTATAATCTTAACAACGTCATTTAAAATTTTTATTTTCATAATCAATGTTATTTTAATAATAATGATATATATAATACTTGATAATAATAATAATAATAATAATAATAATAATAATAATATTTTCAATGATATCAAAATAATATTTTTTTTTTAAAATGATAATAATGATATTAGTTTTTAATAATAACAATACTATTAATGATAATCATACTAATACTAATACTTATAATAATAATATCAATAATATTTTTTGTTGATAATATTAATAATAATACTAATAATTATAACATGTTACTAATACTAATATTAAAGAAAATAATAATAATTTTTATTATTTTCATATTAATGATAATAATAATAATAATAATCCTAATCATATTAATAATAATAATAATAATAATAATAATAGTTATACTAGTAGTAAAATTATAAAGTGATATTTTAAATGATGTTGGTAATTAATAATAATGAAATTTATATTTGTATCTAATATAATAATAAATGGATTTCTATCCTAATACTTATATTTGTAATAATAATAATCTTAATAATTATAATACTAATAATAATAACAATAATAACATTAAAGATAATAATAATAATCATAATCATAATATTCCTAATACTTAGTAATAATAATACTAACAATACTAATACTTAACAATAATAATAACAATAATAATAATAATAATAAACATAATATTAACTAATAATAATAATGATAGAATTAAAAATAAGTGTGTATACCCCTTTCCAAGCTTTGCTAAAAAGAATTATTCTATACGAGACTCGAACCCGAGACCTCCCGGTCACCAACACCACCCTCTAACCAATACTCCATAACTGTTTTTCTGATTTAATCTCAAACTCATTTATCCTTAAACCGTACATATTATCTGTCTATATTCATCTCCTTCGTAATTCTATAACTGAATTCATAATTAATATCATAACAACAAACGATTTGAATGTGTTTAAAAACAAAACAGAAGAAATCGGAGATGGTTTTATGGATTACCAAAGCAAAAATAAAAAAAATAAAATAAAAAAAGGCAGCGGCAGTAGCTGCGTGCTGGACGAGTAAAAAAAAAAAAATATTGATTTCGAGTTCAAGATCGTTTCAGAGAAAGTTCATAACATAGTTTGTGTTACAAATGATTCCTATAATCATTATAAATTATCAATTTGACTCCAATTAAAATAGATAATTCGAATTTAATCAAAGAACAAATTTTGACTTTTTAATCTAAAAACTTTGACTCAAAAATTAACCCTTGATTTAGCGAATTAGAATTTGAGAATTCGCAGATAGTTTCATTATAAGATTCCTAATACAACCGCCTTTTTAGATTTTTACAAAAGCTTTGAATTCGATTTTTAGCTACAAAGAACCACGAACAGAGAGAAAGAAGAAAAAAAATAATAAGTTTCTAGTATTTCTGTTTGGTTTCTTTTCCTTTCTGAATAGCAGAACAAATAGAGGTTCTGTATGGGTAATTGAATGATCGAAGGGCAACAAGGATTTTATCAAAATTTGTTTTGTAATGAGAGAATGTCGACAGAGGGTTTCACGGGTAGAGAAGAAACAAAAAAAAATATATGATAGTGAAATAATATCTGTAACGCGGTGTATATATCTATATCTATATTTTATAATTGATATTAATATTTAATAATTACATTAATAATAATAATACTATTAGTAATTAATAATAATATCAAATCCAATAATACTAATAACAATAAGAATAATGGTAAAAATATTAGAATACAATGATAATAATAATTTTAAATAAAGATGATAGTTTTTAGTAGTAATAATAATAATAATAATAATAATAATAATAATAATAATAATAATAATAATAATAATAATAATAATAATAATAATAATAATAATAATAATAATAATAACTTAAAATTATAATTTTATTACTAATTATAAGAATATAAAAAATTTGATGTATCAATTCTATATATCATAACAAATAATAATACACTAATATTAACTTTAATTTTAATACTAATATTAATAATGAAAGTAAATATGATACATTTAATATAACATTATATTTTAACTTTTAATTAAATATATTAATGTTGCAGTTTATTAATCACATGATATTTCATAATTACATATTATATATGTATATATATATATATATATATTGAATGTTTAGTATTTATACCTTACGATATATTCATAATTATTTATAGTACTCATATATTTAGATTTATAATATTATCATATATATATTTATATACATTCATATGATAGTAACTTAATTATTCTATTTACTAGTTTACATTTTAATTCAAATGCTTAAAGTGTACTTTATTAATTTAAAATATTGTATATACACTTATATTTATATTTATATATATTTTTTACATATTAGTTTACATACAATCGTTCGTTAATCGTTGGGAATAGTCAAAGGTCAACTGATCCTATTTAAATAGTTCATAAATTTTGAGACTTAACATTACAGACTTTGCTTATCGTGTCAGAATCAATTAAGATCAAGTTTAAATTTGGTCAAAATTTCCGGGTAGTCACAATACTTATTACACCAACATCATCACCAACCTCAGCACCAACAGCACTTGTACCACCAACAGCAACATCCACATCACCAGCCTCGACATCACCATCTGTACCGCGAGCGTAATCTTCATTCTACCTATCGTTCCATCTACTTTATCTTGTTCTACATCGATTATCTTCGTTCTACATGATGATTATGTAATCTCTAAAGTCTTAAAGATTATATATTCTCGTTCTAACGGTTAATCAAATAAGATTAATATCTAATTGACTCATTAAATTCATAATTACATCTGAAGAAAATATATATTTATATATGTTTTCATAAAGATTGTAATTAAAAATTCTTTCGTACAAACTGTTAATGGTGAAAATATTTTAACGGGTAGGTAATACCCGAGGAATATTTGAATTTCACACTAATAAGTTACATTGTACATTCTTCGAATCTGATTCAACGGTCATTTACTATCCTACTTACATCCACTAATATACGAATCCGTTAACCGCAGAATAACGATTTTCATTCAATTTCATATTTGGATTTTTACCTATCAGAATCCAACAAGTGGCATAATGAAGAAAACATTTGACAAAATAAAATTTGTTTGAAACAAACAAATTAACTATGAGAAAATTTGTTAAGAATCCACGCTAACAAAATCCTAGCTAACTGTTCCTAGCTAACTGTTAATTCCTTATTACATTTTATTTATCGCAATTTAATTATCGCAATTTTAATTCTCGCAATTTTATTTATCGTCAGTTAATTTCTGTTATTTATTTTACGCACTTTAAATATCGGGACAAGTATACAAGGTTTTGACATATCATATCGACGCATCTATATATATTATTTAGAATAACCATAGACACTCTATATGCGGTAATGATCGAGTTAGCTATACAGGGTTGAGGTTGATTCTATAATAATATATATACTTTGAGTTGTGATCTAGTCTGAGACATGTATACAATGGGTCACGAATACGTATTAATTAATTCGAATGTTATATATTAAACTATATATGAATTGTTGAATCACTAACTGTGGACTATCAACTATGGACTACCAACATTGGACAATTAAAATAAATTAAAATATTGATTATAAAATATGAAACTAAACAATTCTTCAAGTTTGCCACTTGATTTCATCTTAAGCCTCATTTGTATGTTGACGATTACAATATGCGTTCAAACCTTTCATGATTCTTGAAAACACCTCAATCGAGAGGATGAACCAACTGCATCTCATCTACAGAAGGAAAGATTTATGCATATAGTTATGCACCTGAAAACACTCAGAACCTGAGTAAACGTTTAACACGGATCTGTGCTAGCTCCTTTGGCGTTGTTATTACCAAAAATAACTTAGTAATCCCTTTCAAAGTAGCCAATTTTGTCACAGCTCCAACAACTCAACTTCGACTTTTCATTCAGATTAGTCTTATTATAACCTTGATATATAAGTTTGCCTTTCGTCATCGTTACCGGGGAAACGTTTATATCCCACCACATTAGCAGTAAATTTACCAGCAACTTCATTACTCATCGGCTTAAGTCTCTCTGAAGAACCATTATAATTGTTCATTAAAAACCCTATCATATGCTCATCCGCATCTTATAACGGGAATTGCCATACCAATTGCTGGGAATCAGCAATTAGTATTTTGAATCTCGCAGCATTTCTACATCAATAGTTATATGTGTACATATAACATTCATCTCTTAGAATTATGATCTTCCATTCTAAAATTCTGAAAAGCACCCAGTCTACAAATAAATACTTCAAATTTTGAAAAAGCTGAATACAGCAGCAAAAACTGTACACGACTTTAACAGTCGAAGGTATAAAGATAAAGAATAAGTGTGTTGGCAAAGCTCAGAAAAGTTGGAACTGGAAAACGGATTAAGCAAACCATGAAGGAGGTTGTGGACAAATCACAAAGACTAAACATGCCCTTAAATAATCCAAATGATTCAGTACCTGCTGAAGTCATTAACAAATACCTTGCTTCTGACTCTAAACTCTTGCGGACAAATTTTCTTCATCATCCATCGATATTAGAAATTCTGAGATATCATCGTATATTTCATTATAAATATCCTCGATATTTCCGAAGATATTTTCATAACTATTTTTATCTGAAATCATTTATCTCTTCGTGATATTTGTGTTAACATCAGAAAGGAAACTGTTTTAGTTTCTAAATTCTGAAAAATTCAAATTTAAAATATGAATGTTATTGAATTAGTGTTGGGAACTGATGCATGAGTTAGTATAATATAATAACACTTGATCAACGTGATTATATTACAGTAAGTCATGCTGAGTTTCTAATGGAACGTGATGATTCACAGAACATAACGTCATCATGTGCCATGTTACATAACTCTTTCATTCTGCTTAACCTCTGAACATATCAAGAAAGTATATTCTTGATAGTTCTATTCTCAGTGATTTAGATAAGTTGACAAAACAAATCGTGCGATTACGTTCTTTATTGTTTAGAACATTAAGTTCATTCGAAACTCCATACTTACGAATTCTGGACCGTTACTCGCTTTACTAGAGATCGAGAAGATAATAAAAAGGCAAAGAGCTTCTAAATATAAAGGAAAATATAAAGCCCGATAACAACATATAAATTACAAACCGTGTATATCAATGTTTATCGCAACATAAAGACACGGGAGAATTAAAAATACTATAACCCCCAGGGCGAAGTAGAAGTAAACAGATTCCTCTGGTGGAAGTTGGAAAAGGAGAATGATTGTTGCGATAGTCAGGATAAGGACAAGGATCAGAACTGGATTAAGCATTTTCACAATCTTTTGAAATTGAGAATTGAGTATAGGAATGATAAAAATAATGGAACGGAAAAAGTTTAATTTATAATAGAAATATCAGACAGATTAATTGAGGCAGATCACCGTATTTAATTATAGAGATCCTAATTTCCTTTATTACTGAAGAATTAAATCTTATATAGATTTCAAAGATTTTCCCTAAATTCCTTGAATTCCGGAATTCAACCAAGTCAACGTCAAAAGTTAAGACGAAACCTTATTTCTTCAATTCACTCTTTTGTGATAACTTCACTCATACGCTTCGAATAATCGAATTGTTTTATCTGTATTACTCAATAATGATAAAACTCTATTTATCAACTCATATTCGTCATGAAAACATTTTTTGAAAGGACCCGTTCATATACATTATAAACGATTCTCAATAGTTGATTACATCACGAGGTATTTGACCTCTATATGATACATTTTTCAGACATTGCATTCGTTTTTAAAAGATAAACTCTCTTTATAGCAAAAATTAACAGGCATGCATACCATTTCATAATGTCCAACTATAAATGACCTAATCTGTCATTTACTTAATAATAATCTCTACTGAACTCAACGACTTGAATGCAACGTCTTTTGAAATATAACATGAATGACTCCAAGTAATATCTTTAAAATGAGCAAATGCACAGCGGAAGATTTCTTTAACACCTGAGAATAAACATGCTTTAAAGTGTCAACCAAAAGGTTGGTGAGTTCATTAGTTTATCATAATCATTCATTTCCATCATTTTAATAGACCACAAGAATTTCATTTCCAGTTCTCATAAATATACGTCCCATGCATAGAGACAAAAATCATTCATATAGATTGAACACCTGGTAACCGACATTAACAAGATGCATATAAGAATATCCCCAACATTCCGGGACATCCATCGGACATGATATAAAAACTCGAAGTACTAAAGCATCTGCTACAACGGATGGGGTTTGTGAAATGTCCCGTTCTTATTGATTAAAAACGTTCCATATTAATTGATTTCGTTGCGAGGTTTTGACCTCTATATGAGACGTTTTTCAAAGACTGCATTCATTTTTAAACAAACCATAACCTTTATTTCATCAATAAAGGTTTAAAAAGCTTTACGTAGATTATCAAATAATGATAATCTAAAATATCCTGTTTACACACGACCATTACATAATGGTTTACAATACAAATATGTTACAACAAAATAAGTTTCTTGAATGCAGTTTTTACACAATATCATACAAGCATGGACTCCAAATCTTGTCCTTATTTAAGTATGCGACAGCGGAAGCTCTTAATAATCACCTGAGAATAAACATGCTTAAAACGTCAACAAAAATGTTGGTGAGTTATAGGTTTAACCTATATATATCAAATCGTAACAATAGACCACAAGATTTCATATTTCAATACACATCCCATACATAGAGATAAAAATCATTCATATGGTGAACACCTGGTAACCGACAATAACAAGATGCATATATAAGAATATCCCCATCATTCCGGGACACCCTTCGGATATGATATAAATTTCGAAGTACTAAAGCATCCGGTACTTTGGATGGGGTTTGTTAGGCCCAATAGATCTATCTTTAGGATTCGCGTCAATTAGGGTGTCTGTTCCCTAATTCTTAGATTACCAGACTTAATAAAAAGGGGCATATTCGATTTCGATAATTCAACCATAGAATGTAGTTTCACGTACTTGTGTCTATTTTGTAAATCATTTATAAAACCTGCATGTATTCTCATCCCAAAAATATTAGATTTTAAAAGTGGGACTATAACTCACTTTCACAGATTTTTACTTCGTCGGGAAGTAAGACTTGGCCACTGGTTGATTCACGAACCTATAACAATATATACATATATATCAAAGTATGTTCAAAATATATTTACAACACTTTTAATATATTTTGATGTTTTAAGTTTATTAAGTCAGCTGTCCTCGTTAGTAACCTACAACTAGTTGTCCACAGTTAGATGTACAGAAATAAATCGATAAATATTATCTTGAATCAATCCACGACCCAGTGTATACGTATCTCAGTATTGATCACAACTCAAACTATATATATTTTGGAATCAACCTCAACCCTGTATAGCTAACTCCAACATTCACATATAGAGTGTCTATGGTTGTTCCGAAATATATATAGATGTGTCGACATGATAGGTCGAAACATTGTATACGTGTCTATGGTATCTCAAGATTACATAATATATAATACAAGTTGATTAAGTTATGGTTGGAATAGATTTGTTACCAATTTTCACGTAGCTAAAATGAGAAAAATTATCCAATCTTGTTTTACCCATAACTTCTTCATTTTAAATCCGTTTTGAGTGAATCAAATTGCTATGGTTTCATATTGAACTCTATTTTATGAATCTAAACAAAAAAAATATAGGTTTCTAGTCGGAAAAATACGTTACAAGTCGTTTTTGTAAAAGTAGTCATTTCAGTCGAAAGAACGACGTCTAGATGACCATTTTAGAAAACATACTTCCACTTTGAGTTTAACCATAATTTTTGGATATAGTTTCATGTTCATAATAAAAATCATTTTCTCAGAATAACAACTTTTAAATCAAAGTTTATCATAGTTTTTAATTAACTAACCCAAAACAGCCCGCGGTGTTACTACGACGGCGTAAATCCGGTTTTACGGTGTTTTTCGTGTTTCCAGGTTTTAAATCATTAAGTTAGCATATCATATAGATATAGAACATGTGTTTAGTTAATTTTAAAAGTCAAGTTAGAAGGATTAACTTTTATTTGCGAACAAGTTTAGAATTAACTAAACTATGTTCTAGTGATTACGAGTTTAAACCTTCGAATAAGATAGTTTTATATATATGAATCGAATGATGTTATGAACATCATTACTACCTCAAGTTTAGTAGGTAAACCTACTGGAAGTGACAAGAAATGATCTAGCTTCAAAGGATCTTGAATGGCTTGAAAGTTCTTGAAGTAGGATCATGACACAAAAACAAGTTCAAGTAAGATTTTTACTCGAATTAAGATAGTTTATAGTTATAGAAATTGAATCAAAGTTTGAATATGAATATTACCTTGAATAAGAAAGATAACCTACTGTATATAACAAAGGTTTCTTGATCTTAGATGATTACTTGGAATGGATTAGAAAGCTTGGAAGTAAATTAGTAAACTTGAAGGGATTTTTGAAGTGTTCTTGAAGTGTTCTTCCTATGATGATTATAGCTTGATTCTTGAAGTGATTTTTGATGAAGATGATGATTAACTACTGGAAAAATACGTTCATAATAGTGTGGGTGTGTTGAGAGAGAATTAGAAAGAGAATTGGAAGTGAAATGGAGTGAATGATGAGTGGTAATTGGTGAGTGTTGAGTGGGGTTAAAAGGAGTTCTAGTTAGTTGACTAGCTCATGGTAGAAGTTAAAATTGATTAGTCATACATGACATAATCAAGAGTGGAATCCCATGCTAGTTCCTATTGGTATATACTCATAGTAAGTACGTTTTGAAGCTGTGTATAATACGGGTAAGAATACGACTAGAATTCTTGATGAAAGAAAAGAATGAAAAAGTAACGGTAACCATTTTCGTTAAGTATGAGTGTTTTGATATATGTCTTGAAGTCTTCCAAAAGTATTTTAATACATCTAAATACACTACATGTATATACATTTTAACTGAGTCGTTAAGTCATCGTTAGTCGTTACATGTAAGTGTTGTTTTGAAACCTTTAAGTTAACGATCTCAATTAATGTTGTTAACCCATTGTTTATTATATCTAATGAGATGTTAAATTATTATATTATCATGATATTATGATATATTAATATATCTTAATATGATATATATACATTTAAATGTCGTTACAACGATAATCGTTACATATATGTCTCGTTTCGAAATCCTTAAGTTAGTAGTCTTGTTTATATGTATATAACTCATTGTTAATATATTTATGGAGATACTTACTTATTATAATCTCATGTTAACCATATGTATATCCATATATATATTGTCATGTCGTTTTTACAAGTTTTAACGTTCGTGAATCGCCAGTCAACTTGGGTGGTCAATTGTCTATATGAAACATATTTCAATTAATCAAGTCTTAACAATTTTGATTGCTTAACATGTTGGAAACATTTAATCATGTAAATATCAATCTCAATTAATATATATAAACATGGAAAAGTTCGGGTCACTACAGTACCTACCCGTTAAATAAATTTCGTCCCGAAATTTTAAGCTGTTGAAGGTGTTGACGAATCTTCTGGAAATAGATGCGGGTATTTCTTCTTCATCTGATCTTCACGCTCCCAGGTGAACTCGGGTCCTCTACGAGCATTCCATCGAACCTTAACAATTGGTATCTTGTTTTGCTTAAGTCTTTTAACCTCACGATCCATTATTTCTACGGGTTCTTCGATGAATTGAAGTTTTTCGTTGATTTGGATTTCATCTAATGGAATAGTGAGATCTTCTTTAGCAAAACATTTCTTCAAATTCGAGACGTGGAAAGTGTTATGTACAGCCGCGAGTTGTTGAGGTAACTCAAGTCGGTAAGCTACTGGTCCGACACGATCAATAATCTTGAATGGTCCAATATACCTTGGATTTAATTTCTCTCGTTTACCAAATCGAACAACGCCTTTCCAAGGTGCAACTTTAAGCATGACCATCTCTCCAATTTCAAATTCTATATCTTTTCTTTTAATGTCAGCGTAGCTCTTTTGTCGACTTTGGGCGGTTTTCAACCGTTGTTGAATTTGGATGATCTTCTCGGTAGTTTCTTGTATAATCTCTGGACCCGTAATCTGTCTATCCCCCACTTCACTCCAACAAATTGGAGACCTGCACTTTCTACCATAAAGTGCTTCAAACGGCGCCATCTCAATGCTTGAATGGTAGCTGTTGTTGTAGGAAAATTCTGCTAACGGTAGATGTCGATCCCAACTGTTTCCGAAATCAATAACACATGCTCGTAGCATGTCTTCAAGCGTTTGTATCGTCCTTTCGCTCTGCCCATCAGTTTGTGGATGATAGGCAGTACTCATGTCTAGACGAGTTCCTAATGCTTGCTGTAATGTCTGCCAGAATCTTGAAATAAATCTGCCATCCCTATCAGAGATAATAGAGATTGGTATTCCATGTCTGGAGACGACTTCCTTCAAATACAGTCGTGCTAACTTCTCCATCTTGTCATCTTCTCTTATTGGCAGGAAGTGTGCTGATTTGGTGAGACGATCAACTATTACCCAAATAGTATCAAAACCACTTGCAGTCCTTGGCAATTTAGTGATGAAATCCATGGTAATGTTTTCCCATTTCCATTCTGGGATTTCGGGTTGTTGAAGTAGACCTGATGGTTTCTGATGCTCAGCTTTGACCTTAGAACACGTTAAACATTCTCCTACGTATTTAGCAACATCGGCTTTCATACCCGGCCACCAAAAATGTTTCTTGAGATCCTTGTACATCTTCCCCGTTCCAGGATGTATTGAGTATCTGGTTTTATGAGCTTCTCTAAGTACCATTTCTCTCATATCTCCAAATTTTGGTACCCAAATCCTTTCAGCCCTATACCGGGTTCCGTCTTCCCGAATATTAAGATGCTTCTCCGATCCTTTGGGTATTTCATCCTTTAAATTTCCCTCTTTTAAAACTCCTTGTTGCGCCTCCTTTATTTGAGTAGTAATGTTATTATGAATCATTATATTCATAGATTTTACTCGAATGGGTTCTCTATCCTTCCTGCTCAAGGCATCGGCTACCACATTTGCCTTCCCCGGGTGGTAACGAATCTCAAAATCGTAATCATTCAATAATTCAATCCACCTACGCTGCCTCATATTCAGTTGTTTCTGATTAAATATGTGTTGAAGACTTTTGTGGTCGGTATATATAATACTTTTGACCCCATATAAGTAGTGCCTCCAAGTCTTTAATGCAAAAACAACCGCGCCTAATTCCAAATCATGCGTCGTATAATTTTGTTCGTGAATCTTCAATTGTCTAGACGCATAAGCAATCACCTTCGTTCGTTGCATTAATACACACCCGAGACCTTGCTTTGATGCGTCACAATAAATCACAAAATCATCATTCCCTTCAGGCAATGACAATATAGGTGCCGTAGTTAGCTTTTTCTTCAATAACTGAAACGCTTTCTCTTGTTCATCATTCCATTCAAATTTCTTCCCTTTATGCGTTAATGCAGTCAAGGGTTTTGCTATTCTGGAAAAGTCTTGGATGAATCTTCTGTAGTAACCAGCTAGTCCTAAAAACTGGCGTATGTGTTTCGGAGTTTTCGGGGTTTCCCACTTTTCAACAGTTTCTATCTTTGCCGGATCCACCTTAATACCTTCTTTGTTCACTATGTGACCGAGGAATTGAACTTCTTCCAACCAAAATGCACACTTTGAAAACTTAGCGTACAATTCTTCCTTCCTCAATACTTCTAACACCTTTCTCAAATGTTCACCGTGTTCTTGGTCATTCTTTGAGTAAATAAGTATGTCATCAATGAAAACAATGACAAACTTGTCAAGGTATGGTCCACACACTCGGTTCATAAGGTCCATGAACACAGCTGGTGCATTAGTTAAACCAAACGGCATGACCATAAACTCGTAATGACCGTAACGTGTTCTGAAAGCAGTCTTTGGAATATCATCTTCTTTCACCCGCATTTGATGATACCCGGAACGTAAGTCAATCTTTGAATAAACAGACGAGCCTTGTAGTTGATCAAATAAGTCGTCGATTCTCGGTAGTGGGTAGCGGTTCTTGATGGTAAGTTTGTTCAACTCTCGGTAGTCGATACACAACCTGAATGTACCATCTTTCTTCTTGACAAACAAAACAGGAGCTCCCCACGGTGATGTGCTTGGTCGAATGAAACCACGCTCTAAAAGTTCTTGTAATTGGCTTTGCAGTTCTTTCATCTCGCTGGGTGCGAGTCTGTAAGGAGCACGAGCTATTGGTGCAGCTCCTGGTACAAGATCTATTTGAAATTCAACGGATCGATGTGGGGGTAATCCCGGTAATTCTTTCGGAAATACATCGGGAAATTCTTTTGCAATGGGAACATCATTGATGCTCTTTTCTTCAGTTTGTACTTTCTCGACGTGTGCTAGAACAGCATAGCAACCTTTTCTTATTAGTTTTTGTGCCTTCAAATTACTAATAAGATGTAGCTTCGTGTTGCCCTTTTCTCCGTACACCATTAAGGGTTTTCCTTTTTCTCGTATAATGCGAATTGCATTTTTGTAACAAACGATCTCCGCTTTCACTTCTTTCAACCAGTCCATACCGATTATCACATCAAAACTCCCTAACTCTACTGGTATCAAATCAATCTTAAATGTTTCGCTAACCAGTTTAATTTCTCGATTCCGACATATATTATCTGCTGAAATTAATTTACCATTTGCTAATTCGAGTAAAAATTTACTATCCAAAGGCGTCAATGGACAACTTAATTTAGCACAAAAATCTCTACTCATATAGCTTCTATCCGCACCCGAATCAAATAAAACGTAAGCAGATTTATTGTCAATAAGAAACGTACCCGTAACAAGCTCCGGGTCTTCCTGTGCCTCTACCGCATTAATATTGAAAACTCTTCCACGGCCTTGTCCATTCGTGTTCTCCTGGTTCGGGCAATTTCTAATAATGTGGCCTGGTTTTCCACATTTATAACAAACTACATTGGCATAACTTGCTCCGACACTACTTGCTCCGCCATTACTCGTTCTGACACCATTTGTTCCTTTCGTTCTATTAACCCCTGGTCCGTAGACCTCACACTTCGCCGCGCTATGACCATTTCTTTTACATTTGTTGCAAAATTTGGTGCAGAACCCCGAGTGATTCTTTTCACACCTTTGGCATAGTTGCTTCTGATTGTTGTTGTTGTTGCGGTTATTATTGTTGTTGGGATGATTGTTGTAGTTGCTGTTGTTGTTGTTGTTGTTGTTGTTGGGCCGTTTGTTGTAGTTGCGATTGATGTTGCGATTGTTGGGATAATTGTTGCGATTATTGTTGTAATTGCTGTTGTTGTTGTATTGGTGATTCTTATCACCGTTTTCCTCCCACTTTCTTTTGACTTGCTTCACATTGGCCTCTTCAGCAGTCTGTTCTTTAATTCTTTCTTCAATCTGGTTCACTAGTTTGTGAGCCATTCTACATGCCTGTTGTATGGAGGCGGGCTCGTGTGAACTTATATCTTCTTGGATTCTTTCCGGTAATCCTTTCACAAACGCGTCGATCTTCTCTTCCTCATCTTCGAATGCTCCCGGACACAATAGGCACAATTCTGTGAATCGTCTTTCGTACGTGGTAATATCAAATCCTTGGGTTCGTAACCCTCTAAGTTCTGTCTTGAGCTTATTGACCTCGGTTCTGGGACGGTACTTCTCGTTCATCAAGTGCTTGAATGCTGACCACGGTAGTGCGTACGCATCATCTTGTCCCACTTGCTCTAGATAGGTATTCCACCATGTTAACGCAGAACCTGTAAAGGTATGCGTAGCGTACTTCACTTTGTCCTCTTCAGTACACTTAATTATGGCAAACACCGATTCGACCTTCTCGGTCCACCGTTTCAATCCGATCGGTCCTTCGGTTCCATCAAATTCCAAAGGTTTGCAGGCAGTGAATTCTTTGTAGGTGCATCCTACACGATTTCCTGTACTGCCAGATCCAAGGTTATTGTTGGTATATAGCGCAGCCTGTACTGCGGCTATGTTTGAAGCTAGAAAAGTACGGAATTCCTCTTCATTCATATTCACGGTGTGTCGAGTAGTCGGTGCCATTTCCTTCAAAATAGTTAAATGGAACAAGTTAATCATACAGAATATTAAGAGTAGTTAATAGTATTTCGTAGCATAATATGAACTCATTTATAAAAGCTTTTTCTTCATATCAGCGTTTTATAAGTTTAAATTCGGGTAGTACCTACCCGTTAAGTTCATACTTAGTAGCTAATATACAATTCAACTACTACAATTCTATATGAAAAACTGATTATAATAATATTTCGCGTTCAAACTTTTACACAATATTTTACAAACTTACAATACCGCTTATTTTACATATAGCATGAAATATAGCACACAATAAATTTGATACAAGATGGTTGTGAAGATAATTCTAGCTAGTACACAAGTCGTTCAGCAAAGGCAATAAAGACACGTAATTCATACGTCCAGAAACAAGTCATGCATTCTGGTTTTACTAGGATTACTTCCCATCCTTGGTCTTGTGGAACATAACCTTTATGGCCGTTGATAAGACAGCGTGTTGTAACGTCGTCAAAGGGACGAGGGTTACGTAATGTCCAACAGTCCCGTAATAATCTAAAAACCTCATTTCTTACCCCAATTACCGACTCCGTCACTTGTGGAAACGTTTTGTTTAATAGTTGTAGCCCGATGTTCTTGTTCTCACTTTGGTGAGAAGCGAACATTACTAATCCGTAAGCATAACATGCTTCTTTATGTTGCATGTTAGCCGCTTTTTCTAAATCACGAAGTCCAATATTCGGATATATTGAGTCAAAATAATTTCTTAACCCGTTGCGTAAAATAGCATTTGGGTTCCCCGCAATATATGCGTCAAAGTAAACACATCGTAACTTATGGGTTTCCCAATGTGATATCCCCCATCTTTCAAACGAAAGTCTCTTATAAACCAAGACATTCTTGGAACGTTCTTCGAATGTCTTACAAACTGATCTCGCCTTAAATAGTTGTGCCGAAGAATTCTGGCCGACTCTAGACAAGATTTCATCAATCATGTCTCCGGGTAGGTCTCTTAAAATATTGGGTTGTCTATCCATTTTGTGTTTTTAAACTGTAAAATAGACAAGAGTTAGATTCATAAAAAAAAATACTTATTAATACAAGCAATTTTTACATATATCATAAAGCATAAGAACACTATATTCCATATATTACACCACACGAATACAACTATCTTATTCCGACTCGCTCGTTTCTTCTTCTTCGGTTTTGGTTCGTTTTGCCAAGTTTCTAGGGATATATGATGTTCCCCTAATACGAGCCGTCGTTGTCCACATTGGTTTAGAAAAACCTGGTGGTTTAGAGGTTCCCGGGTCATTGTTACAACTTAAGGACTTCGGGGGTTGACGATACATATAAAGTTCATCGGGGTTGGAATTAGATTTCTCTATTTTTATGCCCTTTTCCTTATTATTTTCTTTTGCCTTTTTAAATTCAGTTGGGGTAATTTCTATAACATCATCGGAATTCTCGTCGGAATCCGATTCATCGGAGAATTGGTAATCCTCCCAATATTTTGCTTCCTTGGTGGAAACACCATTGACCATAATTAACTTTGGTCGGTTGGTTGAGGATTTTCTTTTACTTAACCGTTTTATTATTTCCCCCACCGGTTCTATTTCTTCATCCGGTTCCGATTCTTCTTCCGGTTCCGATTCTTCTTCCGGTTCCGACTCTTCTTCCGGTTCCTCTTCGGGAACTTGTGAATCAGTCCACAAATCATTCCAATTTACATTTGACTCTTCATTATTATTAGGTGAGTCAATGGGACTTGTTCTAGAGGTAGACATCTATCACATAATATCAAACACGTTAAGAGATTAATATATCACATAATATTCATATGTTAAAAATATATAGTTTCCAACAAAAATGTTAAGCAATCATTTTTAAAGAAAACACGGTCGAAGTCCAGACTCACTAATGCATCCTAACAAACTCGATAAGACACACTAATGCAAATTTTCTAGTTCTCTAAGACCAACGCTCGGATACCAACTGAAATGTCCCGTTCTTATTGATTAAAAACGTTCCATATTAATTGATTTCGTTGCGAGGTTTTGACCTCTATATGAGACGTTTTTCAAAGACTGCATTCATTTTTAAACAAACCATAACCTTTATTTCATCAATAAAGGTTTAAAAAGCTTTACGTAGATTATCAAATAATGATAATCTAAAATATCCTGTTTACACACGACCATTACATAATGGTTTACAATACAAATATGTTACAACAAAATAAGTTTCTTGAATGCAGTTTTTACACAATATCATACAAGCATGGACTCCAAATCTTGTCCTTATTTAAGTATGCGACAGCGGAAGCTCTTAATAATCACCTGAGAATAAACATGCTTAAAACGTCAACAAAAATGTTGGTGAGTTATAGGTTTAACCTATATATATCAAATCGTAACAATAGACCACAAGATTTCATATTTCAATACACATCCCATACATAGAGATAAAAATCATTCATATGGTGAACACCTGGTAACCGACAATAACAAGATGCATATATAAGAATATCCCCATCATTCCGGGACACCCTTCGGATATGATATAAATTTCGAAGTACTAAAGCATCCGGTACTTTGGATGGGGTTTGTTAGGCCCAATAGATCTATCTTTAGGATTCGCGTCAATTAGGGTGTCTGTTCCCTAATTCTTAGATTACCAGACTTAATAAAAAGGGGCATATTCGATTTCGATAATTCAACCATAGAATGTAGTTTCACGTACTTGTGTCTATTTTGTAAATCATTTATAAAACCTGCATGTATTCTCATCCCAAAAATATTAGATTTTAAAAGTGGGACTATAACTCACTTTCACAGATTTTTACTTCGTCGGGAAGTAAGACTTGGCCACTGGTTGATTCACGAACCTATAACAATATATACATATATATCAAAGTATGTTCAAAATATATTTACAACACTTTTAATATATTTTGATGTTTTAAGTTTATTAAGTCAGCTGTCCTCGTTAGTAACCTACAACTAGTTGTCCACAGTTAGATGTACAGAAATAAATCGATAAATATTATCTTGAATCAATCCACGACCCAGTGTATACGTATCTCAGTATTGATCACAACTCAAACTATATATATTTTGGAATCAACCTCAACCCTGTATAGCTAACTCCAACATTCACATATAGAGTGTCTATGGTTGTTCCGAAATATATATAGATGTGTCGACATGATAGGTCGAAACATTGTATACGTGTCTATGGTATCTCAAGATTACATAATATATAATACAAGTTGATTAAGTTATGGTTGGAATAGATTTGTTACCAATTTTCACGTAGCTAAAATGAGAAAAATTATCCAATCTTGTTTTACCCATAACTTCTTCATTTTAAATCCGTTTTGAGTGAATCAAATTGCTATGGTTTCATATTGAACTCTATTTTATGAATCTAAACAAAAAAAATATAGGTTTCTAGTCGGAAAAATACGTTACAAGTCGTTTTTGTAAAAGTAGTCATTTCAGTCGAAAGAACGACGTCTAGATGACCATTTTAGAAAACATACTTCCACTTTGAGTTTAACCATAATTTTTGGATATAGTTTCATGTTCATAATAAAAATCATTTTTTCAGAATAACAACTTTTAAATCAAAGTTTATCATAGTTTTTAATTAACTAACCCAAAACAGCCCGCGGTGTTACTACGACGGCGTAAATCCGGTTTTACGGTGTTTTTCGTGTTTCCAGGTTTTAAATCATTAAGTTAGCATATCATATAGATATAGAACATGTGTTTAGTTAATTTTAAAAGTCAAGTTAGAAGGATTAACTTTTATTTGCGAACAAGTTTAGAATTAACTAAACTATGTTCTAGTGATTACGAGTTTAAACCTTCGAATAAGATAGTTTTATATATATGAATCGAATGATGTTATGAACATCATTACTACCTCAAGTTTAGTAGGTAAACCTACTGGAAGTGACAAGAAATGATCTAGCTTCAAAGGATCTTGAATGGCTTGAAAGTTCTTGAAGTAGGATCATGACACAAAAACAAGTTCAAGTAAGATTTTTACTCGAATTAAGATAGTTTATAGTTATAGAAATTGAATCAAAGTTTGAATATGAATATTACCTTGAATAAGAAAGATAACCTACTGTATATAACAAAGGTTTCTTGATCTTAGATGATTACTTGGAATGGATTAGAAAGCTTGGAAGTAAATTAGTAAACTTGAAGGGATTTTTGAAGTGTTCTTGAAGTGTTCTTCCTATGATGATTATAGCTTGATTCTTGAAGTGATTTTTGATGAAGATGATGATTAACTACTGGAAAAATACGTTCATAATAGTGTGGGTGTGTTGAGAGAGAATTAGAAAGAGAATTGGAAGTGAAATGGAGTGAATGATGAGTGGTAATTGGTGAGTGTTGAGTGGGGTTAAAAGGAGTTCTAGTTAGTTGACTAGCTCATGGTAGAAGTTAAAATTGATTAGTCATACATGACATAATCAAGAGTGGAATCCCATGCTAGTTCCTATTGGTATATACTCATAGTAAGTACGTTTTGAAGCTGTGTATAATACGGGTAAGAATACGACTAGAATTCTTGATGAAAGAAAAGAATGAAAAAGTAACGGTAACCATTTTCGTTAAGTATGAGTGTTTTGATATATGTCTTGAAGTCTTCCAAAAGTATTTTAATACATCTAAATACACTACATGTATATACATTTTAACTGAGTCGTTAAGTCATCGTTAGTCGTTACATGTAAGTGTTGTTTTGAAACCTTTAAGTTAACGATCTCAATTAATGTTGTTAACCCATTGTTTATTATATCTAATGAGATGTTAAATTATTATATTATCATGATATTATGATATATTAATATATCTTAATATGATATATATACATTTAAATGTCGTTACAACGATAATCGTTACATATATGTCTCGTTTCGAAATCCTTAAGTTAGTAGTCTTGTTTATATGTATATAACTCATTGTTAATATATTTATGGAGATACTTACTTATTATAATCTCATGTTAACCATATGTATATCCATATATATATTGTCATGTCGTTTTTACAAGTTTTAACGTTCGTGAATCGTCAGTCAACTTGGGTGGTCAATTGTCTATATGAAACATATTTCAATTAATCAAGTCTTAACAATTTTGATTGCTTAACATGTTGGAAACATTTAATCATGTAAATATCAATCTCAATTAATATATATAAACATGGAAAAGTTCGGGTCACTACAGTTTGTTGGGCCCAATAGATCTATCTTTAGGATTCGCGTCAATTAGTAGTCTGGTTTACTAATTCTTAGGTTACCAAGTAAAAAGGGCATATTCGGCTTCGATCATTCAACCATATAATGTAGTTTCGATTACTTGTGTCTATTTCGTAAAACATTTATAAAAGTTGCGCATGTATTCTCAGTCCCAAAAATATATATTGCAAAAGCATTTAAAAAGGGAGCAAATGAAACTCACCATACTGTATTTCGTTGTAAAAAAATACATATAATGTCATTGAACAAGTGCAAGGTTGGCATCAGATTCACGAACCTAAATTAAATATATATTTGTATGTTGGTCAATATTTTTCTAATAAATTAGGTCAGGTCATAGTGTACCACAATCCTAATGCTCGAGACTAATATGCAAAAATCAACAAAAATCAATTTGACTCAAAATAATTAAGTAATAAAATTTATAGAGTTCATTTAATATCATAAAGATAATATGATAGGTATTATTAAAGTAATTTATTACACGTAGTAAAATATGTTTGTATCACATATTTATTTGATAAAATAATATCTATAATAATAGTAAGTAAAAGTTGTATTATTTTGTAATAATAATAATTATTATAAAAATATCAATATTTATAATTACTAAGATGATATTATGATAAAATGATAATTCTAATTATGATAACTTTAATATTTACAATACTTTTTAATATTATTTTTAAAATAATAATTCTTTTTAAAATGATAATAATAATGATATTTTATAGTAACAATGACATTTTTATTAAAATGATAATTTTTGTTAAAATGATAGTTTTAATACTAACGATACTTTTAATAATAATAGTAATAATAAACATAATAAGAATGATAATTTTAACTAAATCAATATCTTATAATATTTTAATTTTATCATGATACTCTTACTCATTATTTCCTAATCGTTTCGTTTAATAGCTTTTAATCGTCTTTTATATCGTGTTCATAATAATGATAATAATAGTAATTAAAATAATTAGGTGTTACTAATATTAATTTTAATTACAATAATACGAATAATGATAATTACTATGACATTATTAACGATAATACTAATAATTATTTTAATGATAATATAATAATAATAATAACAATAACAATAACAATAACCATTTTTAAATAATGATATATATATATATATTTAATAATGATAATAATAATAATGATAATAATAATAATAAGAATAAGAATAAGAATAATTAGATAATAATAATAATAATACTAATTATAACTTTAACGATAATAACGATAGTAATAATAATAACAATAACAATTTTTAATGATAAATCCTTTTATTGATAAAGATAATAATAATAATAAGATAAAACTAGAACGAAAATAATAACGACGATAATAATAATCATTTTTAATAATAATACAAAAATTCGATTGACTATAACTTCAAATCCGTTCATCGAAACCATTCGATATCTAAAGGAAAAGTTCTTAATTTTTTTCTAGCTTTCCAACGACATGCATATCGTATACCTTATCTTAACCGCATATATAACTACTTCAGGATTCAACATAACCTAACTAAAGGCAATATCAAAAGTACAAGCATGCATAATCCTAAATACTCGAGCACTAGTCAGGGATACACTATTAATAAATAAAAGTTAAGTTATGAGTGCTCATGTATCAATATTGAGATTCAATATTGCAGGAAAGGTACGTAGACGTAACGGAGATGATAAACACTAAGTTGGCCTCATGAGCATACCCATGAACTTTACACATAACCTCCATAGCTATAACTCATAATTTCCTTAGCTCTATCCCGCTCATAAAACCCGTTTTGAAATAATTCTGACAACACTCCATCGTAGTATTTTTTGTATAATAATACTAATAATAATACTCCTAACTATAAGATTAATAAAAATATTAATCTTAATAATAATAATAATAATAATAATAATAATAATAATAATAATAATAATAATAATAATAATAATAATTAACTTACTACGGAGTATGTGAAAGTGAATGAAACTAGTGTCAAAAAATCGATCACTTATAGGAAATTTTGGTACCTAACTCTCATAATTGAACACAAATATTGCCTACACTGAATTGATATATAAAAATAATTATATATATATATATATATATATATATATATATATATTTAATCTTTATAATTAATTATATATTATATTATATTTACGTTCATGGTAAAAAAAATAATTTTTACACAAATGACACGAACGTTGTCACTCGACTCATGTACCACTTTCGGTTTTTCGAGTGCACTTTCGTATGTTTAGAAAACTAGCCTTTTACGTTATGCGACGTGTACCTTTAATAATAATTTGACTTATTTATCAATAAATTACCTTAAGAAAATGTATCTTATACAATTTGAGCGTCGTGGTCATTTGCTTCTATAAATCAGTGACTCGTTGTTTACCAAAATATATTATTTTAAATTGGGACGTTTTATGACTAAATTAAAATATATAAATATATTTTGATTTAGAATTGTAAATTTGTACATAATATATGTTTGAAATATTTATTTAATGATATAATATTTAGTCTTTCAAAACCAACTACATTTCAAAGTTCGTTTTATAATTTAACTCATTTTAAATAATAGTAGTTATTTTACCAAGTAATATTTTTAATATGAAAACTAAATAGTTGATTTATCAAGGAACACGAGTTTATCAAAGTAAGGTACACTTTTAAAAATTTAAACGGAAATGATTACTAACTTCTGACTAACTCTCATTAATGACATTTTTGTAAATCACTTTTACCAAATATTCCGAATGCTGTTAAAAAGAAAAGGTTTTCTAAATCAAAGTGGACCTCATAACAGAGACTCGTAATCATAATTCAATGTATCTGATAATTCAATCATTTTATATTATCTTTTAATTCCGTAAATAAACATATTGAAACAAATACGTTCATGTAAAATATTATACGTCTAATACTTTGTTAACGTTTTTAAGTTATAATATATATATATATATACATATACATATATAATCATATCCGTTCATATAATGGTTCGTGAATCTTTGGAATTTGGTCGAGGTTAAATGAGTGTATGAACACAGTTTAAAATTCTTGAGATTCAACTTACAAACTTTGCTTATCGTGTCGGGAATATATAAAGATTAAATTTAAATTTGGTCAAAAATTTCCGGGTTGTCACATTTTTTATTGTTAGCTATGGCGACCTCGATCAAATTTCGGGACGAAATTTCTTTAACGGGTAGGTACTGTGACGACCCGAAAATTTTCCACCAAATTTAAACTTAATCTTTATATGATTCCAACACGATAAGCAAAGTCTGTAGAGTTGAGTCTCAAAATTTTTGAATTGGTTACATGAACCCTTGACTGTTTCCAACAATTCACGAACAATCATTTATAAATAGATATATGTATATGAATATATGTGTAGATATATATATATGATAACATGATAACTTGAAATACATCAATAAAATATTATACGATTTAGTTTCTGGAATTAAAGACGTAAGATAATTTATGATATACAATAAAACTTGATATTTAAAACATAATTATATATATAGTAGTTTGAATATATATATGATTTCGATACATAACTATTACTATATGTATATTATTAAAATATATAACTATTAAATATATAAGGTATATGATATCGGGCAAAAAGTCACGTTTTTACCCCTAAATCAGGCCCTAAAACAATAAATATTAAAACTTTGTCGGCAAAATTATCATTTTTTCAGTTGATTTAGTAGATTGAGTAATTACAAAGGCGCTGCAAAAAGAATCAAGTAAAACGGAGCTAAAACGAAGATTCTAGAGCGAAAACGGTGAAAGACAAGAAATCAAGTTACGATCCAGTGAATCAAGCCTGACCAAGAAAGCCATACGGCCTGCCATACGGTCTGCCACTATGGAAATGGCCTGCCAAATACGTGCCACCACACGAGACACCATGCGGCCTGCCAAGCCATGCGGCCTGCCAAGCCATACGGCCTGCCATACGGCCTGCCACTATGGAAACGGCCTGCCAAATACGTGCCACCACACTAGCCACCATGCGGCCTGCCAAGCATACAGCCTGCCAAAAACGTGCTGCCATACGCCCTGCCATACGCCCTGCCATACGCCCTGCCAGGCGTATGCAGGCAAATTCCATATCTATTTAAAGGGCCTTTCTCCATCCATTCCAACACACACTCAACTTGAAATACAGTTTATATTTTCAATATTTTAGGTAGTTTTTAGTAGTAGTTAGCTTATCATTTATTTTTCGGAGGATATTCCGACGAGTCCCTGCGATCCCGGGCAGATTAGTTCGGCTTTTTCAGGTTTTATTCGAAACGCTTGTCTTTTGTATTAAACATGTATTCTTATATTTTATGTTTAATAATGCGTTCTGATATTGCCATGACAGTTTAATTTATCTGTATGTTGCCATGATAGAAGTTTGGGTTAGCGTAATTATGTTAATATAGTACGATTACTGTTATAATACTGAATTAGGAAGTCTGATAGATTTGTATGCTAGCATCTTAAGGATTGACCAACTTAGGTTGTGATAAGGACTTGTCCACCTATATGAAATTAGCTACTTCATAGGATTAATACCCCTGGTTATACTGTATCTGAAGATTCTATGAACTCGGTATGTCCGGAGTTCCCGAGAGGCATCTAATGCACTTTTAGGACACGGAACCTAGGAATTGAGACATGAATGACCTAGTATGCCTATTGAATGTTCCGAAGAGACCTCTTAGGAGCTGTTAAGATCTAGTTAGTGCGTCTACTGTATGACCCAAGCCTATTGCATGTTTTTGTCTGATTGTTGCCCTAGGTCTTAGTCATATCAACTGTTTAGGTACTTATTAGGTTTCTATCTGCTTTACTATCAGTATATTAACTGTAATGCTGTATAATGTTTGATTTGCTGTGATCTCACTAGTATGATGAAATGGTTGTTAGTTTTCATTTAAGGTTTTACCAACTTAAACCGACGGACTCCTTTCGTTTGTGATCAGTGTTCAATCAACACGACACGTTGTTATTCAGTTATCTAAACTGATAACGAGGGTTAGGATTAGAGCTTAACTCACTAATAAACCTAGTACTCTACTGAGGATAACCTCCGAGGTATTGTTACACTTCAGTTATACGACCAAGTGACATACTTCTCACTGCTCAAAGAGAACTCCGAGAGTTCAGAGATAAGTAGGTCTGTGTAATTGGCTCATCCAACTAGATCAACATCAATCCAAGCATAGTCTTAACATAAGCATAATTACCTTTCCCTAACCCAATACTGATATGTTGGTCAACATTTCCTTGATCTGCATACTCCGGATATCCTCCCACTTTATTTACTTTTTCTTCTACATTTAGGACCTTTAGCTAAAATCAACTACTATCTTTTATCCAGGTAATTTAACTAAAAGACAATTATCCACTTGATCTTCAATTCGTTAATCAGCATAAAATTCGACACTAGGTTAACTTACACCTTCTACACCTTAGAAAGTAAAGTAAATTTTGGCCCCGCAAAATATAAATAAACGAAGACGCTGTGTGCTAACGAATCGGACACCGTGCGACCTAAAGACACCGCACAAAATAAAAACCGTCCGTTAGTGGCATATCAGTAGGTAACCTTCTTCTTGGCGCCGCTGCCGGGGATCGAATATTTTGATCGAGAAATATTTTAAACAGATAAAGTGTTGTTTGGTGGTGTCTAAGAAAGACAATCATACACGGACTTGGTTATTGGATTTTCCGAACAGTCTCCAATTATATTGGAACCAAAAGGATCCTGCCTCTCCGTAGTCGGCCTGGCCACCTCGATACAAGTAATCTGTGAGAAGTCCTATCAGTTAAGATATCCGATCTGGTTAGCGACCGAATTTCAAGAATAATTGTTTTTATTAAATTATCGATCCTTTTAGTAAATTAATATTTTCTAAAAGTTACTTTTAAGTCTTTTTATTAACAGAAAATTAGAAAAAAAATAGAACAACAAGACACCCTTGCTTCTATGCATAAGTCATGCTTAGAGGAAAGAGGAAGACCAATCACCTTAGGAACCGAAGGAATTCCTGAAATCAGTTCACACATGATTAAACTAGTCAGTATGATCTGTAAATTTCAAGGATTACCGACTGACGATCCTAATTTTCATATAAACAAATTTATCAGTCTGGTTGACTCTTTTAAGAAGGAATCAAACGAGAAAAACATTTTAAAACTTCATCTTTTTCAATATTCACTCTCTAAACACGCTTCAGCATGGTTTGACGCACTTAACCCGAATTCAATTCATATATGGGAGGATTTAGCCACTAAATTTCTAAATAAATATTATCCACCCTCCCTACAAACCTGTTTAAGAAATGACATCACTAACTTTTCCCAAAAATAAAATGAGTCATTGTGTCTAGCATGGAATAGAGTAAAGATGATGCTTAAAAGATGTCCGAATCATTTGTTAAGTCGGGCAGACATAGTCTGTACGCTTTACAATGGTTTGAACAAGGATGATAAGTCTCTCCTATGAAATGTCCCGTTCTTATTGATTAAAAACGTTCCATATTAATTGATTTCGTTGCGAGGTTTTGACCTCTATATGAGACGTTTTTCAAAGACTGCATTCATTTTTAAACAAACCATAACCTTTATTTCATTAATAAAGGTTTAAAAAGCTTTACGTAGATTATCAAATAATGATAATCTAAAATATCCTGTTTACACACGACCATTACATAATGGTTTACAATACAAATATGTTACAACAAAATAAGTTTCTTGAATGCAGTTTTTACACAATATCATACAAGCATGGACTCCAAATCTTGTCCTTATTTAAGTATGCGACAGCTGAAGCTCTTAATAATCACCTGAGAATAAACATGCTTAAAACGTCAACAAAAATGTTGGTGAGTTATAGGTTTAACCTATATATATCAAATCGTAACAATAGACCACAAGATTTCATATTTCAATACACATCCCATACATAGAGATAAAAATCATTCATATGGTGAACACCTGGTAACCGACAATAACAAGATGCATATATAAGAATATCCCCATCATTCCGGGACACCCTTCGGATATGATATAAATTTCGAAGTACTAAAGCATCCGGTACTTTGGATGGGGTTTGTTAGGCCCAATAGATCTATCTTTAGGATTCGCGTCAATTAGGGTGTCTGTTCCCTAATTCTTAGATTACCAGACTTAATAAAAAGGGGCATATTCGATTTCGATAATTCAACCATAGAATGTAGTTTCACGTACTTGTGTCTATTTTGTAAATCATTTATAAAACCTGCATGTATTCTCATCCCAAAAATATTAGATTTTAAAAGTGGGACTATAACTCACTTTCACAGATTTTTACTTCGTCGGGAAGTAAGACTTGGCCACTGGTTGATTCACGAACCTATAACAATATATACATATATATCAAAGTATGTTCAAAATATATTTACAACACTTTTAATATATTTTGATGTTTTAAGTTTATTAAGTCAGCTGTCCTCGTTAGTAACCTACAACTAGTTGTCCACAGTTAGATGTACAGAAATAAATCGATAAATATTATCTTGAATCAATCCACGACCCAGTGTATACGTATCTCAGTATTGATCACAACTCAAACTATATATATTTTGGAATCAACCTCAACCTTGTATAGCTAACTCCAACATTCACATATAGAGTGTCTATGGTTGTTCCGAAATATATATAGATGTGTCGACATGATAGGTCGAAACATTGTATACGTGTCTATGGTATCTCAAGATTACATAATATATAATACAAGTTGATTAAGTTATGGTTGGAATAGATTTGTTACCAATTTTCACGTAGCTAAAATGAGAAAAATTATCCAATCTTGTTTTACCCATAACTTCTTCATTTTAAATCCGTTTTGAGTGAATCAAATTGCTATGGTTTCATATTGAACTCTATTTTATGAATCTAAACCAAAAAAGTATAGGTTTCTAGTCGGAAAAATAAGTTACAAGTCGTTTTTGTAAAGGTAGTCATTTCAGTCGAAAGAACGACGTCTAGATGACCATTTTAGAAAACATACTTCCACTTTGAGTTTAACCATAATTTTTGGATATAGTTTCATGTTCATAATAAAAATCATTTTCTCAGAATAACAACTTTTAAATCAAAGTTTATCATAGTTTTTAATTAACTAACCCAAAACAGCCCGCGGTGTTACTACGACGGCGTAAATCCGGTTTTACGGTGTTTTTCGTGTTTCCAGGTTTTAAATCATTAAGTTAGCATATCATATAGATATAGAACATGTGTTTAGTTGATTTTAAAAGTCAAGTTAGAAGGATTAACTTTTGTTTGCGAACAAGTTTAGAATTAACTAAACTATGTTCTAGTGATTACAAGTTTAAACCTTCGAATAAGATAGCTTTATATGTATGAATCGAATGATGTTATGAACATCATTACTACCTTAAGTTCCTTGGATGAACCTACTGGAAAAGAGAAAAACGGATCTAGCTTCAATGGATCCTTGGATGGCTCAAAGTTCTTGAAGCAAAATCATGACACGAAAACAAGTTCAAGTAAGATCATCACTTGAAATAAGATTGTTATAGTTATAGAAATTGAACCAAAGTTTGAATATGATTATTACCTTGTATTAGAATGATAACCTACTGTAAGAAACAAAGATTTCTTGAGGTTGGATGATCACCTTACAAGATTTGAAGTGAGCTAGCAAACTTGAAAGTATTCTTGATTTTATGAAACTAGAACTTTTGAAATTTATGAAGAACACTTAGAACTTGAAGATAGAACTTGAGAGAGTTCAATTAGATGAAGAAAATTGAAGAATGAAAGTGTTTGTAGGTGTTTTTGGTCGTTGGTGTATGGATTAGATATAAAGGATATGTAATTTTGTTTTCATGTAAATAAGTCATGAATGATTACTCATATTTTTGTAATCTTATGAGATATTTCATGCTAGTTGCCAAATGATGGTTCCCACATGTGTTAGGTGACTCACATGGGCTGCTAAGAGCTGATCATTGGAGTGTATATACCAATAGTACATACATCTAAAAGCTGTGTATTGTACGAGTACGAATACGGGTGCATACGAGTAGAATTGTTGATGAAACTGAACGAGAATGTAATTGTAAGCATTTTTGTTAAGTAGAAGTATTTTGATAAGTGTATTGAAGTCTTTCAAAAGTGTATAAATACATATTAAAACACTACATGTATATACATTTTAACTGAGTCGTTAAGTCATCGTTAGTCGTTACATGTAAGTGTTGTTTTGAAACCTTTAGGTTAACGATCTTGTTAAATGTTGTTAACCCAATGTTTATAATATCAAAAGAGATTTTAAATTATTATATTATCATGATATTATGATGTACGAATATCTCTTAATATGATATATATACATTAAATGTCGTTACAACGATAAACGTTACATATATGTCTCGTTTCAAAATCATTAAGTTAGTAGTCTTGTTTTTACATATGTAGTTCATTGTTAATATAATTAATGATATGTTTACTTATCATAATATCATGTTAACTATATATATAACCATATATATGTCATCATATAGTTTTTTTTTTACAAGTTTTAACGTTCGTGAATCACCGGTCAACTTGGGTGGTCAATTGTCTATATGAAACCTATTTCAATTAATCAAGTCTTAACAAGTTTGATTGCTTAACATGTTGGAAACATTTAATCATGTAAACATCAATCTCAATTAATATATATAAACATGGAAAAGTTCGGGTCACTACAGTACCTACCCGTTAAATAAATTTCGTCCCGAAATTTTAAGCTGTTGAAGGTGTTGACGAATCTTCTGTAAATAGATGCGGGTATTTCTTCTTCATCTGATCTTCACGCTCCCAGGTGAACTCGGGTCCTCTACGAGCATTCCATCGAACTTTAACAATTGGTATCTTGTTTTGCTTAAGTCTTTTAACCTCACGATCCATTATTTCGACGGGTTCTTCGATGAATTGGAGTTTTTCGTTGATTTGGATTTCATCTAACGGAATAGTGAGATCTTCTTTAGCAAAACATTTCTTCAAATTCGAGACGTGGAAAGTGTTATGTACAGCCGCGAGTTGTTGAGGTAACTCAAGTCGGTAAGCTACTGGTCCGACACGATCAATAATCTTGAATGGTCCAATATACCTTGGATTTAATTTCCCTCGTTTACCAAATCGAACAACGCCTTTCCAAGGTGAAACTTTAAGCATGACCATCTCTCCAATTTCAAATTCTATATCTTTTCTTTTAATGTCAGCGTAGCTCTTTTGTCGACTTTGGGCGGTTTTCAACCGTAGTTGAATTTGGATGATCTTCTCGGTAGTTTCTTGTATAATCTCCGGACCCGTAATCTGTCTATCCCCCACCTCACTCCAACAAATCGGAGACCTGCACTTTCTACCATAAAGTGCTTCAAACGGCGCCATCTCAATGCTTGAATGGTAACTGTTGTTGTAGGAAAATTCTGCTAACGGTAGATGTCGATCCCAACTGTTTCCGAAATCAATAACACATGCTCGTAGCATGTCTTCAAGCGTTTGTATCGTCCTTTCGCTCTGCCCATCAGTTTGTGGATGATAGGCAGTACTCATGTCTAGACGAGTTCCTAATGCTTGCTGTAATGTCTGCCAGAATCTTGAAATAAATCTGCCATCCCTATCAGAGATAATAGAGATTGGTATTCCATGTCTGGAGACGACTTCCTTCAAATACAGTCGTGCTAACTTCTCCATCTTGTCATCTTCTCTTATTGGTAGGAAGTGTGCTGATTTGGTGAGACGATCAACTATTACCCAAATAGTATCAAAACCACTTGCAGTCCTTGGCAATTTAGTGATGAAATCCATGGTAATGTTTTCCCATTTCCATTCCGGGATTTCGGGTTGTTGAAGTAGACCTGATGGTTTCTGATGCTCAGCTTTGACCTTAGAACACGTCAAACATTCTCCTACGTATTTAGCAACATCGGCTTTCATACCCGGCCACCAAAAATGTTTCTTGAGATCCTTGTACATCTTCCCCGTTCCAGGATGTATTGAGTATCTGGTTTTATGAGCTTCTCTAAGTACCATTTCTCTCATATCTCCAAATTTTGGTACCCAAATCCTTTCAGCCCTATACCGGGTTCCGTCTTCCCGAATATTAAGATGCTTCTCCGATCCTTTGGGTATTTCATCCTTTAAATTTCCCTCTTTTAAAACTCCTTGTTGCGCCTCCTTTATTTGAGTAGTGATGTTATTATGAATCATTATATTCATAGATTTTACTCGAATGGGTTCTCTATCCTTCCTGCTCAAGGCATCGGCTACCACATTTGCCTTCCCCGGGTGGTAACGAATCTCAAAATCGTAATCATTCAATAATTCAATCCACCTACGCTGCCTCATATTCAGTTGTTTCTGATTAAATATGTGTTGAAGACTTTTGTGGTCGGTATATATAATACTTTTGACCCCATATAAGTAGTGCCTCCAAGTCTTTAATGCAAAAACAACCGCGCCTAATTCCAAATCATGCGTCGTATAATTTTGTTCGTGAATCTTCAATTGTCTAGACGCATAAGCAATCACCTTCGTTCGTTGCATTAATACACAACCGAGACCTTGCTTTGATGCGTCACAATAAATCACAAAATCATCATTCCCTTCAGGCAATGACAATATAGGTGCCGTAGTTAGCTTTTTCTTCAATAACTGAAACGCTTTCTCTTGTTCATCATTCCATTCAAATTTCTTCCCTTTATGCGTTAATGCAGTCAAGGGTTTTGCTATTCTGGAAAAGTCTTGGATGAACCTTCTGTAGTAACCAGCTAGTCCTAAAAACTGGCGTATGTGTTTCGGAGTTTTCGGGGTTTCCCACTTTTCAACAGTTTCTATCTTTGCCGGATCCACCTTAATACCTTCTTTGTTCACTATGTGACCGAGGAATTGAACTTCTTCCAACCAAAATGCACACTTTGAAAACTTAGCGTACAATTCTTCCTTCCTTAATACTTCTAACACCTTTCTCAAATGTTCACCGTGTTCTTGGTCATTCTTTGAGTAAATAAGTATGTCATCAATGAAAACAATGACAAACTTGTCAAGGTATGGTCCACACACTCGGTTCATAAGGTCCATGAACACAGCTGGTGCATTAGTTAAACCAAACGGCATGACCATAAACTCATAATGACCGTAACGTGTTCTGAAAGCAGTCTTTGGAATATCATCTTCTTTCACCCGCATTTGATGATACCCGGAACGTAAGTCAATCTTTGAATAAACAGACGAGCCTTGTAGTTGATCAAATAAGTCGTCGATTCTCGGTAGTGGGTAGCGGTTCTTGATGGTAAGTTTGTTCAACTCTCGGTAGTCGATACACAACCTGAATGTACCATCTTTCTTCTTGACAAACAAAATAGGAGCTCCCCACGGTGATGTGCTTGGTCGAATGAAACCACGCTCTAAAAGTTCTTGTAATTGGCTTTGCAGTTCTTTCATCTCGCTGGGTGCGAGTCTGTAAGGAGCACGAGCTATTGGTGCAGCTCCTGGTACAAGATCTATTTGAAATTCAACGGATCGATGTGGGGGTAATCCCGGTAATTCTTTCGGAAATACATCGGAAAATTCTTTTGCAATGGGAACATCATTGATGCTCTTTTCTTCAGTTTGTACTTTCTCGACGTGTGCTAGAACAGCATAGCAACCTTTTCTTATTAGTTTTTGTGCCTTCAAATTACTAATAAGATGTAGCTTCGTGTTGCCCTTTTCTCCGTACACCATTAAGGGTTTTCCTTTTTCTCGTATAATGCGAATTGCATTTTTGTAACAAACGATCTCCGCTTTCACTTCTTTCAACCAGTCCATACCGATTATCACATCAAAACTCCCTAACTCTACTGGTATCAAATCAATCTTAAATGTTTCGCTAACCAGTTTAATTTCTCGATTCCGACATATATTATCTGCTGAAATTAATTTACCATTTGCTAATTCGAGTAAAAATTTACTATCCAAAGGCGTCAATGGACAACTTAATTTAGCACAAAAATCTCTACTCATATAGCTTCTATCCGCACCCGAATCAAATAAAACGTAAGCAGATTTATTGTCAATAAGAAACGTACCCGTAACAAGCTCCGGGTCTTCCTGTGCCTCTACCGCATTAATATTGAAAACTCTTCCACGGCCTTGTCCATTCGTGTTCTCCTGGTTCGGGCAATTTCTAATAATGTGGCCTGGTTTTCCACATTTATAACAAACTACATTGGCATAACTTGCTCCGACACTACTTGCTCCGCCATTACTCGTTCCGACACCATTTGTTCCTTTCGTTCTATTAACCCCTGGTCCGTAGACCTCACACTTCGCCGCGCTATGACCATTTCTTTTATACTTGTTGCAAAATTTGGTGCAGAACCCCGAGTGATTCTTTTCACACCTTTGGCATAGTTGCTTCTGATTGTTGTTGTTGTTGCGGTTATTATTGTTGTTGGGATGATTGTTGTAGTTGCTGTTGTTGTTGTTGTTGTTGTTGGGCCGTTTGTTGTAGTTGCGATTGATGTTGCGATTGTTGGGATAATTGTTGCGATTATTGTTGTAATTGCTGTTGTTGTTGTATTGGTGATTCTTATCACCGTTTTCCTCCCACTTTCTTTTGACTTGCTTCACATTGGCCTCTTCAGCAGTCTGTTCTTTAATTCTTTCTTCAATCTGGTTCACTAGTTTGTGAGCCATTCTACATGCCTGTTGTATGGAGGCGGGCTCGTGTGAACTTATATCTTCTTGGATTCTTTCCGGTAATCCTTTCACAAACGCGTCGATCTTCTCTTCCTCATCTTCGAATGCTCCCGGACACAATAGGCACAATTCTGTGAATCGTCTTTCGTACGTGGTAATATCAAATCCTTGGGTTCGTAACCCTCTAAGTTCTGTCTTGAGCTTATTGACCTCGGTTCTGGGACGGTACTTCTCGTTCATCAAGTGCTTGAATGCTGACCACGGTAGTGCGTACGCATCATCTTGTCCCACTTGCTCTAGATAGGTATTCCACCATGTTAACGCAGAACCTGTGAAGGTATGCGTAGCGTACTTCACTTTGTCCTCTTCAGTACACTTACTTATGGCAAACACCGATTCAACCTTCTCGGTCCACCGTTTCAATCCGATCGGTCCTTCGGTTCCATCAAATTCCAAAGGTTTGCAGGCAGTGAATTCTTTGTAGGTGCATCCTACACGATTTCCTGTACTGCTAGATCCAAGGTTATTGTTGGTATGTAGCGCAGCCTGTACTGCGGCTATGTTTGAAGCTAGAAAAGTACGGAATTCCTCTTCATTCATATTCACGGTGTGTCGAGTAGTCGGTGCCATTTCCTTCAAAATAGTTAAATGGAACAAGTTAATCATACAGAATATTAAGAGTAGTTAATAGTATTTCGTAGCATAATATGAACTCATTTATAAAAGCTTTTTCTTCATATTAGCGTTTTATAAGTTTAAATTCGGGTAGTACCTACCCGTTAAGTTCATACTTAGTAGCTAATATACAATTCAACTACTACAATTCTATATGAAAAACTGATTATAATAATATTTCGCGTTCAAACTTTTATACAATATTTTACAAACTTACAATACCGCTTATTTTACATAAAGCATGAAATATAGCACACAATAACTTTGATACAAGATAGTTGTGAAGACAATTCTAGCTAGTACACAAGTCGTTCAGCAAAGGCAATAAAGACACGTAATTCATACGTCCAGAAACAAGTCATGCATTCTGGTTTTACTAGGACTACTTCCCATCCTTGGTCTTGTGCAACATAACCGTTATGGCCGTTGATAAGACAGCGTGTTGTAACGTCATCAAAGGGACGAGGGTTACGTAATGTCCAACAGTCCCGTAATAATCTAAAAACCTCATTTCTTACCCCAATTACCGACTCCGTCACTTGTGGAAACGTTTTGTTTAATAGTTGTAGCCCGATGTTCTTGTTCTCACTTTGGTGAGAAGCGAACATTACTAATCCGTAAGCATAACATGCTTCTTTATGTTGCATGTTAGCCGCTTTTTCTAAATCACGAAGTCCAATATTCGGATATATTGAGTCAAAATAATTTCTTAACCCGTTGCGTAAAATAGCATTTGGGTTCCCCGCAATATATGCGTCAAAGTAAACACATCGTAACTTATGGGTTTCCCAATGTGATATCCCCCATCTTTCAAACGAAAGTCTCTTATAAACCAAGACATTCTTGGAACGTTCTTCGAATGTCTTACAAACTGATCTCGCCTTAAATAGTTGTGCCGAAGAATTCTGGCCGACTCTAGACAAGATTTCATCAATCATGTCTCCGGGTAGGTCTCTTAAAATATTGGGTTGTCTATCCATTTTGTGTTTTTAAACTGTAAAATAGACAAGAGTTAGATTTATAAAAAAAATACTTATTAATACAAGCAATTTTTACATATATCATAAAGCATAAGAACACTATATTCCATATATTACACCACACGAATACAACTATCTTATTCCGACTCGCTCGTTTCCTCTTCTTCGGTTTTGGTTCGTTTTGCCAAGTTTCTAGGGATATATGATGTTCCCCTAATACGAGCCGTCGTTGTCCACATTGGTTTAGAAAAACCTGGTGGTTTAGAGGTTCCCGGGTCATTGTTACAACTTAAGGACTTCGGGGGTTGACGATACATATAAAGTTCATCGGGGTTGGAATTAGATTTCTCTATTTTTATGCCCTTTCCCTTATTATTTTCTTTTGCCTTTTTAAATTCAGTTGGGGTAATTTCTATAACATCATCGGAATTCTCGTCGGAATCCGATTCATCGGAGAATTGGTAATCCTCCCAATATTTTGCTTCCTTGGCGGAAACACCATTGACCATAATTAACTTTGGTCGGTTGGTTGAGGATTTTCTTTTACTTAACCGTTTTATTATTTCCCCCACTGGTTCTATTTCTTCATCCGGTTCCGATTCTTCTTCCGGTTCCGATTCTTCTTCCGGTTCCGACTCTTCTTCCGGTTCCTCTTCGGGAACTTGTGAATCAGTCCACAAATCATTCCAATTTACATTTGACTCTTCATTATTATTAGGTGAGTCAATGGGACTTGTTCTAGAGGTAGACATCTATCACATAATATCAAACACGTTAAGAGATTAATATATCACATAATATTCATATGTTAAAAATATATAGTTTCCAACAAAAATGTTAAGCAATCATTTTTAAAGAAAACACGGTCGAAGTCCAGACTCAGTAATGCATCCTAACAAACTCGATAAGACACACTAATGCAAATTTTCTGGTTCTCTAAGACCAACGCTCTGATACCAACTGAAATGTCCCGTTCTTATTGATTAAAAACGTTCCATATTAATTGATTTCGTTGCGAGGTTTTGACCTCTATATGAGACGTTTTTCAAAGACTGCATTCATTTTTAAACAAACCATAACCTTTATTTCATCAATAAAGGTTTAAAAAGCTTTACGTAGATTATCAAATAATGATAATCTAAAATATCCTGTTTACACACGACCATTACATAATGGTTTACAATACAAATATGTTACAACAAAATAAGTTTCTTGAATGCAGTTTTTACACAATATCATACAAGCATGGACTCCAAATCTTGTCCTTATTTAAGTATGCGACAGCTGAAGCTCTTAATAATCACCTGAGAATAAACATGCTTAAAACGTCAACAAAAATGTTGGTGAGTTATAGGTTTAACCTATATATATCAAATCGTAATAATAGACCACAAGATTTCATATTTCAATACACATCCCATACATAGAGATAAAAATCATTCATATGGTGAACACCTGGTAACCGACAATAACAAGATGCATATATAAGAATATCCCCATCATTCCGGGACACCCTTCGGATATGATATAAATTTCGAAGTACTAAAGCATCCGGTACTTTGGATGGGGTTTGTTAGGCCCAATAGATCTATCTTTAGGATTCGCGTCAATTAGGGTGTCTGTTCCCTAATTCTTAGATTACCAGACTTAATAAAAAGGGGCATATTCGATTTCGATAATTCAACCATAGAATATAGTTTCACGTACTTGTGTCTATTTTGTAAATCATTTATAAAACCTGCATGTATTCTCATCCCAAAAATATTAGATTTTAAAAGTGGGACTATAACTCACTTTCACAGATTTTTACTTCGTCGGGAAGTAAGACTTGGCCACTGGTTGATTCACGAACCTATAACAATATATACATATATATCAAAGTATGTTCAAAATATATTTACAACACTTTTAATATATTTTGATGTTTTAAGTTTATTAAGTCAGCTGTCCTCGTTAGTAACCTACAACTAGTTGTCCACAGTTAGATGTACAGAAATAAATCGATAAATATTATCTTGAATCAATCCACGACCCAGTGTATACGTATCTCAGTATTGATCACAACTCAAACTATATATATTTTGGAATCAACCTCAACCTTGTATAGCTAACTCCAACATTCACATATAGAGTGTCTATGGTTGTTCCGAAATATATATAGATGTGTCGACATGATAGGTCGAAACATTGTATACGTGTCTATGGTATCTCAAGATTACATAATATATAATACAAGTTGATTAAGTTATGGTTGGAATAGATTTGTTACCAATTTTCACGTAGCTAAAATGAGAAAAATTATCCAATCTTGTTTTACCCATAACTTCTTCATTTTAAATCCGTTTTGAGTGAATCAAATTGCTATGGTTTCATATTGAACTCTATTTTATGAATCTAAACCAAAAAAGTATAGGTTTCTAGTCGGAAAAATAAGTTACAAGTCGTTTTTGTAAAGGTAGTCATTTCAGTCGAAAAAACGACGTCTAGATGACCATTTTAGAAAACATACTTCCACTTTGAGTTTAACCATAATTTTTGGATATAGTTTCATGTTCATAATAAAAATCATTTTCTCAGAATAACAACTTTTAAATCAAAGTTTATCATAGTTTTTAATTAACTAACCCAAAACAGCCCGCGGTGTTACTACGACGGCGTAAATCCGGTTTTACGGTGTTTTTCGTGTTTCCAGGTTTTAAATCATTAAGTTAGCATATCATATAGATATAGAACATGTGTTTAGTTGATTTTAAAAGTCAAGTTAGAAGGATTAACTTTTGTTTGCGAACAAGTTTAGAATTAACTAAACTATGTTCTAGTGATTACAAGTTTAAACCTTCGAATAAGATAGCTTTATATGTATGAATTGAATGATGTTATGAACATCATTACTACCTTAAGTTCCTTGGATGAACCTACTGGAAAAGAGAAAAATGGATCTAGCTTCAATGGATCCTTGGATGGCTCAAAGTTCTTGAAGCAAAATCATGACACGAAAACAAGTTCAAGTAAGATCATCACTTGAAATAAGATTGTTATAGTTATAGAAATTGAACCAAAGTTTGAATATGATTATTACCTTGTATTAGAATGATAACCTACTGTAAGAAACAAAGATTTCTTGAGGTTGGATGATCACCTTACAAGATTTGAAGTGAGCTAGCAAACTTGAAAGTATTCTTGATTTTATGAAACTAGAACTTTTGAAATTTATGAAGAACACTTAGAACTTGAAGATAGAACTTGAGAGAGTTCAATTAGATGAAGAAAATTGAAGAATGAAAGTGTTTGTAGGTGTTTTTGGTCGTTGGTGTATGGATTAGATATAAAGGATATGTAATTTTGTTTTCATGTAAATAAGTCATGAATGATTACTCATATTTTTGTAATCTTATGAGATATTTCATGCTAGTTGCCAAATGATGGTTCCCACATGTGTTAGGTGACTCACATGGGCTGCTAAGAGCTGATCATTGGAGTGTATATACCAATAGTACATACATCTAAAAGCTGTGTATTGTACGAGTACGAATACGGGTGCATACGAGTAGAATTGTTGATGAAACTGAACGAGAATGTAATTGTAAGCATTTTTGTTAAGTAGAAGTATTTTGATAAGTGTATTGAAGTCTTTCAAAAGTGTATAAATACATATTAAAACACTACATGAATATACATTTTAACTGAGTCGTTAAGTCATCGTTAGTCGTTACATGTAAGTGTTGTTTTGAAACCTTTAGGTTAACGATCTTGTTAAATGTTGTTAACCCAATGTTTATAATATCAAAAGAGATTTTAAATTATTATATTATCATGATATTATGATGTACGAATATCTCTTAATATGATATATATACATTAAATGTCGTTACAACGATAAACGTTACATATATGTCTCGTTTCAAAATCATTAAGTTAGTAGTCTTGTTTTTACATATGTAGTTCATTGTTAATATAATTAATGATATGTTTACTTATCATAATATCATGTTAACTATATATATAACCATATATATGTCATCATATAGTTTTTTTTTTACAAGTTTTAACGTTCGTGAATCACCGGTCAACTTGGGTGGTCAATTGTCTATATGAAACCTATTTCAATTAATCAAGTCTTAACAAGTTTGATTGCTTAACATGTTGGAAACATTTAATCATGTAAACATCAATCTCAATTAATATATATAAACATGGAAAAGTTCGGGTCACTACATCCTAGACATGGCCTCGCAAGGAAATTTCGTGTCTCGAACAGCAGATGAAGCATGGGATCTCTTGGACACAATGGCTGCACAACAGGAAGACTGGAACAATGAAGTTGCTGAGAAGGATGATGTCTTCACTCATACGGTAAAAATACTGGAAACCAGGTTACAAGATCTCACCCTCACTCTTCAAAGTTTACAAATTCCTAAGAACTCCGATGCTACTAGAACCAATCTAAGGTATCCTTACCCTAGATGGGCACACAAACAGCAAAATAGCTCGGATCATAATATAATTTTTCCATTGCACAAACCTACTCTCCACTCTAAGGAAATTTTAGCTGAATTTATGAAAAAGCAATACATGATAAACCTTCAAGTCATAGAATGCCAGAATAAGTTCGACACGTTGATAAAGACTTTTGAAGAATTAATCACTAATTTTCAGCTTACGCTTAAACGTTTAACCACTAAAATTGATATAGAGTGTAGTGAGTTTGATGCCCTAGTAATTACTAGAGGAGGAAAAGAAACAACTGTCAATATACCCATACAAGATTTTTCCGATAAGGAACCTGTGCAAATTGACCCAGTCGTCAATTCACCGGAACCTATCTCTCCTAATGCCCCGAAAATTATTCCGCGCGCCCGCATACCTTTCCCAGGTAGGCTTAGGAAGGAAAAACATGAAGCACAATTTGCTAAGTATTGGGATATTATTAAGAATTTGCATTTGAATGTACGTCTAGTAGATGCTTTAGTAGAAATGCCAAACTGCACTAAAGTTTTCAAAGAACTGCTTTCAAATAAAGAGAGATTAAGAGAGATAGTTAGCTTGCCCTTAAGTGAAGAATGCTCGTTAGTGTTACAGCATGGAATTCCCCCTAAGTTAGGAGATACAGGAAGATTTATGGTACCTTGCTACCTACAAGATGTCCAGATTAGCAATGCGTTAGCAGACTTGGGAGCCAGTGTAAACCTAATGCCCTATTCATTATTCAAGAAGCTAGGATTAAATGACTTAAGGCCAACCAGAATGACTATCCAACTCATGAACAGATCAGTTAAGATTCCTCGGGGAATAGCTGAAGATGTCCTAGTTAGAGTGGATAAGTTCGCATTTCTCGTTGATTTTGTCATTATGGATATTGAGGAAGACACGAAGGTCCCACTCATTCTTGGCAGACCATTCCTAAATACTGCCAAGGCCGTAATTGACGTTCACGAGAAATCATTAAATTTAAGGGTTGGAGGAGAAGAAATCACATTCAATGTTGATCGTCTCATGAACCATCCTGCGGAAGAGAATGTGAATCTCTCTGATTCTTTTCAAGAACTCGTCAACGAATACTTGGAAGAGACTATGGCTATTTGCAGTCAAGATCAAATTTCTAAGGATCTGTTCTTTACACCTCCTGAAGGAAATCTCGACAACCATTCAGCCATAGACCTTAGTTATCCCATATCTCCCCTCTCTGAAAGTAACCTTCTTGGCCATACTATTCAAATAGCACCGCTAGGATAAGGCATTCCTTTACCTCTACTAAGGAGAAGACCGAATGAAGAAATAGATTTCATTCCGGTATATCAGGAACCCCAGTCAAGGGAAGACTGTGGGGAATTTTCCGAACCTACTTTCGAAACTAAAGAAGACATTTCTGAAGAGGAAGCATTAAGAAGGACAATTTCGCGAAATGAAGAACAGATTGCATCAGTGACCACTACTGAAGAATCAGAATTCCAGAAGAGGTACGACTCATTAGACCGTTAGGAGATAGCTAGAATGAAGCCATCTATCGAGGAGCCTCCAGAATTAGAATTGAAGAAGGTACCCGACAATCTGGAGTATGCATTCTTAGAAGGAGAATTGCAACCCCCTGTGATTATATCAAAAGACCTTATGCCACAAGAGAAGGAGAAATTGATTCAAGTGCTGAAATCACATAAGAAGGCAATTGCTTGGAAGATCTCCGACATCAAAGGGATCAGCCCCAGCTATTGCACCCATAAGATCTTCATGGAAGATGATTTCAAGCCATCAGTTCAGAGGTAAAGAAGGGTCAACCCTATGATTCAAGAAGTCGTCAAGAAAGAAGCAATCAAACTTCTGGATGCCGGTCTGATCTATCCAATCTCTGATTCACCGTGGGTCAGTCTTGTTCAAGTGGTACCCAAAAAGGGAGGGACGACCGTAATTCAAAATGAGAATAATGAATTTATTCCAACTCGGGAAGTTACCGGCTGGAGGGTTTGCATAGATTATCGTAAATTAAACGATGCAACCCGGAAGGATCATTTTCCATTACCTTTCATTGATCAAATGTTGGAACGTCTATCAGGAAATGAGTACTACTGTTTCCTAGACAGTTTTTCCGGCTACTTTCAAATTCCCCTCGATCCAAAGGACCAAGAAAGAACAACCTTCACCGGTCCTTATGGAACATTTACCTATCGACGTATGCCCTTTGGGTTATGCAATGCACCAGCTACATTTCAGCGATGCATGGTAGCAATATTCCATGACATGATTGAACATTGTATGGAAGTCTTCATGGACGACTTCTCAATCTTTGGAAGTACCTTTGATTCGTGCCTATTAAACCTTGACAAGATGCTTACCCGGTGTGAAGAGTCAAATTTAGTTCTTAATTGAGAAAAATGTCACTTCATGGTAAAAGAAGGGATAGTTTTAGGACATAAGATCTCTAAAGCAGGAATAGAAGTTGATAAGGCTAAGATTGAGACCATCACTAAACTTCCAGAACCTACCACGGTAAGAGCAATAAGGAGTTTCCTAGGACACACCGGTTTCTACCGACGTTTCATTAAGGATTTTTCAAAGGTCACACAACCTCTCACTCACCTCTTAGGAAAGGAAGTCCTGTTTGTCTTCAATGAAGAATGTCGAAAAGCATTCAACTATCTGAAAGAACAGCTAACACATGCACCGATCATGATAGCTCCTGATTGGAGTCTACCATTTGAAATCATGTGTGATGCGAGCGATTTTGCAGTTGGATCAGTGCTTGGACAACTGGCAGATAAACACTTTCATCCAATCTATTACGCCAGCAAAACCTTAACCGGAGCTCAAGAGAATTACACTACCACGGAGAAGGAGCTGTTAGCCGTAGTATTCGCATTCGGCAAATTTCATTCCTATCTTATCTTGTCCAAAACTACGGTCTATACAGATCATTCAGCCCTCAAATATCTATTCACTAAGCAAGATGCGAAACCGAGACTCCTACGATGGATCTTACTCCTTCAAGAATTCGACATCGAGATTAAAGACAAGAAAGGAGCAGAGAACGTCGCAGCAGATCATCTTAGTCATTTGGAAAACCCAACGATGGAAACACTTGCAGAACAAGATATCAGAGATAAATTCCTGGAAGAACAGCTTATGAAATTAGGACAAACTCACATAGGATCACAGTTTAATGACACTCCTTGGTATGCCAACATGGCCAACTACCTAGTTGTCGGAGTAGTACAAAAGGGCATGAGTACCTCCCGAAGAAGAAAGTTCTTCAGGGATGCCAAGTACTACTACTGGGAAGATCCTTACCTATTTAGAATTTGCCCTGATCAGATAATCAGGAGGTGCGTAGATGAGAAGCAAGCAGCAGGGATTCTTCACCAATGTCACCATGGACCAACTGGAGGTCATCATGGAGCAAATTTAACCACTAGGGAAGTCTACGAATCAGGATTCTACTGGCCATCTATATTTCGAGATGCGCAAGAGCTTGTAAAGCGTTGCAACGCATGCCAAAGACAAGGCAATATCTCTATGAAGAACGAGATGCCTCGGACTAATATCCAAGCTTGCGAGATCTTCGATATATGGGGATTAGACTTCATGGGCCCATTTCCAAAGTCTAACGGGAAAGAATATGTCCTCGCAGCAGTAGATTACGTCTCCAGATGGGTTGAAGCTCAAGCATTTCCAACTAATGATGCCAAAGTCGTCACAAATTTCCTGAAGAGACTATTCTGCAGATTTGGAGCTCCCCGTGCGATAATAAGTGATAGAGGCACACACTTCTGTAACACTCAGTTTATGAAGGTGATGCAATAATACGGAGTTACCCACAAGATGTCCACTGCCTATCATCCGCAAACCAACGGACAAGTAGAGGTCACGAACAGAGCACTCAAAAGAATCTTAGAATGCACTGTCGGCCATCATGGAAATAAATGGGCCGAGAAGCTAGATGATGCTCTGTGGGCATTTCGGACTACTTACAAGAATCCTCTAGGAACTACACCCTACCGAATGATCTATGGAAAAGCTTGTCACCTTCCGTTAGAACTCAAATACAAAGCTCCCTCAGTTACCGGAAGACATAGAAAAATGCAATCTAACGAACTCGCCGAATTGAGAGACCAAGCATATGAAACGTCATGCATCTACAAGGAACGAACGAAACTTACGCATGATGCCAAATTAATCCCTACAAATTTTGCCCCTGGAGATAAAGTTCTTCTCTTCAATTCTCGGTTCAAGAAGTTCGCGGGAAAATTTAGATCAAGATGGAGTGACCCATACAAAGTTGTACACGCTTTTCCACATGGAGCCGTGGAGTTGGAAGGACCTACTGGTAATTTCAAAGTCAATGGCCACCGGTTGAAAGCCTATTTAGAAGACCACGATAAGGAGGAGCACCTCTTCTCCTTCGATCCATTCTGAAGATCTGACAAGGAAAATTCGAGCTGTAACGACTTGATAAACAAAGCGCTCTTGGGAGGCACCCCTTGCTTATCCTTTTTCTTATTATTATTATTATTATTTTTTTTTTCAGTTTTAAGATATTATTTTTGTACTAACAAACTAAGCGACATACTTGCGCTTAGTGCTTACAAGTTTGTTGAATGTGTTTAGGCGCAATGCCAAGTTCAGGAGCATCAGCTTACATTCCCATTCGTAGGAGGAGGACTCCTGTAGTTTACTCATTCGGAAGCGGTGCTGATCAGAACAGGCCATCAACATGGCAATTAGGCCCAAGGAGATTAGTATTAGAGAGCGTTGAGGAAGACATCGGCACAGCACCGCCATCTCCTCCCGTCCGACGATCTTGACGTCTAGCCAGGAGACCTGTCGAGCATACACAGTTGCCAGATGCGCATGAGCCTCAGATGGTGATTCATTACGGAGCTACTTTGAGTGACCCTGATGTTGCATGGGCACTACTCAGAGATCAGCAGAGCCTTTACAAAGCTCTAAGAGCATACCTCCGGCATGAGGGGATGCCACGTACTCTGGGCCCATCTTCATTTAGGCTAGCACGCCGTGTTCAGCCGACACAACAGTCTATGCCCGGGCATTCCACACCAGCTTCAGTTCACTTTGTTTCCATTCATGCACACGCTACACCTACTCCCATCGTGCCGCCTACCCCAGTTACAGAGCCAGTTCCAGTTGCTGAGTTGCTAGAGGGTTGTCATTTAGTCACTATTCCTATTTCAGTGGAGCCGCCAATGGCCCAGGCATTTGAGATCACTGGGAGCATCCCTGGCGAGGAACTTTTCCCAGACTTATCCCACCTGGAGATACCGACAGACTTATGTCTAGAGTCTTTACTAGGCCCTGGGATGGATATAGGGCAGCCTTTCGAGCACATGCCGAACCTGGAGGATGACGTTTTTAGATAATTTGCAGAGCCGACACACATTGACCAGGATAGTATCTCGTAGACTACTTTATCTTTATTTTATGTTTTAGTTTTTATCTTTTTGAAGCATTGTATAAAAAGTTATATATAGTGGAAATGCTGCCTTTCTCTTTTTGTTCTTCATGTAGAAATATTATTAAAAGAGACTGGTATGTAGGAGATGGACCGTAGGAAGGCCCAGCACTAGGAAAGTTAACACGACCATAGGGAAGTAATCCTTCCTCAAACCTATTTCAATTATAACGCACTAAAATCTCTAAGTGTGGGGTAACCCCCGCAACGAACTTAGAATTTTAGAAGTCATGTCCTTAATTCATATAGTATCAAAATATTCTTTCGAGAGAACATTAGGGACAATGTTCTTCTAAGTGTGGGGTAATGGGTATGGTTTTTAAGGTCAAAAGTTTTAAATCAAGTAACCATAAAATGCCAGGTTTTGAAAAATTCTTTTGTCCAAAAGTAATTAAGCAATGGATATTGGGTAATTTTGAAAAATTCTTACTTTGTTTTTGCCCAAAAGATCTAATAAAATTGCTAGAAATCGGTTTTTGAAACATTTATTAGAACGCAACGATTAAGCTAAAAACTAATGTTTTGTGTCAAAAGATTTCTTTTAAGAAAATATGTTAAAGGCTACGCATGATCAAGCACGACCCCTACTCTAAAAAAGTGAGGAATATTGGACCCAAAGTATCTGTATGACCCATTAAATCTACAGTACTTTGTTATTTCAATTGATGAGCGTGCCGGTGTACGGTTCAAGTTAGAACTTGGTTTGGTCATAAGTTTCAAGGCCAATGGTTAGTGAGTGCCATACGTGGTGCAGGTGCGATACTCCTTCCGAAATCTTTCTGAATAGAGAAGACAAAAAGCCATCCGTTTCCGTTTCCACTCCACGTATTTCAACCCGACCAACTCACATGAAGAGTTGATGAATCAGAAATATTCACCCCAAATTCAATCCCAAAATACACCATTCACATTTCATTCCCCTTTCCATTTACCAAAGATCCAGAGATCAATGAAGAGATAGATCGATCAAATTCGCTTTAAAAGCACTAGTCGAAAGATTCCGAACCCCTGATTGTTTTTGATAGGTCAAAGACCTATTTTCAGTGGATTATCACTTCCTCTCTGGGCACCAGGAATGAAAGACAAAAGTTATAAAGAAAGGGTATGCCAAAAAAATAAAAAATAAAAAAAAAAATGAATGATGAAAGAGCAAAGTCTCTAAGAGCAAAGTCTCTAATAAGGCAAAAAGAAACCCAAGGAGATGCCCTGAAGAAGAATGAAGGAAGAGCAAAAGAAAATTCTAGACAAAGTCTTAGCATAATCCGCCTCTTTCGAAGCAAAACTTTACGGAACTCTCAGCCATTATCTATCCAAAATGGATACTCTGAAGAATTAAAGTCTATCAATTCTCTCAAAATCAAAAGATCTGGATACCTTTCACCAAAACTCATAAAATTCCCACCAAACCTATAACCCGTCTTCCTCTTGAAAGAATGCTTAGGAAGAAGATCAGTGCCGTCCTTACTTAGCCGGTGGAGATATCGATGCTTTACCAAGCCTATGATGAGAACTGTTACACAACTGGCTTCTAAGCGATAATACGATTAGAATAGGACACCTAAACACTTAAGTGATATGAGTGATCTGTCAGTGAGAAGACTGATCATGTATATTCTACATCTGAGAGTTAGAAAGTACGCCTTTTCCACTATGGACGCAATTGAAATCTAGCGACCAAATCATCGAAGTTCGAAACTTTTTCTAATACGTTCGACAGATGAACCGACTTCTGATGAAGGCATAATAAAAAGATCTACGGGTGGTGCAAGTAAGAATCTATTAGAAAGATCCCGATATTCCCGCTTTCTTGCTTGAGGACAAGCAAAGCTTGGGGTATTTGATATCGAGCAGAAAGTCACGTTTTTACCCCCTAAATCAGGCACTAAAACAATAAAGATTAAAACTTTGTCGGCAAAATTATAGTTTTTTCTGTTGATTTTGTAGATTGAGTAATTACAAAGGCGCTGCAAAAAGAATCAAGTAAAACGGAGCTAAAATGAAGATTCTAGAGCGAAAACGGTGAAAGACAAGAAATCAAGTTACGATCCAGTGAATCAAGCCTGACCAAGCAAGCCATACAGCCTGCCACTATGGAAATGGCCTGCCAAATACGTGCCACCACACGAGCCACCATGCGGCCTGCCAAGCCATACGGCCTGCCATACGGCCTGCCACTATGGAAACGGCCTGCCAAATACATGCCATCACATGAGCCACCATGCGGCCTGCCAAGCATACGGCCTGCCAAAAACGTGCTGCCATACGCCTTGGCATACGCCCTGCCAGGCGTATGCAGGAAAATTCCAAGTCTATTTAAAGGGCCTTTCTCCATCCATTCCAACACACACTCAACTTGAAATACAGTTTATATTTTCAATATTTTAGGTAGTTTTTAGTAGTAGTTAGCTTAGCTTTTATTTTCCGGAGGATATCCCGGCGAGTCCCTGATATCCCGGGCAGATTAGTTCGGCTTTTTCAGGTTTTATTCGAAACGCTTGTCTTTTGTATTAAACATGTATTCTTATCTTTTATGTTAAATAATGCGTTTCGATATTGCCATGACAGCATAATTTATCTGTATGTTTCCATGATAGAAGTTTGGGTTAGCGTAATTATATTAATATAGTACAATTACTGTTATAATACTGAATTAGGAAGTCTGATAGATTTGTATGCTAGTATCTTAAGGATTGACCAACTTAGGTTGTGATCAGGACTTGTCCACCTATACGAAATTAGCTACTTCATAGGATTAAGACCCTTGGTTATACTGTATCTGAAGATTCTATGAACTCGGTATGGCCGGAGTTCCCGAGAGGCATCTAATGCACTTTTAGGACACGGAAAATAGGAATTGAGACATGAATGACCTGGTATGCCTATTGACTGTCCCAAAGAGACCTCTTAGGAGCTGTTAAGATCTAGTTAGTGCCTCTACTGTATGACCCAAGCCTATTGCATGTTCTTGTCTGATTGTTGCCCTAGGTCTTAGTCATATCAACTGTTTAGGTACTTATTAGGTTTCTATCTGCTTTACTATCAGTATATTAACTGTAATGCTGTATAATGTTTGATTTGCTGTGATCTCACTAGTATGATGAAATGGTTGTTAGTTTTCATTTAAGGTTTTGCCAACTTAAACCGACAGACTCCTTCCGTTTGTGATCAGTGTTCAATCAACACATCACGTTGTTATTCAGTTATCTAAACTGATAACGAGGGTTAGGATTAGAGCTTAACTCACTAATAAACCTAGTACTCTACTGAGGATAACCTCCGAGGTATTGTTACACTTCAGTTATACGACCAAGTGACATACTTCTCACTGCTCAAAGAGAACTCCGAGAGTTCAGAGATAAGTAGGTCTGTGTAATTGGCTCATCCAACCAGATCAACATCAATCCAAGCATAGTCTTAACATAAGCATAATTACCTTTCCCTAACCCAATACTGATATCTTGGTCAACAATTCCTTGATCTGCATACTCCGAATATCCTCCCACTTTATTTACTTTTTCTTCTGCATTTAGGACCTTTAGCTAAAATCAACTACTATCTTTTATCCAGGTAATTTAACTAAAAGACAATTATCCACTTGATCTTCAATTCGTTAATCAGCATAAAATTTGACACTAGGTTAACTTACACCTTAGAAAGTAAAGTAAATTTAGGCCTCGCAAAATATAAATAAACAAAGACGATGTGTGCTAACGAATCGGACATCGTGCAACCTAACGACACCGCACAAAATAAAAACCGTCCGTTAGTGGCATATCAGTATATTATATATATATATATATATATATATATATATATATATATATATATATATATATATATATATATATATATATATATATATATATATATATATATATATATATGAAATGTTACAAAATTAATAAGATGTAATTACAAGTTAAAATATAATTATTATATTAATATTGTTATTATTACATTCCATATTAAAATAAATATTTGTATCATCAGTAACATAAATTCTAATGTAAGGTATAAAGATATATATAAAATTTGTTATGTTTAAGATGTATTATTATTAATACTATTAATATTTTTATTAAGTATTGTCATTAAGAATTATTATTATTATTATTATTATTGTTATATATATCATATAATTAATAACATGTAATGTTAATGTCTGATATAATAAATTTAATTATAATTAAACTATAATTGTTATAATAATAATATTATTACTTTCAATATTAACATCTACATTAGTATTATTAATATTATTATGAAAATAGATATAAATATAAAGTGTTATACTATTATTACTAATATGATTGTAATTGGTATTATTGTTAGTATCATTAATAATATTATTATCATTATCATTATTATTTTAGTTATCAACCTTATTATACTATATACTAATTGTGGATAACAACCTCCAATGAGGAACCGCCACATACCCCGAAAAACACATTTACTGTAGTATTTTTTTTTTTTTTTGGAAAACAACTTTGTAATTTCTACACTTTATCACCACCAACAGTCGTCGACCACCACCACCAACAACCGTCGGCCACCACCACCTGATGTGGCCGGGAAACCACCACCACCACCTACATTTTTTAACAACGAAAACACCAAATTATCCACCACTCCCGCTAGCAGGAAGCCCACCACCACCCCCGATGCTGCTTTCATTTTGTTAACATTAAGGAGAAGAAAAAGATGTTGACGAAGATGTCTGACGGTGGTGATGATATTATATTATTCAATTTTAACTACCTCCACCATCCACCACCGGTTCCCACCGCCAACCACTTCCATCCACCACCAGCAAACAGGTCCGGCCACCTCCACCATCCATAAAGTAACAATTTAAAGAAATAGATCTGAAATATAATCAAAAAATAAACAAAAACACAGATATGAGAAAAGAGTAAAGTTGTTCCGACTCGCTGAAATATGACCGAAAAAGTTGAACAGTCGACGGAAAAAACAAACTCCGGTCCCGGCTCTAGGGTGGCGCGTGGGTGCACAGATTCCGGCAACACCGGTCAGGTTATGTTCATAGCTTAATCATGTTAAATGGTGGCTGTGGTGTATTCTAAAATTTAAAGATGAGTTGTTAATTTACAGACCTAAGTGTTTTGGTGGTTATTAGTTAATGATTTTGAGATTGAGAGGATGGGAAAGGAATGAGAGAGTAAGGGGAGGAAGAGAGAGAGAGAGAATGGTTTGGGAGAAGGAAAATGGTTTACCGATTTGTAAATTTTGAAAAGGAGTGTCAATTATTAAAAGAAGAAAAAAAAACATGTATATCACTGTAAAGAAATCAATAAAACAATTGAAGTGTTGGTGTGCATAACAAATTGAGTATGTGGGGTTTGTGCCTATAACATTACCTTTTTTTTTAAGATATATAGTACGGAGTTAGAAAATATGGAGTAAATGTTTATGGTTTCCTACTTAAAAATCCCATCTTTCTAAAAACTACAAATAATGTTACAAAATAAATAATTTCATTTTAAGCTACTATATAAGATAAATACGGAGTACAATTTTTCCCCTTATTTTCTTACCTTTCTTTTCATCCTTTTATAGTTTTATTTATGCTTAATTAACTGAATAAGTTAATACACACTTTTTACCATAAAACTTACAATTATATCCTTAAATTTATCTAGAGAGTTGAACCACTATTATTGTAAGTAAGGACATATTAGTAAAATTAGATGTGTATAGATCAAAAATTGGTGTGTGAATATCACCTCCCATAAGTTAACTGACGGTCAATCAATCAATATAACCCTTTAATTAACCGATCAAAATCACTCCGCAACAAACACAAACAAAATATTAACCGCCGCCGCAACGCGCGGGGCTCCCAACCTACTTATAATAAAAATAATACAATTTAAAATGGTTATTATTAATAATATTATTATTATTATCATTTTTATAATTTCTTTTATTCTTATTAATATTAGTATAATTTGATAAAGTTATTACTAATATTATTATTATTATAAATTCTATTATTATTATTGCTAGTATTTTTATAAAGAATTTATAATATTAACAGGTTTAATAAATAGATTTATATTATTACAGAAGTTAATATAATAGATATATATAAGAAATTGATATATATATATATATATTGTAACGACCCGCACTTTTTCGATCGTTCTATACTTATAAGATTAATATTTACATAAATTAAACCTTACCAACATGATAAGCAATCCAAATTATCGAGACTTATGTTTTTCGAAAAGAGTTTTACACAACGTTTGACCGTCTAGTTTGACCGATGATATCACGAACTATACAATATATGATAATTATACGTTTGTGTATATATATGTATATATACATATTTAACATGACCTAAGAATGTTTTAATATCTCATTTTGTATTAATAACAATAAGTTATAAGTATATTTTGAAACTACTAACTTAAGTTTTCAAAACAATAACCATACGTAACGTTATTTGACTTAAATACTTATGACCTATAATGTTTATACATATATCGTATAAGTAATGTATTTAATCACTTTTAAAGACTTAAATACATAAAACAATATAAGTATATTTACAAAAGATAACTATATTTGAATCCTCGTTCCGTTTTCTCAAAGATTTCTATACGTATACCTAGGGTATATGTACCCGTATCATACGCAGCTTCTAGATGTATTTACTATTGGTATATACCAATAAAAATCTGCTCCTTAGCAGCCTTAAATGATTAAGAAACATTTGGAACCAACCATTTGTCAAGTAGCATGAATTATTTAGCAAGAAAACAAAGTTAGGTATCTTTTTTTTCCTTTATAACCTAAAAATGTTTTTATGCATGCACACCATTTCTTCACCCCATTTTCTCATACTTACACTTCCATTTCTCTCTCAAAATACTCTTAACTTCATACTTGATCATCTCCAAGCATTTTCCCCATCATTTAGCTTCAAAAACAACACTTAAACCTCATAAGAAAACCTTACAAAAACACTTCAAGAAATCCTTCCAAGAACACCAACTTACTTCCAATCTTTCATCCACTTCCATCACCCTTTTGGTTCTAGGTTCTTACTCCTCTTTTACAACAACCTTGTCCAAGGAACTTGAGGTAGAATCTATGTTCATAACCTTATTCGATTCATATATATATAGCTATCTTATTTTGTGGTATAAAATTTTAACAACAAGAACATAGTTTGAATGTTTTCAAACTTGTTTGCAAACTAAATAGATCCTTCTAACTTAACTTTTAAAATACTCCAAGACCTGTAATATAACTTAAATATATGCTAATTTAACAAGGTATAACTTGGTTTTTCAAAGATTATCTTAAAAACTGTTTTTACGACGTCGGAGTGCCACCGGGGGCTGTTTTGGGTTGGATAATTAAAAACCATCTTGAACTTTGAATTGGAGGTTTATTTTCTGGAAAAATGATTTTTACTATGAATATGATAACACATAAAAATTTCATGATTTAACTCAAAGTATAAGTATTTTTAGAAAAATAATCATTTAAGGTTGTTTACATGATGGAAAATGATTAACTTCATAAGTTTCACTAAAGTTTGACCTATGACCTGTGATTCGAATACAAACTAAGGTATTTACAGTTCATAGTCTTAAAGAGGGACTCGATCCAAGGAAGTGACAAGTTGAATCAACGAAAACGGAGTTGTAACGAAGAAACTATGACCAAAACGAGATCGGATATCTAAGACTTGTTTAACTTCGGGATTAATTGGGAAAAATTAAATAAAATCACATATTTCTAAGATAACATGATATTTTATATATATGTACTTATAATTCAATTTTATATGGTTCAGGATCACCCGCAAACAACACGAGAAGATTAATCATAAGATCCCATGTTTGTACGCAACACGTCATTTGACAACACCGGTACTTTATGTACGCAACACGTCATTTGACAACACCGGTACCGTGGGTCAAGATTAATCTCGACCAATACATATACGATGGGGTTTTATTTATTTCGTTAGGGGGTTTTATTTATTTCATTGCGGGTATATTAAACATCTAAAAATGAACCATTAAAATTGAATTACTAACAACGAACTGCTAACTACGGACTAAGGAATTATTCAAAGTATTAAAAGTATAACAAGTATATATATGTGACGTTTGTTTAAAAAGAAAAGGTATTGATATATTATATATGGATAGGTTCGTGATATCAACCGGAGACCAAGTCAAATTATATATATCTTCAAGACAACAGTGAGTATATAGTCCCACTTTTAAACTCTAAATATTTCGGGATGAGAATACATGTATTTTATGTTTTACGATATGGACACAAGTAACTGAAAAATATATTCTACGTTGAGTTGTACCACTGGCATACTTCCCTGTAGCTTGGTAACTGTTATTTACAGCGGTATTGTAAACGCGAATCCTGTTGATAGATCTATCGGGCCTGACAACCCCAACCGGACTGGACGACCAATATTCAACGGTTGCACAGTACATCGTTTCGTGACTACACTTGGTACGGTGTAGTAAGATTTCATAATAAAGGGAATATGCGACGTGATTAAATGTTAAGTATGGTTACCAAGTGCTCAACCACTTAGAATATTTTTATTAAAATGTTTATATATGAAATCTTGTGGTCTATATTTATATCGCTGCCGGCATTAAACCTATATCTCACCAACTTTATGTTGACGTTTTAAACATGTCTATTCTGAGGTGATAATTAGAAGTTTCCGCTGCATCATGTTGAATCTAAGCAGGATCTTGCGTACGCATATTTGTGTCAAAAATAAGACTGCATATCCAAGAACTTGTGTTGTAAAATATGCTAGAAATCGGGTTGTTATTATCATTTGTAAAGTTTGTAAGTCGAAGATTATCGCTAAACGATAATCATCTTTATTTTGTCCAAAGCTTGTATCAAAAATAAGGATCATGGTTTGTAATGTATAATACATGCAGTTTTTCTTTAAAAAAAATGTCGCATATAGAGGTCAATACCTCGCAATGAAATCATACGTTATCTAACACGTTCTTATGGTTAAGGACGGGTTATGACATGTGGTATCAGAGCGGTGGTCTTAGCGAACCAGGTTTGCATTAGTGTGTCTAACTGATAAGTCGTTAGGATACATTAGTAAGTCTGGACTTTGACCGGGTATGATTTAAAAACCATTGCTTATCATTGTTGGTTAAAATTTATATGTAAATATTATGTAGTACTAATGGGTTAGTTGATGTGTGATAGATGTCGGGCTCAAAACTTGTCATCACGTTCAGCGACTCCGAACCAGAATCTTCAGATGGTGTTCCAGTCATTAACCTATCCGATGACGAAAATAATATCTTTGGGGAAGACTCACAAATTCCGGATGAACCGACTATAGAGAACCCGGAAAGTGAACCCGAGGAGGAAAGTGAACCCGAGGAGGAAAGTGAACCCGAGGAGGAAAGTGAACCCGAGGAGGAAAGTGAACCCGAGGAAGAAATACAGGAAATTACAAAAGACGAGTTCGAACTAGGAAAGAAACGAAAGGCTAATGAATTAGAAAATTCAAATCCCGAGTTTAGTAAGGATGATGTGGCACCAACTCCACTAGACACTACCACCCCTATTCCCGCTATTCCTATTCGTTCTATCCCGGCATCCAGTTCTTCAGTCCCACAGCCAAAATATAGGCAGACAGCCAGGATAAGCGTTAAGCGATTCTTTGAACCTAAACGTCCTAGAAAATAGACCAAACGATGCGCTGCCGTATTAAACCATGGGATCATATAATGTTTTGTATAATATTATTAGTGTGGTTTGCTTAATGTTCGATGTAAGATAAGCATATGTAAAATAGTGAAGTGTGAAATGCAATAATTTTCCATGGTTAAGTATTATTTAGATGGTAGTAATTGATTCTGTACTAAGCTATTAAGTATGGACATTAACGGGTAGGTACTACCCTAGATATAATTATAAAACGCTAATAAGAAGAAAAGGCTTTTATAATAATACCTGGTTCATATTATTAACAAGCTATAATGTACTATAAATACACACTACATCTATAATAATCCATGTGAATAATTATTTTCTTTCATTAGGAAATGGCGCGATTGAATCGAATGACGGAACAAGAAATCCAGGAACTCATCAATCAGCGAGTGAACGACAGAATGTTATGGGTCGAGGCTGCAAGAGGTGCTGCAGTTAACCCAAATCCTCGTGTGGGGTGCACTTACAAAACTTTTCAAGCTTGCAAGCCCTCATCATTCAGTGGAACAGAAGGACCAATCGGTTTAACCCGGTGGATAGAAAAGATGGAGACTGTGTTTAAAATCAGTGGTTGTGTTGAAAAGGACATGACCAAGTATGCATCGTGCACTTTACAAGATAGTGCACTCACGTGGTGGAAAAATTATGTGAAGGCTGTAGGAGGAGATGTAGCTTATGATACTCCGTGGGAAGAATTCAAAACAATGTTAATCAACGAATATTGTCCAAGGAACGAGGTTAGGAAGTTGGAAGATGAGTTACGAAGTCTGAAGGTTATTGGTACTGAAATCACCAACTACAATCAGCGATTCATGGAATTAGTTTTGCTATGTCCTGAATTGGTTCCAACCGAAGAACGGAAGATTGAAATGTACAAAGATGGTTTGCCCAAAAAGGTCAAGGCAAATGTTACAGCATCGAAACCTAAGACAATTCATGAAGCTATAACCATGGCAAACGAGCTAATGGATCAGGTCATCATGGATAAGAAAGTATCCAATACTGATGTGAAGGTATCAGGTAACAAAAGAAAGTGGAATGGAAATTATGATCGAGGTAACCAACAACAATCTTTTAAGAAACAAGAAAACACGCAAGGTGCGGGTAGTGGTTTAAGCTTTGGTTATAAAGGACAAAATCCTTTATGCAACCGATGCCACAAACATCACTCTGGTTACTGTAATGTGGTATGCAACAAATGTAATCGAAAGGGTCATCTTGCTGAAGATTGTAGGGCTCTCGTTACAAATACAAATGGTACCAAGACTCCTGCCACCAATGCAAATAGAACTGCTTTGGCTACCATTACTTGTTTTGGGTGTGGAAAACAAGGTCACTATAAGAGCCAGTGCCCGAATCCAGAGAAGAATATCGGACCTGCACGTGGGAGAGCATTTGTTATTAATGCTAGAGAGGCATGTGAAGACCCGGAGCTTGTTACGGGTACGTTTACCATTAATAACTTATCCGCATCTATTATATTTGATACTGGTGCTGATAGAAGTTACGTGTGTAGAGACTTTCACGCTAAATTGAATTGTTCATCATTACCTCTAGATGCTAAGTACATGATTGAGTTAGCTAATGGTAAACTAATTAAAGCCGATAAAATTTGCCGTGATTGTAAAATAAATTTAGCCGGAGAAACATTTAAGATTGATTTGATACCCGTAGAATTAGGAAGTTTTGATGTAATAATCGGCATGGACTGGATGTCCAAAATAGGAGCTGAAGTTGTGTGCGCCAAGAAGGCAATTCGCATTCCTCGTAAGGATAAAACGCCAGTAATGATTTATGGAGAGAAGGGTAAATCAAAGCTAAAACTCATTAGTTATTTGAAAGCTCAAAAGTGCTTGAAGAAAGGGTGCTATGCTATCTTAGCACATGTTAATAAAGTCGAAAAGAAAGAAAAAGAGAAGTGCATCAATGACGTGCCTGTGGCAAGAGATTTTCCTGAAGTATTCCCGGAAGAGTTGCCGGGATTACCTCCATTTAGATCTGTAGAATTTCAAATAGATCTTGTACCAGGAGCTGCACCGGTTGCCCGTGCTCCATATAGACTTGCACCGTCCGAGTTAAAAGAACTTCAGAGTCAGTTAAAAGAATTACTAGATCGTGGATTCATACGACCAAGTACTTCACCGTGGGGAGCTCCAATTTTATTCGTCAAGAAGAAAGACGGATCTTTCTGAATGTGTATAGATTATCGTGAATTAAATAAGTTAACTATCAAGAATCGGTATCCACTACCGAGAATTGACGACTTATTTGATCAACTCCAAGGATCATGTGTGTACTCGAAAATTGACCTAAGATCGGGCTATCATCAATTACGTGTCAAAGAAGAAGATATACCGAAAACTGCTTTTCGGACACGCTACGGTCATTACGAATTTTTGGTCATGCCGTTTGGATTGACGAATGCGCCAGCTGTATTCATGGACCTCATGAATCGAGTTTGTAGTCCATATTTAGATAAGTTTGTTATCGTTTTCATTGATGATATTCTTATCTATTCCAAGAGTGAGCAAGAGCATGAGCAGCATTTAAGGTTGATATTAGAGTTGTTGAGAAAAGAACAGCTATATGCTAAATTTTCTAAATGTGCTTTCTGGTTGAAAGAAGTGCAATTTCTTGGCCACGTTGTTAGTAGCAAAGGAATTCAGGTTGATCCAGCAAAAATTGAAGCCATTGAAAAATGGGAGACTCCTAAGACACCAATGCAGATACGCCAATTTTTGGGTTTAGCCGGTTATTATAGAAGGTTTATTCAAGATTTTTCCCGAATAGCTAAGCCGTTGACAGCGTTAACCCAAAAAGGGAAGAAATATGAATGGACTTCTGAGCAGGAGAGTGCATTTCAATTACTGAAAAAGAAGTTGACTACGGCGCCTATTTTATCGTTACCAGAAGGGAACGATGATTTTGAAATATATTGTGACGCTTCGCGACAAGGTTTTGGTTGCGTTCTTATGCAATGGAAGAAAGTTATTGCATACGCATCCCGACAATTAAAGATTCACGAGCGGAATTATACGACGCATGATCTAGAACTGGGAGCAGTCGTGTTTGCATTGAAGATATGGAGACACTACTTGTATGGGGTTAAATGCACTGTGTTTACTGATCATAAAAGCCTTCAACATATTTTCGATCAAAAACAGCTGAACATGAGGCAACGTAGGTGGGTCGAGCTGATAAACGACTATGATTGTGAAATTCGTTATCATCCCGGGAAGGCGAACGTGGTGGCCGATGCTCTAAGCAGAAAGGAACGAGAACCAATTCGAGTACGAGCGATGAACATAAAAATTCGCATGAATCTCAACTCACAAATCAAAGAAGTTCAACGAGAAGCACTTACTAAAGAAAACATAAGAAATGAAATAATGAAGAAGTATGAGAAGCAACTCGTTATACGGGAAGACGGAATTCGATATTTTGCAAACCGTATTTGGGTACCGAAGTTGGGTGGATTAAGGAAGTTGATATTAAATGAGGCACATAAGACAAGATACTCGATACATCCTGGAGTTGGAAAGATGTACCAAGATCTTAAGACGCATTATTGGTGGCCTAATTTAAAGACAGACGTTGCAACATATGTTGGGGAGTGTTTAACTTGTTCCAAGGTGAAAGCAGAACACCAGAAGCCGTCAGGGTTACTTCAACAACCAGAAATCCCAGAATGGAAATGGGATGGTATTACCATGGATTTCATCACGAAGTTACCAAAGACTGCCTGGGGTTACGACACCATTTGGGTGATTGTTGATCGTCTCACCAAGTCTGCACATTTCTTGCCTATAAAGGAAACGGATAGAATGGAGAAACTATTACGATTGTATATAAAGGAAGTTGTTTCAAGGCATGGAATACCTATTTCCATTATATCTGATCGTGATAGTAGATTTACCTCAAAGTTCTGGCAATCACTACAGGAGGCACTAGGAACTCGTTTGGATATGAGTACCGCATATCATCCGCAAACCGATGGGCAGAGTGAAAGAACAATTCAGACTCTTGAAGACATGCTCAGGGCATGTGTGATCGATTTTGGAAACGGATGGGATAAATATCTACCGTTAGCAGAATTCTCGTATAATAATAGTTATCATGCGAGCATTGGAGCTGCGCCATTCGAAGCATTGTATGGAAGGAAGTGTAGATCTCCTATCTGTTGGAATGAAGTAGGAGATCGACATTTAACTGGTCCCGAGATCATACACGAAACGACTGAGAAGATAGTACAAATCAAGGAGAGATTGAAAACAGCCCGTAGTCGCCAAAAGAGCTACGCCGATGTTCGAAGGAAACCATTAGAGTTTCAGATCGGTGACATGGTTATGCTAAAGGTGTCACCTTGGAAAGGTGTGATACGTTTTGGAAAAAGGGGTAAACTGAACCCAAGATATGTAGGCCCGTTCAAGATCATCGAACGCATTGGACCGGTAGCTTATCGACTCGAGTTACCGCAACAACTCGCCGGAGTACATAATACCTTTCACGTCTCGAACCTTAAGAAGTGTCTTGCAAAGGAAGACCTCACCATTCCTCTTGAAGAAATCCATGTCGACGAGAAACTACAATTCGTCGAAGAACCAATCGAAATCATGGACCGTGAAGTTAAACAGCTCAAGCAGAGCAACATACCGATCGTTAAGGTTCGTTGGAATGCTCGAAGAGGTCCCGAGTTTACGTGGGAACGGGAGGATCAGATGAAACAAAAGTATCCACACTTGTTTCTCGATGACGCAAAATAGGTACAATTTTAAAATTTCGGGACGAAATTTATTTAACGGGGAGGTAATGTAACGACCCGCACTTTTTCGATCGTTCTATACTTATAAGATTAATATTTACATAAATTAAACCTTACCAACATGATAAGCAATCCAAATTGTCGAGACTTATGTTTTTCGAAAAGAGTTTTACACAACGTTTGACCGTCTAGTTTGACCGATGATATCACGAACTATACAATATATGATAATTATACGTTTGTGTATATATATGTATATATACATATTTAACATGACCTAAGAATGTTTTAATATCTCATTTTGTATTAATAACAATAAGTTATAAGTATATTTTGAAACTACTAACTTAAGTTTTCAAAACAATAACCATACGTAACGTTATTTGACTTAAATACTTATGACCTATAATGTTTATACATATATCGTATAAGTAATGTATTTAATCACTTTTAAAGACTTAAATACATAAAACAATATAAGTATATTTACAAAAGATAACTATATTTGAATCCTCGTTCCGTTTTCTCAAAGATTTCTATACGTATACCTAGGGTATATGTACCCGTATCATACGCAGCTTCTAGATGTATTTACTATTGGTATATACCAATAAAAATCTGCTCCTTAGCAGCCTTAAATGATTAAGAAACATGTGGAACCAACCATTTGTCAAGTAGCATGAATTATTTAGCAAGAAAACAAAGTTAGGTATCTTTTTTTTCCTTTATAACCTAAAAATGTTTTTATGCATGCACACCATTTCTTCACCCCATTTTCTCATACTTACACTTTCATTTCTCTCTCAAAATACTCTTAACTTCATACTTGATCATCTCCAAGCATTTTCCCCATCATTTAGCTTCAAAAACAACACTTAAACCTCATAAGAAAACCTTACAAAAACACTTCAAGAAATCCTTCCAAGAACACCAACTTACTTCCAATCTTTCATCCACTTCCATCACCCTTTTGGTTCTAGGTTCTTACTCCTCTTTTACAACAACCTTGTCCAAGGAACTTGAGGTAGAATCTATGTTCATAACCTTATTCGATTCATATATATATAGCTATCTTATTTTGTGGTATAAAATTTTAACAACAAGAACATAGTTTGAATGTTTTCAAACTTGTTTGCAAACTAAATAGATCCTTCTAACTTAACTTTTAAAATACTCCAAGACCTGTAATATAACTTAAATATATGCTAATTTAACAAGGTATAACTTGGTTTTTCAAAGATTATCTTAAAAACTGTTTTTACGACGTCGGAGTGCCACCGGGGGCTGTTTTGGGTTGGATAATTAAAAACCATCTTGAACTTTGAATTGGAGGTTTATTTTCTGGAAAAATGATTTTTACTATGAATATGATAACACATAAAAATTTCATGATTTAACTCAAAGTATAAGTATTTTTAGAAAAATAATCATTTAAGGTTGTTTACATGATGGAAAATGATTAACTTCATAAGTTTCACTAAAGTTTGACCTATGACCTGTGATTCGAATACAAACTAAGGTATTTACAGTTCATAGTCTTAAAGAGGGACTCGATCCAAGGAAGTGACAAGTTGAATCAACGAAAACGGAGTTGTAACGAAGAAACTATGACCAAAACGAGATCGGATATCTAAGACTTGTTTAACTTCGGGATTAATTGGGAAAAATTAAATAAAATCACATATTTCTAAGATAACATGATATTTTATATATATGTACTTATAATTCAATTTTATATGGTTCAGGATCACCCGCAAACAACACGAGAAGATTAATCATAAGATCCCATGTTTGTACGCAACACGTCATTTGACAACACCGGTACTTTATGTACGCAACACGTCATTTGACAACACCGGTACCGTGGGTCAAGATTAATCTCGACCAATACATATACGATGGGGTTTTATTTATTTCGTTAGGGGGTTTTATTTATTTCATTGCGGGTATATTAAACATCTAAAAATGAACCATTAAAATTGAATTACTAACAACGAACTGCTAACTACGGACTAAGGAATTATTCAAAGTATTAAAAGTATAACAAGTATATATATGTGACGTTTGTTTAAAAAGAAAAGGTATTGATATATTATATATGGATAGGTTCGTGATATCAACCGGAGACCAAGTCAAATTATATATATCTTCAAGACAACAGTGAGTATATAGTCCCACTTTTAAACTCTAAATATTTCGGGATGAGAATACATGTATTTTATGTTTTACGATATGGACACAAGTAACTGAAAAATATATTCTACGTTGAGTTGTACCACTGGCATACTTCCCTGTAGCTTGGTAACTGTTATTTACAGCGGTATTGTAAACGTGAATCCTGTTGATAGATCTATCGGGCCTGACAACCCCAACCGGACTGGACGACCAGTATTCAACGGTTGCACAGTACTTCGTTTCGTGACTACACTTGGTACGGTGTAGTAAGATTTCATAATAAAGGGAATATGCGACGTGATTAAATGTTAAGTATGGTTACCAAGTGCTCAACCACTTAGAATATTTTTATTAAAATGTTTATATATGAAATCTTGTGGTCTATATTTATATCGCTGCCGGCATTAAACCTATATCTCACCAACTTTATGTTGACGTTTTAAACATGTCTATTCTCAGGTGATAATTAGAAGTTTCCGCTGCATCATGTTGAATCTAAGCAGGATCTTGCGTACGCATATTTGTGTCAAAAATAAGACTGCATATCCAAGAACTTGTGTTGTAAAATATGCTAGAAATCGGGTTGTTATTATCATTTGTAAAGTTTGTAAGTCGAAGATTATCGCTAAACGATAATCATCTTTATTTTGTCCAAAGCTTGTATCAAAAATAAGGATCATGGTTTGTAATGTATAATATATGCAGTTTTTCTTTAAAAAAAATGTCGCATATAGAGGTCAATACCTCGCAATGAAATCATACGTTATCTAACACGTTCTTATGGTTAAGGACGGGTTATGACATATATATATATATATATATATATATATATATATATATATATATATATATATATATATATATACGAAAATAGTAATACAAGTATATAAAAATATATAAAAATATATATATATACAACAGGGATCGTATTCAGTTCTCCATCGTTTTTAAAACTAAAGGCAATTGATTTTTTTGTCTGAATTCAGTACATATTGATTCCAAGTTAATCACAAGATAACAAATTCTGTTAGAGAGATCGTACGTTTTTTAATTTTTTTATTTATTTTTCTGTTCCTGATATGGAACTTGTCGACCAAAATTGATTGTATATTAGGCGAATTTCTCAATGATTTGGATAAAACACACTCGGTTCACTAATTATCATTATCAATATCTAACCCCAACCACCTTTCACAGCTTTTATTAAAATGAATTTAAACAGAAAAATGGGAAGAACGGGTTCTGTCTCTGTTTCGTGTTCAAAAGTTGGAAAACTCGATTTCGATTTTAATTTT